>NC_040102.1:12118721-12743721 GCF_003369695.1 Bos indicus x Bos taurus | reverse complement strand
CCTGGAGAATCCCAGAGGCAGAGGGGCCTGCTGGATATAGTCCATAGGGCTGCAAAGAGTCAGACACGACTGAAGTGACTTAGCACATGTCCACATAGACCCAACCAACAACCAACCTGTGAAATGATTTCCTTTACAACTTATTACATTCTAAAATATCTTAAAGTAATTATGTCTCTGTAGAAGTTAATAGGACCTAAATCAAGGACACACTAGTATAAAAATTAAAACAAAGTAACTGATAATCCTTTTCTAAAAATGCATGGATGCTTTTTATTTAGCCTTGTTACATATTGACCTTGTTCCAAGCTAACAGCATACTTTTATATCATGGTTTTCTAAGGACAATTCTATAAGTTTTTGTTAAACTTTCTAAAAATTACCTGTCATGTGGGTTGTCCACAACTGACACAATAAATCTTGGAGAAGTCAAAGAGAGTTATAGTCTCCCAGTCCCTAAGAATTTTGGAGTAAAATCCTACTGCACTTTAAGTCCAGAAAAGGATCTGTTGGGAGACACTGAGTAGAAAAGTCAACCATGCCTAATTCAATGAAACAGAAACAAGTAAAAAGTGCTAAAAAATGGTTTTCTTTAGTTGTTGTGGTAGACCCATGGATCTAATACAAGTTATAGAATGGGTAAATCCATTACGTATGAAAAAATAAATTTTCCTTGGTTTTCCCTACCTTTTTCATCATTTAAGACACATATTAGTCACCAAATAAGACATGATTCATTCTTGTGTAAATAACTCATCATTCTCCCTTTTCTGAGTTCTTCTAACCTCTGCCCATGAAACTTGTGTGTTTTCAAATAATCTTTCAGTAGCTAAGGACTGTCATAATAACATCTAGCTCAAGTTTCAGGGCTGGAAACTTTCTCATATGCATAAAACTATTTCGTTCTTTTGTCTCATTTCATCCCTGTTTTCTGTTATGAATGAGAGTAAATCTATAGCCTAAATCTATCACTTCAGCAAAGAGACCAACTGATGTATTAATACCTGATAACTGGATTCTGTGTCACTGACTTGGGAGAGGTTTATTTTTAATAAGGGAATATTCAACACCAAAACACTAATCCAGAATTGTAAATAATTAATGGTCCTATTATAAAACATTGAGACATATTTTGGGAAGGTGGGTGTTTCTATAGATCCTTTAAATATATTTTATACTTGATCTGTTGTGTTAAGTTCTCTTTGGTTCCTCCACTTCTAGAAAGAGGTCAAATTTGGTGACAAAATGTATTAATTTGAAGGAGACCCTGAGATAAAATTAATGGTCCAAGGTTGTAACTTTTATCTTGTGATATTCACAAAAGAAGTCAAACTTGTTAATACATCGCCACCTTAAAAGTATACAATCTTGGCAATGAAAGCACAAAACTATAATAACTTTAAAAAGAAATCATCTTTTGAAACACTGCTAGTCAGAGTGCTCTGCAGATGAAAAGCAAGTAGACTTTCTCTTTATTACAATCACATACTCGCCCTCAAACATTTTCCTTTTGAAGGGGCAAAAATGAGTTTTCCTTTTTTTATTTTAAAAAAAGGCAGTATTTCAAACAATGTGTTTTCTTGTGATAAGAGATCTATTTTAATGTCTTTACAAAAGAGGACTTTCAAAATGGTACGTTATGGGGGGAAAGTGTTAGGATTACAAATCCCACTGATTTGAAAAGGACACAAAATTCTGTAAAATTGTTCTACTCTTTGCCAAGTTCTTTCAGGAAGATACATGTTTTTCTGGAGGGTTTCTGTTAAGAGTTATTTGTTAGTTAGCATTTCTTTGTGAAGGAAAAATAAAGCCTAAAAGGACTCCTCTTAAAATTTCTCAAAATTTAGCTCTGACCACTTTTCCCTAATCATAGGGAGAAAAGTCAATGTATCATCTTCCCAGGAATCTCCTATATAAAAATACTGGTTAGAGAATAATCAACTATGAAGATAACTTAGCTGTCTTTTGCTGCTATATTTTTACCCCCAAATAAATGCTTTCCTTTAGGCTTTTGATCTTTCAGTATTGTAGTTGAGGTCCTGTAACAGAATTTAAGAAATATATCCAACCTACATTTCTTGTTTTGCCAAGTTATTTGAAAAATATTTTCAAATATATTCTACAATGTTCTAGGTTTAAATTACAGTGTAATAATTTGTGCATGGTGTATGCAGTGACACCTGGCCCTCGGCCTTTTGTCTAACAATACAGTAGACAAGAATGATTACTCCATAATTCACACCCTGCCATGTCTTATTGCTTAATTAAAGCACAACCTTCCTCTACATGACAAGCAATTGGACTGTTAACATTATAGATGATTATCCAACCTAGCATATTTTATTTTTATAACTTACTCATTTTACGAAATAAGGATGCTCACTTTAGGTACACCTACCTCTGAAAATATGAAAAATCTGTTTCTTTACTTCCCTTTTGGCTCTTGAACAAATTGCCACTCACAAAAACATAGGCAAAATATCAGATGTTTTGAATTAGCAATTTAAATATTGAAATAGTCCAATATCTATCAAGCAAATTAATGAATGAATTTGATGGCTTCTGAGTATAATAGTTTCTTTTCTCTGTTCTATTTTTTTTTTCTTTTTGGACCCCTCACAGCATGAGGAATCTTAGTTCTCTGACCAGGGATCAAACCTGTACCACAGAACCCTAAACACTGGACTGCCAGAGAATTCCCTGTTATTCTATTATTGATCAAGAAAACACAAGGGATGATGCATATGTGCATGTACTTATAAAAGAAATAATGTGTAGGGCCTATATAAGAAACTGTAAAATTCTGCTGAAGACTTTAGAAGAGAGTAAGCAAATGATAAAGCCTAGTTAGTATGTGAATAAGAATATTGTATAGTAGTATAAAGGTGTGAATTTTCCTGAAATCTATGAAGCTGACAGTAACTCAACAAAAATTTAAAAATCAACTGGAATTTTTAACATGATAAAGTGATAATAAAGTTTTTTAGGTTAATGACTAAGTATTCACAAATTGGTAGAAGAATCCTCATGAAGGAGCAATGAACATCACCTGATGGTATCACATATTGTATTGCAATACATATCCCAAGTGCTACTATAACTAAAAGAGCTTGGTACTGGAGAAGATATGATAAGCAAGATCAATGCAAATCTGGAAACAAACATAAATGCATAAACTCATCTGCCCTCCTGAGTTTCTTGATATTCCCCTGGCAAAATCCTAACCACTGTTACACCAACACTGCCTACTCTATACAGGTATTTGTACAACCGAATATAGTGAACAAAAACATGCAACCCTACACACTGGTCTTACCCTAAATTTCTGACCACTAACCTCCTTTTGCAGCCTTCACCCTTCATGGTTCTTGTGTTATTTTCACACTCCATTCACACTCCAGTCCATCACAATTTCACACACTCTCCTTATATCTTCAGACCTTGACCATACTTAGTGTCAGATGATGCCCTTGCTTCTAAAACAGAGCACCTAGAAGAGATCTTCCACCAGCTCTCGCCTCATCTTCCCACCTTTCTGCATTTGCACTTGTTGATGCCAGCTTCTCTCTGCTGGCTCCTCCCTCCCCGTTTGCAGAAAGCCTGATATTCTCTCACCTATATATGGAGAACTCCAGCACATCTTTCTTGCATCATCAATTTCCCCCTATCGATTGAGTCATTCTTAATAGCTATAAACTGTTAGTGCTTTTATCTCAAACAAAATAAAACTTTCTTCCTCCTTCTAACTAAATGCATTCATGCTCAGTCGCTCAGTTGTGTCCGACTCTTTGCGACTGCATGGACTATAGCTGGCCAGGCTCCTCTGTCCATGTGATTCTCCAGACAAGAATACTAGAGTGGGTTGCTATTTCCTCCTCCAGGGGATCTTCCTGACCCAGGAACTGAACCTGTGGCTGCTTCACTGGCAGTCCATCATGCAAATGCAGTCCATCAGACCTCATGCAAATTCTGTCAGTGCCACCTTCAGAATATAGTAGGAATGTAAAACCACACGTCGGCACTGCCTCCTCCACCACCCTGGTCCAAACTGCCATCACCTCTCATCTGGATTACTATAGTTGTCTCATAACTACTGTCCCTGCTTCTGCCCTTTCTTTTATTGAGTCTCTTTTCAACAGAGCAACCAGGGATGTCCTTTCAAAACATACATCAGGATCACCTTATGTCTCTGCTCCAAATCATCCAATATTCCACTTCCAGAAAAACAAAATCACTTAAAAGCTTCCCATGTTACACGGATTAAAAGCTAAAATCTATTAGTGATCTCCAGCTCCGTGATTCTGTGGTGCTCTTCCACTCTGGCCCACACTCCTGTCCACTCCAGCTCTTTTAGTTCCTTTGTGCTCCTTTACTCCACCAGGTAAATCTTTCACCAGGGCCTTTGCATGTGCTCTTCTTTTCTACTTGGAGCTTTATCCAAGCTACCCATATGGCTCCTTCTCTGCTCCTTCAAGTCTTTACTTAAATATCACTTTCTCAATAACAACTTCAAATAACTCTTCCTGGTATTTTTTCATAGTATTTACTTCCCTTTCTCTTTCCTCTCTCTCTCTCACACACAGTCACTTATACTCTTATTCTGTTTTGTATCTTCTGTTTCTCCCTACAAGAATATAAGCCTCATGAGAACTAGAATTTTTTATTTTTATTTTTTTTCAGCAGCATCAGTTTTATACTGTTATTTTTTAAATTTAAATTTATTTATTTTAGTTGGAGGATCTGTTTCACTTATTGTTACAACCTGAACACCAGAAACAGTACTTGATATATAAGCAACACTGAATAACTGTTTGAGTGATTGCATAAATAATAGGTAGATATTTAAATGAATACGAATTTCTATAGAAGAAAAATTATAACTAGTAATTATTTCAGAGAGTACTTTTTTAAATGTTTTTTTTCCTAACCATGTACATTGTTAGTTTTTGTTATTTAAAATTATAACAAAATGATATTAGCATGGATATTATAGGATGTTATATGGCATTTCTTGTTTTTTTTCAATATGTTCCTGTTTTATATAAAAAAAGGTAACACATTTTATCAACAAATCTTCAAGATCATTAAAATTGTTACTAGAGTTATAAGCAAGAAGTTAACTCAGATATCAAACAGTAGGAGAATAATGAAATGCACGGTTAAGTGAACAATCCTGCATCTAAAGAGTTATATAAATTCTAAATGAAGAAATAGTATAAGAAGTCTATTAAATAACTGAAGCAATAATTGTATGATAAGTAGTCAGTTTCAAAGACTGGAGAAGAGTTTTCTGAGGTTCTCTGTACATTGCAATGGTAGAGAATGACCAGCATGTCTTTTGCTATGTTCATTCATGTATTGGCTAATAATAGTATGATTGTGATGAAATGTAGTAATTGGAAACTTGGAACTGATGGTCCATGTTCAGAAACAGAATAGAGTAAGAGCTGATTTTATTAGCTTGAGTGATAGGCTATTATATTAATGGTTCCATTCCAGGCAGGGTGGCCCTGGACATCTCAATGCTGACTGTGCTCCATCTCATAATGACTTATGATTTTCTGTCAGGCATCAGCACCTTGATTACCCAACACAGATGAAGACAAAAGCTGATACTAACTCAGGGACCTCTGCACAACTTAAATCCAAAGGTAGGGTCCATGTAGTGCAATGAAAGGATGTTCAGTTGTCCATTAGCTGCATTAAAAAAGTATGTGAATTCAAGTAGAATTTTCTGCAAACTGATGAGCATATTGGTTACTTTTTCTACTAATAAATATTTCTACAGACATGAGACTAATGAAGCGCATAGTAATACTGCCTTTTCTTATTTATTAAAGATATAAATTCTCAAGAGAGATGAAGAGATTTAGGTAATTCCACGCATAATTTCACACAAAGCCACTTCAAGTACCAAACCTTGCTCAGTACATAATAGGTAATGAAGGAATGTGGTCTGATCACAGAAGAACAGAAAATCAAAATAAACACTTAGGCTATCCGAAGGCATGCTTCCTGATCCTTCCACCTACATAATTTTTTGTCAAATAGAAAATGCTCTCTTTTGTAGATTTCCATGGCCTTGATACACTGTATTGAGGTCCTGCTAGCCACCCGATCATAAAAGGATCTAAGTAAAGAAGCTGTTCCATTTTTATTCCATTTCAGTCCTAGCGTGATAGCCTTGATGTTAAAAGCATTTTATATTTTTTTACAAGATTATCAGCTCAGGATTTTCTGATCTCTCTCAATTTTTCTCCACTTCAGGTTTTCTCACAGGTAATAATAAAGCCATTTTGATAGAAATGTAGCCATCTTATGATTTTCTTTTTAAGTGGGGTGCCACATTTTTCACAATTTGAAACAGTAGGCACAGCAAAAGCACACTGGAGTGGAAAGAGAGAAAGTGTGGGAGCAACATGTTCTCCTAAAGTTTCAGGAATCCAAAGTCTTAAAAATATTCTCTTTGATTTTTGCTGCTAAGACAGAGTAGTTCCCCAAATCCTACTGAACCTAGCCCTGTTTCTTTCTATCATTTTCATCTACTTTGGCCAGTACTGAGCTTTTGGAATGTTTGGGTTCAGTATTTTACTTACTATTTCTAAAATTTACTGCAGTGCTTCTGTCATTTGGTATTTTTTTTCTTCTGCTCTATTTCCTTTTCCACCTCTATTCATTTTGATGTAACACCGTTAAGCTTAATCATTTCTTAATCTAGTTTTCTTTGTGGTCTTTGTTCCTTTACTTTTGCCTTGTAAAATTTTACATAGTAAAACTCAAACCCTATTTGTATTTTATCTGAATAATACATATATTTTAACGATATATTGTAAATAGTTTAATATCCTGTATTATTCATATTCCTCGACAATAGTTGAAAGTGTGTTTTTTTCCCATAATTTTTAAGACAGTTAAAAACCTGTTAATAAAACTATCAGATATAAATGAAGACATCAAATACGGTACAACTGTTTTCAATTTTAACAAATAGCCTTGTCCCTGAATTTTATTTTAGAACATTAAACTATTTAGATTATACCAAATAGTTTATTAGATTCTGTGAAAGTTAGAGGTTCAGAATACTTTTCTTTCTGAATTAAATAAGCATAAAATAAATATTTCAGTATGAGTCTTTGGTGAGGCTGGGGGTTAGGTGTATTTGCAATTAGGCATATTTCTGAAAATCAAACTCAAGGACTACAATTGGGTTTGATTTCAAACAATCCGTCCATAGCATACGTGTTCATTGCTATGCAACACAATTTAATAATAAGTGATGCCAAGTAATTTTTGCATACTATAATGGGCTTGCAAGTTTTGCTGCTTGAAAATTACAAAGAGAAGGTGGTTATTTAATTTTCAATGGCTATGTTAAAATACTAATTTTTATAATTAAAAACAAAACAAAACAAAACGACTTCAACATAAAACCTACATCTTAAAGCTGAAGAAAAGACCTGCCTTCTGTAATAGTAAATGTGCAACAGTCTGAAAAGTCTCTTTCACCCTTTGGGAAAGCAAAGAACATATTTCAATAACTTTCTATGCTGGTCTACTCACCTAGCTTCTCTGATGAGTTGGCTGTAGGAAGTCTGGGTAGAGGCAGGGCTCAATTACTGTAATTTATGTATCCTTGGACGTCAATCATTCCTGTTGAGAGGTGGGACTCGTAAGCTCTCAGTGCATTAATTAAGAGCTTATCTCAGCAGAGCCATCTTTCTACCTAAGGACCAAAAAGAAAGTTTTAATTAGATTTTTAAAAGCAAGTATGTCATCGATGAAAGCAAGTATAGTTCTTTAGTTAGTCTGTGAGGCCACAACCAGAAGAGAATATTGCAAACAATACAAAGGACACAGTTTTCAATCATCTGTGATGTTGTAAGTAAATGGGCAGTGTCAGTCTCCAGCATTGGTTTCAGCCCTTGGACAGTCACCTCATGAAAATAACTGAAGTTTTGACTATGTTGTTTCATTGCCAACATAATTATTGGACCCTTGTCTAATTATTGATGCGGAGCTGATGCTGATCAAGTGCAATTACAATGTTGAGGACAGACAGTATTATTCTCTGATGGCTGACTTTTTGTTTAGGGCTAGTTTCTGACTGAATATGCAATGGGCAATGCAATGCAAGCTCAGCAAAAGGGAGTGAGGGAACTTGTACAACACATCAATTTCATTGGTTCAGTGATGGAGTGAGTGTGCCATTGCTGGCTAACCTGAAAACGCAGGGACTCGAGAGAAGTAAAAACGTAGCTAGGCTCACTGGTGTCAGCTGCTTGAGAGGCAGTTCTCTTGGAATGGCTGGTGTGAGGCCATCAAACACACTTCTCAGGGCTCACTTGGGAAATAACAGATACATTATTGATTAAAATATTTATAAATTAAGGGAGGGAAACAAATTTTAAAAGCCAGTTCAGATTCTAGAAGGGAAATATATCTACAATAGCTATTAGCCCCTCCCCCGCCATAATTAAAGGTGGGAGGGGCTGGATGCATGGTTAGGAGAACAAACACAAATGTGTCTGCCTACGTTAAGGGAAAAGCAAATTGTGAAAGCAAAAAAATAAAAGAAAAAATACTGAACAATAGAAACACTACAATAAACCAAGAAACAATGAATGAAGGACCAAACCTAAACTTTCTGAAAAATTAGCACCAGAAACAGTAGAGATGCAAAAAACTTTGGTTTCAGAAAAGTTATAGACAACGGAGACATATAAACCCAAGCACAATGAGCACAAAATGAATGATGTCGTGATTACAGGGGTGATTCTAACAGGCAGGACTAGTACCATGGACAGATGCTTTAGACACCAAGGAGAGCCAAGCTCAACGGCTCAATATAACAGAACTTGTGTTCCAGTGTTCCTCATCGCTATGATATTTCATTTTGTTTTTCAAAGGGAAGCTATTTAGGAAATTCAGTTACAGTAGAGACTGTAAATTTACCCCCTAACTAGCATACTTGACATGCACTAAATAACAGCCACAAACCTGACAAAAGAAACTATAGCTTTTACAGGTATATGGTTTGTGCAGTATGTTTCTAAATGATAGTGTACGATGAAAACATTACTATGTAGACAATTTGTCAGAAGAATAAAGTTGGAAGATTGTAACCCATCATTTATGTTAATGTTCATAAGGATATTTTATAATCTTTTTTCCACTCTTTCCTCTCACATATTTTCCCAGCTATTTTGCCTCATTTACTGTGCTGTGTAATGTTTACAGCACAATGCATACAGTAGTGCTCCCCAGATACAAACTGGCACTAGTGCTGGTTACACCAACCTTGTGTATCTGATAAATTTATGTAATACAGACATCTAGCATTTGAATACACTTTTTGTCCTTCAGTGCATCTTTTTATATGAATTAAAGTCAGGGTGGGACTTCCCAGGTTGGCTCAGTGATAGAGTCTGCCTGTTAATGCAGGAGACTCTGGTTTGGTCCCTGGATTGTGAGGATCCCCTGAAAAAGGAAATGGCACCCCACTTTAGTATTCTTGCCTGGGAAGTCCCATGGACAGAAGAGCCTGGCGGATTACAGTCCATGGGGTGATAAAGAGTCAGACGTGATTTAGCAACTGAGCTTACGTGCACAAGCCAGGGTATATTATAAAATCAAATGACCTCTTGGGCCTCCTATACTTAAGGATATCTAAATGGTAATATTCATACATACAGTTTTCTGTTCTATGATTGTGTGAAATCTGTTCACCCCAGGAATCTGTTTTCCAAACAATGTTTAAAATTTATGATAGACTGAGGGCTGCTGCTACTGCTAAGTCACTTCAGTCATGTCCGACTCTGTGCGACCCCATAGACGGCAGCCCACAAGGCTCCCCCGTCCCTGGGATTCTCCAGGCAAGAACACCGGAGTAGGTTGCCATTTCCTTCTCCAATGCATGAAAGTGAAAAGTGAAAGTGAAGTCGCTCAGTCACGTCCGACTCTTAGTGACCCCATGGACTGCAGCCTTCCAGGCTTCTCCATCCATGGGATTTTCCAGGCAAGAGTACTGGAGTGGGGTGCCATTGCCTTCTCCGAGAGTGAGGGCAGAGCATGGTAAAATAAACAAATATTCATTGCAGTTGTTTTCCAAGGAGGAAAACATTGTGGTGTGCTTTTCCATGGGTTGTTAGCTATTTTTTTTCCTGAAGAAGTTTGAGGATCTGAAGCCTGTCAAAGGCTACTGTTAAACATTTCCTGTCAACTCCTTTTGGCCATGTTTTTAAATTAAGAACATGACAGAAGGGATAGCTTTCAAACCAGGCAGTAAACTTGGGGGCTTTTAGCCAAAGGTATGATTTTTTTTTCCACTGCTTAATTTGTAGAGAACCCAGTTTTAGGATTCAGCGGGTAAAAGTAAGTCTTTTCCTGAATGAACATTTCTTTGTTATTTTTATACAACATCTTCTCAACTTAATAGGACCTTTTGAATTTGCTAAAGCAGAAGGCCAGTTCTAATTACAACTGGAACACTGTATCCATACTAGGCTTTGAGATTTGCTCTGATGTGGGCTCCATGGAATCCCAAGGGAGAAACCTTTAGTCTGTATCTGGAGAACGGCAACTGGTGGGAGACCAGGGTTCATCTTCTGTCCTGCCCCTACTATAGGAAATACCATCATTTCTAAAAGTTTCTCAGTGTATGATGCTACCAAACCCCTGACTTAACCTACAACTCTCATCTCCTCAGAAAATGATTCTCTGTTACCAGGTACGTGCTTCCACTCTTTTCCCTTTGAGCAGCCATGATGACAGCTGTGGGGTAAGAAAGTCCATGACCTTGCTCCTTCTCCTAAGGTTTTGGTGAGCCTCCCCTAGTTCCTGGCAACCTGGCAGGGGTCACCGATATGTGTCAATTGATGAACTGGGGGCTGAAAAAAAAAGGGAGTATTTGTAGTGACATCATGAAGTCTCAATCTGTTTCAAGTTTTCATTTATTCACTATTTAAGGGTAGCATAGTTGGGGTTGTTATTTTTGTTTTTTAAATGGTATTTAAGTGTCTATATTTGCATGAAGATATGTGGCTGAGGAAAAAAAGACTTAGAATGCACTTACTCAGAGAGCAGTTTTTACCAAGTGGACCAGTAAATTCTTTTGAACGTTTAGCTAATTCTTTCAGTGAAATCAGTCAAACTAGCATATATTAATTCACCACATTTTCTATACTCATGGGACTTGTATCCAAAGGCAAACTATAATGAAGCTGTAGATAAAATGACCCAGTTCTGTGTTGTCTTATTACTGGTGATTAAGTGTGAAAGAGCAGGATTATTGTCTGACCTCCTCTACTCTTTTTGAGAAATTATATTAGAAGGAATAAAAATTCCTTTTTAAATATCTGTGAGAAAAAAATAGAGACATTAAAATAGAACACTGGAATCAGATACACATGTATCATTAGCATTATAAACTAGAACTTCCAACAGCCTTGAAATGACAAAAATACCAACTTTGATTCTATTTTTTAAACTGAGATTCACCATTGTGAGATGATTAGAGATTTCATATTTCTGTTAATGAGATTTAATACAGAAGACTTTACAGATATTAATTCAATTTAGTAATGCCAAGAAAAGACAAACCAAGTCTAGTATATTAGAGTGTGTAGGTTTGGAAAATAGGACTGAAAGTATCTGCAAAGTCTACTTATTTAGACAGATTTTTTTTTCTAAGATATAGAAGAGAGATTTCTGGGTGGGTTATCAGTCTTTTATCTTTGACATTTTATTATTTAGTTTAACACTGAAATATTTTATTGTACATAAGCCTAGAGGTGTTCCATTTTAATATGTTCATAAGACAGAATAATAAATAAATGATGATTTAGCCCAGTACTGATGTCAGGATTGTAGTAAATTTCATATTTTTTAAACCTTTCCCCAATTCTGACTGAGGAAAAATGATTAGTTTGTAGCTACTTTCTTGACATCTGAATTGTCCTTAAGTTTATGGGTATTAGGTTATATTAGTGATGTCAACTATTAACTACTTGTACTTGAATATCTCAGTGACCAAATTTTTTCTCATATAATTCTACAAGTTTAACAACAATGGTGTGGGGCAACAATGTATTTCATTGCAAACATGTTCTAAAGTAATTTCTGAATTAAAGATCAATTCTTTATAATAAAAACTTTGCAGTTAGTGAAACTATTCAAACACTTTAGAAGTAATGTTATAGTGGTGGAAACAGTAAGGGAAATTCATATTTCTTTATTTGTCCTAAATATTTTCCTATTTACTCTTTTTGTGTTTTCATGTAGATTCTATGTGTGGGCATATTAGATGACATTATTCAAATCTGTTAATTTCATCTTTATTAATGCAACGGATTTTCTTTTAAGGAAGATTGAGAGTGGAGAACTTTTCAATATTTAAAAAATATTCAGCATTTCCAAATAATCTTGTAAATGTCATGATATTTGGAAAGCTTCACTTTTATCACCATTTTCTTAAAATTCCTATAGAAATTATACACAGGCTATTTTAAAGAGATTTTTTTTGTCATTCTATAATCCATTCTACTCTATAAGACTTTTAGCCCTATTCTTATATTGTTAATAACTCAAAGCAAAGAGAAAAATAATACTTTTTTCAGTGATCTAAAAACTCCTGAGACTTAGGGTCATATTTCACTAGTTATACTTTCATATAAAATATGAATCATTTTGAAAATGGATCTCCTTCAGTTGACAAAAGACAAAACAACATCTGTAATTAAATATAAATGGATACCTATGTCTGTATATTTGCATGGATATGTTTAATGCCAAGTAAATATCTTCTAATTCTTCCATTGTCAGTACTAAGACATGTATGTATATAGTTATGTGGGGTGTAAATAAGACATGATTGGTTCTTTCACATTTGTGTTTATTCAGTACATTTTTATTGAATTCCCACATAAGTGCCAAGTGCTGGGGCACTGTGTCCTGGGGACAGAATAATGAGCAAAACAAATGAGGATGCTGCCTTCGTTAAGCTTTCATATGTGTGTGTGTGTGTGTGTGTGTGTGTGTGTGTGTATAATATATTAGTATTAGGTAACCATTTTATACAAAAATGGTTACCTAACACTTCAATACATTTATCCATCAGTGTCTACATTTATCTATTTTACGTGCCATACATACTAATACTATTATCAATTCAGTGATTTCTCACTTTCCAAAAACATTTGGGAAAAAAAAAAAAACTCGGTTGAAGTCTGATTCACCACGTAAGATGATTGAAAAAAGCAATTCTACATTACTTCTAGGCATTCAGTATAAAGGGAAATTTTCAAAGATACGTTTATGGCTTAATAATTAAATCTGGGTGAATATGCCTGCTGGGAACTTCTGCAATAATAAAATAGAATGGCAGGTTCCAAGCCACAAACAAAGAACTTTTTCTTTCAGAGATCTGAGTCACAGCATATTAGTATTTAATAGATTTTGCATTTTTTAAATGCATAATGCAAGAATTTCATGGTAGGGAGTCTTGAATAATTATTCAAGTACAATCCAAAAGGTTCAGAAAAACAAAGAATGGGAAGCAAATACTCAACAATATAACTATCTCAGGGACTCTAAGTGGCAGAAACATTAAGATACGGTTGCTTTGGTCTCATTTCTAGAGCCTCTCCTTCCCCACCCATAATATTCTCAGAGACTTAAGTATTTTCCTGCCTTCTACACACTAGTACAGAGCTGGTAACATCTCTATAATTCCTAGAGATGCCCATGAGAGCAAATGGCCATCTGGGGATAGTACTGATGCTTAACCCACAGACGTCAAAGTGCTCAAGTTTTATCAAAAGCTAAAACAGGAAAGCATGAGTATGCATGAATTAGCCATTTTCCTTGAGACTCTGTGAATTCAGTCATCCTTTTCTTGACAAAATACTACTCAACAGAGATAAGCAACAGCTGGGATGATAAAGATATGGAAATTTTCCAGGTGTTTCCAAGATACAGCCTAAATTATTATAGAGGTTTTGGAAAATAACTTCATTTTAAGGTCCCATTTTAACACACATTGACTTGAGAACTTGGGATTTAATTATTCATTTCTATCTATTTTCATTTACTAACATTCATCTATCTTCAAAAGTCAAAGAAAAATAAATCTCCATCTTCACTCTGTGGTAATAACTGGACGAAATTGCTGAGACATTGATTTTAATTGTAGGGGTCCAAGGATGAAAACACAACTCCCAATTTTCTTCTGGTTTTCAGGCAGTATAAAATCACAATACTTCAGAAAATTATCAGAATGCTTAGGTAGTTGTAATCTATGTTCATTCTCCTCCTTCATTTCCTCCTCAATAAATAATGGATAAAGCAACAACGAGTCTTTGCTGACTTTTTAATCCACTAATACATAAAAAATTATCTCCTGGAAATAAATTAGCATCTATACAATTGTCTGCAAATGGTTGGAAAGTAATCTGGTGGTTCTTAAGATGCTCTATGCATTCTGTTTTACTTTTGAGCCAATTAATCACTCCACTCATCTCCTCGCTCCACCCCCACCTCATCCTCACCTCAAAAGAAGCTTCTGTCTCACTGAAGTGGAGATTTGTTCCATTATTTTTGCCCCTCTTTTCTTGATTAGCTATCCAATTTTCTATAAATTGAAACTGACATATCAATAGTACAAATGTAAATGTTACATCATTCTCAAGTGGAAAGCTCTTTTTACTGGAAATACAGTTGATAACAGTGTAAATATAACAGATGTACTACTTAACAGCCTACCTGATTTATGAAAAGGTATTCTGGCCACGTGAATAATTTTCAAACTAATGTTTAGCCCTTTAAGAATCATCATACTTTTATCTTGTTTAGAATCTTAGGAAAAAATGAAGGCATTCCCACACCTCCAGAAATTAAGAAACTGTTACAGGAAATAAAAATAACCTGAGTTAAATGGAGAGATGTCCCTAGATGTACGGAAGTGGGTGAGACGGTCGTTTCATGAAATGGCTTCAGAATTCTCTTCTGTTATGCTTTTCCTGCTGTGCTTCTTGCATTTCTAAGTTTCGCACTCATTTCTTTCCAAGGTCAGTTGGTGGACTTCTCTCCTGACAAACATCTCAACTATTCTTTGGGCCTCACTCCTACAAACTACTCAATTAATTCTCAGTTGTCACTGCTGTTGGGTTTCCATCCTCAGATTATAATTACAGCAAATTGGAGGATCCAGCAAGGGAAGCCTGATAACTAATTCTGTGCCTAATAAACAAAATATATGCAGAGAGGTTTTTTTTTTTTTTTCCTTGAACTAATTCTTTTTCCTTTCCAATGTAATTTTAGACCCCTTCTGCCTTGAGGTTTTTATGTAAGTTACAGATTGATATATAAATAAAATACAATCTGGCCATATGCCATTAATCTTACATGCTCCCTGAAGTTACAGAACACACTCTGGTGCCCAGGGAGTTAAAAACATTGGAACAATCATTTTCGGTGTAAAGTTTATTCATAATAATGTTCATTTGTCTCTTTACTTTGTTGATATATAATACAGTGGACTGCAGGAGTATTATTTTATTGCATTTTATATACATAGGTTTAGTAAGGAAGATTGAGCAAATAGTTCCTTTTAATCAGCTACCCTTAGAAAATCAAGTCCATGTAATGAAAACATTAAATTAGAACATTTTACATTAAAACCACCCAGTTTCTTGCATCATGTAGGCATACAATGAATACTTATTGTATTAAACTTCATAAAACATAATCTTTTCTTAAAAATGCTTACTTCTGCATGAAAAGGAACCTCCTTTAGCAGGGACCCCTTAAAATAGCATTATTTGTTTCTTAATACAGATTTTTAAAAGTATTTCTCTGTGCTTTTTTTTTTTTTCTTTAAACATGTCTCATAGGGGTTCTTTTTTGCCACTATCACAAAATGGATATAATCTGAGCAAAGAAGCAGCAGACTCTTAAGTTGTGATTCTGACATAGATTATTTGTTCAAAAGTAATTTAAATAATCATAATATATGGAGAATTCATACTTTTATCTGGGTGGTCTACAACTCATAATCCAGGACAAGGCTTTTATAATCTTTATGCTCTTCTCAGAAAGGCCCATTTTGTAGCCTGAAAACTGTTGCTTAGGAACAGTCAATAAATACTATGAGGATCACAGATTTTATCTTGTTAAACACATAAACAGAGTGTGAGTCACATTTTTACTTTGGTGCCTGCATAGCTTCAGCCTTACAACTTAATTTTGGGCATTGAATTAGCCACATGTACAAGTTATACTAGAAGTCTCTTAAAAATGCACCATGTATATTCTAAAGCTTATAAGATTTAGAGCATATTAAAATATAAAGGTATAAAAACTATTATATAGTAAAATACATAAAAACAAAGCAACAAAAATCTATTGTGGCAGACTCCTTGTTTCCCATCCCCTCAAATTCCTCCAAATCTACTTTCTCTTCTTTCTGGGAACCTGGCAATCTAGCTAAAGATTAATGTTCCAGCCTCTCCTGGAGATAGTGTGGCCATGTATTCACATTTGGGCTAATGGAATGTGAGTAGTCATCTCCAGAACCTTGGCTTTTCCATTCTTGCCAATGGTGAGAGGTGGACACGGCAGTGACTGCTCAGACTACACAGACACAGATGAAGATTAACACCCTCTTGGGCTTGCTTCTTTCTTTCACTTTTCTTCATAGGAAGGACCAGAGAGGGCGGAATAGCCATCATGACTTTTGCTAAATGTGGAAGCACAGTTTGATTTGCTATTTGTCACTCTCCTTTCATTGTTCAGCCAGTGTCTATAGCTGACTATCTTCTGTGGCCTAGACCAAATGCCATAAATAATATTTTGAATTTTTCAACTAGAAATAATTTATCCTTTTTCTGCTGCTGCTGCTGCTGCTAAGTCGCATCAGTCATGTCCGAGTCTGTGTGACCCCACAGATGGCAGCCCATCAGGCTCCCCTGTCCCTGGGATTCTCCAGGCAAGAACACTGGAGTGGGTTGCCATTTCCTTCTCCAATGCATGAAAGTGAAAAGTGAAAGTGAAGTCACTCAATTGTGTCCAACCCTCAGTGACCCCATGGACTGCAGCCTTTCAGGCTCCTCCATCCATGGGATTTTCCAGGCAAGAGTACTGGAGTGGGGTGCCATTGCCTTCTCCGATCTTTGTCTAAACACACACAAAATTGTATCAGTATATGGGGGCTCTCCAGCATGCATTATCATTGTATGTATACCTTGTGCTTTGCTAAAATGTGTGGTTCCTCAGTGAAGGATTTCCGATTTATTTTATAAAACTCACAGTGTTTTGCATGTACTTAGAGCAACATAAATGTGTTGATTGTAACACTGAATGAGTAAATTCTCATTTATTAAATTATAAAACAGTGCTTATTATGCTTAAGGAAATAATATATTATAGTAATATATCTTATTTGTAAAAAAATATTTTATATTAATCTAGAAGCCATACAACCTAATAATAACAGCAATAACAGTATGGGGAGGGAGGAGGGAGGAGGGTTCAGGATGGGGAACACATGTATACCTGTGGTGGATTCATTTTGATATTTGGCAAAACTAATACAATTATGTAAAGTTTAAAAATAAAATAAAACTAAAAAAAAAACAGCAATAACAACCTAATCTTTTCCTTTTGCCATTCAATTTAGATACAACTAAATGACATACATATCAGATGGGAATAGTACTTTTTTTTTTAATTAAACAACACTTTTTTCCATCTGTTTCTATTGATAAAATTTTTAAAAGGCTAGGACGTGACTACTACAAATGAGCTACATTATATAGTTAATCATATAAATATCAGACTGATCTGATTTTGGTTGGAAAATCTATAAGCAATTTTAAAAAACACGTCTGACATTTACTCAGTGGCTATCTTATTTTCTAGGTTTTATAAGATCAAACCATGTGTCACCTACCAAATTAAGGCATGGCAGATTTTGATTGATTCTCAAGTTAAAATTAGGGCTATCAAATCTGTGTTTGATATTATTAGCTGAGTCTCAGTGTAATTAGCACATGGACATATATGATTTTAAATTTGTTCTTAATACTTAAAAGTTTGGGAACCAGAAAAGGAAGCCTCAAATAGACTTAGAAATGCACTAATAGATTTAATGTTCTCAGTTCTCAAATACTCTTACTTGAACATAATCTATTAAATCTGACTTAATTAGTGAAATATGCTAAGTATTTTCTCTCTCTGGTGTTCTAAATGCCACTTTCCACTAAGGCTAAAGAAACTCATGGTCTCAATTAGATTATGTGAATTAGATAGCATTATATTATATATTATAAAAAATCAAATCATTTTTCAACATTTTTTCTTATACTTGGGAGATTAGAATAACACGCACTTGACATTCAGTAACAATATTTCTTGCCCATGTGAATTTACGCAAGTTACTTAACTTCTCTGAGCCACAGTTTCTATATCCCAGAAAATTTGCATAATACATACCTTCAGAGTTAGTATAAAGAATAGATGTAAAAATTGCATGTAAAACATCCATTATAGGACCTGGAACAGCATTCATTATATATAAAACTCTGTTACACCTATACAGTGAAAAAGAAAAATGGTATTTTTCTACTCATTTCACTTACCTAGCAAACTTTTTTAGCTTAGTTAAAATATGTATCTTAAAGTTTTAAATGAGTAAATCATTCTATAACTTTAAAATAATGTTTGGTAGTTTTGCAAAATATATTTATTTTCATATGATAATTTGAGTGAATTAACAATTTTATTTGCAAATGAATAAATCTTACAAATTTTAATTCTTATTCTCTCATCATTACCAGGTCTTTCTTTCATGCTTGGTCCTCTCTTGTTAACATTTAAACACTATTGAGTATCTTTTTTGTTTGTTTGTATGTTTATTTTAATTGAAGGATGATTGCTTTACAATATTCTGTTGGTTTCTGCCATACATCAACATGAATCAACCATAGGTATACATACATCCCCTTCCTCTTGAACCTCCCTCCCACCTCACACTCCTCTATGTTGGTACAGAACCCCAGTTTGAATTCCTTTATTCATACAGCAAAGTACCATTGTCTAAGTATTTCACATATGGCAGTGTATATGTTTCCATGCTACTCTCTCCATTCATCCCATGCTCTCCTTCCTCTCCACCGCCTGAGTCTAAAAATCTGTTTTCCATGTCTGTCTCCATTCAGATCAGATCAGTCGCTCAGTCGTGTCCGACTCTTTGCAACCCCATGAATCGCAGCACGCCAGGCATCCCTGTCCATCACCAATTCCTGGAGTTCACTCAGACTCACGTCCATAGAGTCGGTGATGCCATCCAGCCATCTCATCCTCTGTCGTCCCCTTCTCCTCCTGCCCCCAATCCCTCCCAGCATCAGAGTCTTTTCCAATGAGTCAACTCTTCGCATGAAGTGGCCAAAGTACTGGAGTTTCAGCTTTAGCATCATTCCTTCCAAAGAAATCCCAGGGCTGATCTCCTTCAGAATGGACTGGTTGGATCTCCTTGCAGTCCAAGGGACTCTCAAGAGTCTTCTCCAACACCACAGTTCAAAAGCATCGATTCTTTGGCGCTCAGCCTTCTTCACAGTCCAACTCTCACATCCATACATGACCACAGGAAAAACCATAGCCTTGACTAGACGGACCTTTGTTGGCAAAGTAATGTCTCTGCTTTTGAATATGCTATCTAGGTTGGTCATAACTTTCCTTCCAAGGAGTAAGTGTCTTTTAATTTCATGGCTGCAGTCACCATCTGCAGTGATTTTGGAGCCCCCAAAACTAAAGTCTGACACTGTTTCCCCATCTATTTCCCATGAAGTGATGGGACTGGATGCCATGATCTTAGTTTTCTGAATGTTGAGCTTTAAGCCAACTTTTTCACTCAACTTTCACTTTCATCAAGAGGCTTTTTAGTTCCTCTTCACTTTCTGCCCTAAGGGTGGTGTCATCTGCATATCTGAGGTTATCAATATTTCTCCTGGCAATCTTGATTCCAGCTTGTGTTTCTTCCAGTCCAGCATTTCTCATGATGTACTCTGCATATAAGTTAAATAAGCAGGGTGACAATATACAGCCTTGACGTACTCCTTTTCCTATTTGGAACCAGTCTGTTGTTCCATGTCCAATTCTAACTGTTGCTTCCTGACCTGCGTACAAATTTCTCAAGAGGCAGGTCAGGTGGTCTGGTATTCCCATCTCTTTCAGAATTTTCCAGTTTATTGTGATCCACACAGTCAAAGGCTTTGGCATAGTCAAGAAAGCAGAAATAGATGTTTTTCTGGAACTCTCTTGCTTTTTCCATGATCCAGCAGAGGTTCGCAATTTGATCTCTGGTTCCTCTGCCTTTTCTAAATCCAGCTTGAACATCAGGAAGTTCACGGTTCACATATTGCTGAAGCCTGGCTTGGAGAATTTTAAGCATTACTTTACTAGCGTGCGAGATGAGTGCAACTGTGTGGTAGTTTGAGCATTCTTTGGCATTGCCTTTCTTTGGGATTGGAATGAAAACTGACCTTTTCCAGTCCTGTGGCCACTTCTGAGTTTTCCAGATTTGCTGGCATATTGAGTGCAGCACTTTCACAGCATCATCTTTCAGGATTTGGATCATCAGTACCATCTTTCTCAATCCATTTATATGCATTAATATAGGATAATTGTTTTCCTCTTTCTGACTGAGATTCACTCTTTTTGTTTTTGAGAGGCAAATAAAACAATTGCAGCACTTCCCTTTAGACTTGACTTTCAAGATATTAAGCTTTTCCCTAGAAGTATTATCATTAAAATAATATTGTACTGGTATTAAAATTGAATGATTTGATGAATTAAACACAAGAAGCAGTCTTGAACTAGACCTTATCCTTTAGTAATTACAAGCCATCATAAGCTAAAGGACTTAAACAGTTAAAAATGGTTCTAAAAATCTGGCTATTTGAGAGAAAACAAAAAACAAAAAACTAATGCTAGATTCCTATTTTGCAACTTCAAACAGGTTAAAAAGTTAAATGTAAAAAATCCAAGTAAAGAAATAAGGCTTTTTTTCAGGAAAAGATGGCAATTTCCATGCATGCATTTAATAATTTTCCTCTTGATACCCCTTAAAATATCATTAAAAACATATTTACATCATAAAGCTACAAAAAATAGGAAGCTTGAGATGGGGGAGAGTAGCAAAATAATTTTGGAGCCTAAAAGCAAATGATGAGTGGTAACATTTAATAGCCCAAGGGATGTTAAAACCTAAGCTGACAGTTGGGAAAACTGTGAAGCAGTCCTAGTTTGTCCTGCATTAGGGCCCCAGTCTGGAGATTCGTTCTCTGAAGAGGAAAACACAGACTCTCCAGGGATCTGACCTGACACAGGAGACAGAGTTACTACTCACCAAACAGGAATTAAGGAAATATGTATCAATACATACAGAGCACTCAGACTACCTCGCTCTGTCCTTTCCTCTACTCCCTGAAAACTGGCAATCTGACCTTATCCCTCCAGCCAGAATAATAATAGAGGAATTTTCTAGGGATTCTGACTTTATCAAGAAGAAACACCAAAATTACTTAACATCAAATAGCAAAAAAAAGCAGCCACATCTACCAAGTGTCTAGTTCAAAGTCAACACAGCCTACCTAAATGAGTAGAATTTTCATTTAGCATTTTTGTCTCCAACTTTTAAATATGAAAAATCAGCCAAAGATGACTAGAAATCTAAAGAGGCTTTTAGCATAAAAAATGGAGATCAAAACAAATAACCCAAAACAAAAAATCAAACAGTCACTGTGCAGGAAGAAGAAAGCTTTAAAATATTTTAATTTTCTCATAGATAGAAGATATTTCATCCATGGAAACGTATATGGGATGTTTACTAAAATAAGGTACATTTAGAAAACAAAGAGCTTTTGGAAATTAAGAACATGACTGTGGAAATTAAAAACTCAATAGAATATTGAAAAATAAATTTGAGATGATCTGATATGGGAATTACACAATAAAATATTAGAGAACTGGCCAAGGAAGTATAATCCATAAAATAAAAAAATAAAGGAAAATGGACTAAAAGGAATTGCTATTAAGAATTGTGAAGGGTTTGAGATTTCAGTCTACTGTAAGCTAATAAGTTAGCCTACCAAAGATTTATAAATACATGTTACAGAAGACACAGTACCCCTGTTTCAGAGATACAAACCATTTATTACTCATAGCAAAACAGTGGCTGGAACAGCATCCTGTGTTGGCTCCCAATGCCTGTCTCGACAGGGTAACACGGTGAGGACAGGAGTTTATCTGTGTGCATTATGGTGCACCACTGAAAAGGGATCCTAAATTTTAGAACTCTGACCCATCTGCTCTTACTCCCCTCCAGAAAGACAGAGATTATGAATTATCCTGGAACAGAAGCGAATACCTCCAGGAAGAAGTAGAAGTCTTTATCTTTACTGCTGCTGCTGCTGCTAAGTCGCTTCAGTCATGTCCTACCAGGCTTCCCCGTCTCTGGCATTGTCCAGGCAAGAACAGTGGAGTGGGTTGCCATTTCCTTCTCCAATGCATGAAAGTGAAAAGTGAAAGTGAAGTCGCTCAGTCGTGTCCGTCTCTCCGTGACCCGGTGGACTGCAGCCTACCAAGCTCCTCCTTCCATGGGATTTTCCAGGCAAGAGTACTGGAGTGGGCTGCCATTGCCTTCTCCCCTGGTACATATTTGGAGAAGCATGTCTCTAAATCTCTCTAGAAAGATACACAGTTACTAGTTTCTAAGACTCTTTACTGATCAGAAACGCCCTTGGGCAGGTCTAGGCTCTGAGAAATCATGGATAATTGCCTTTCAGCCGTCATCAATAAAATAATTCAATACAATTTCTAAGTACCTTATTGAATAAGGCTGAATAGCCCACTGAATGAATATAAACCCCTAGCAGGGTACATTACAATGAAAGTTCAGAACTTGTGGACAAGCCAAAATTTCAACAAGCTTTCATTTCAGAGAAAAAGGTCTAAACTTCATACCATGGCATTCACAAATTCTTTTTCATATTGATCTTTCTTTCTTCAATATAGTCTCCTGCTAGCCTTCTGTTCCTGAATATTCATGGAAGGACTGATGCTGAAGCTCCAATACTTCGGCCACGTGATGCAAAGAAGTGACTCATGGAAAAGACCCTGATGCTGGGAGGGATTGAAGGCGGGAGGAGAAGGGGATGACAGAGGATGAGATGGTTGGAAGGCATCACTGACTTGATGGGCGTGAGTTTGAGCAAGCTCCGGGAATTGGTGATGGACAGGGAGGCCTGGCGTGCTGCAGTCCATGGGGCTGCGAAGAGTCAGACACAGCTGAGTGACTGAACTGAACTGAACTTTATATTACAGCCTTAAAGAACTATATTTTACATATTCTCTTGCCTCTCTTATCCTCCTGTATGTTTCTAATGGCTGTTCACTGTGATGAATTCAACAGTTACTTTATCAGAGAAACCTTCCCTGACTCCCCCAGTGCCGGAGTCTGGATAAGATGCCTCTCCTAGTGCTTAAGTCATCCCACCAGAAACTTTGTTTCAGTGACGTATTTCTCCTTAAAACTCCTATGGATGGGTTTCCTTAGAACGAGTTTATGAGCTCCACAAGAATACTTATCTTTAGGGTTCAGTTTTGTTTTTTTCTAAAATAACATTACCCAGTGTCATTGCCAAAATTATTGAACAGATTTGACATTGAATAATTTCTGGCTATTTCAAAAAATTCAAATATACTTTCAAAGGACAAAGACTTCTTCCCACTGAAAGTATTCAAAAAACTGTTGTCAGATGTAAGAATTCTGGAATGTTTGTTAAAAAAAAAATCAAATTACAATAGAGTTATAGCTTTAAATATACACAGGTTGCCCAATACATACTTTAATTAAAAAATCAAATATGTAAAAGTACAGTTTTAAGTGAAGAAAAATTAAAGAAAATTTCAATTTTAGAACACAAATACCAGTATGAATGTTTTCAATCAGTGAATAGGGTAAAACAATATAAAAATGCAGCATGCCGCTTCTTACACAATTAGAGGATACCATACTGTTACACATCAGAAACAACCACATTAAGGAATGCATGAAGTAAAAAATGATACTGAACAGGAGGAATATCTTGGGAGGATGTAACGATATAGGCTTAGATTCTTAATGGGAAAAATATAAAAATACTAACATAGAGGTCTATTCATCTTCATAATTTTGTATGTTCATTATCATTCTAATGTCAGAATTATTATGCCATGAATCTATTATTTGTCATTAATATTTCCTCTCAGTGAATACCAATCTATTTTATAAGAGGAGAAAAACAGTAATGAAATGCTGACAGATGTACTTGGTGCTCAATACTTGAATATTTTAATCTAAAATTATGTGACAAAAAATTTAAGTAAATACACTACCTAACTTGATAAGAAGCTTTTTTGTTTTTTACAAAGTATTCATCCAGCACAATAAAGTATCATGGTTTTTAGAGAATGAGACACAGTTAAGGCATTACATGAATATAAAACAAATGTATGCAGTAAGCATTTAATATATATCTGTGAAGTTTAATACTAGGAGGTGGCTGTGAATCAACAAAATGAACCAGAATTACTTATTTAGGCATTGCTTTCATGATTTCAGATTTTGTTTTAATAAGCATTAAGGAATCATTTAAATTATGAGTAAATTGAATTTGTTATATAGACTATTGCTTAAAATAGTGGGCTATTTTCTAACATTTGGAAATACTGAGAATCCAAGATTTTCAGTGTCACCTGGTGATTTTTATTTGTTTTTGGTTTGGGCATATTTTTTTCTTCTCAAGGTGAATTCTGATGCCCAATGCATGTATATTAGTTACATGAAAAAAGGAGAAACTGTGGTTATGTTGTAAGTAGTGTATTTTTCACCAAATCTTTATTGAACACTTAGCTAAGGGCTGCAGTTTCCTACTGCTGACTATACAAAGTTGAAAAAGTGAGACCCAGTCCTTGTCTTCAGGCATGTCCACTGGGACTGCTAGAAATATTCTATTATAATTTAATGTAACAAAATAAAGATAAACAATAAGGGACTTACAGATGAGAAGCCTGCCCAATTAAACCTGGAAATTCTGGAACAGCTGACCAGCACCTTACATGGGGACATATATATGCAATTTCCATTGAGGACAAATCCCAAGTAAGCTTGGGGTTTGAAATAAAGTCCTGGCTTTATCTCTCACTTACTGTATGATCTTGGGCATACAGTAGATACTCATTAAAGTAGTCTAAACATCACTATAGGAAGCAAATCAAGAGCAATGAGAGTTTGGAATGACTTGATGGGTAAGATGAGACTCAAATAGACTTTGGGGATGGACGTGTAAGAATCAGGTAGACGGTGATCGGAAGAGACTATTTTGGGTGTGAGGAATGAGAAAGAGTCAGAGGAGAAAATATGCAGGATATGTGACCTAAAAGCAGGTGCAGGGATTTCACACCAGTAAGAACAAGGTAGAGAAGGGGACGACAGAGATGAGATGGCTGGATGGCATCACTGACTCAATGGACGTGAGTCTGAGTGAACTCCAGGAGTTGGTGATGGACAGGGAGGCCTGGTGTGCTGTGATTCATGGGGTCGCAAAGAGTCGGACACGACTGAGCGACTGAAGTGAACTGAACTGAAAGAGCAAGATATCAAATCCTAAGATCACAGAAATATCTTTGAATGAATTTCACAAAAGATTGATATAGTATCTTTAAAAACTTTTATTCTTCTCTTATATTCCTCACTAATTTCTTTCAAACATAGACTTAGAAATACTTAATGTAATATTTTGCCAACATTTATGGTAATTACTTCCTTTTTGTTCTTTTATTAAGGAACAACACAATTTTATGTTGAACGCACAGCCCCGATTTTCTCAGTTAGCAGTAAGTTATCTGACATATTTTGCAATAAACCAGCATCTGTGACAATTAATCTTCTTGTAGAACAAGAAAATTTGCCTTAGATTTTTAAATGTACAATCTTGCACTATTCACATCTTGTATGGTGAAGGTATAGTATGGTGAAGGTATAGCAAAGAGTTAGTTCATCTTATTCAAATCTATTATCTCTACTCCCTTCCTGCATAGTGTTGTTTTTTTTTTTTTTTCCTCCCCCTGCACAGAACTGAATTGGCTTTATGCCACATAGTTTAGTGAGAAGGAAGAGATGCACATAGCCACATTCTAGACAGAGATATACCAGATGCAAACAATACTGCTCTGCAAAGTTCACGAGAGATTTATCACAATAAAAGGGGCCAGAAGAAACTGGACATTTCTGGGTTACTGTGCTATTCCCTCCCGCTATTCTCTAACCATCTCAGACAGGCTGACAGAAACTATTGTTATAACTTCTGCTGGTGTTGTATTTATATACCATACTGGTGAGGCTGCCAGACCTCTGGAAAGGCAGAAGATATAATGCACTCTTTCAATTTGCACACAGAAACTTTAAGAGTCTATTATCTAGTTTACCTACAGTTCCTATCACCATTGCTGAAAAAATAGAAAAATGGCACCATCAGGTTGAAAATAGAATGTCTGTTCTGTTGTATGTAGAACAAAAGGAAGTTTTAAAAAATCTCTACAGGGACATCTCACCCCATGGCCATCTCCTGTAATTTTTCTCTTTGACATGAAAAACTTTGTCATGGGCAGGGTAATAGGCCCAGATCACCTGCTACAGATGACCTGTCAGTAATTGTGCATCCACATTCAACTACTAGAATATTCACATGCTTCTAATGTGTGATTTGGCAAGGAGGCCAACAATGAAATAATTATGTGAACCATCTCACCTGTATACATTTCTGCTTACTTTGAAGTCAGCGGGTAACCTCAAGATTCAAATCTATACCTCCCTTAACACATGATATGTGGTGAGGGATCAAAATCAAATCAAAGCTCTAAGACTCAGTAAAGGAGTGGCTAAAAGACTAGTATATTCTATGCTTCTGTTCATCCACGAAGTTGGCAAGAGTACATGCTAATAATCCCAATGGAAAGGAATATTATGAGAAACTGTTTCTTTCTGAGGTGCATGTATATATGGGGGTGAGGTGGAGAAAGATATTACATTTCATATGTGTTATGGTATATACTGATGAAAATTTTTTGTTTCTATCCTAGCTTTTCACATTTTTCTATTACTTTTTCATAAACTCTGGAGATACATATGCTGCTGTTGCTGCTAAGTTGCTTTAGTCGCATCCAACTCTGTGTGACCCCATAGACAGCAACCCACCAGGCTCCTCTGTCCATGGGATTCTCCAGGCAAGAATACTGAAGTGGGTTGCCATTTCCTTCTCTAGATAGATAGATAGATATAGATATATAGATATAGATACATACATAAATACATACACACACACACAAACCCTATAGTAGGTGCTCAGTTGCTTCAGTCATGTCCGACTCTTTGCGATCCCATGGACTAGAGCCCACCAGGCTCCTCTGTCCATGGGATTCTCCAGGCAAGAATACTGCAGTGGGTTGCCATTTCCTTCTCTGGATAGACTGATACACACACACACACACACACACACACACACACACACACACACACACACCCTATAGTAGGTGCTCAGTTGCTTCAGTTATGTCTGACTCTTTGCAACCCCATGGACTGTAGCCCACCAAGCTCCTCTGTCCATGGGATTCTCCAGGCAAGAACACTGCAGTGGGTTGCCATTTCCTTCTCCAGAGGATCTTCCCAACCTAGGTAGGGATTGAACCCAGGTCTTTCACATTACAGGCAGGTTCTTTACTGTTTGAGCCAAGAGTGAAGCCCCTAGTAAGAGGCAGACCAGGGATTTAAACCCAAGAATTGTGGTTTAAGTGTGACTGGACTGTGCCTACCACTGTTGTAGCCACCGTCAATCAGGGCTGTTGAGGAATTAAATAGGACTGATTGGAATTGAGATTTGTTGCATTTATAAATGCACACAGAACTAAACCTAGGGAGAGAAGGAATGTGGTAATATCTTGAGTGTTTAACATCTCATTAAACATTTTTATATTGATTACACTCTGAGATAATGTTTTAGATGTAGTGGATTAAATAAAATTTAAATGAATTTCACATGTTTCATTTTACTTCGTTAATGCAGCTACTAGAAAATTCTAAAATCACATATGTGAATAATGTGAGGAATAAATACGATCCAATTACTATCTCCTGGGATATTAATAAAAATCATCATCATCATATGGACAAGATCTCTATCAAATACTTATAAACCAGGCATTGGGATAAACCAGTGTCATCAATAGTGTAGGTATTGCCTACTAGGGGGCATTTTAGAAATTTATGAGTCCATTTTTCAGTTGTCCTAATGATTGATGGGTGCCTTTGGCATCTAGCCAAAGGACACAGGTAAATAAATCTTAGATCAATCTTACCCAATAAAGAATCACTGAATAGTCTTGGAGATGAAATATCATTTCATAATTATCTCAGCCTAACTTAGCCTAAAATATTACATGAAAACATACAATATTTGTTGTACAGTTTTACTGTTTAATGCACTAAGTTTTCCAGAAATTCAGCTATCATGTTAATCAAGGAAAGACTACTTTGGTCAGGACTTTACATAAGTTGTTTACCATTTTAACCAATTATGTGACTGATAGCAATGCTGCTTTTCACATTAGAGTTGCAGATCCAGCACACCTGTGTTTACGCTATCTGCCATATGCAAGATGATGTAACAGTAAGCATCTGATTGCTTACTATGTCATTTAGAGTCATCATTCATGGCCATTTACATTTCAAATACACATTACTTTATTATAAACTGTGTTTCCCTTTATCTTTTCCTTTAGAGTTAAAGAATTATATTCACTTAAACATTATGTATGTAGTTAGGTTACATTATGCATAAGTTATTTTTTCAGAGAATAAGTAGGGCATAATAATATCTTAAGAAAGGGGATGTTGTTCTGGAAAGACTGAGAACTGACAGGCTAAATTTATACGATTAACTAATTTTATCACCCAAAACGACAAACTCCAGGAAGTAGGCACTATTTTTTTCATCTCTATTTCATAGAAAGAGAAGCTGAGGCTTGAAAAAATTATTTTAATTGCTCAATGTCAACATCTGGGATTCAAGAAATAAAATCTGACATCTTCATCTATGTTCTAATCAGTATATCGTCTTTAATTTTAAATATAAATTAACTCTAAATTAAAAAAATAAAAATATCCAGTTGGAAGATATTTGAAAATGTTACCTGTTGATAACATTTGTTGTTTTAAATTTGTTTTATTGTTAAGTTGATTTGCAATGCTATATTAATTTTTGCTATAGAGCAAAGTGATTCAAATACATATACATATATATTCTTTTCCATTATGGCTTAACACAGGATATTAAATGCAGTTCTCTGTGCTGTACATTAGGATCTTGTCATTTATCCATGGTTTTTGTTCTTAAAGAATTTTTCAATTCCAAATTAGTGTCTTCAGTTTTTTTCACATAAAGTATAGGAAAAGGTACTTTGTCACTTGGTATAGAATCTCATTGTCTTAAGTTTTTGAATGTACATCATTAAGGAAAAATAAAATTAAGAATAGGCTTTTAAAAATGTATATCATAGGTGCAATATTTTGAATCTCCAGCTAATAGGAAGTTGCAAGATTTACATATGCATTTACCATATGTCCCAGAATTTCAATTTCTAGGAATCTATCTCAATAGAGCCACACTGGAAAGACTGTGAAAAGAAGTATAAACGTGACAATTCATTGCAGCACCATGTGTTGTACCAAAGGACTGGAAAGAGCTCAGATGTGCACATTAGGAACTAGTGGAGTAAACTGTGGGGAATATTACACAGCTATGAGAAGAAACAGTGTCATCTTTGCAGTGCTGGAGTCATTTTCAGAATATCATCTTAAGTGGGAAACCAAGGTAAAGAATACCCTACACAGCACTGGTGCTCAAAGTGTGGTCTCCAGAGAAGTGGTTGCATCATCATCACCAGGAAACTTGTTAGAAATGAGAAAACATTTGGGTGCTCTCCTAAACCTAGTGAATCAGAAACTCTGGAGACAGGACCCTATAATCTGTGTTTTAACCAGCTCCTAAGTGATGAGAGAGCTTCCCTAGTTGCTCAGTGGTAAAGAATTTGCCTGCCAATGCAGAAAATGTGGGTTCGATCTCTGGGTCAGGAAGATCCCCTGGGGGATGAAATGGTTACCTACTCCAGTATTCTTGCCTGGAGAATCCCATGGACAGAGGTGTCTACCTCCATGGCATTATAAAGAGTTGGAGGCAACTAAGTGACTGAGTACTCACACACACACACAGATGATGGGCTTGCAGGTTTTTGAATGTGATTGCCATGCACATCAACCCACTCCAGTACTCTTGCTTAGAAAATCCCATGGACGGAGGAGCCTGGTAGGCTGCAGAATATGGGGTTGCAAAGAGTCGGACACGACTGAGCAACCTCACTTTCACTTTTCACTTTCATGCATTGGAGAAGGAAATGGCAACCCACTCCAGTGCTCTTGCCTGGAGAATCCCAGGGATGGCAGAGCCTGGTGGGCTGCCGTCTCTGGGGTTGCACAAGTCGGACACGACTGACATGACTTAGCAGCAGCATTAGCAGCTATGCACATGCTACTGTTTATCATAGAAGGGAAGGGAATATAATGCAGACACATGCATATGTAATTATACTATACATATATGTTTGTATGTTTCTAAAAGAGAATTGAAACATTAAATAAACAAGGAATGATATAACTATATAAAATGGTTACCTGTAAATGAGGGACATGCACAGGAGCCAGACTTCTCTGAATATACTTTAAGTCATAGATTTGAATTTGGAATCACGTAACATACACATAAAATTTTTCTCAAATGAAACAAATGAACTTATATATACATTTGATGGCTTAATTAAACAGGGTATTTCTAGTGATTTTAAAGCAGAGTAATTTGATTGTAACCTTATTAAGATTTAACTAAGTAGAATGAAAAGAACTGCAAAGATATGTTAAATGATTTACAGTAATCATTTTGTTATCCATAATATTGATATTACTCATCTTCTCAAACTGCTGTATTATCAACATTACTATAGGTTCGAGGAAATAAATATGTTAATACCATTAGGAATTTAGAATTTCATGAAAAGAGAAAAAGAAGTATAAAAATCAAACAGCTTAGGCTAAAAGAATGTAATTCTAAATTTAAACTGGCATTGTTGTTATGAAATACAATATATGTCCTCTTGATAAATTTTCTTAGTTCTGTCCACTAAAAGGCCAGGAAACAAATGGCCACCCCCCCATTAGCAGTATGTGTCCCTGGAACACAACTGTGATTGCAAAATACCATTTCTCCCTAAAAGAAGCCCGAGTTCCCTGAGAAATAATTGAATTCAGGTCTGGGGTGGAAATATACTAGAGAAGCTTAGCCATCCTATAATACCAGAAGTTGAGGAAGCTATTAAAGATTATGGCGAAGTCGAAGGATTCTGACAAACTGAAGCAGTTTCCACTGACCAAGGATGGGACAGTTTGAACATTAATAAAACAATAACAAATTAAGGTATGTTAAATATGTGAAAATCCATTCATTCACAATGATATCAAACAAAAAACACATATAAAAACTTCACTGGTCATCTTTGAAATTTTGAGAAATTAATCTAAAATTGTTACCAAAATCTAAGTCCATGTGCTCAACTTACAGTGAGGCTAAAAAACACTAAAACAGTGGAGTTTGGAACAAATAATGGTTTATTACAGGGTTGTGCCAGGAGATGGACGATTCGTGCCCTGTTGCTGCTGCAGCTGCTAAGTCACTTCAGTCCTGTCCGACTCTGAAAGCTCTCAGCAAAGCCCTTTTCTAGGAAAGCTGAGGGAGGGGCGTGGTGAGCTGTTGCAAATCTCTTGGTGTCAAGAGTCTTTGTTCTGGAAGTCAGGTTACAGTCAGGTAACAGTATTCCTGTAATCTCTACCTATGAATGTTATTCTCCATCCTGACAAGAAAGGACTGGGTCCCAAGACAAAGTATCATCCTCCGAGGTCCCCATCCTGGCTAACAGAAAGCAGAGCTTGGCTGGCGGCTCCCTCAGGGCTGGGTCCCCAGACCTGCCCAGCCATCATCTCTGAAGGAGCCAGGCATCCAGGACCCAACTGGCCCTCAGGCTCCTCAGGCCGCCCAAAGTGTGGGGAGACCAGGTCCCACAGAAGGCGACCCAGGCAGACTGCTGCTATTAGGTCGCAGAGACTGGGATGGGGGAAGGGCTCATGGCCACCTCGAGGCCTGGGCGACCTTGGTGAGGGCTCTGGAGCCCTGCAGGACACAGCCCTCAGCCTATTCTCTAGGCCCGCAAGCTCACCCACTGGTTCAAGGCTGGATGAACTGGAGGGCCTGAGGGAGGCCGAGAACTACCTCTTACCTCACTCTTCACCTCACAACCACTGCTCCACTGTTGTCTGAATCTCCTCACTAACCATTGTTTCTTGACGGTTGGTTGCTAGTGGGCAGGGCCCACTACCTCACTGACCAATGACGGCAGGACCACTAACGGTTGCTCACGGACAGTTGCTTGTGGGCGTGGCCCACTGAGGCACCAACCAATGGCTGAACAGGACCTATTGCCTGGTAACAGGCGTGCGGGAGTAATGACCACACAGCAATGGCTACAGTGCTAAGGGCTGTGCTCACTGCACTTTGTTACAAAATATTTTGCAAACTGTAAAGGGAAAGAGACAAATATCTGACTTTTTGTTTCCGAATTAGTTGTATCTCAGGGTAACCAAATAAGTGATGAGAGAAATTTCTCTACAGTGTATTTAAGCTTATCAAGGAATAAAGAATTACAGAACTGGACTATCATTATTTGGCAAAACTTTCATGAAATGTTGAATTCAGGCAATAATCATCATGGTAGCTACCTTAAGAGAAGGAGAGAGAACCTGATAGAATGACATACTTCCTATGAATTATCCTGGGAAAAAAAGCAACTAAAATTTTTTCAAAGCAAATTAAACCATCAGCTTATGTATTTTAGAGGAATGTAAACAACTCTACAGAGTCCATCTGAATACTTTCACTACTCTTGTACATAAATTGAATTCATCATAATAAAAATATTTTAACAAGGCTAAAATAGATGCCCATGAAAGCTCTGAAAAATAATTTGTGTATAAATTATGATGAATTCATTGGAACAGGTACAAATTCATATGAACAAAGATCATTAACCTTGCTCTCCTAGTCTTGGTATTCTTTCCAGGCCCTATCATTGTGCTTAAACACATAGTAGGTTATTGATAACTTATTACATAACAATTGCTTTGATATTTTTCTCAAGGCTGTTGATCCTCAAATTATTAAATAGAATATTTATAGAACAGAAATGATAAAAATTATTGTTGACAATTAGCTTACTATAACTTTCATTAGCACACCATTTATAAAAAATGTATATAACAATGCTGCGGCTAAGTCTCTTCAGTCATGTCGGATTCTGTGCAACCCCATAGATGGCAGCCCACCAGGCTCCACCATCCCTGGGATTCTCCAGGCAAGAACACCGGAGTGGGTTGCCATTTCCTTCTCCAATGCATGAAAGTGAAAGGTGAAAGTGAAGTTGCTCAGTCGTGTCCGACTCTTAGCAACCCCATGGACTGCAGCCTACCAGGCTCCTCCATCCATGGGATTTTCCAAGCAAGAGTACTGGAGTGGGGTGCCATTGCCTTCTCCAGTATATAACAATATTGTTCTGTAAAAAGACAATGACTAATAGTTTTGCTTTAGACTAGGAATCATGTTTTCCAAAAAATGTAATAAGGACTATTAAAACATTTTGATGCACAAAACATTTAGTAAAATATTTTACAATACGTTAAAAATCCATGAATTCCCAATGATATCAAACAAGCTTTTTAAAACTCTGTTCTGAATGTCCTAAATAAGTATATCTTTAGTAAAATTTAGGAAAATATGTATTATACGTATGACATTTTTATATGGCATTTCAAAAATAAGTAGTAAAAATCTAGAGAAAGAAATACTATTTTGAGGCTTTTATCAAAGATAATTTTCAGTACTTTTCTTGGTCATATAAACCATTTATTATAAATAACCATCTTAAGTTTTAACAAGAATAATGTGTGTAACATTCATAAAAGTAGATATAAACAGATATAAACTAGATAAAAAAGATATAAATATTTTTGTATTTCATTTTACAAAAACCAATGTTAACTAAATTTCATTCTAGAATATAGAATACAGAATTAATGCTCTTAGCAGAAAACTATTTCATGGTCAAATGCATTTTACCATATATTACATTATCTGTGTGATTTCAAAGTACGAAATCATATAGTAGAGACTCTGAGAAATCTTTGAGTAGAAATATTCCCCACAAACTTTATAATAACACATCTCCAAAATGTACTTGATGATGGAACTCTCTTGTATAACCTTTCCATGTTTTATAGAACAAATGTTGGGAATGATGGAATAAGTACAGTTGCCATTTACTAAGCCATTTTTAATCACAGCACACAGACCATATAGAGATCTTTCTTTGGTGTCATTTTATACACAGAAAAACACACACACACACACAAGAAATCAGTGAGCTATTGAAAATCAGAAGCAAATTATTGTTGGGTTTCAGGAAAAGAAATAATACTCCCTGATTCACAAACAGCTATGAATCATTTTCCAGTTTTAAAAACTAAAATATATTTTTACTACTTCAAAATGTCATAATGAAAGTGACTATAAGAGTTGACATAGTTAATTTTTACTAAGATAGGAATTGTGTACCTTATAACTTGGAATAATTCATTTGTTAAGTCATTCAGTCATGTCTGACTCTTTGCAACCCCATGGACTGTAGTCCACCAGGCTCTGCTGTCCATGGGATTTCCCAGGCAAGAATACTGGAGTGGGTTGCCATTTCCTTCTCCAGGGGATCTTCCTGTCCCAGTGGTCAAACCTGCATCTTCTGCACTGACTGGTGGATTCTTTACTACTGAGCCACCAAGGAAGACCCTTGGAATAATTACTTCTACTATAATATAATTGTTTCTCTAAAAAGTAGAATAAAAATGCAGTGAAAGTGTATAATTTTGTCATATGTCATTGCTTGACTCATTTTAAAAAATCAACAATAAAGTAATTTTCTATGAAAACATTAGATGGAACCCAAACGATCAAAAACTTAAAATATCACACACACCAGTCATCCCTGAGTTTTATGCTTTGATAAGACAATGGCACCACACTCCAGTACTCTTACCTGGAAAATCCCATGGACGGAGGAGCCTGGTGGGCTGCAGTCCATGGGGTCACTGAGGGTCGGACATGACTGAGTGACTTCACTTTCACTTTTCACTTTCATGCACTGGAGAAGGAAATGGCAACCCACTCCAGTGTTCTTGCCTGGAGAATCCCAGGGATGGGGGAGCCTGGTGGGCTGCCATCTATGGGGTTGCACAGAGTCGGACACGACTGAAGCGACTTAGCAGCAGCAGCAGCAGCAAGGCTATATTATGTGGAAGCTGCTGTTCTCTTTTCTTTTGGAGGCTATTAATAGGCCAAGGCCCTCAGTCAGAACCCAGGAAGGTACAGGGGGCTTCTCCTTGTGGTTGGCGTTTCAACATCTACTTGCAAGATAAACTATAGTACTTCACCCAGCTATCTCTGAGGTTAAAACAGAGAATGCCTTAAGACACTGGAAACATACACGTGTAAGGATAGTGAACCACCTTGAAGTGTATACAGAAACAAGAACATAATGAAAGAAAACAAAGAAAATCATATTATGTAAAGACAGAAAACCTTTCATTTCAGGCTGCAGCATCTGAACAGGCAATACTAAATATTTTTCAAAAACTCTAGAGCCCCTCTAGAGCCAAAAAGGAATAGACCAAAAAGGATAAAAAAAAAAAAAAAAAAAGCTGGAGAGAAACACTATCTTTTTTCTTCCTGCTTACACTAAGTCACTTCAGTCGTGTCTGACTCTGTGCGACCCCATAGACGGCAGCCCACCAGGCTCCCCCGTCCCTGGGATTCTCCAGGCAAGAACACTGGAGTGGGTTGCCATTTCCTTCTCCAATGCATGAAAGTGGAAAGTGAAAGTGAAGTCGCTCAGTCGTGTCCGACTCTTAGCGACCCCATGGATTGCAGCCTAACAGGCTCCTCCGTCCATGGAATTTTCCAAGCAAGAGTACTGGAGTGGGGTGCCATTGCCTTCTCCATTCTTCCTGCTTAACTGCAGTCAGTTTATCTGCCTTGTCTATATTGTTTTCCAGAAAGTAGCTCAATACTGCAAAATTATTATCAAAGAATATGTGGAAAGACTTGTTCTGAGAAAATTAACATGGGCTGTGAATTTAATGGTCGGGTTCTAGATCCTGCCTCGTGTGATCAAAGAATTTAGGTAAATCTCAGTAAGCCTTGGCTTTTATTTTTTCCCTGCTAGAATACGGTAGTAATACTTCATAGAATATGGATTCATTTTTTAAAGTAGTATAGAATTGTTGCTGTTCATATTGAGTTCATCACCTCTAAGAACTATAAGTTAACATTCATCTTTTTATAGTTTTTTTTAAAACACTTTATAAAGTTTCTCAGAGTGCATTTATCACTCTTCACAGGTGATAAATATATTTTATCTGTCTTTGTTCTACCTTTTTAAAGCATAGATGGGTCTCAATAGATGTAAATTGAAAGTGGAAGATAAATAAATATAGTGTTACAGATAGCGGGTGATATCATTAAGATGGGGACATTGTTGTTCCCAGGAAGCCCTCACAAGATCACTGAGAATCTTTCCACAGACAAGGCAATGATGGGGAAATCCCAGAACCCAGGGGTGAGTCTGAAGCACCCTTTTGGATGAGAGAGACAGAGAAGGATGCATGAGAAGGGTAAGAAGAGAGCTACATTGACTGCATGGCTTCTCCCCTGGGCCGTGGGCTGAGGGCAGAGGGCCTCCCTGGGCCCTCCATGGGCTAAAGGGTCCTCAAGGGCAACACGAGAGTCCTGGGTTGACACCTAGCTCCCCCAGTGTTGTGGGATGCTTCCTCGAAAGCCCACTTGGGTCTGGTCTCATGGGAGTCACTGGGAGAATCTAGCCACAGGGGATCAGGGAGAGATAGAGAACAGAGCGGAGCTTAGAGCCAGCTCTCAGATCCTGGTGGACTGCATTCTTGTTCACAGCAGAGGTCCAGCAGTGGCTCTGCCCAGCTGCAGAGCCGAGCAGGCGGCCCTGTCTGGCCAGGGAGCTCAGGGGTGGTGTTGAGAAGAGGTGGGTAGTCCTGTTTGATCTTGGTCCCCAAGTCAATGGGCCATAGTGACTGTGGAGCCTGATCTAGCACTCTGCCTAGACAGGGAGGCCAATCTGCAGCCTCTGCATTTCTGTACACTCAGAAAGACTGGTCAGAGAACTTAGGAACCCATGAATCCAAGTCTACAGCCCTGCCCAGGCAAGGAGCCAAGTCAACAGCCACTTCCACCCATCCATATAGCCTGTGGCCCCATATGACCAGGGAGTGTGAGCAATGACAGTTTCCTGGGCTCCAGGCAGCCTCAGAGCCCAGCCAACAGCCCTGCCCACCTACTTTTTTTTTTTAATTTGCATTAGACCACATGGAACAACAGACTGGTTCCAAATAGGAAAAGGAGTTCGTCAAGGCTGTATATTGTCACCCTGCTTATTTAACTTATATGCAGAGTACATCATGAGAAATGCTGAGCTGGAAGAAACACAAGCTGGAATCAAGATTGCTGGGAGAAAAATCAATAACCTCAGATATGCAGATGACACCACCCTTCTGGCAGAAAGTGAAGAGGAACTAAAAAGCCTCTTGATGAAAGTGAAAGAAGAGAGTGAAAAAAGTTGGCTTAAGGCTCAACATTCAGAAAACAAAGATCATGGCATCCGGTCCCACCATTTCATGGGAAATAGATGGGAAAACAGTGGAAACAGTGTCAGACTTTATTTTTGGGGGCTCCAAAATCACTGCAGATGGTGACTGCAGCCATGAAATTGAAAGACGCTTACTCCTTGGAAGGAAAGTTATGACCAACCTAGATAGCATATTCAAAAGCAGAGACATTACTTTGCCAACAAAGGTTCATCTAGTCAAGGCTATGGTTTTTCCTGTGGTCATGTATGGATGTGAGAGTTGGACTGTGAAGAAGGCTGAGCGCCGAAGAATTGATGCTTTTGAACTGTGGTGTTGGAGAAGACTCTTGAGAGTCCCTTGGACTGCAAGGAGATCCAACCAGTCCATTCTGAAGGAGATCAGCCCTGGGATTTCTTTGGAAGGAATGATGCTAAAGCTGAAACTCCAGTCCTTTGGCCACCTTGTGCAAAGAGTTGACTCATTGGAGAAGACTCTGATGCTGGGAGGGATTGGGGGCAGGAGGAGAAGGGGGCGACAGAGGATGAGATGGCTGGATGGCATCACTGACTCGATGGTTGTGAGTCTGGGTGAACTCCGGGAGTTGGTGATGGACAGGGAGGCCTGGCGTGCTGCGATTCATGGGGTCGCAGAGAGTCGGACACGACTGAGTGACTGATCTGATCTGATGGCTTCTCACCTGCCAGGATCTGTTTTAACTAAGCTCTGGACTTTATGCCTTCATTCACCTAATCCTTACACAGTGTAGTGAGATAGGCGTGACTACCATCTGCCCCATATAGCTAGTCAACAAAGGAAGAGAGGAAAGGAAATTACCCCAAGTTAAGATCCTTTGGAGCAGGAAAGAGCCACCCACCCCAGTATTCTTGCCTGGAGAATCCTACGGACAGAGGAGCCTGGTGGGCTGCAGTCCATGGGGTCACAAAGAGGTGGACATGACTGAGCAACAAACACATACACACACCATCCAACAGGAAGCCAAAGTGGTATCTGAACCTGTGCAAAAGGGCTCCAGAGTCTGTGCATGCAACCCAGCTCCTGCAATGCCTTTCAATGAGACCCTGAAATTATGAGAACAGGAAAGGGGTGTGGGGAGGTTTATCAAGTTAGGTTTCTTTTAACTTTGATATTTTTGAAAATTTTATTGATGTATTTAATTCATTCTATTGGAGTATCATTGCTTTATAAAGAAGGTTGTGTTAGTTTCTGCTGTACAACAAACTGAATCAACTATGTGTACATATATTCCCTCTTTTATGGATTTCCTTCCCACTTAGGTCACCACAGAGCACTGAGTAGTAATTTTGACAAGTTTTAATCGCCAGGTGTTGGGGGGGTGCCTTAAATTAATTCCTTTATTGTTGATACTGAATTTTATTTAGGAATTTCAAACTCTCACTGTGTATTAATTTTTAGAAAAATGTCACACAATTGTTTCTACTGGATTCTGATTCAGAGCATTTGAGAACTGAGGCAGATCTCAATTCTTAAACAGTTGAGGCTACTGGCTCATGTTGGTTCTGATTCAAACATAATTTTTGAGGCAGATTTTCTATATTCTTATATGCTGTAGCTATCACAAAGGTACTCAGTGGATTTAAATTAATATATGATTTATTGCCATAATGATGGCATTTTTAATATTTCTCCCCTTGTAAGAGATTCTATTGAGTACTTATTTGTAATCCTTTCAATCACATTTATATTAGTTCTTGTGCACATGCGGCATGCCGGACAGCCCCAACCCACTAGCCCATAGCAGCGCCTGCCTTGCCCAGACAGGATACACAAGCCATAGGATGTGAGCCTGGAATTGTCTCAACCCTAATTAATTTTTCTAACATTGATAAAATAGCTTGTACTGTTCTGTACCACCCTGGTTCTACACAATTCTCAGTATATGGAAACTTCAGACACCAAATAACACTGGAGCAGTTTTGATGTTCAAATGTTTAACAATTTATAAAATGAAAAAAACAAAACACTTTTTTGTGCCAATGATCTTGACAAGTTTAAGTGCAACTCCCATTATTCTGAACCATTTTATAAGCTTAGTTGTCCATTTCTCTTTGGCTGGGGTTGAGGTATCTACATCTTGACATATTAATTTATTTTGTTATACACAAAGTGATCCTCACGATTTATGGATTTCATATTATGATCATTCCCTTGCTAAAATGTATTTTCAAGCCTAATGATGAAATACTGTGTGGTGTTCCTAAGCACAAGAAGGATGTAGTATTCCTTACAGAAAAAATACATTAGACAATCTTTATTCAGGCATGAGTTAAGCGTTCTTACTGTGAGTTCAATGTCAATGAACCAACAACATACATTAAGAAGAACAGTCAATACACACACACAAAATAAGATTATATATTGATAACTTGAAAATGCTGTGACCAGAGGCTCACAGGAATCTAACCCTATTTTTACCCTAGGAGCAATGGTTCAGTATTCATTAATTCAGTACTCTTGAAGATTTTCTAGAATACCGTTATTGTGAATAGTGAGAATTGACTGTATTTATTTAAATTTAGCAAACAATATACATTTTATTTAAAAGTACTTGCTCTGATTGTTAATTTAGATGTTGTCTCTTCCTTGACATTTCATATTGCCCTTCAGTTATAACCCCATTTCTTTGATCCTGTTAGAGGAAAACATTTATGTAGCCAAACCCAACTTTAAAGTTTCAGTCTATATCTCAACTGACCCTCAGCTGCATTGGTGAAATTCACTACTCTCCTCTTAGAAAAGCAATTTGACTTCCTGGAAAGTTCATAGCTGATTTTCTTTACACGTATTGGCTCCTCTATCTCATGGATTTTTGTTTGTTTCCTCTAACTTCTCTTGACCTCTAGGTATAAGTTCCCCAGAACTCAGTTCTCAAACCTCTTACTCGTATTGAATCAATTTTGGAAGTTTCTTTAAGTTGGGTTCTTTCTACATGTTGGCCTATCTCAGATGCTTTGCAAAGTTTTCTTGCCTTTTTTTTTTTTGACAACAAAAAACATGTTCTAGGTTGCTGTTTGCAAATGTGGAAACAGCTATTCTCTAAGAACCCAGATTTCCTTCCAAGAACTCTGATTACTCTCTTTACTCTTTAAGGTAGTGGTTCTCAAACATGCATGCACATAAATAATCATCTGGGAAGTTTTTAAAAATCTCAGTACTCAGGCTGCATCTCAGACTAAGCAAATCAGAGTTTTGGTGAGAATCCTTGAATTAGTACTTTTTATAGATGTAGCCAAAACTGAAAACCACATTGGAGACCCAATTCAGGAGACTAATTAGGACACATGAGATTTTCGTAAGAATGTTATTTAAGGACAGATGACACAAGGAACTCTGGAAATAGCAAAAAAATAAAATCAAGCAAACAAAAAACAAGACAATTATTAAGCAGAAAGCAAATCAATTTTTACCCCTGAAGGCTGAATTCATGTTTTCAACATAACTTACTCAACTAAGTTCTTTCTTATCTTATTCTAATAGAAAACTTAAAATCTATGTGCACTTCCAGAGGTACCAGCTTTTCTTATCTGACACATGCAATATCACGGTATATATTGTCATAGCAAATTATGCCTATAAATTACAATAGTATTTAAAAAATGGAAAATATTCCATTTTGTTTAACACAATTGAATCTTATCTGGGTATGTTAAAATCATATCCACAAGTCACTATTCATTTTACCATTCCATTTAGGGCTTAAGGATAAATAACATATGGTATAATTAGATGAGAATATTTAGGCAAACTATCCATGAGGATTACATGATATATAATGAATGCCTGGTTTGATTCTTGACCTAATGTCTTAGAAACAGTTTAACAGTGGATAGGTCCTCATGTCACTTTTCCACTCACTCTAATATACTTTCAAGAATGAGAAGAAAAGTAAAATCACAGATAATGTGTTGAGAATTTTAAATAGCTCTGAAGATAGCAATGGGAACGTGTCTTTGTAATGAATCATTTGTCACAGACAAAAAAGACTAAGCGCTATTATGTATTTGCCCACTTCTGCCCTATCCCATAAATTTTTCCATAATTTATCTTTTCATTATTTTTATAAACCAACTATTAGATCTATTAAAATCCACAAGACACTAGACCAAATTATATATGCTCACTTTGAGTTTGTACTTAATATTTAGACTGATAAACCCCTAGCAACAATGGCTAAGAAAAGGGTTCAAAACAGTCAAATACTAGAGAACCTATAATTATTGAATGTTAGTTGGAGTCATCTGGTCCAGATATTTTTCAGACATTTTTGGGTTTGGACTCCTTTGATAATCATGGGGACTTTATAGACTTTCTCTCTAGGAAATTGAATGATGTGTGGATGACCACACATGAAATTCTCATACCACTCATGCACTAAGGGTTGGGCATGACTGAGCGACTTCACTTTCATGCATTGGAGAAGGAAATGGCAACCCACTCCAGCGTTCTTGCCTGGAGAATCCCAGGGATGGCAGAGCTTAGTGGGCTGCCATCTGTGGGGTCGCACAGAGTCGGACACAACTGAAGCGACTTAGCAGCAGCAGCAGCATGCAGCTTTAGCCATGCACTTCTCAAAAGCCCATTTTACGTACAAGAAAACCAAAATCAATAAAGTGACTGTGACATAATCAAGATCTCTCAATTCTTTATACTAGTGTTTCACTTACTATGCCTTTTAAGTTTCAGTCTAGTCTCCAAAGATGATGTATTAACATGCCTTATTAACATGTTGAACTCCTCTGTTTGTCTTTGAAATGCCAGGTTCTTTTCAATATAGGAAGAAAAATGGGTCTGGCAGAAAATAACAATTCAAACATAATAAAACAGAAATTTCCGTCTAGAAACAAAAATAGGTCCAGCAGAAAATAGCTATTTAAATATAATAAAACAGATACTACATAGTGCTTCCAGATTTATTAGAATGCATCTATTGGGTTTGCCAAAAAGTTTGTTTGGGTTGTTCCATAAGATGTTGTGGAAAACCTAAAAAAATGTTTTTGCTAATCCAATATTTTGTTTTTAAATTTCACACCATGTCAAGACTTCTCTGAGTAACTTGACTTGGGATCAAGCAAAGATGTCAGCCAGAAAGGTAGAAAATGAAGTCCCCTTTTCCTGTACCCTATGCACCACCCATTGGCTATAAAGCATCTCATCCTATCATTTCAATCAAATTCTCACTTGTGTAAGATCACAAAGTAAAACCCCACTTAACGTCCTTATCTGAAAACTTCCAGGACAAAGGAGATGCAACCTTACTGATAGATCAGTCTGTTGGTATTTGGACTCTGGAGATCAGTAGATAGATGAAATAGCTACAAATGAAAGAATAGCCTAGGAGATATCAGAATACCTCAGACAGCCTCAAGATGGAGAAAGTCAAGTCAGAAACTTGAGCTAACTCATTTCTCCCTCTATTGCTCCTTACAGTTCAGATCTTATTTGTGATGTTGATATACCTTGTGGCTCAGACAGTAAAAAATCCACCTGCAATGTGGGAGACCTGGGTTAGGAAAATCCCCTGGAGAAGGGAACAGCTACCCACTGCAGTATTCTTGCATGGAAAATTGCATGGACAGAGGAGCCTGGCAGGCTACAGTACAGTGGAGTTGCAGAGTTGGAAATTCCTGCGTGACTTTCACTTTCCTAGACCTTAGACACTAAAATGGAGATTCTTCCCTGTTTCTCACCAGGTAATGAGGTTGATCAATGCAGGGTCATGGCTAGTTTTTCACATTGAATACAGATAATCTTATTAAAATATTTAATATTCATCTATATCGATACATGCATGCCTAGTTGCTTTGTCCTTTCCAACTCTTTGCAATCCCATGGATTGTAGCACGCCAGTCGCCTCTGTTCATGGGATTTTTCAGGTGAGAATACTAGAGTGGGTTTCCATTTCCTCCTCCAGAATATCTTCCCAACGTCAAATCTGCATCTCCTGTGTCTCCTGAAATACAGGCTGATTCTTTACCCACTGAGCCACAGGAGAATATTTATCTAAGGAATTTGAATCTCATGATTGGGCTCTCTATCTAATTGATAACTTTGAATAGTCTGACTTTAATTTTTCTGAAGAGAGGAAGAGTTCTGTGTCACTTTAATCACACCTAGTCCACAGAACCTTCAGGAAGGTGTCCATTGTGAGCTGAATTGCGACTCACCTCAATTCATAACTGAAATCCTAACCCCTAGTACTTCAGACTGTGGCCATATTTGAAAATAGCATCATTATAGACATAATTAAGATAAAATGAGGTCATTGGGGTGGGCTGTAATACAATATTACTAGTGTTCTTTATACAAAGAGGAAGTCAGGACAGAGACATGGACAGAGGGAAGACAATGTGAAGACATAAGGGGAAGATGGCCATCTATAAGCCAAGGAAAGAGATCTGGAAGAGAAAGTTGACTCACAGCCCTAAGAGGACACCAACCTTGTCTACAGCCTGATCTTGGACTTTCAGTTTCTGGAACGGTGAGAAAATACATTTCTCAATCTGTGGCTCTTTGTTACTGCAGCCCTAGCAAACTAACATGATGACTTAAATTTATGTTAAACAAAACTACTAATTGGATTCCCAGGTGGTGCTGGTGGTAAAGAATCTGCTTACCAATGCAGGAGACACAGGAGAAATGGGTTTGATCCCTGGGTTGGGAAGATCCCCCGGAGGAGGAAATGGCAACCCATTCCAGTATTCTTGCCTGGAGAATATCATGGACAGAGGAGCCTGGAGGGCTAAAGTCCATGGGATCACAAGGAGTCAGACACAGCCATGTGCATTTGTAAACAAAACCAGTGAGGGACAGTGTGGGGTTAGGCTCCCAGGGGGGTTCTCCTCTGTGAATGGGGTTTCATGCTCATCAACCCACCTTGTTTCCACATGAGTGAGATGGGGTGATATGCCTGTTAAATAGCAGGTATAAACCAGAAGTCTTAACTATCTTACTATTTAATGTCACTGTTTTCTCTTATCAACCAAAGTGAAAGCCAGTGATGAAAAAGCAATAAATCATTTCTCATCAGTGAAAATGATCGTTCAGTCAGCAGTGAGTGGGGATTTCAATAAGATTGCTCTCCTCTCTCTTTGCAGAGCCCGACGATGTAAACTGTGTATCACAGAGACAGAGATGATGATGCAGGTTTTTCAATAAATTGGAATTCTCCAGAGACTTGTATGTAATATTTGAATGTGTTGATTCACTTATTCAGTAAACTTTTATTAAATGCTAACCCCCTCCCCAGTTATAGGTGAAATTTTACTCCTTTAGTTTTCATTGCAGACTGTACTTTTATTGTAGTTCTTATAATAACTGGAATACATTTATTGTGTCTATGTCAACTATGACAGTTCTTCCATCCATCCATTGCACATCCCAACAGGACAGAGATGAGGGTCTTTTATCATTAAAATCCCTTCACCTAGTACAGCATATTATAGAACCATAGAGGAAGAAATCAGATCTATTCCCGAATAAATATTACAGGGTGAGAAACTTAAAAAAAAATGGTCAAAGGGGGTGAATTCTTATATGGCTCTATCATTTTTAATTTCAGTTCCAGTTTGTAAATTCACATGTCTGCCAGAAAGAAAAAAAAAAATTATCTCAACATTGTATGCCAACAAGATTGGCTGGGGATTATAGTGAGGATTAAAAAAAGGAACAAGAAAACTGATGACCTACTTGTGAGGAATACAATGTAATAACATGAGAATTAACAACTTTTCCCTTTTCCCCAACTGGCTAAAGAGAATTCCTTTTTTTTTTTTTTTCTTAATCTCTTACCCATCCCCAATGACTGACAGTATTCGGGGGGGGCGGTGGGTAGAGGGAGAGAGATGTGGACTGCAGCCTGGAGCTGAGGAGGTTTTCTTCCATGCACCAGGGGTCAGTAAGGGGACTGAGTGGGAGGTAATGAAACAGTGAATGGGAGAATATAAAAGGATTTACTGAAAGGGATGGCCTTTGTGACAGCTTTACAGCTTCATGCAATAAGGGAAAGGATCTGAATTACTTTGATGCTATTTTGGTTGTTGAATTAAATTCTTTATAGTGTTGAATGACCATATCCATTGACCTCACTGCATATGCTGGTACTGCCAGGGACCAAAGAGGATACTGTTTTGCTGTCTTTTTTTTTTTTTTAAGTTCCCTGAACAGGGATTGAACCCATGCCCTCAGCAATGAAAGCATGGAGTTCTAACCACTGGATCACCAGGGAATTCCCCAGTCTTGCCATCTTTATGCGTCATGCCAATACTCACAGTATACCTGAGCTAAGGCTTCATATCCCTCTGAGTATTCTGACATATTTCACACCCCAGCCATCACCAAACCACTGGCTCATTTTTCAAGGGTGAAATGCAATTTAATAAGGTTGAAGAAAACATTATGATGCTTTTCTTTACACTTACTCAAGGAAGGAAAAAGTAAACTCCCCAAAGAAATTCTATCCATTAAAGAGGAAGGAAGATAAGTTCTGGATGCCGAGAGGAAAAGAAAATTAGCTGAGCTAGGCAGACAGACCCTGCACCCACCTGCTCCACACAGGAAACATGAAGTCAGCCAACTCAGCTGTTATAAAGAGGAAACTACTCCACAGCAGCCTCTACACTGTGCTGTAGAGAGCAGGAAACAGACAGGGCAACCCTGGTAGGGTTTCTGAGTCTGAAGGAGAACAGTCATAGTGGGGAGAGGCAAAGAGTTTCAATGCATCAGCATCACACCTTGTTAAGGACCAAATCTATCATCCAGTTACCAGGTCGTATCTATTTCCCCTCTTAGATCTGCATGCATCCATTTATGTTAAAACTGTGCAATCTTACTCGATGTATATTAGGAATAATATTTTACACTGTAAGAAAGCAAGCCTGAGGGTAATCCCCAAGCACTTAACAGAGAACAGAAGGCGCTTTATCAGCAGACATGTTCCATCTATGAGACCGCATCTCAGATCAGCGGAGACCGCATCTCAGATCAGCGGAGACCTGGCTGGTCTACCCGCATCAGCTTGGATGGTGTGAAAGTGCCTGGGGCCAGTGTCTTCAGTGACTAAGTGCCCAGACTCTGGCTGGTGGACTGCAGCTTGAATGCAGCTCCGTGTTCACAGTAAAATCCTAGTCAAGACTAAGAAGTCCCCTCTGCATCTTCATTTCCTATCTGTAAATCATGATGACAGTACTTCCTATCTCATATGCTGTCGCAAGGATTAAGTAATCTAACATATACAGAGTATTTAGAACATAGCACCGAAGAACAGCTAGGAATTTTTTCTTTTTTTTTTTTGATCAGATGGGATGGTTCACATTTATAATCATGCAAAGTGTTAGTTTCATTAGATGCTGAACATTCTATAGCAACCAATGTCTAAAAACTAAATATGATAAAGATTAATGACTACAGAAGTTACCATAATAAAAAATGTGATTACATGATGAAACGGAGACCCATAAAAATGGAAGATTACCTCTGCTTATACAATGGGGAATCCAATTCATTTTAGCTGTGAGTATATTGTGATTTTATAAGTTCATATTATACATTATTTTGGTTGAATTTTTTTACTTTAATATGCTTTGTGAAAACACTTCCTCAAAATCAACAATCTGCAAATAAGTTTCATATAAGTAAATAGCTCAACTTTTTTATAAATAAGAAATATGTATATAGCTGATGAAATTACTTTTTCTATTCTGCCAAAATGTGATTATTTTCCCTCTACTGAATATTATAGCTTTGTCTGACAAACGTATTATCTCAGAAAACTATGAAAAGTTGTATTTGATAATCAGGCTTCCTTTATGTTTTTTTTTTTTTTTTAAGAAAAAAAATCTTTTCAATTTTACTACATCGTCTAGAAGTCCTCTTTATCGTTAGTATATACTGTCAATTGAGTTTGTCAATTTTGCACCTTAATGTCAAATAAAGCCATCCTGCATGTTAGAACTGATGTGAAATTTCAAAGACTAAGGGAGAGAAAAGAGAATGAATGAATGACAGGAAGAAAGAACCTGGAAACATTGACTGCAGTTTGGGATCTCTACTCTTGTTATGTCCATCTTCATAGCTGACTCTGTCTTCTTTTCCCATCATAGTGTATTGACAGGGTTGAGCTAATAAAATCATAGTGTGGTGAGAGAAATGCTTCACTATTTGCTTGCTTTGAGTGCCTGGCACCATTTCCTTAGCATCAGTTTGTGATATGCCATACACACGTCCATTCTCAGGACCACTGATCTGAGCCGACTGCACAGAGCTTGGGTGCTTCCTGTAATGAACCCAGTGGTAGAACCACAGCTCACCCAGTGCCAAACCCACCAGCACCTTCAAAAGTACTATCAATCACTTTGGAGGTGTTTAAATATTGGGAATCCCTGATAAGAAAGAAAACAAAAAGTTTCGTTTGCTGTGCATAAATGTAACCCATTTCTTAAAGCACGCTGGAAATATACATTGATTTAAATAAATCTTTTGCTTCCAAATTATGTGCAGCCACTCAGACTTAATGAAATACTTATTCAAAATCAACAAACTCACCCCCAGGAGTCTTTTGCCATAAAGGCAAACATTTTATTTAGTGCACTTGATTCTCACCTATGGCGATTGCTCAGCCCTCTAACATTAGGGAAACTGATTTATTTCAATCAGGGAATTTAAACAGAATGTAACCTTGCCATCCAGGTAAAAGCGCTTGCCCTTGGCTATTACTTAGCCTGACCACAGGGTTTTCTGGAAACAGCAAAAGCTTTATAAGTGTCAGCTCGTGGCTAAATCAATGTTTATGCATGATGTACCTCTGAATAGCAAACACTTGCTTGCCTGCAAGCTAAACAATGTTTTTATCTGTTTGCCTATTTCTGGTTCTTCAACCACTGCATGGAGTGTTGCAAATCGCATTTAGTAACAATTATCTGCTGGTAGTTCATGAAAAGGAAAGTGGTGTGATTAATGAAAAGTGACACGCAACGATTACTTTGTCATGCCAGTCTTCTTGGCGAGAGAGTGCGTCTGTTGAACCCAAGTCTGACCTCCTTTACCTTTAACAAGGTCAAGGGGGATGCTAAGCTCCGGGAAGATTACTTCTTACGAATGCTCCAGAACGGCTTAACCAGGCAGCCTCCTCTAATGAACTGCAAGTAGCCAATTAAATAGAAGGCTGTCCCTTTCACGTCAGTTGGAAAGGTGGAATTGGAAACAAGAGATGACAAGTTTTCTACTGAAATGTGGAAAGTAGAAAAAAATCGGAACTTTGACACAGCGTTATTTCCTGTTCAAAAAATAAAAATACACAGATTCAAAATCAACGTTTGTCCAGACTGACCAGGGCATTTGCTCACTGTCCTTTTCTGATTCACTCAGAACTGTGACTCTATCCCATTCTACTGAGAGAGGCACTGATACTTCTCCCCATTGTTCCTGTGTGGTCTCCAGAGTGACAGGCTAACAAAATGACAGTGACTGCCACTGTTAGGGGAATCGTACTTTTAAAAATGTATTTCTGTGACCCAAAATAGTTCTTCTTCTTCTTTTTTTAATAGCAAAGTAGTATAAATAGGTCACAAAGAATAAGGTAGAAGGAAAGATGATAATCTTTGACAAGATTAAATATTTCATCAAGAATTTCTATGCTTCTCAGGCGCTCAGTTTCAACTGGCAAATATACAAGAGCAAGTAGTAGCAACAGAATGAGACACAAAGCTGAATGGATTGTATTAACTAAGGGAAAAAAAAGCGATTACCTTAAAAAAAATGCCAAAGTCATGCATAATGAGATCGCATAGAAAATATATTTTTCCTCCTCTCATATCCTACCAATTTTAGCAGACCAATTGTCTTTTTTTTTTTGCATCAGTAATATTTACAACTTCATTTAGAAGCAACTGATTCTTTTCAACTTGATTAAAATGAGGAAATAAATGTATGCCCAAGATGCAAAAAATGACACATATTCTTATCACTAACTTCTATTAGGAAGGCTTTTTGCACAGGAAAAGAAAAAATTGACTCTGAAATAAAATAAAAATCAAACTTAGAAATGCTGACATTCACTTCAAGGAGGCAATTTTCATGAGCATTTTATTTTCCCACATGCAATCTGCACAATCTAGCAACATTGTTCTCTGCGGTCAATGCCTACTGTATAGGAAATTCTCACTGATTCTGAATGTGAATGATGAAATAGTCACACTGGAGGGGCACTTTTAAACTTTGCAGGATAATTTCTTTTTTGTTAGAGAAGTCTGAAGGAAGATTAAAAGAAAGCAAAGCAAATGGACATACCTCGTCAAGATAATATGTTCATTTGTCAATGATTTTTGTTAAAAGACAAATCTCTTCTTCAGACAACTCAGTGGTTAATCCTGCTCTAAATTTCAGTGCAAGTTAGTTAAGCAGCCATTCATTAACTGTGGAGGTTAAACTAGTAGGTGCTAATTGTCTCATAAGGCACATCCAATTTGCTTTCTGCAATTATTAGATTTCAAATGGTTTCTATAAAGATTTGCTTTCTTTCAAAAGGAAACAAAAATTTGCCTGTGTGAGATAATGGTCAGGTATCTCTCTAATTCCAAAGGAAATAAAAAGCCTCTTGATGAAAGTGAAAGAGGAGAGTGAAAAAGTTGGCTTAAAGCTCACCATTCAGAAAACTAAGATCATGGCATCTGGTCCCATCTCTTCATGGGAATTAGATGGGGAAACAGTGTCAGACTTTATTTTTTGGGGGCCCCAAATCACTGCAGATGGTGACTACAGCCATGAAATTAAAAGACACTTACTCCTTGGAAGGAAAGTTATGACCAACCTCGATAGCATATTAAAAATCAGAGACATTACTTTGCCAACAAAGGTCCATCTAGTCAAGGCTATGGTTTTTCCAGTGGTCATGTATGGATGTGAAAGGTGGACTGTGAAGAAAACTGAGCGCCGAAGAATTGATGCTTTTGAACTGTGGTGTTGGAGAAGACTCTTGACAGTGCCCTGGACTGCAAGGAGACCCAAACAGTCCATCCTAAAGGAGATCAATATTGGGTGTTCCTTGGAAGGAATGATGCTAAAGATGAAGCTCCAATACTTTGGCCACCTGATGCAAAGAGTTGACTCATTGGAAAAGACTCTGATGCTGGGAGGGATTGGGGGCAGGAGGAGAAGGGGGCGACAGAGGATGAGATGGCTGGATGGCATCACCAACTTGATGGATGTGAGTTTGGGTGAACTCCGGGAGTTGGTGATGGACAGGGAAGCCTGGCGTGCTGCAATTCATGGGGTCGCAAAGAGTCGGACACGACTGAGCGACTGAACTGAACTGAAACCTTAAAACAAAAGTGCATAAATAAATATATCCAGAGACCCTGGCCTAAATTCCTTTCTTAATTTAAAGAAAATTGTATTTTGTACCTATCTCAGCTGTGAAAAAGTCCTCAGCCAATGACCTTCCATACCTGGTATAATGATGACATGTACGGCTGTACACTACAGATGTGCTATTTTCTTACACTATTGCCTCAAGGCCTGAATCTTGATGGAAACTGAGGTGGACACAGAAACTCAGTCCCTAAAATGACCATAAATGGACACGTGAAATTTTATTTCAATAGTGTTCTCTTTGTTCTACTTAAAGGCAAATGTGTTTTTCCATCACTAAATCTGCAGCAAAATAGTTTCACCAAACTAGTTCAATAAAAGTACGCTTTATTTATATCCTTAAACATATTAGTATGAGTATATTCTATTTAAGGAGGAACATCAAATAACAGATTTATATTCCTGAGGGCTTTTTTTTTAAAGGTACAACTGTGCATGGAATGAAAATTGAAATATCTCTTTTCTTATGCCAGATTGTTACAATGTATGCTATGCTAAGTCGCTTCAGTTGTGTCCGACTCTGTGCGACCCCATAGACGGCAGCCCACCAGGCTCCCCCATCCCTGGGATTCTCCAGGCAAGAACAGTGGAGTGGGTTGCCATTTCCTTCTCCAATGCATGAAAGTGAAAAGTGAAAGTGAAGTCGCTCAGTCATGTCCGACTCTCAGCAACCCCATGGATTGCAGCCTAACAGGCTCCTCCGTCCATGGGATTTTCCAAGCAAGAGTACTGGAGTGGGGTGCCATTACAATGTATAGATAACTTCTATAACTAGAAGGTACCTTGAAGATCATCTTGATTATGCTGGAATGGAAACTGAGGTCCAAAGAAGTTAGTAACTTGCCAAGATCTTATTGCTAGTCTTTGGCAGATTTTAGATCAAAATCTCAATCTGCTAGTTTCCATGACTGTTATATTCTCTCTCCATTCTACTTTTCCTTTCATTGTGTAACCCTAAAACCCCAAATACAACTTTATTAAGATCATGGGGTCACTGAATAAGATGGCTACTATTCTGAAGGGCAGTTCCAGATTTGTAACATGCGAGAGTAATTTTCTTTTCCCTAAAATGATGCTTTTAAATGCAAGGCTTATGCATAGAAAAGCTCCTCAGTGTCAAAATAAATAACTCAAAATCTATTTAAGTCCTGGAATAGACAATGGAGAAGAGACAGGACCTCTGGAATCAGATGTCAAAGGCCCTTGGCTAGTTTTTGACCATAAGTGGGACATCCTGGGTGGCTCAGATGGTAAAGAATCTGTCTGCAATGTGGGAGATCCAGGTTCAATCCCTCAGTTGGGAAGATCCCCTGGAGAAAGCCTTGGGCATCATATTTATGTCTTTGAGCCTTAGTGTCCTCATTTTCAAAGGAAGATATATTAAGTTCTATCTTCAGAGTGTTTTTGTTGTTTTTCTTTTTTAAGATCAGGATGAGAGGTACCTGATGCAGTGCCTTACAGAGTAGCCATTCAATAGAGTTTAGCTTCTTCCTCTTTGCCCTCAGAAATTAATATTAAAGAGAAAATAACCTGCTGGGGAATCTGATTATTCTGCACAAATCACTTAATTGTGTTTGAGAACATAAAGTGAGGGTTGTGTTGTAATGTTACATCATAAAACAAGGAAGTGGAAAAAATGACTTCCAAGTGATGACTCTCATAACTTCAGAGGAAAAGACCTTAAACTTGGCTTTAATTGGCTGGGAAAGACAGGGAGATCTCTGTCCTCTTTTGACATGCTCCCTGGTCCCCATGATGGCAGGGAGAACTCTTGCCATAGTTTGTCCACTGCAGAACAAAAGACCAAGCCTACCCTGGGTCTAGAGAGAGTTTTATTTGAACATTCTTGAGCCTACGGTCCTGCTTTTGAAAATGCTCAGTAACAGAGATAGATAATAATTAGGAATCAAAGGCTTCTCATCAGTGCTGGAGAAGAGGCAGGGAATGGCCACCAAGATAGAAGATAGTTAATTCCAGAACATTTGTGACAGAGAGAAAAATAAAAGATGAGCTCTGGTTTCTGACACTGACCTTGGTCTTCCCTTGTTTCAGGTGCTGGCCCCTGTTTGCTGGTGTCCCAAGAACTCTGTGGTCTGACCCATATCCTCTCCTCTGTGCCTTGATGGAGCCAGAGGGCTGATGTGCAAAGAACCCTGAGTGCCGGCATTGAAAGTTCTGAGTTCAGTCTCTGCACCTGCAACTCAGTAATTAGCGGTCACCCCAGCCAGTCACTTAAGCTCTTGAACCTCTGCCCCCTTATCCACAGGATGAAACTCACATATTGGTTAGGTTAACCATGTACTGAGTGTGTTTAATACCACTTGCCAGGCCCCGAGCTAGGCAGTGAGAATCTAGGAATGTATTACACTTGGCCCCTTACTGAAAAGTCTACATAACTAGACTGTCTTAGAAACACACAGGGACAAGTGAACATACTCTGAGTTCTGGTGAAATATAATGATGTGTATGTAAATCTATGGTGTTATTAGAGATGAGTAAATGTTTCATGTTAGTATTATTATTGGAGAGATTAGAGGACATTCCTGATATATTTTTCCTGTGGGCAGCCTATTACTGTGGCCTTCGGGAGACAACTTCCCCTTTGTTTAAAACATTGTGCATAAATGTCAGATAATAAAGAAAGTATTGATGCGGGAGAGGACAGGGGTTGCAGCAAGGCATTGGTGGAAAGACGAGTTGCCTTCTTTCTGTCATGTGCTATAATCTAACAGTGACCTGCTTTATCATTAAGAGATTTCTATTATACATGCTATAAAACTCTGACTCTGTCAGCTAAAATGTCTCATTCTATTAGTTCCTAATGTACACTGATACCTGTAATGGAATTCTCCCAGTCTTATAACTCACCACGTGGCACTGTCATGCAATGCCAAAATAACAGTCTTTGAAAATGCAAACACATGTCCGGCTTTAGGGAGCTCATTTTCTTTCAATTATTATTCTCAATAAAATGTTCAGAATGGTAAAATAATATATTCAGAGTTGCGTCTAAGTGCTGTTTGACCCCCCTCTCCCAACATTAAAAAAAAAAAGAAAGACATTTCTTCTAGAAAGTGCTTAGCCTTTAAAAAGAACACGATCAGTATGGCTGGCTGTTACCTGTCATAGACTGTCCTGCTGCTGGAGCAAGTTGGCAGTTGGCAGTGGCCAAGTCTCCATCACACAGTAGATTAGCAGTCTTCAAAAAAAAAATCTTTTTTTCATTTTTAATCTACAAAGTCACATACTCTGCTTAATGAAGCACTTTGTTAACATAAAAGGGTTTTTGCCCATTCTGCCTCAGAAGCCAGAAGTCTTTCAAACCTAAATAATTATCTCCCTGCTCAAGAGAAGCTAGGAACAAGCAAATTCATGGGGAGTTCCACCGTTAGAAATAGTATGGGTGTGGCAGTGGAAGAGAAAGAAAGTGAAACTGAATAATCTACCAAAATTTCAGGATTTCATTATACTGCCTGCTCTTCTGTGAAGTCCCAAAATATTAGAAATGCTTTGTTTAAATATCCAGTAACTTTTGGGGGAGAATGGATACATGTATGCATATGGCTGAATCCCTTTGCTGTCCACCTGAAGCTATCACAACATTGTGAATCAGCTGTACTTCAATATAAAATAAAAAGTTTAAAAAATCTATAGTAACTAATAAAATCACATTTGAATGTTACATTTAATTGATTTGGAGACTCCCTCAAACTCTACTCGTTTTGAAATTGAACTTCTGGAGCTTAAAAATGACAGCTACTGGAAGATTCTTTTTCTAAACCTTAGGGGGGGGAAATATCATTCACCTCTCTGCTTTTTTTCCCCCAAACTCAAAGTCAGGAGACCACTTCACTGTACCCTTCCCAGTGGCTACACGTTTCATTCATGCAGGATCAGAATGCATCAGGTCCCTTGGGCCATGCCCACCATGCGTCTAAGGAATAGAGTGTCACTGGTAATTAACACACACAAGAAATAAAAATTATAGATGATGGATCTGATTAGAAACAAATAAACCTGACAGGTCACCTCTGAAGCCTTGTGTGAATTCTTTAAGACAAGTTATTGGGAAATGAACATTTTAGTTTTTAACCCAACAGACACAACATTGTAAATTTCCCATGGGATATTTAGAATGACAAGTTCACTCTTAACTACAGTGTACCTGTTTAACAGACCACATTCAGTTGAAATAGCTGTAAAGGATGAATACTGCATGAGTTCAAAGGTAAAAATGTGTTGCTTGGGGTGGAAAAATTTGGTGCATTTGCTTGGCTACAAGTTATGCAGGAAGCAACACTGTACAACTGAGGCTGGGGACAGGACGATCATACTCTTTGCCTACACTTCCTGTCTTCCTCTCCCTTGGCCTTCGGGGAACCCCATTACTGCCTGGAACTCTCCTCCACAGTGCCTCTTCTAGAATTAAACTCCTCGAGTAGCTGTTGTGTCCTATCCTCCCCAAAGTCTAAGCAAAGGTAGCATCTGTCACCACAGCTGATCTCAGTGAGCTGTTGGGAGGCTGGTATCTTCTTGTATCCTGCGGAGGGGTTGGTTAATATTATTAAGAAAAAGAGAGATGAATTACTAATGGTAGAATTCCCATGTCAGTGAAGACCCTCTGAGGCCTCACACCATACCGTACATGCTTGACTCCTTCTTCTAACCACAGGTCCTGACCTGCCTAGTTTTTTTGGTGTTACTATAATAGTGTGATATTAATATTTTTCATGGAAATTAACATGTTAATGGACCCACATTTCTCCGACTGTTGTAATACCAAACTAAACGCATGAATTATATGCCATAAGGTCAATAATGCAAAATCCATATGTTCATAGCCTCCATCAGGAAGGGACTAAGTGATGAACATTTTGTTTTAAAGTAGAATGCATCTTATTACAACTTTGATCTGGCAGTTACCTTGAACGTTTGACTACAACCTAAAACCCTAAAAATGACACAGTGTGGTGTTTCACAGTGGTTGCGAAGCCTCTGACACCTCATACATTAGCGTCTTAGACTCACAAATGACAGAGTAGAAGACAATACAGTGAAAATTAATTGTGTATGCCCAACACTTACTCAACAGTGACTCTTTTGCAGAACACTTAAATATCTTTACTTGAGGAAAATTTGCCAAGTAGATTATAAATGTGATATCTTACCTCTTAATACATTTTACAATTTGCCCATAATGGTTCCAAGGGAACTTGTAAACCATAGTAAATCATAAAATTCATTTTGCTTTGCATCAATTCATTCATCCATGAGCCAACTAATCACCTCATTTCAAAATTCAATAAACCTAAATACCTGGATTTATGATGCTTTGTCAGAATTAACAGGGGAATATCAACAATGTGGAATTAGAAGTCGATTGCAACTTAAAGACAAGCACCTAGTTGAAAACAATTAAAAAGACTCGGCAGCAATAATTATATCCACGGTGTTAGCAAATAAAATAAATTAAACTGATTTAATTTCTGCTCTGGGAGATGGTGGGGGGGAGCACAGAAAAGTCTTAATTTAGTCAGTTAAAACACTGAAGTTGTTTGAAGCAAAACTTTAAAGTGACTGTGAATTGGGCTTGTAGTATTAACAGTTCCTTAATTGCAAAGAAAATGTATGCACAGGTATATTGGTTAGTCACATTGTTCAATGGTCATAATAGTTCTTAAGACATTTTCCTTTTGAGAATTTTGATGATGAATACCTTATTAGAGGATGTATTTGTATAAACTTCCTGAACCATTACAATACACAGGATAAGAAAACAAAAGCAACATCTTCTAGAAAGTTAAAGCACAATCCATGTACAGGGGTCACTTTGCTAAAACTGCATTTTTACACACACTTTCAACAGATGACATTCATCTTCTGTATGAAACACTAGCTTCTGCTGTATAGATCTGTTAAGGAAATAAGTCTAAAATACTGATAGGAAATGTATGGTCTTGTATGTGTATATACATACACACACACAGAGCTCATATTCATTACTTTGAATTGGGAAGCCAGAGAGGAAAAGTACAGTTATCATTGATTTTCAGCTCAAAAATAAAATCTAGAGACATTGGTTAAGCATCTGTTCATATTCATTGTTTCTCAGTATATGTTTAAATTAGTTTCTCTGCTAATAACAAAAATGAATGCCTTTGCATTTTAATGTTTTCTTAATAAAATTTTCTTGCAAGACAAAAATGATATAAAGAAGAAAAATAACTTGTATGAAGATGCACAGCACATTTAGTAAGGACAAAGCAAGAGATAGTCATATATTTTTCTTAAAAGACGTAAAAAGGTATCTGATTGTTAGTCACAAAAGGTCTATACGGTTCTGTTGCCCCTTTAATTAAATTCTTAGAAGTAATCAGATGCAAAATGACAAATGGCAAGAAAAGAACATACCACTGCTGAATAATTTTATCATTTATACCTATAACTGTCAATCCACGAAGGGCTATTTTTTATATGTCACCTAAATCATAAGAGCTGGTACCTTTTTCTGTGATTCATGTTCACCCTGCTCTATGATTTACTGCTAAATTATTTCCCTTCTCTTTCAGGAAAATTTTTTTATCTCCTTTCTGTGATTAATCTCTCTGGTTTGAATGAGCAAAGCTTTTTAGATGAGTGAGTGTCACAATTTCGTTGAGTATAAATTTTTTCAGCATGATTTTTTATACATATTTTTTTAAATGTGCTCAGAAAAGACAATTATTTATTTAAAGGCTTATATTTCCATTAAAAAAAAAAAAAGAAAAAATAAAAACCTTGCCTATCTCAGCTATATGTTCCAGACTTTTCTGCCAGAAACAAATGGCTTTTGCTTTGACAAGACATGGTGACAATGTCTGGGCTTCCCTGGTGGCTCAGCTGATAAAAGAAAACGCCTGCAATGTGGGGGAGCTGGGTTGGGAAGATCCCCTGGAGAAGGGAACAGTTACCTACTCCAGTATTATGGCCTGGAGAATTCTATGAACTGTGTAGTTCATGGGGTCAATGGTTATTGGCACTGATACCACACAGTCACAGAACTTTTTCAGGAAGTAGGTGGGCCCTGGTTTGAGTGATTTAAGACCATAGAACATCTTCATATGTTCTTTCTATGTTCTTTCATATCTACTTTCCATGCATGTGTGTATGTGTATGTATACACACACGAACTTTTTGCTGGTTTTTAATTGTTAACAGGCCCACCCTCTCTGTGAATAATTTATTAGTCCTTTTGTCAGGCAAGTACATTCTCTTCGGTTCTGTCTCATCTCAACAAAAATTTGAAGTGATGGACGTTAGAGCCCTCAGTGTGTCATAGCTCTGACAGACTGTGTTATAGCTCTTGGGTCTTGGAGAGACCATGTTATAGCTCTTAGACAGATCAGTGTTACAGCTCCGTGTTACAGCTCAATTTTATTTAGAAAATAACAGGAAAATACATCCTTGAGGTGTGAGGGCATGCCGACCCAAAGAGGCAAAGAGAAGAGAGGAGAGCCCCGGCCCTTTGGCTCCTCTTTTTATATGTTTTTTCCTCCCCTCTCAGCCTGCCCTATGTAAACTGGGCTAGCCAGGAGTGCTGTTTGTTCTACCTGAGGTCCTCACTCGGGTCCTTAGACCTTTCTTTGACCTTCCTTGGTTCCATTTTCTCGGGCTTTTCCCTTCCTTGTCTTTTAGCCACCGCCATTTTGGACTCCTGTTTTCTATTCTAACTACCTAACACTTTGAACAGATTTTTAAAACTGCCTTAATGAGCTCCATCAACTTGACTCTGGCACCATATTGGATGCTGAGGAATCACATCCTATTTCAGATGGACACATCCAATATGCACACAGCAATCTTTGTGATGACAACTGAAACTGCCCCTCCCCACCCACCTTCCACATACATGCTTTCTCCCTTCGTTTGTGATAAATTTTACCTCAACCCTTCACACGTATATACCTAATCTTACATTTACTAAATAGGCAGTCAACCTGCCTTCATGCTACAGTGGAAATTATACCTCTTCTACCTCAAGAAAATCACATTTTCGCCAACTCTTTTTTTCTGTTTGTTTAGCCTACTAAACCTTTACCCTAAAAGCTGGTTAAAGATTACTGTGTGACTTGATTATTCACCTTCTCTTCTTTTGCCCTCTCTCTAGTGAAAGGCTGGAAGAGGGATGACCTCAAGGAGCTCAATTCTTAAATACAGTAGAGGAAGATGATGCCTTAGTTTTGCCAACATCTGGACTATCCACCATGGAGTAATCCGAATTTGACCAGTGTCTACCCACAACTCCTGGTCCTACTTCATCATAAATGTCTTCAAGAGAACACTGGCCGTAGGGAACCCTGGAGAGGCACTGAGCATGGGCTCAATAGGTTTCTCTGGTGGGTCAGTAGTAAAGAATCTGCCTGCCAACATAGGAGATGCAGAAACACAAATCCGATCCCTGGGTCAGGACGATCCCTTAGAGAAGGAAATGGCAACCCACTGCAGTATTCTGTGGATGGAGGAGCCTGGCAGACTACAGTCCATGGGGTTGCAAAGAGTCACACACATGACTAAACAACAGCAAATGGACTCAGTAAATATTAATTCTTTTTCTTTTCTCTTCTTGTGCCTTTAACCTGAAGACCTAGTCAAGGAAATAATTTTTCCATGTATGATTGATTTTTCCAAGTTGGATAAAATTCTAGCTGGGATTCAAACTTCTTCCATTTTTCAATCAATCTGTGCAACCATCAATAAAAAATAATCAAATTTAATTAGGAAAAATCAAGGACTGTCAGAGATTAGATTTTTGAAAAAAAGAGCTATGTGTTCTAATTTTCAGATGACATTTGCTCTATCTAAAATAGCAGCATGTTGTCCTGAGATTCTCTATGAAAAATTATATTGGAAAAGTGGAATTCTAAACATAGGCGCTGGCCACCCAGGCAGAGAATAATACACGTGGGCAGCACAACGCCTGCAGAGCCCGTGTGTGCACTCATTCATTCATTCCTGCTTCAACCAGACCTCCTGTTCTAGGCACTGGGCTATTATTATACATGCGGATTTAAAGATAAAGTTTGTGTGTGCCAAGTGGATGGGAAGAGAAGGCAGCAAAGTGAATAGGGAAGAGATAATTTGATATGTCTTCATTTTGAGGCAAAGTATTAAGCTAGAGACTATGGGTAACCAGGGTGAAGGCAGTCCTGTGAAAGGGAGAAGTGAATTAGAAACGGAAATGATAATCTGGTATTTTCCAGCAACTCTGTTGTCTTCTATCATCTTGCTCACTAGTTGAAGACACGCACTTTAACCCACTGTGTTTTCTTCTGTCTGTGCTACACATATTCACAGACATCTACACCTGCTCTGTCACAGGCCTCCTTTTTAAGAAAAGAAAAAAAATGCTTCCTATTGTCCATTTTACAACAGGAAACATTGGAGTCAGATGCTCAGTGGACCACAGTGGCATTTATGGGTCAAGATGCACATTCAAATGCAAGTTGATTTTCACAGTAGGGGACATGAGACACAATGACACCTACTGACAAAACCCTAAGGGCCAAATCTGAATAAGATCAAAAAACATTTTTGTAACAACAGCCTATAGCACGTGGATTATTTCCATCTAGAGAAAAACTTAGTTTTGTGGATCTGAAGACACAACTTGTACCCTAAGTATTGATTTTTCATTCTCCCCCAGGTAATTATTATCTATGTAGGAAAAAGCACACACATTTCCTTTGTGAAATAAGTACAACTAAGATGGAAATTTTAAGAGAGGTTTAGAGTCAGTGAAGAACTTTGTGAGCAGGTTTACAGTTACGTTTGACTTTGGGTTAATGAGCATATTTACTCTGGTTATAATAGGATGACAATTTTGCAAGATTCTCATGAAGGTGATTACAATAGCCCCTCCATGCTAGTGAATTTATTTGCCAAGAATTTAGGGGGTGCATTCACAGTTTCTGAAGAACAGAGTATGCATAGAGGACAATAGTACTGCTGGGTTTTCTGAGTGGGTGTTAATCTATGTAAATCACTTACCACAGCCCCATTTACAACAGGACAGAATAAGCATTCATTGGCTGCCTGCTAGTTTTATTAATTATTTATAGAACATGTTCAATGTTGCTGTCACAGATTAAAAGACTTTATTATTCACAACATTACAAAAGTATTTAAATGGAATATGCCGGGCCTGCACTTCGGTGAGTTTTGTGCTATGCTGTGCTGTGCGCAGTTGTATCTCACTCTCTGCAACCTCACAGGAGAGCGGGCTCCTCTGTCCATGGGATTTTTTAGGCAGAAATACTGGAGTGGGTTGCCATTTCCTACTCCAAGGGATCTTTCCAACCAAGGGATCGAACCCTCATCTCCTGCATTGGCAGGCAGATTTTTTTTTTTTTTTTTAACCACTGAGCCACCTGGGAAGCCCTAGGGATGTCTTGTTAGTCACTCAGTCATGACTGACTCTTTGTGACCCCAAGGACTGTAGCCCCAGGCTATTCTGTCCAGGGAATTCTCCAGGCAAGAATACTGGAGTGGGTGGCCATTTCCTCCTCCAGGGGATCTTCCCTACCCAGAGACCAAATCCAGGTCTCCTGCATTGCAGGCCTTTAACTCTGAGCCACCTGGGAAGCCCTAGGGGCATCTTGGAGGAGCTTAACTGGAAGAACTTTCTGTGGAAGAGCCTCAGTTGACTAGATGTCCATGCTAACTCAGGAATTAAGAGTAGAAGAAAGCCTTACCTCTGTCCTACAAAGGCGATGGCTTCATGGAACTTTCTGACGGAAAATCACTGAGGGTGGGTTGTACCAGCTCTGCTCAGAGCAAGACATGTACCCCAGACTTTGCCCAGAGTCAACATGGTCTCCAAGAACAAGTGGCCAAACACAGCACTAATGTCCAGAGATCAGTGACTTTCTCATGGCGTGGATAAACAGATGAAAATGAGCCTTCGAAGGCAATCTGCAATTGTTTATTGAAAAATGTTTTAGGAGATAATAGATAAGCCAGTTTTTGGTAAGAATACGCAGCTGTGAAGGGGAGAACAAAGGAAAACAACTATTAGTTTCTAAAAAAGTTTGTGCTATGTTCACGACAAAGCTAATTTTGATGAAATGGAAATCACTATATACCCCATGGATTAGTCATTAGAGTGTGGGATTAAATAGTTTCTTTACAATGCAAAAAAAAAAAAAGGGACAAAACCACTAAATAATAGTCATTTTCAGTAACAGCTGGCCTAATGTCTTTCCACTAACATGTAATGGTCAGCCTTATTTAAATTGGTATTCTTCTTCCATTATATGACTATTAAATGGTTTAATAAAATTTTATTTTGCAGGTCTATAAAATCACTAATTTGGTGTGGCAGAGCATATTTCTAAAACTCATTTCACATTGAAACTCTATGCTTCTCTCTTTTAATAAGATGATCCAGAGTGGCAGCATATAAGTGAGTAGATAGTAAAGCAGAGATTCACTTTTTAATAGAAAACGATTATTCATTTAATAATGATCAGTGTAAAAAGTTTGAGAGAGAGGAAGGAAAAAGAAATCTCTAGCTGTTCGTAATGCAAAAGCATTTTCAGAAAAGTATATATTAATCTATACTTGATCAAAGAAAATAGAAACCAACATCTGAAGTCTATCTTTTCTTAAAAATTTAAAACAATGATAGCCATTTTTCAAATAAAAAGAAGTCTTCTTAAATGATTCCTATAAAAATAACACATGAATTAAATGAACACAATTATTTGAATGTAGATGCACTGATTTTGCAATACATCTCTTTTTTTTCCTCTCTACATGTATACCTCAAATCCCCTGTGAAATTGTACATTAAAAACAATATTTATTGGACTGTGTTGGGTCTTAGTTGCAGCACAAGGGGTCCTTCTGGTGTCACATGGGTTCTATGGTTGTGGCACCCTGGCTTAGTTGCTCTGCAGCAGGTGGGTTCTTAGTTCCCTGATCAGGGATAGAAGCCATGTCCCCTGCATTGCAAGGCAGATTCTTAACTCCTGGGCCACAAGGGAAGTCCCCAAATTGTACATTTTTAAGACAAGGAGCCACATCTTATCTGTGAATTTCCACAGATCTAGTAGAGAGCTTTTTATATAGCTGTGCTCGGTACCTATTTACTGAAGAAGAAGGCCAAGAGAGAATTTTGTTCTTTATGTGAAAAACAGACAGCCTGAAATTAAAAATTTCTTTCCTGAGTAAAAGCAATTTTAGTTTTTCTCATGGAGGAACAAAAGAAGATATCTGATTCAAAAACAGGGAAGTCATACTGCTTAAACACAAACTAAAAAGATTTCTAAAAGCATCTTTCCGAAATGAGGAATTATCTCAAGAAAAAGTTTCAGCTAAGAAGTTGAGAAGGATCCTACAAGATTTAATGGAAAAATCTTGTTCCCTGTTATTTATGCTGTCAGGAGGGTGGGAAACACGAGTCTGTCTCTGAATCATTTACTATCTGCAGCTGCTGACTCTAATCTGGAGCTGGTACAGTAGCTGTTTATTGTGCTTCGCCCACAGAGATGAGTAAAACTAGTTTGCCGCAACTCAGCAAAGGGCATGGTGACTCAGAGAAATATGCATAGTGATTCAACGGGGTTGATTTTCATTTGTCAGCCTGCATTTTGTTACCCATACAAAAACACCTTCTATCACTAAAATGCCAGAACAATATAGACAAGTAATGCCAACAACTTAAGAATGGTATTTTCAAAGTTACAGTGAAATTTGTTTCCTAGTAACAGCCATGTGTGGATGAGAAAATGTGTGCTGGACTCTGCTGAGTGACAGCGACTATCTCTGAAAAGCGTCTACACATTTTAGGAAACAACTCGACTTCTTAACTGCATGCTGCCTTCCTGGCAAGAGAGGTCATGGGATCACATTTACAATGTCAGAAACCCATTCCTGAGCTGGGTGGGGGCAGGGTGGGAGTTCATCCTTTGACATTATTCAAAACTGTTTGGTCTTTAAATATTATTTCTTAGTCTTGTATTTGGGGAGATAAACTTCTCAAATGAGGCTCGACATGACTGTGAATGTGAAAACTCCTCACCTCCTGGTAGAAGCTATCTCTTCTAAAATATGTCTGAGAAAAAAATTTTTTAAATGATTTGCCTGGAAGAATTGGAAATGGATTTATTCAAACATTAAGAAAATGCAATGAGGTTACTGAAATAATACCAATAGTTGTTTGTAATTTATAGTAATACTGACTTAACATTCAGTGGCATCTCACTAATTGGGAGGGGATATTGTGTCTTGTGGACATGATGTCTGTGAACACAGATATTCAGATAGTGAATATCTGAAATCTTAAGTGTCACTTAAGATTTTGCCTCTAGAAATATAAAATTAATGAGATATAGTTGTGTAATGTTGGAAAGCCTTTTCTGGTGGCTCAGGGGTAAAGAATCCACCTGCTAAAGCAGAAGATGTGGGAGATCTTTGTTCAACCACTGGGTCAGGAAAATCCCCTGGAGAAGGGAATGGCAACCCACTCCAGTATTCCTGCCTGAAGAATTCCATGGACAGAGGAGCCTGGTGGGCTACAGTCCATGGGGTCACAAGGAGTCAGACATGACCTAGTGATGGAACAACAACAATGGCGGACCTAGTTGACCAAGATATCCTATTTAATTTATCTTCACCAGAAGAGGAACAATGAATTCTAGCAAACATAGAAAACTGGAAGAAATACTTTTCATCACAATCCATACATTTAGTTGTCTCCTGGGATCTTTTTGATGACTACAGGCAGAAAAATAAGCATTCATTTATATCCTCAATTTCCAAAAAAAGGAACAGGTATTACACACACCACTTTTTCTGTGACGACATCTCTGAAATCGTATCTTAACAGAGTATTGTCTCCACATCACAGTGGGATTAAGACACAGTTCAGCTCTTATGCTCACTCTGTTAATGCCTTTAGGGATTGCCTAAGAAATCTGACGTGTGTTGCTGACACTGTCACATTCATTTCCTTTAAAAACAGGTTCCTTACATTGTCACAGAAATATATTCATGTAAATGAATTAGATGTGAAAACAGATTAAAAGTCACAGGACTTTTAGTCACAGGACATTTGGAAGGATGAGGGGTGGGAGAGAAGGTAGACAGCAAGAAAGAAGAGGTTTCTTTAGCTCAGTTTAAGAATAATGGGCTTTTACACTGAACTCCTTGCTCTATGCAACATTTGGGAAAGAGCTTGGGCTCTGGCTCTGGGCCTGTCTTCAACCCCTACCAACCCCTCCTCCCCTCTGATGAACACCCTTGCATAGGAATTGGGGTGAGGGGTGAGATGAATGGAATATAGGACAGACACAAACAAAAACCTAGAAATATAAATCTATGCAGATTATTCCAGGAACACCAAACAAAGCAGTCTAGACTCTGAAGTCAGAAACTGCCTGGAGTTCTCTCAGCTTCCTTCTGCTTGCTATAATAATAACTAACATTTGTTAAATGTTTCACTGTGCTAGGTATATACATGCTCATTTTACAATGGGTTTAACCTCTCTGATTTTCACAAAAACCTCTTGAAGACGGCATTCGTGTCAACTGCAGCTTCAACTTAAACAGGAGGGAAGAACCAGTCTGGGTGTGTGCGCTCAGACTACAAAGATGGCGGAGCACTCACCTCAGCCGGGACCCCCACGTCACATGCCCAGTCACAGCCGGCACGGAGTCTGTCCCCACACACACTCTGGCTCCATGTTGCCGCCACGGCTTGGGGTCCTACCTGCATCACCCTCCCTGACCACTGCCTCAGACGCCTCTCTGAATACTTCGACTAACCTCAGCTCATCTTTGGTTCAGCGGTTTCAGCTGTTGCCTGTTTTCTAGGGCAAAGGCTTTCCATGAGAGGCTTGAAGATTGGCAGTATGAGCGTCACCTGGGCACTGGTATAAACATAAATTCTTGGGCCAAACCCCAGACCTATAGAAGAATACGAAAATTCGGGAGTGGATGCAGCAATCTGCAATTTAGAAAGCCTTCCAGGTGATTCTGATGGAGGCTGAGGTTTGACAGCCACGGAACCGCTGGCTTAGAGTGAAATGGAAGCGCTTAAGCAAGACAGCTGAGACTCATTATAACCGAGGAGTCCTTTGGAATGGAGGTTAGAAGTGCTTGATTTAGAACTCTGCTCCATCAGTGGCTCTGATCCTGACAAATCACACCTGACTTTCAGTTTTCTTATCTGTAAAACGGGAATGAGTTATTTCATAGGTTTTATGGGGACATTCGGAGAAGGCAACGGCAACCCACTCCAGTACTCTTGCCTGGAAAATCCCATGGACGGAGGAGCCTGGTGGGCTGCAGTCCATGGGGTCGCTAAGGGTCGGACACACCTGAGTGACTTCACTTTCACTTTTCACTTTCATGCACTGGAGAAGGAAATGGCAACCCACTCCGGTGTTCTTGCCTGGAGACTCCCAGGGACGGGGGAGCCTGTTGGGCTGCCGTCTATGGGGTCGCACAGAGTCGGACACAACTGACGCGACTTAGCAGCAGCAGCAGCAGCATGGGAACATTAATAAGGCACATCCCTGTGCCAGCCATATAAATATGTACATACAGTCAGTGCCTAATATATATTAGGGATTATTATGGTTATTAATTCTCTAACCTTATTTCCTGTCACATCCAACTTTAAATTTATGCTAAATAAATCCGAATTCCCTATATTGCCTCTAATAAACTACATACTGCCCTTTCTATCTCTGAGCTGCTACTTCTTTATCTGGCATGTTCTCCCTTCTTTCACCAACTTTGCCTCTGCCACCAGAAACGTTTCTATTTGTCATCCCACATCAGGCCGAGAAATAAGCTCTTCTATGCAAACTTCCAGATCTTCTCTTTCTCTATATAGATTTAATCATTACTTCCTTCTTTGTGCTACTCTCCAATTCTTTTACTTTTATTGTTATGCTCCTAATATTATAATTTATTTCTTCCATATCTACATCCTACTGTAGACAAAGAGCTCTTTCTGGACGGTGTTCTTTTTCTCACCCATCTCTGTCCCATCTCACCCAACCATTTTTCTCACCCATCTCTGTCCCATATCACCCAACCTAGTAGATATTTGGTAAATTTTTTAAAAGTTGATTGCATTTGCCAAGACTTTGATAATGGTTGGGCTTCCCTGGTGGCTCTGATGGTAAAGAATCTGACTGCCATGCAGGATAGTTTACAGATGGATGGGAACCTGTTTGTAGGTTTTTTCTGAATTGCACTCTCCATACATATCATGTCCTATGCCAGCTCTAGCTTCCAGGGAGTCCCACCTAAGACAACCTTGTTTTCCTGGCTGAGAAGCTGACACTCAGGAGAGTGCCACCAGGGGCCGCCTGAGAAGTGGAGAGGAATCCTGGATATAGGAGGGAAAGGATCTTAGCCCGGATTGGACAGGCTCTGTGCAGCCCCATCTGACCCTGTGGCCTTGGGAGGGCCATCTAAGCCCTATCAACCACGCTCAATCCAACTGCAAAAAGAGATGAAAGAAAGTGAGAGCTGCTCAGTCATGTCTGACTCTTTGCAACCTCATGGATTGTAGCCCACCAGGCTCCTCTGTACATGGGATTCTCCAGGCAAAACTACTGGAGTGGCCATTTTCTTCTCCAGAGGATTTTCCCAACCCAGGGATTGAACCCACATCTCCTGCATTGCAGGCAGACTCTTCACCAACTGAGCCACTAGGGAAGTCCTGTACAAAAAGGGAATAAATAACTATATCTACTAGTCTACCTAAAAAGTAGCATGAGGTCAAGTAAAATAACAATGGCAAAGATATAACAATACATAAAGCCTTAAAATATAAGAGACCTATTCTGTTCTCTAAGAGGCAATCTTGTTTTTTGTTAAATTTATTTTTAATTGGGGTATAATTGCTTTACAATGTTGTGTTAGTTTCTCCTGTATAACAACATGAATCAGTTATACATATACATACATACCCTCCCTCCTAAACCTCCGTCCCCTAACCACCACCTCCATCCTACCCCTTTAGGTCATCACTCAGCACTGAGGTAAGCTCCCTGTGCTATACAGATGCTTCCCACCAGCTATCGGCCTTACACATGGTAGTGTATATATGTCAGTGATATGCTCTCAGTTTATCCCAACCTCTCTTTCCCCTGCTATATCCACAAATCCATTAGATGATCAGTTGTTTCACTTGTGTCTGACTCTTTGCGACCCCATGGACTGTAGCCCGCCATGCTCCTCTGTCCATGGGATTCTCCAGGCAAGAATACTGGAGTGGATGGCCGTGCCCTCCTCCAGGGGATCTTCCTGACCCAGGGATGGAACCCGTATCTCTTATGTCTCCTGAATTGGTAAGTGGGTTCTTTACCACTGGCACCACCTGGGAAGCTGCACAAGTCCATTCTCCACGTCTAATAAACCTTGTTAGCCAGGCTTTCCTTCCAAGCTCTATTCTGAGAATCTCTGTAAGTCACCCTTGAGATCCCAGGACCCTCCCCTACCCTCCCAGCTGGGAGCTGCCCGGAGCAGAGCGCTGCTGGCCCCTCACCACCTCGGCTCCAGTTCAGCAAGTCCTTGCTGTTGACCCAGCTTAGCTCAGGGTTTCATCACATTTCTCAGACTCTGTGCTCATTCTGCCTCTTCCCCACATTTCAAGCGAAGTGCTGTGCAGTTTTTTTCTTATTAATTTCATTTTATTTATTTCTCACCACTCTTTCAATCTACCAAGGTCATTTAAATGTCAAATTGTATTACACGTGGCTCAAGTCAACCTTAGGTAGGAGTGTATTCACATATTTTTTATTTTCTCCTCTCACCTTGGCCATGTTGTGTTGGGTCAGACCCCAAAGGAAGTCCAATGGCTTGATTTTAAATAACAGAGGTCATGTCCAAGGTTCACGTGCAACGTCAGTGTCTGCATGTAAAGAGGTCATGGGATCAACTGTTTTAACAATCAACCAGTCAATCTGATGAAACAACTGCTTTTTCTCATTTTTCACTGAATTGACTGGTAAGCCGCCCACAGATGCAAACTTAAAGGGAAAAACAAAGGGAAAATGTCTTGGAAAAAAAACCCTGCTGTCACTGAACAGAAAAGCTCCACAAAAAGGGAAATTCAAAGTAAAGGATCTAGCTGGTTTAATGAGGTTTCTAGCTCGATGATATAAACAGCCTCTGTGACTGTGACCGGATACACACAAGGACTTTTTGTTGGGCTATTTATTGAATTCTCTTTTTGTTAATTGTCACTTCAGGTTTGAATTCTATTATGTTCCATGTTAGGACTTTCAGTACTTGTCATATTTACATGGTTCATCATTCACATTTACTCAGTTTCAAGACCCCGCAATATTATTACAATATATTGTTCTTAAATTCTGCTAAAATGATGGCTGATCCTTTATGAACAATATGCGTAAACAGCATAAAGGTTTCACTTCAGATAAGATTATCTGAGAGAATACAATGCATTAGAGTTTCCTTTTGAGTCATATCTCACTTATGCAAATAATTTTGGAAACATGGATTAATATAGGATAGTGTCTCATCACATGATTGCCATATTTTAAAGGAATTCTTTAAGACATTTACAAATATTTAGAAAATTTACCTGCTTTCCATTGTGGTTTATCTCTACTGGAAAAATAGCTATGTCTGCCTAAAACAAACCTGTGCATTTGTGTTTCTTTCTCACTGAAATGGAAAGTATTTATTTGATGTATAGTTATGAGTTAGTAATTCCTTGAATCATTATCATTCTAAAGTTGAAGTAATATTTTTGGGAAAGTGAAGAAAAATTCTAGGCTAGAGAGAGTAAGCATTGGCCAACTGTATTGTAAAGTTACTTATACAGAAAGGATATTGCATCTAGGCAATAAAGAAAAATACCTTCTAGTTGTAGGTAGTGAAAACAGTACTCATACAATAATGGCCAACTGGAACCCTAAGGCTTTTCAGAATTGAGCAATTTTAGTGATAAATGCCTTTAGGAGAAGAGGGAAAAGTCTGCGCTGGTCCTTGCACTTGACTCTGACCACTGAAGTGGTTTCTTTCAGAGAGAAGAAAATATCTAGGTCCGGTTAAATGTTAGCAATTTCCATTTTTTTTTAACTGAAATGCAATAATCTGTTCATTTATTTCCAATTGGGGCACTTCTCAATCTTGGCAAATTATGGGATCTGACTTGCAAAGTATTTGTCACATGCATTTATCTCTCTTCTCAACTCTGTTCTGTCTGGCTTGCAAATTTTGCACATGGACTATTTCCATTCCCAGGAATATGCTTACTTGGGCATAGTCTATACTAGTTCTCCTATAAGCAAAAATAATGTATTAATATACTTATAATAAGATCCACTGGAGTAGGGAGTGGCTACCCACTCCCTACTTACCTGGAGAGTTCCATGGACAGAGAAGCCTGGCAGGCTACAGTCTATGGGGTTGCAAAGAGTTGAACACGATTGAATGACTAATGCAAACATGTGCACACATACACAATAACATTCGGTATACCTCCTCCATACAATGTCCCATGATAAACAAATAAAAAATAACCAAAAAATAACAGCCAGAGTATCTTCTAGTTCCCATTTTAGCTTTTAAGATGCCCCAAGTTCCTTAGACTTTTTATATTTGATTCGGTATTTCTCTGCATGGACAACTGACATAACTGTTTGAATAATTAATGTAGAAATCCCCTTTTGGAAAATATAAAGTCAATGAAAAATTTTGAATGTTGGGATTAAGGATACATCTGTGAAACTTAAAAATTTAGACTGACTTGAGTAATAGCAATAACTTATCTCTCTAGCATTTTACAGTTTACAGAGCACCTTGGTTCCTCATGACAATACAGCACTTTGTAGTAAGAAAAAGCTAGAATAACATGATATTTTTCAAATCAAGAGTGACTCTATTTTTATGACTCTGCGACTGGTTATTTGAATTCTAAAGTAGAACAGACTGAAGCTCTCAAAGATAAACACCAGACAGAGAAACAATATGACAGACTAAAAACACGCATGCAAACAATATACAACAACTGGATAGGGTTTTAGGTGGCAATAACATTTGATTCTACAGTATTATTATCATCATTTCAAAAGCTTTGTCATTGTTCTTTATAAAAAAATATTCTCATCAAAATAACCTTATGAGTTGTCAATGGATAGCTTTAGGTCAAATTCACAAACCTGTATAGTAATTAATAATTTATGTGCCATATGAATTACTTTTAATGCTCTTTCAAAAAAAAAAAAAGTCACCACAAGCTTTTGAATACTTGAGACCACATTATGTGTTTTATTGTGGAAAATGCTGTCGTGAGCAAACCATCAAATATCACAGGACTCTGGTAGCTAAGGGCTGTGACCAACTTGGGTCTACCATGTTGGTTTGGTAAGCACATCCTTAATCAATTTGCTCTGTCTATTCACTATAGTCTGACTGCTTTTTCCTTATATATTTACAGAAACCAATTAAATTTCAGTTTAAAAACTGTTTGTGACACATTTATAGTGATTAAAAGTATCATTTTTAGAAAGGAGTTAAATATTTGATATTTCTTTGGGACGATTTTTATGAAAACATAGCAGAAAATACCATAGGGGTTATTGTATTGAAAATATGTATTATTTATAGCCTATATACTTAAGAGAGAGTGTGAATGCGCATGTATGGCAAAGTAGTTAGTTTACAGATCTTAGAGTTCAGATATAATTCTGGAGGATATTAACTCAGAAATAAGATTTTAGGAGGACACAGGTTTAATTTCACAGATATAAAACATGTTTAAATCTATGATAGAGTGTGGCAGTAAGCTGTAGGTTGGGGCAGTAGACAGCTCCTCCTGGAACTTTTTTTTATAATGATAGGTGTTTACCACAATGAGATACAATTTTGGAAAGGAAAGGAAATTGATTAGACACAATCATGATATACGTGAGCAATTTGCCAGGTAAAACTGTGTCTTCTGAGTCAAGCCAGCTGGGAGATTCAGACAATGATTTGTGTATCAAGTCTCTTCCCGCCTGAACCCTACCTTGAACCAATTCCATAAATAATGCAAAAGTGAATGTTTAAATTATCTAGACAACCTCCCACTTTATTTTCAACATAGAGACTTAGTCTTATGTATTATTTATATTACTATAACATATACAGTTTGGTATAATTCAGTCCTAATAATATACTTGATCAAATGTTTTAATTTGTCACACTCAATGAAGTTATACCAGTATTAAAGTGAATTAAATCAGTGTCTTATACCTATTTCTTCAGGAGGAAGGTGAGTTGTTTTCAGAATGATTTAGCCTAGATAAAAATAGCTTGGAAAACTATCACTTTAATTGACTCTCCATCCAGCACAGTGAATCAAATCATGAAAATATTTCAAATGCTGTAAAACATACATTATGCTCTTTTGTATTCATCTTATTTTGGAAACTTGTTTGTGTTAAGGAACTTTATGTAAGAGTAAACATAAATTTTGTTTCAAACTGATTGTGTTAAGAGAAAAATTTATAATTTACTACTGAGAAGTATTCAGATACAAAGGAGACTATTTGTATTATCACTGGATTGCTTTTATTTACAGCTGTTATTGGTAGACACTATTATTCCAAAATTGGGCTTTTTCTTTTTTGTTTTATTTAAAATCTTGCTGGGAAGCTTTCCATTCAAACATCATAACAGAGATGATATAGATACAGACATAGGTATTAGAAAAATTTAGCAGATAGATTCTTTGGTATATATGTAATAGTTTTTTTTTATGTAATAGTTTTTAACAAAGAATTTTGGTGAGTAAAAGTTTAACACATTATAAAATGATTATTAAATGATACCTTACTCTTCTTTAAAACTTGAATCACATGTTTTATTTTAGGACCAAGTCATTTTGCAAAGTGAGTTCTATGTGTGTTTCTATTTACTCTCAGTAGCTATGTGCCTGTCCTTGAGTTTGGCACTAGAGTTTCGGTAGACAGCAAAGCAGACAGGCTCTCTCCCTCTTGGAGCCATGGACCACAGGGAGCCAGACACAAAGAGGCCTCCTTTAGGGTCTTGATGTACAGCAAATTTTTTTCTGACTTGAGGAATACTCTTCCCTCTGCCACAAAGGCTTTTCCCCTTGAAAATGCATCTCCCTTCCTTGTTGCTTGCATTTCCATCTTAGCATTAAAGCTACTTTCTCTGAAAAGTCTTGCCTGGTTGCTTAAAGCAGACCTTCCCACAAATCCCTTCTTCCCTTTCACTGAACTCTATTTTCTTCAAGACAGTTATTACAGTTCAATTTTTTCATACATGTTTGTGGCATACTTGTCTATTTTCTCTCTTTCCTATTAGATTATAGGGGCTTCCCTGGTGGTTCAGACAGTAAAGAATCTGCCTGCAATGCAGGAGACCCAGGTTCAATCCCTGGGTCAGGAAGATCTCCTGGAGAAGGGAATGGTTACCCACTCTAGTACTCTTGCCCGGAGAATTCCACAGTCAGAGGACCCTTACATTAGATGATAAGGGCATAGAACTGTAAGGGCATAGACTTTGTCTCTTTGGCCCACCCATGTTCACTATCACCTTCAGTTCAGCTCAGTCACTCAGTTCAGTCACTCAGTTGTGTCCGACTCTCTTGACCCTGTGGACTGAAGCATGCCAGGCCTCCCTGTCTATCATCAACTCCCGGATTTTACTTAAACTCATGTCCATTGAGTCGGTGATACCATCCAACCATCTCATCCACTGTTGTCCCCTTCTTCTCCTCCTGCCTTCAATCTTTCCCAGCATCAAGGTCTTTTCCAATGAGTCAGTTCTTTGCATCGGGTGGCCAAAGTATTGGTGTTTCGGCTTCAGCATCAGTCCTTCCAATGAATATTCAGGACTGATTTCCTTTAGGATGAACTGGTTGGATCTCCTTGCAGTCCAAGGGACTCTCAAGAGTCTTCTCCAACACCACAGTTCAAAATCATCAATTCTTCAGCACTCAGATTTCTTTATAGTCCAACTCTCACATCCATACATGACTACTGGAAAAACCATAGCTTTGACTATATGGACCTTTGTTGGCAAAGTAATGTCTCTGTTTTTGAATATGTTGTCTAGGTTGGTCATAACTTTTCTTCCAAAGAGCAAGCGTCTTTTAATTTCATGGCTGCAATCACCATCTGCAGTGATTTTGGAGCCCCCCAAAATAAAGTCAGCCACTGTTTCCCCATATATTTGCCATGAAGTGATGGGACTTGATGCCATGATCTTAGTTTTCTGAATGTTGAGTTTGAAGCCAACTTTTTGACTCTCCTCTTTCACTTTCGTCAAGAGGCTCTTTAGTTCTCCTTCACTTTCTGCCATAAGAGTGGTGTCATCTGCATCTGAGTAGATGCTCAATAAATATCTATCAAGTGCACAAAGTAATGCCTAAAAGAATATACCTCTATGACTGAGATAAATTCTCTCAAAGAGATATAATGCTTTAAGACCATATGGAAGGGGAAACTGACCTAGGAGATGAGATAGCATGGTCCAAGGAAAGGGGATTGGGAGAAGGAGGGACACAGAAGAAAGAGTACTTGAAATTCCTCATGTGAGAAGAAGTACAGCTTATTCAAGGAACTGAAGTAAGAATAATGAATCTGGAAATCAGAAAAGGGGAAAGTTAAGAATGTGAAATGAGTTAGGCAGGGGAGCCAGATAAGGAAAGGCCTCATTGATCATTTAACGGTCTTCTTTATTCAAAGAAAAATGAAAAGGCCTTCAGTGATTTTAAACATGGGAGAAACATAGCCCTATTTGAATATTTAAAGAAGCATTCCAACTACAGAATGAAAGTTGATAATTGGGGAAAGCATGAGTAGAAGAACATAGAACAACCTGAAAGTTACGTTGCCATTTAGGCAGGGAAAAGGGGTACCTTCGACTATGGCAGAGACACCGGAGTGTGGTGACAAGAAGATTTAACACTTAATTATAAGAGGACTTGTTCACAGACTGACTCATGTGAAGTGAGGGAGGAGACCTTTGAAAGAAATGTCTCTCTTTTGCACCCCTGGGTGATGACAGTGCTATTCTCTGGAAGTTAATTCTGGAGGAGGATTAGATTTGAAAAGACCAATTCCTGAGAGTTTGGTTGACATATGGTAAGTTTTAGGTGGGTATTAAGATACCCAAATAGAAACAGCCAGTAGATGGTTGCACACACAAGTCAGAAAGCCGGAGTCAGGATTGGAGAGGAAGTTTGCGCATCACGGACACGAGGTGGTTAGAGAAGCCAAGGACATAGTCCCTGAATTGGAGAAGTCCATGCTGTATTTCTGCATTGACTCTATCTTTGTTTTACGTTTTTTTGTTATGTTGGTTATGCCACGTGGCTTGGAGGATCTTAGTTCCGCAATCAGGGTTCCAACCTATGCCCAGTGCTGTGGAAATGCAGAATCCTAACCAGGGAATACCCTCTGTCTTTGTTTGGAATGCCAAAAATATGTATATTTTCAGATAAAAGTATTTACTCTTTATGCTGCAACTGTAAAGCAGTGACAACAATTTTCATGTGAAAACCAACATACTACTCTATGGCCACAGATAAGAGAAATATTAGCCATCAGGTATATATCCAGTATGTGTGGTGCCTGTCATAGTAGCTGGCCACAGTCCGTCCTTAACACACATCTGTTAAAAAGATAATAAAATGCACTGCCACACTTAAAACTCTATACATACTTGAATTTCATCTTGCTTTATAGCTAATTAATGTTTACTTTCCAATCTGTGACAGATAGGGCAAATCATATTGTAAATCATGGGAGTGAGACAAATTTTAAGAAGTATATTGCTAGGTTCTGAAACAATAGAAAAGGCCATATAAAACATTCATATTTATTACTACCTAGAAGCTACAATCTTTCCAATATAACTCACTTTCCAAACTGTAAACAAATGGTTCACATTATAAAATATGAATAGTTACTTTTAAAAAAGCTCTGTCTTCTGCATAAAGCACAAGTCTCATATCTTATGTTTTCAAAAGGACATTCTAGCTGCTCTTTGATTTGATAATATTTCTGGGAAATTACTGGGATTCAAATTAACCTAGATTCAGGTGGTGAGTGTATCAGGACAGACAGACCCAGTCTTGCTTTTTTAGCTGGTAGTTCACTTGAGAGTCTTCAAGGACCATAAGTCATCATCATCAAATAGCTTTTACTTGAATACCTTTTGTGTCTGCAACACTGAACTAGGTGTTGGAGTGATTTATGGGGCAGTGTTAAAGATACAGAATCTGTTCTTAATTCAGTTTTTGAGTGAAAAAATATGCAATGGTAATTTGGGGAAATTTGATGACTATGCAACACATGTAACGAGCCCCTATTGTAAATTTCAATATGGTTTCTGGTAATCATACATTAACAAAAGCAAGAAATTTGGAAAACACAGAGAACTCTTCTAAATGTGGTCCAAAACACAGATAGAGTATGCAATATTGACCTGCTGATTATAATGCTATTAACTCAGAATCACTCTGGTCTAAGACATTCATCAATGGCCTCTACTGTCCCCCTTTCCAAATCAGTATTTCCAAGATTATGTTCTGGGGAACACTTAAGATTCATGGGGGGAGAAAAACTACATATTCAAGTAATTTAATAAAATGCTGCCTGCTGAACTAGTTTTTTGGAATTTCATCATGCCTTGTGGTTCAAGAAGGCTTCTGAGAAATCCTATATGAAAGAAACTTGTTTGACTTTGTCTAACTCAGCATTTTCCAAACTTAACTAAAGAGAACAGATTTTCTTCTTCAAAGACCATTTACTAATATTCCATTAAACTCTAGTTTTGAAAACCTGTGTTAGTTACTTTGATAGAGTGATAATTACAGTTGTGAAGTCTCAATTTTGTGCTCGGTAGAAATTGTGCAGTTACCCCAGTTGAGGTTGTTGGTTTACAAGGATGTAAGTACTTGTGTATGTAACTTGTGATGCCTATGTTTGTGCATGCACACACATACACACACACAGAAACACAAACACTTCTGTTTTTCCAAATTTGTAATCATCTCTTTGGTCAAAATTTCCTGTGGAAAGGAGTGTTATTTGGGAGAGCTTGAATTAAGAATGAATTTAAGTTACAACAACTATACATGTTGAGAAACAAAAATATAAAGTAACAGAAGCAACAATACATTTATTTTATTATTCTCATTCTTTTGCTAAGTCACTTCAGTTGTGTCCAACTCTTTGCAACCATAACGACTGTAGCCCATCAGGCTCCTCTGTCCATGGGATTTCCCAGACAAGAATACCAGAGTGGGTTGCCACACGCTCCTCCAGGGGAGACTCTTCCCGACCCTGGGAATGAACCCATGTCTCTTAGGTCTCCTGCACTGGAAGTTGGGTTCTTTACCACTAGCGTCACCTGGGAAGCCCTGTTGTTATTCTTGGTCTTTCCATTTAAAAGAATAGAAGTAGTAAAGCACTTCTTTGAAACACTATGTTCTGGAAGTCCTTATTTTAACATGAGAGCTTTGCTAGGTCTTTGTGGGCACTGGCATCATTGCAACTGCTCTGTTCTCCTACCTCTGAGTCCTATGACATGTACACCTCAGACATTCAATACATGATTACTACATTGATGAAACTATCAAATTTCCATCATGATTCTCATCAACAACCATTAATATGTATTGAACTGCTTGTTTTTACATGGCATTTTGCCCCATTTTTAATAGACTTTATTTTCTAGAGCAGTTTTTAGTGTCCCAGCAACATTGAGCAGAAGGTACTATATTTCCTATATACCCCCTGCCCTACACTTGCACAGCCTCTTCCATTACCAACACCCCCCACTGAAGCGGTACATTTGTTACAATGGATGAACCTGCAGTGACACACTTTATCACCCGAAGTCTGTAGTTTATACTAGCGTTCACTCTTCATGTGGTACATTCTATGGCTTTGGACAAATGGCATATATCCACCATTACAGTATCAAACAGAGTAGTTTAACACTGTTGTAAAAATCATCTGTGCTCTGCCTATTCATCCTTTCCTCCCCTCTAGCCTCTGGCACCACTGATTATTTTATTGTCTCCATAGCTTTTGCTTTTCCAGAATGTCACATAGTTGAAATCACACAGCGCATAGCCTTTTTCAGATTGGCTTCCTGCACTTAGTAATATGCATTTAACTGCCCACCATGTCTTTCCATGGCTTGATAGCTCATTTCTTTTTAGCCCTGCATAATCCACAGTCTGGATGGACCACAGTTGATTTATCCATTCACCCACTGAAGGCCACCTCAATTGCTTCAAAGTGTTGGTGACTATGAATTAAGCTGCTATAAACATCTGTGTCCAGGTTTTTATGTAAACATAAATTTTCAGCTTTGGGTCAATACTAAAGAGTGCCATTGCTGGAGTGTATGGTAAGAGTATGTTTAGTTCTGTGAGAACCTGCCAAAATGTCCTCCAAAGTGGCTGGACCAATTTGCACTCCCACCAACAATGAATGAGAGTTCCCGTTGTTCTACATCCTTATCAGCAGTTGGTGTGGTGAGTGATTTGGATTTTGGCCATTCTAGTAGATGGGAGGTGGTATATCATTGTTTTAATTTGTATTTCACTGCTGACATAAGATGGGGAAAAGATTTGTCAGTTTTGAAATCAAAGGCAGCCTTGTGTAAGGTATCTGAGGCAGTCATTTTGCTTCAAATGAATTGAAACAGAAAAAAGTCAATAAACTGAGAACGTATAGAAACATCTTATATGTGTGTATGTTCATGTGTGTTCAATTGTGCATGTGTGTTCAATTCTGTGCGACCCCATGAACTGCAGCCCTCCAGGCTCCTCTGTCCATGGGATTCTCCAGGCAAGAATACTGGAGAAGGTTGCCATTTCCTTCTTCAGGAGATCTTCCCAACCCAGCGACTGAATCTGAGTCTCTTGAGTCTCCTGCATTAGCAGGTGGATTCTTTGCCACTAGTACCACCTAGGAAGCCCACAGAAACATCTATAGCACATGCAAAACCTACATTCCTTATGGAAGCATGTTTGTGGTATATGGAAAACAGATCTGGTCTTTTACAATGAGATATAGGAATACAGCATAAGGAAGGACATTTCGCGAGCCTGTACTATAGTTCAGGTTTCTGTAAGGTCTCTTTTAGACCTCACTATGTGCCAATGAAGACTATGCCCTTGTTCCAGTCCCCACCTTCCTACTTCAAGATATTTTTAAACATATTTTTTGATGTGGGCTATTTTTAAAGTCCTTTATTGAATTTGTTACAATATTGTTTTTATGCTTTGGATTTTTGGCCACTAGGCATGCAGGATCTCAGCTCTCTGACTAGGGTTCACCCCCGACTCTCCTGCATTAGAAGGTGAAGTCTTAGCCACTGGGCCACCAGAGAAGTCCCTGTACTTCAGAATATTTTCTTGAGTTTTGATGTGCTTCTCTGAGATATGGAAATCATATCAACTGCTTCTTTGTCTTACTGTACTGCTCAAAATACACTGTAACAACTACTTAAGATAACAAAGGTGGTTCCAGAAAGGGCAGCCATCAGAGCTGAGGGGAAGAACCACGCACAACTTATGAGCCCCATGGCAATTGAGCCTCAGTTTGTAAACAGAATGAGGATCACGCCTATCAAGTAATTTATTTGGATGATGGATTACACTATATGTAAAGTATGTAGCACAATTCCTGGCACATAAAAGAGAACATTATTGCTAGGATCTATAATGCATGTGAAAGCACTCTTATACACTGTTATGGCGATAAAATATAATTATCTTTAATCTTGATGATAACACATCATACTAACTGCTAGAATATTTTCCCCCCAGAGTAGATTTTTTCTTCACTATTAGAGGAAAGAAGAAGTTGCATTTGGATCCAGCCTAGTTGCCTATTTTTCATCTGATCTTAGTTAATTTTACTAAGTATGGTTTTCTTGGACAATAAGGGAAGTTAATATCATTTCACTCACAGAAGTACTTGAAGATTTAAATGAGATAATATTTGAAAATCCCTTAGCTGAAAGAAGATACTCAATAAATGTTCATTTCCTTCATTTTGTGTAAGAAATGTGTGTTAGCACCAAATATAGAAGTAACAAAGCAAGTCATGCATTTTTAGAGTATCTAACATGTATTCTGGAGAAGGCGATGGCACCCCATTCCGGTACTCTTGCCTAGGAAATCCCATGGATGGAGGAGCCTGGTAGGTTGCAGTCCATGGGGTTGCGAAGAGTCGGACACGACTGAGCGACATCACTTTCACTTTTCACTTTCATGCATTGGAGAAGGAAATGGCAACCCACTCCAGTGTTCTTGCCTGGAGAATCCCAGGGATGGGGGAGCCTGATGGCCTGCCCTCTATGGGGTCACACAGAGTCAGACACGACTCAAGCGACTTAGCAGCAGCAGCAGCAGCAGAAACACGTATTCAAACTCACTTAAAAGAATCACAGTGGATTTTGCATTACTCTCTATGTCACAGGAAAAGAAAGTAAGGTTTGGAGAGATTAAGATACATGCTCAAGACAGGGGACCTGAAATCTTGTTTGGTGGTTTTATCATATCACAACGTCCTCTGGACAGACTCTGACAGCATGATTATTATAGCAGAAGTGCATATAACATTTGCAGTGTATTCTGCATATGCAAACATGATGACTGACTCTCTAGAGGGGGCACATATATCCCAAGGTACTATCAAAAGGATATATTTTGGGATTCTGCAACTTGTTAAGAAGTTCCAAGGGATATCATTTTATTAAGAAAAACAAAAGAGGGAAAAATCCCTATTCCATGTTGGGTAGAATTCTTTACGTGTGCCAGAGATACGTCAGAACTGCTTCCTTGAGCCACAACAGTGATTGTCCCGGCCCAGACACCAGAGCACAGCAAAGGGGATCCAATTAATGTATGATTAATGTATAGATCAGAACTACCAGGTACCAGGCCTTTGATTCATTACAGGGAAGGGAAAGATGGGAAAACTCTTTCTTCCCTCTGAATAATCAACTTGCTGGGCAAAATAGGCAACCACTAAACTGCTATGCAGTAAGTATGCTTCCTGGGTATAGATGGGGAAACAGTAGAAACAATGTCAGACTTTATTTTTCTGGGCTCCAAAATCACTGCAGATGGTGATTGCAGCCATGAAATTAAAAGACGCTTACTCCTTGGAAGGAAAGTTATGACCAACCTAGACAGTATATTCAAAAGCAGAGACATTCCTTTGCTAACAAAGGTCCATCTAGTCAAGGCTATGGTTTTTCCTGTGGTCAAGTATGGATGTTAGAGTTGGACTGTGAAGAAGGCTGAGCGCTGAAGAATTGATGCTTTTGAACTGTGGTATTGGAGAAGACTCTTGAGAGTCCCTTGGACTGCAAGGAGATCCAACCAGTCCATTCTGAAGGAGATCAGCCTTGGCATTTCTTTGGAGGGAATGACGCTGAAGCTGAAACTCCAGTACTTTGGTCACCTCATGCGAAGAGCTGACTCATTGGAAAAGTCTCTGATGCTGGGAGGGATTGAGGGCAGGAGGAGAAGGGGATGCCAGAGGATGAGATGGCTGGATGGGATCACTGACTCGATGGACTTGAGTCTGAGTGAACTCCGGGAGTTTGTGATGGACAGGGAGGCCTGGCGTGCTGCGATTCATGGGGTCACAAAGAGTTGGACATGACTGAGCAACTGAACTGAACTGAACTGAAACTGCTATGCAGTAAGTATGCTTCCTGGGTATAAAGGGCCATAGCAAGAAATAAAACAGTTGAGCACCAGGCAATAAAGAGTTTTGCATATTTTTTCCTATTGCATTTCTCTACTGATTTAGTAAGGCAGGTGTTATTGTTCAGATGTGGAAATGGAAAGTCATAAAGGTAAAAAAACTTGCCCCAAATCATAAATCGAATAATCAGTTACAACTGGAATTATAGAAGATCTGGTTGCTTCCAAGATCACAGTCAGGGTGATCTGGGTGATCCTAAACCCAGGCTGGTAATTGTATGTTGGGTATGGAAGCCCCTGGAGGAGTAAACAGAATGGCATTCTCATATTACTTGATACATATATTTAATAAATAGGATCTTCTCAAGTACATGCATGCTCAGTCACTTCGGTCGTGTCTGACTCTTTAAGACCCTATATACGGTATGTAGCCTGCCAAGCTCCTCTGTCCATGGTATTTCCCAGGCAAGAACACTGGAGTGGGTTGCCATGCCCTCCTCCAGGAAATATTCCTGACCCAGGAATTGAACCCACATCGCTTATGTCTCCTGCATTAAAAAGTGTGTTCTTTACCACTTCTTCCCAGGTGGTTTAGTGGTAAAAAATTTGCTTGCCAATACAGGAGACACAAAAGACACGGGTTTGATCACTGGGTTGGGAAGATTCCCTGAAGGAGGAAACAGCAACCTGCTCCAGTATTCTTGCCTGGGAAATGCCATGGACAGAGGAGCCTGGCAGGCTACAGTTCATGGGGTAGCAAAGAGTTGGACATGACAGCGACTGAGCACACACATATAGTAAACAGATCTATTTACACACTTTATTAACAATTGCCCTCATATTTATAATGGAAGACAGGTTGATTACAATGTTTGGAAAATGTGAAATAACCTGTTAAGAAGCCAAATTTACTCCACCTACAGCTAGGCAACTCTTAGAGATCTTCATCACTTTCTAATTTGAACCATTCGCTTTCATGGAGGACATTGCCTACACATGTTGGTAGATCATTTTCTATAAATTATGTACAACACAAGTTACAGTGTATAATATCTCTACTTAAATAAATATGTATTATTTATAGTGTCACAGGTGAAGTATTGAAAGAAATGATATAATTTGCCAAGAATCCTATTTGGAAAATAACTTGTCCAGAATGCTGAACTTGTGCAATACTGGCTTTTTTCCTGCTGTTTAGATTTTTTGGTAATAAACGTGTGTTATAATAAAATATTTCAAATAAACACTGCATTATTAATGTACCTTGTACTCGCCCTAGGGCAGCAGAGGCATAAATGATTCATTTCAATTCAGAGCTCTTCCTGCAATACACGCTCAGTGCTTATAAAAGTTTTGTACGTGAAGACTTTACCTTTATTGCTTCTGTTTTGACATGAATGCTACATGCTGATGTGGTACCTAGAGTATCTCCTGCTCTACAACCAAGTATAACTGTTTTTCTCTTACTACCATGCAAGGGATCTGTGGCAAAACTAATATTACTATTTACTACGGCTAGTATTCTCAAAAGAAAACATACAGGTGAATTTATTTTCTAGTTCTATCAGAGCCCTTGCCTTTTCTTTTTTCTTGATCTTTGGCTGGGTTAAAACAATCCATTTTAAATGGCGACACAATGCATGGGTCTTAAATTGTGTTATAGATCATTTCAAGGCCAAGAGAACTAATATAGAAGTATCACTTTGTGCTTTGGGACATTAATAATCCAGAATTACCAGAGAAGAAAACACGATAACAAACTGGTCACTCCAGTAATTACTTTTTACCTCAATGGGACCAAGGGGCAGAACCCTTTTACCTTCCCATTTTTCAAACTCATATATATTACATTATGTAGTTTCCATTACATATTACCTAGTGGTTAATTAAAAGTTATGAAATGGTGCTCACTCCAAAGTATTAATCAATACTTGCAATTCATTTACCTTGAGTGTAGAGATCAATTTCTAGAAGTAGTGTTAATTCTATAAGCTGTTTATCTTTTAGTAATACATTTTTCTTGGCAAAGATACACTTTTGGATAATCTATGAAAAGTGAATTCCATATCTAAAATGAGAAATTGTATACTGCCTTTTAATAGAATAATCATAAAATGATTCTTATTAACAGCTTTCTAATAAAGCCATCCTTTCTCAGCAATTACAACTTATTGCTGCTGTGTTGAAATATCCCAGCAGGCAGACACAAACTTGAGTTCTCTCAAGAGGGCCTATCCGACAAGCCTCTAAACATAGTCATAACATTCTTGAACAGAATGGGCTTTGTCTGTGGAGCCCAAACTCAAGGTTAGATTAATCCACTGAACAGGCATACAGGTGCTCCAGACATTGGACAGACAATTCTAGGTTTGCAAGTCAAAAAGGGAGCAGAAACACTCAATCCCATTAGGGAGCCCCATGTGCTAATATGCTGGGGACTGCCCAGCTAGCTTAAGTGATCCCCTAGTCTAGATGGGAAGATATTGAGAAAATATGGAGGAGAGAAGGAATAAATGGGGGAGGGAAGGAATGGATGGGAGAGACTTGGGAAAAAGGAATAAGTCTATTTGCTGAAAATCTTAACCCCGTTTCCCTAGGATTTCTGACGCAACTTTATTCAAACATTACCCCTTAAATAGTGTAAGATTTGTGTTTCTTTATTATTTTCTATTTTGATGATCTAAACAGACATTTCTCCAAGGAAGACTTACAGATGGCTAACAAACACATGAAAAGATGCTCAACATCACTCATTATTAGAGAACTGCAAATCAAAACTACAGTGAGATATCACCTCATACTGGTCAGAATGGCCATCAACAAAATGTCTAGAAACAATAAATGCTAGGGAGGGTGTGGAGAAAAGGGAACACTCTTGCACTGTTGGTGGGGATGTAAATTGATACAGTCACTATGAAGATGGTATGGAGATTTCTTAAAAAAAAAAACAAAAAAAAACTAGGAATAAAACTACCACATGACCCAGCAATCCCACTCCTAGGCATATACCCTGAGGAAACCAAAATTGAAAGAGAGACATGTATCCCATTGTTCATTGCAGCACTATTTACAATAGCTAGAACATGGAAGCAACCTAGATGTCCACTGACGATGAATGGATAAAGAAGCTGTGGCACATATACACAATGGAATATTACTCATCCATAAAAAGGAACACATTTGAGTCAGTTCTGATAAGGTGGATGAACCTAGAACCTATTATACAGACTGAAGTGAGTCAGAAAGAGAAAGATAAATGTCATATTCTAATGCATATATACAGAATTTAGAAAATGATACTGAAGAATTCATTTACAGGGCAGCAATGGAGAAACAGATACAGAGAATAGACTTATGGACATGGGGAGAGGGGAGGAGAGGGTGAGATATATGGAAAGAGTAACATGGAAACTTACATTGCTGCTGCTGCTGCTGCTGCTAAGTCGCTTCAGTTGTGTCCGACTCTGTGTGACCCCATAGACGGCAGCCCACCAGGCTCCCCCGTCCCCGGGATTCTCCAGGCAAGAACACTGGAGTGGGTTGCCATTTCCTTCTCCAATGCATGAAAGTGAAAAGTGAAAGTGAAGTTGCTCAGTCGTGTCCGACTCTTAGCGACCCAATGGACTACAGCCTACCAGGCTCCTCCGTCCATGGGATTTTCCAGGCAAGAGTACTGGAGTGGGTTGCCATTACCATATGTAAAATAGATAGCCAACGGGAATTTGCTGTATGGCTCAGGAAACTCTAACAGGGGCTCTGTGTCAACCTAGAGGGGTCGGATGGGGAGGGAGATGGGAGGGAGGTTCAAAAGGGAGGGGATATATGTGTACCTATGGCTGATTCATGTCGAGGTTTCACAGAACACAACAAAATTCCATAAAGCAATTATCCTTCAATAAAAAATAAATTAATAAAAAATAGTATATGATTTAGGGACATATTTTTTATTTCCTTACAAAACAGGCAATTTAGAATAGTGCTATGGAGCATATGATATCTGGAGATAAAGAGCCTAGGTACAGCTCCCAAGAAATCACTAATTCATGCAAGACCTTGAACAAGTTACTTAACCTTTCTGGGAATCCCTTCATCAAATAAATGTGGATGATAATTGCATTAACATTCAGGGTTGCAGGAAAGATGAAATGCATTAGTATGTAAAGAGTTTAGAGCAGCATCGGATGTTTGAGGGATCTTTCATACATTTTAGTTATTACCACTATCAAATACTCATGATAATTTGAGGAATTTGAGAGCAGAGGGCTTCCTCAAACAATGGGAAATGCGTTCTTCTCTCTGTCTTCTTTATTTCCTCCCTCTCTCCCTTCTTCCTTCCATTTCTTTCTATCTATCTATCTATCTATCTATCTATCTATCATTATGTTCTCAAGGACCTCATTGTCATGGAGAGAGGCAAAATGAAAAAAAGTATCAAGATACTAAAGTGTGAGTCAAGTTTAACCTTCTGATCTTCAGCAAGAGTCGAGTATTTTGAGAGCAAACAGGGAATTCCAGGGAGAAGGAATGGCACCGGGGGTTAGCAATTCAAAGAGTGGCAATCCTTAGAGGTTGAATTGTGTGCTCCTGAAAATCCACATGTTGAATTTCCAACCCCCAGCACCTCAGGATGTAATCTTGTATGTAAATAGGGTTGTTGCAGATATAATTAGTTAAGCTGAGGTCACACTGGTGTAGGGTGAGCTGCTAACCCCACATAGTGAAAGTGTTAGTCACTCAGTCGTGTCCGACTCTTTGCAACCCCATGGACTCAGTATGCCAGGCTCCTCTGTCCATGGGATTCTTCAGGCAAGAATACTGGAATGGGTTGCCATTCTTATCTCCAGGGAACCCAACATAACTGGTATGTTCTTATAAACAGGGGAAGTTTGGACACAAGCACATTGCCATGTGAAGACTGGAATTATGCCACCACAAGTTAATGAATACCAGAGGCTGAAAGAGGGGACTGGAACAGATTCTTCCCATCTTCGTTCAGACCCTGCTCAAACCTTGGTCTTGAACTGCTGCCCTCCAGAATCGTGAAATGATACACTTCTGATGCTTCAGTCAGTTCAGTTCAGTTCAGTTCAGTCGCTCAGTCGTGTCTGACTCTTTGCGACCCTGTGAATCACAGCACGCCAGGCTTCCCTGTCCAGCACCAACTCCCGGAGTTCACTCAGACTCACGTCCATCGAGTTGGTGACGTCATCCAGCCATCTCATCCTCTGTCGTCCCCTTCTCCTCCTGCCCCCAATCCCTCCCAGCATCAGAGTCTTTTCCAATAAGTCAACTCTTCACATCAGGTGGCCAAAGTACTGGAGTTTCAGCTTTAGCATCATTCCCTCCAAAGAAATCCCAGGGCTGATCTCCTTGCAGTCCAAGGGACTCTCAAGAGTCTTCTCCAACACAACAGTTCATAAGCATCAATTCTTCAGCACTCAGCTTTCTTCACAGTCCAAGTCTCACATCCATACATGACCACTGGAAAAACTATAGCCTTGACTAATCCACTCCATTTGTGACACTTAGTTCTGGCAGCCCTAGCACACTGCTACAGCAATTAAGATGGGGTCTATAGAGGACTGATCTGATTTCAGATTAGTGGAGTCAGTAGAAAGTAAGTCTTGCAAGCCCAGATGGTGTAGAAATAAATGCAGATGGATATGAAAGTCAGGCAGAGAAGTTTGGGGGTGGGTATTAGGTGTGTGTGTGTATATATGTGTGTGTGTGTGTGTTATAAATACGAACAATTTAATGATTATTTAATGAACATTTTGATCCTATATAACCCATTTCTGAGCACATGTCAGGGACTGTTGTAGACTGGTAGGACACAGTGGGTCCAAAACCAAAGCATCATATTAATATATATAAAAATTCCCTTTTTGTGGTGGCTATGTTTTAGTGGACACACACACGTTTCTCAGTACAAGTGTTTCCTCATATGAAATACTGCAAATATATAAGAAATATAAGATCAACAAAAGTAAATTGCTATTGTAGAAAAGTCAGATGTGAACAGAGAAGGTGTGGTTGCTAGTGAACCTGCCTGTCTCACATCCTGGTACCACAGGAGAGGTCCTCAGTCTCTTTCTGAATTTCTAGAGCCTTCTCTGAAGAGGGTAGTTTGTGAGCCATTGCCATAAACCAATGTCAGATTCTGGAACAGAGGAGTAATATGCTGAAAAGAAGACTCATCTGGGGGTGACACACAGGTAAACAGGATGAAAAGAGGTTAAGGAAAAAAACAAAATTGAGAGGTTGAAAGTAGGAATACAAGAGCAGTGATGTCCAGAGGACACAGGGGTGTCTAATGAGGGGCATTTGGCAGAGTATGCTCAATGGAGAATATGAGATCTAGGAAGAAACATAATTCCAAGAATTTATTCTACAGATACAATCCTACACAAAGATGCATGCATAAGAACATACATTTCAGCACTGTCAGTACTAATAAAAATTTAAGCATGTATAAGAATATGTATGGCTACATCTATAGAGTGGGATATTATGCAGTCATAAAAAGAATGAGGTAGACCTTAATGCATTGATAGGGAACGGTCTCTAGATTGTTTCATGAAATGAGACTAATGTAGAAGCAGTGGATATGTCAGGGCAGAGAGAGGAGAGCAGGTCCACTCTGAGTGCTGGTAATAAGGGGATAGTTTTTCTGTCCAGTGTTTTAACATGGTACAGAACTGACTCTATCTGATATGCTTTTTATCATCACTGTGCACTAGCATTTCCTAAACATCAGTGATAAAATAAACTCCCTGAAAAATATTTTATTGGTCTAAGTTTGAAACAAATTGGAAACATCCATTGGATCATAGAAAAAGCAAGAGAATTCCAGAAAAAACATCTACTTCTGCTTCACTGACTGCACGAAAGCCTTTGACTATGTGGATCACAACAAACTGTGGGAAATTTTTAGAGATGGGAATACCAGATCATCTTACCTTCCTCCTGAGAAATCTGTATGCAGGTAAAGAAGCAACAGTTAGAACCAGACATGGAACAACGGACTGGTTCCAAATTGGGAAAGGAGTATGTCAAGGTTGTATATTGTCACCTTGCTTATTTAACTTATGTATAGAGTATACCATGCGAAATGCTGGACTGGATGAAGTACAATCTGGAACCAAGATTTTGGGGAGAAATACCAATAACTTCAGATATACAGATGACACCACCCTTATAGCAAAATAAGAAGAGGAACTGAAGAGCCTCTTGATGAAAGTGAAAGAAGAGAGTCAAAAAAAACTGGCTTAAAACTCAATATTCAAAAAACAAAGATCATGGCATCTAGGCCCATCACTTCATGGCAAACAGATGGGGAAACAATGGAAATGGTAACAGACTTATTTTCTTGGGCTCCAAAATCACTGTAGATGTTGACTGCAGCCATGAAATTAAAAGATGCTTGCTCCTTTGAGGAAAAGCTATAACAAACCTAGTTCAGTTCAGTTCAGTTCAGTTGCTCAGTCGTGTCCAACTTTTTGTGACCCCATGAACCCCAGCACTTCAGGCCTCTCTGTCCATTGCCAGCTCCCGGAGATAGCATATTAAAAAGCAGAGACATTACTTTGCCCACAGAGGTCCATCTAGTCAAAGCTTTGGTTTTTCCGGTAGTCATGTATGGATGTGAGAGTTGGACCATAAAGAAAGCTGAACACTGAAGACCTGATGCTTTTGAACTGGGGTGTTGGAGAAGACTCTTAAGAGTCCCTTAGACTACAAGGAGATCCAACCAGTCCATCCTAAAGGAAATCAGTCCTGAATATTCATTGGAAGGACTGATGCTGAAGCTAAAACTTCAATACTTAGGCCACCTGATGTGAAGACCTGACTCATTGGAAAAGACCCTGATGCTGGGAAAGACTGAAGGCAGGAGGAGAAGGGGACGACAGAAGATGAGACTGTTGGATGGCACCACCAACTCAATGGACATGAGTTTGAATAAACTCCAGGAGCTGGTGATGGACAGGGAAGCCTTTCATGATGTAGTCCATGGGATCGCAGTCACATGACTGAGCAACTGAACTGGACTGAAGTTTGAAGCAATTGTTGCAGTTACAGTATATATGTAAACTTCAAATTAGTATACTTTTATTATTTACCCCTTTATTAACCTTGTGTTCTATCCACAAGTTAATTCAGAGAATTTCCACTTAGAGAGTTGGTCCCTGACTCAGGAATACGTATTCACTTTGAGAGTAAAACCTCAAGTTCTATTTTCATTTTTTAGTTTTTCCAATCACTGTGTTATCATTGTTTACTTTGTATCTAGTCTTTAAATGTAGAAGTTGGGGCATAAACTGCTTTCAAAGAGAGCTTGAAAAATTCTGAATTGTTATGAATGTTGGAAGTTCTTATAAAACATAATAGAAATTTACAATGAATTTTCTGATGAAGATATTTTAGTGAAAACTTTTGACTGCATACATATTTAAAAGCTGCTAAAATCTAACCCAAAGAGAAGAAAAAGACATGGAATACATTGTAATTTCTAGGCAATTTTTATGAAGTGGATTTTATAAATACCTGCCAGACTTTTCCTTATGTTTAAGACCTTCCTTAATCTGAGTATGCACTGTCTTTTGTGAAGGAAACTTTCTAAGATTAAAACTAACAAAAAACTAATAAAAGCATGTATGAAGCTTAATAAACATGTTCACATCTTCTATTTATTTTTTGAACATTATTATTAGTTTTTAAATTTCATGATCATTACCAAAAGTAAAGGAGGATTTTTAAATACTATATCCAAGTGTCAAATGTGCTATGTTTCCATGTCTCTGTGGGTAAAAGCATATATATACACATACATACATATGCATATAGATAGATAGATAGATAGAGATACAGATATATAGAGGCTTCCCTGGTGGTTCAGTGGTAAAAAATTTGCCTACCAATTCAGGAGACGAGTGTTCAATCCCTATTCTGGGAAGATCCTCTGGAGAAGGAAATGGCAACCCACTCCAGTATTCTTGCCTGGATAATTCCATGGACAAAGGAGGCTGGTAGGCTACAAGCCATGGGGTCGCAAAGAGTCAAACAAGACTTAGTGACTAAACAACAACAAAATAGACATATTGATTATGAATATATATATATTCCACCACTAATAATGTATATATATTTATGCAATATATGCATTCATATTATATGCATAAATGCATTCATAATATTAGTATTGATATCTGGATATATACAGAGCATTTTGGAAGCATGCACCAGAATATGTTTCTCTTAGGGAATGGGATTAGGAGAAAAAGAAAAGGAAATTTTTAGTTTTCATTTTATATCTCTGTTCTTTTTATATTTAAAACAATATTTATATGTTATTTTGGTAGTACTTTAAAAACTAGTCGAATTTTTTAAGAGAAAATGACCTACCATTTAACACTGTATTATTGCAGCTACTTACTCAGAAGTTTACAAAAAAGATGTATCATACCTAAGAATGTAGGTTCTAGACTGCCTCCAGCTGAGTTTAGAACCTGATTTGGCCATTGGAATGTGAGGTGGGGACATGGTCTTACCCATCTGAAGCCCACTTTCTACTTCAGTGAAACTGGAAAAGGAGTATCACCAATATGGGCAGATAAATTGGTGTGGCCACTATGGAAAACACTATAAATGTTTCACAAACAATTAAAAATAAAGTTGCCATATAATCCAGAAATCCCACTCCTGGGCATATATCAGGATAAAATTATAATTCAAAAGGATACACGCACCCCTACGTAGCAACACTATTCACAATGGCCAAGACATGGAAACAACCCAATGCCCATCGACAGATGAATGGACAAATATAATACTGCTCAGTCATAAAACACAGTCTCTGCTGTTTTAAGGGAATCACAGAACCCAGGACACAGCCCAGCTGTAGGCCTACCAACTGGTGGAGACAGTGAAATCAGAAACGATACCAAAGGACCAAAGGCCCTTCAGAGGGCGAGTGAAGCCTTCTTCTTCTTCTTTTTTATTTTTTAACTTTTTAATTGAAGGAAAATTGCTTTACAGAATTTTGTGGTTTTCTGTCATATAGCAACAAGAATCAGCCATAGGTATTTACATTTAAGCCACAGGAATCTACATATAAGCCTTCTTTATGGAATATTGTCCAATTCATTGGAAAATGCCCATGAATCAGAACATTTGTTTGATCATCAATAACCAGCAATAATATTTTTTTCAGATCCAGTTGAAAAAAGTTTTTCATAATTTTACTAATTAGAAATTGGTCCCTGTTGTTGTTCAGTCGCTAAGTCATGTCTGACTCTTTGCAACCCCATGGACTGCAGCCCCTTAGGTTCCCCTGTCCATGGGGATTTTCCAGGCAAGAATACTGGAGTGGGTTGCTGTTTCCTTCTCTGGATGATCTTCCCCATTCAGGGATTGAACTTGTGTCTTCTGCATTGGCAGGTGGATTTTTTTTTTTTTTTTTTTTACCACCAAGTCACCAGGGAAGCCAGAGATTGGTCCATTACAACATAAAAATGAAAAAAAAACAACAAAAAACATAAAAATGAACAACAAGAAAACAAACCGTCCAGAAGCCCTGCTGGCCAGTCGATCAGTAGTGTGTGGGTTCTAGTCTCAGGATAGAGTCCATCTTCAAGATTGCTGCAGTTTTTAATCTTTATGTTTTATCTTGAATTGGTCTATGGCCATTTACTATGACTGTTTGGCAGCCACTGGAGCATTTTATCCTCTTTTTCTACCCTGTCTGTGTTAATAGAAAATAGGAGAGGGTAAAAGAGTAATTCCAAAGGGGCAAAAAGTCCTCTTAGAATAAATTGGGCAGAATCCATGTGTAAAACCCTTCAAGGAGAAGAATATAAAGCACTTACTTGTTTATTGTTCTGTGACTTACTTCAGCCCTTTCATTATGTAGCTGACATGAGACACATATGGTTCAATTGTTCTGTGTCTCCATAATACTAAAATTATTCAGCAGAAAGCATACATTAAAATCGTGACACGAAGCCCTAATGGGAGAATGGAGTCTTGGGTCTATGCCCAGGCCAAGGTCAGGAAGAAAGTCCCACGCTTAGATTCCTGGGATGTCAGTATCCAAGAGAGGAGAGACAAGAGATGCTGGTTCAAAAGCTACATGTAGAAGTAACAAAATAATGCAATGATTGCAGAACATCTATTGTATTAATTAAATAATAACCGCAATTCACAGAAATAAACTACCTACGTTAAAATATGAAGGCCCATGGATATTTGCAGGTTTTCAAAAATCAAAGCAGAATAACTCAGTCCTTTTAGCCCATTTTTACTTTGTATCATGCAAACTCAGCATTGCATGTAAATACTGGGGAAAAAATCATGACTTTATTTAGCTTTGCTTCTGTATCTAAAGTAAAATAATTCAGCACAGATAAGCCACTTCATTTGAATTTTGAAATAAATATATTCTATCAAGAATAAACTTAAGCTAACAAACAGAGCCAAGGAAGACTTGCAATTTTGTGACATCCTTTGTTTTTCTGGCTGCAATCAGAATATCTTAGAAAACTTGGGGGAATGTGTCTTTAAAAAGAAGTGATGTTATTGTATAAACATTTGAAAACAATTAGTGCCTGTTATTTCAACCACTATCAGTTTGATTCGGTCAAGTCCAAGAAGGGAAAAGCAGAATGAGCGTTTTTTACAAACTGCCACTCCTTATCTGACTGCCAAATGTATACCTTTTGGACTTTCAGAAAAGACTCCTTTGGGAGAAGAAAACAGCAGAAGAAAGAGGGAAAAATCTACTTAATGTTTTATGGACTTATTAAAAGAAAGTCCCTCCTTTTATTAACTGTGGGAAAAAAAATGCTCCATTAATATAGAAACTACAGCAACTGGAGGAGATCGTCATAACTGCGCCTCCCAAGACAACAATATCAGCATATCAGTAATCGGTTTTCTGAATTTTAATGATAGTTTTCAAACAGAGCTCACGATTCAGTAGGGGCCAGTAAAACTTTACACTATCTGTTTAAGGATTTCTGTCTCTTTTGGTGCACATTTTTGATTAGAGCTTTGCTCTAGACATTAGTCCAAAGACTCTGAATCATGCCAAACTTTTAGCTAAGCAGCCTTTAGGAACCAAGGGTAAAATGGAGCACTGTGGTGAAATTAAAATGAGATCTTTGGTCAAGCTTTGTTGTCTTAAATAATTTCTCAACTTAATACAGAAAGACTATGTGAAAAGACAATTTTCCAAATACTGTCATCCTGAAAGCTTGCTTTTCCAAGAGCCACTTGGATCATAAAATAAGAATAAGATGTTGATTTTATTTTTACTCATTTTAAATAGCTAGCTCATGAGAATGTGCTGATTTTAAAGTATAAAGTAAGATCAAGGAAAAAATGTCCACTGTGGATATTAAAATTAATTTCTAGGTCATTAAGTACTTTCATCACTACACAACTGATTGAGCATTTTGCTTGTAAAATTTAAAAATACTTTGTCTTAAAATATGCTAAAATATTTACCATTGTCCCTTCCATTTATATACTTAATTTGGGGGCCACACTGACTTTCTATTTCTTTGCTTTTTTTTGACTTTCTATTTCTAATGAGTAAACTGTACATCTGTGGTGGTTTTAGGGGCTTGCTGCCCTCTGACTTTATGGAAAAAAGAAATTATTTGTGTCAGGAGTTGAATACAAAGTAAGATGAAGTAGGGATAAAATTTAATTCTTAGAAATACAGACTCTTAAAATATTTGATATAATAAAAATATGCTGAATATTAGCTTTTCTATTAGTTGCTTTAAATTAATCCATCCATAATGCCTCAACAGGTACAAAACATATTGAATGAGGGATTTTTTCCAGTAATGTAAGAGGCATGGAGCAGATGTGCTTTGTACCAAACGATTTCATATTTCAATGTGACAAAATAGATGAGCCACATAAAGCCTAATTTCGGTTGCAAATTGCAAGCTGGAATAAGTTCCAGAATAGTAAACAATTAGCTGCTTTATTTTCTTTTTAATAAGACTAAATTACCAGATAATATCTACTGGCATCAACTTGGCTAATAAAAATCTGTTTAATAGGATTTGCCATTTTTCCAATTGCTATCATGATCAGCTTTGCATTTTGATTATCTCTAAACTTTGCCTCAATTTTCTCATAGAAAAGCTCTCAGTGGTAATTGCTTTAACATTTATTCCAGGTCAAGTGGTTAAGTATGAATAATGATCTGTCAAAAATGTACAGTAATGCCGTCAATAGAGCAATTACCATTTAGCTGGAGATGATTATGGCAAAAGAACACTTTAACTGGGCACCATAAACAGAACAACAGAGGAGAAGAGGGCAAAGGGATTGACTGTTTGCAAAACCTGTGTGTGTTGTACGTGTTCCTGACAGATATTAATTGTCTTTCAAGACCAATTAACCGTACCCTCACAATGGTCTTCCCCATACAGAATGAATTAGGAATTTTTCATTACTGGTAAAAGGAAAACAAATGTTTATACAGCTTACATTTAATATTCCCCAAAAGGCTGTCTCACTCTATTTTCTTGCCACAGTGCTTATTTCTGCTGCTCCCTTTTTCTCCTAGGAAAGCTCAGCACAGAGTGGTATTATTTGTCTACAGTAGTGAATCACCGATTAAATTAATGCTAATGGGAGGTGACAACACCTGCTTTTGTTGTCAATATTACTACAAAGGCCCAATTTTTCAAAGTGTCTTTCCGTAGAAGCAGCAATGAATAAGGCTGTAACTCAACACGTACTGCGTTACTTGGGGGAAAAAAGGTGATAAAAAGGAAATATGATGTTTACCCAGTCGACACACAGTGTTGTTTGGTTGCAACTCCCTTAATATCTGGGGCTAGGGGGAAACCTTCCAAACAATATTCAAGAGCAGATGAAAAACAGCTCTTTGCTTAGAGGTAATTCTGGAGGTAGACACTTGGCAGCTAGTTGAACACGTCAGCACCCTCACTGAGAAACTGGTAGAATTGGGGATCAGGCTGCTCTCAGATGTACCTTATACATTCACTGGGCTGATGTTTAGTTGGAAGAAATATACTCAGATTTTATTTTTAATTAAAATGTGCTTGAAGAAATGACCATACATCACCAGAAACTATTTACGTCTACTTGGTCACTCAGACAGAGAAGGCAATGGTACCCCACTCCAGTGTTCTTGCCTGGAGAATCCCAGGGACAGAGGAGCCTGGTGGGCTGCCGTCTATGGGGTCCCACAGAGTTGGACACGACTGAAGCAACTTAGCATCAGCAGTAGCGGCAGTCACTCAGAAAATGATTCTTTGAGCCCACTCTATATAAAATGATGGGTATGGGTACAGCGTTGGGAGTCACATACATCTGGAATTTAGTCTCTCTGTTTTCTTTTCTGCAAGGTTGGGCAATTCTACAGCCTACCTGTTGTACAGCTACAATGTCACAGTGAATTGCATGTGTTAGGGAGAGTGCTGGGGATCTGGTTCACATGTCATAAATATCCTTTTCATTTTGCTTTGGATGCTAGAGAATCAATATAACAAAACTCTGCCTTTGGAGGCTGCAGGAGAACATTCCTTCCCTGTGTTGTTATAAAGTAACACCTGCAAAGAGCTTAGAACAATGTCTGCACATTTTAAACTCTGAATACATTTTAGCTCTAGTCAGATTTACATCATCCTTCCTCCCTGAAACTCTCTCTTTCCTTAGCTTCTCTGAGATGTTTCTTCTCTCTCGGCATCACTTTGTCAGTTTTCCATGACATCCTCTTATCCCACACCCCTTCAATATTCAGGTCATCGTTCTAGTCCATCACTTTTTATATTTTCCCTGGGTGAACAATGCTGAAAATATCAATTATCAGCTATTCCTGGTGGTCTCCTAAATAGCCACCATTGCCTCTCCATCTATACTTAAAATTGCTTGATGGATTTTTTTCAAAACTGAACTCAGATCCTCCCCACTCCCTTGCTGGGCCCATCAACACCCTCGTCTTCTGCCTCCTGAATGTGGATGATGACACTGCTGTCTATTCAGTTTTCCACCCAGAAATAGGGGAACCATCCCTGACCGCCCTCCCACCCCTTTCTCCAGCTGCTCTGCGTAACTGATCAACAGCCAAGTTGTTCATCTGTCCATGCTTCACACACTCCGCTCTTCCTTCACCCCAACCAGTCTCCTTGCCTTGACTTTGTTATGATTGAATCTTTGATTAGAGTATTTTATAGAAATCTCTCCATGCTGTTCTCTAGCTTAAATCTATACAGTTCCTTTAGGATATGATCTGAACTCCTCACTACTGAGTCCAACATCCTTTGTTGGCCAGCTTCTGTGCAAGCTGCTACATTATTCTCTGCATGCATGCTGAATCCTGTCCGACTCTTTGTGACCCCTTGGACTACAGCCCACCCGGTTCCTCTGCCCATGGGATTTCCCAGGAAAAAATATTGGAGTTGGTTGCCATTTCCTCCTCCAGGGTATCTTCCTGACCGAGGGATTGAACCCATGTCTTTGGCGTCTCCTGCATTGGCAGGTGGATTCTTTACCACCATGCCACCAGGAAAGCCCTGGATCGTGCCTTTCTCATAGTGTGTCGGGTTAGCTGGGCATTGAACTATATTCCCTAGCTTCTTAGTGGCAAGGTTCTGGTCAATGGACTGACAGAAGAAGTGAATGTGTTTTACTTCCAAAGTTTGTCAATAAATTGACTGGATCTGGGCTCAGTCAATTTGGAAAACTCAACAGTGGCCACAGGACTAGAAAAGGTCAGTTTTCATTCCAATCCCAAAGAAAGAAAGGCAATGCCAAAGAATGCTCAAACTACCACACAACTCCCTGGTGGCTCAAATGGTAAAGTGTCTGCCTACAATGTGGGAGACCTGGGTTCAATCCCTGGGTCGGGAAGATCCTGGAAAGGAAATGGCAATCCACTCCAGTATTATTGCCTGGAGAATCCCATGGACAGAGGAGCCTGGTGGGCTACAGTCCATGGGGGTCACAAAGAGTTGGACATGACTGAGTGACTTCACACAGAAATGCTAGTAAAGTAATGCTCAAAATTCTCCAAGCCAGGCTTCAGCAATACGTGAACCGTGAACTTCCTGATGTTCAAGCTGGTTTTAGAAAAGGCAGAGGAACCAGAGATCAAATTGCCAACATCCGCTGGATCATGGAACAAGTAAGAGAGTTCCAGAAAAACATCTATTTCTGCTTTATTGACTATGCCAAAGCCTTTGACTGTGTGGATCACAATAAACTGTGGGAAATTCTGAAAGATGGGAATACCAGACCACCTGACCTGCCTCTTGAGAAACCTATATGCAGGTCAGGAAGCAACAGTTAGAACTGGACATGGAACAACAGACTGGTTCCAAATAGGAAAAGGAGTACGTCAAGGCTGTATATTGTCACCCGGCTTATTTAACTTATACGCAAAGTACATCATGAGAAACGCTGGGCTGGATGAAGCACAAGCTGGACTCAAGATTGCCGGGAGAAATATCAATAACCTCATGATATGCAGATGACACCACCCTTATGGCAGAAAGTGAAGAACTAAAGAGCCTCTTGATGAAAGTGAAAGAGGAGAGTGAAAAAGTTGGCTTAAAGCTCAACATTCGGAAAACGAAGATCATGGCATCTAGTCCCATCACTTCATGGCAAATAGATGGGAAAACAGTGGCTGACTTTATTTTTTGAGGCTCCAAAATCACTGCAGATGGTGATTGCAGCAATGAAATTAAAAGACACTTACTCCTTGGAAGGAAAGTTATGACCAGCCTAGAAAGCATATTGAAAAGCAGAGACATTACTTTGTTAACAAAGGTCTGTCTAGTCAAGGCTATGGTTTTTCCAGTGGTCATGTATGGATGTGAGAGTTGGACTATAAAGAAAGCTGAGCACAGAAGAATTGATGCTTTTGAACTGTGGTGTTGGAGAAGACTCTTGAGAGTCCCTTGGACTGCAAGGAGATCCAACCAGTCCATCCTAAAGGAAATCAGTCCTGGCTGTTCATTGGAAGGACTGATGTTGAAGCTTAAACTCCAATACTTTGGCCACCTGATGCGAAGAGTTGACTTATTGGAAAAGACCCTGATGCTGGGAAAGATTGAAGGCAGGAGGAGAAGGGGACAACAGTGGATGAGATGGCTGGATGGCATCACCAACTCCATGGACATGAGTTTGGGTGGATTCCAGGAGTTGGTGATGGACAGGGAGGCCTGGCGTGCTGCAGTTCATGGGGCTGCTAAGAATCAGACACGACTGAGCGACTGAACTGAACTGAACTGGGTTCAGTGGTTCCCCTCTTGTATGTTTCTGGCAGGAGATGACAACCACAGAGTCACCTGCTTGGACTCAGAGATGGAAACTGACATGTCAAGGAGGACAGAGGCTCCTCGCATGCATGATCACCCCTGATCAGTCATCTCTATATCATTGCTACAAAAAATGATCATCTTGAAATACTTTGTTTTGTTGTCTTTTTATTATTGGAGCGTGGGCATGACCCTAACTAATCTGTGTCTAAGAGCTGCTACCTCATCCCTTCACTTCAGCTCTGATCACCTCCTTTCTGTTGCTCAATGAAACCACACATTTGGTCCCTACTGGACTTTGCACTTGCAGTTTTTTTCCTTCTGGGCCTATATCCCCTCTCTTTTCCTTCTCCTTTTAATTAAAACTCTAGAATACCCTTTAGGTCTTACTGGAATAATGCTTCCTCTGGAAAGTTGTCAAGGACTGTCCTCCTTCATCCCAAATTATGACCAGTAGAGCTGCCATCAGCTCCGAAGGTGCCCGGAGCTTCATCAGGCATGGCAGGGACCCCCATGACGTCAATCATCTGTTCAGTTATCTCCGGTGTTGGGTTCTGAGCTGCAGGAACACAGGAACCCCCTGTCTTCCTCACCGTCTCCCCCTATTGCTTTGCATGATGTCTGGAAAGTAACAGACCCTTCATACATCTTTGTCGTATCCAACTCAATTCAAACTCAGCATGATTAAAACCAGCTGAATTGCCATCTCTCCTCAGCCCCTGGCTGTTTTCTTGACTGCAATGTATGTCTCAGTTAATGACAATTTCCTTTCTCTCAATCCCCCAAATAGAAAATACAATGTTTCACCCTCATTCCTCCCCTTTCCTCACTTCTCACTATAATGGGAAACCAAGTTATTTTTATGATTCCTCAAATGCCCCCTAAAGAATCTTGGCATTTGATTCCTACTGGCAACTTTCTTTCCTTACCTGGATGAATCCAGTACTTGTATCCCAGTATCTGTCCCCAAAACTGCTCTTGCTGTGTCTTGTACTTCCTCCCAGAAGGAATTTAGCTGATTTCATTCATAGTCTTAAAAATCTTTAACTATCTTTTCTTGTCTATTTATCTCTCTTGGGCTCCAAAATCACTGCAGATGGTGGCTGCAGCTATGAAATTAAAAGACGCTTGCTCCTTGGAAGCTATTACAAACCCAGACAGCATATTAAAAAGCAGAGACATTACTTTGCCAACAAAGGTCTATCTAGTCAAAGCTATGGTTTTTCCAGTAGTTATGTATGAATGTGAGAGCTGGACAATAAAAAAGGCTGAGCACCAAAGAACTGATGCTTTTCAACTGTGGTGTTGGAGAAGACTCTTGAGAGTCCCTTGGACTGCAAGGAGATCCAACCAGTCAATCCTAAAGGAAATAAATCCTGAATATTCATTGGAAGGACTGATGCTGAAGCTGAAGCTCCAATACTTTGGTCACCTGATGGAAAGAACTGACTCATTGGAAAAGACCCTGATGCTGGGAAAGATTGAAGGCAGGAAGAGAAGGGGATGACAGAGGATGAGATGGTTGGGATAGCATCACTGACTCAATGGACATGAGTTTGAGCAAACTCCAGAAGACAGTGAAGGACAGGGAAGCCTGGCATGCTACTGTCCATGGGGTTGCAAAAAGTTGGACATGACTGAGTGACTGAACAATAACGTGTCTATTTATCTTTTAACCTGGTTTCACTTTATGTTTGGTCTATGTTTAACCTGGTTTCACTTTATGGTCTATGTTCACCATTTCCCTGATCTAAATCTAGGGCAGTATTTATCTCTCTTTGTGTTGAAGTTTAAAAATGGAAATCCCAGCCATTCAAAGTTGGGGGAATCAGGGTCAGGCAAGGAATCTGCATTTGTAACAAACACCAGTGAGTGATGTGAGGATCACCGAGAAACATTGGTTTGGCTAAAATGAACTTTTTTGTGCAGCTCATGGCTTTTTTTGTGTTCGTCATGGCATTTCACACCTATGAGCCCATGTCACTTTCCTTTCCTGGAAATATTATTTTTTTCTAACCAAGCTCAGATGTCTCAAAGCTTTATGGAGTTTTACTTATTCCATCAGAGTTGTTACTGAGGCCAGATTCCTGAAGCTTGAAATGTCTGGGTCATGAGTTTGGATGCTTCTTCTGAAGGCAAGAGTGAGTCAGAAGGGTTTGGGGTACACAGTGGAGATATTTGAGCTTATTTAAAGAATATTGGATTAATCTCCAAAATATACAAGCAGCTCATACAGCTCAAGACCAGAACAACCAAAAACCCAATCAAAAATTGGACAGAAGACCTAAACAGACATTTCTCCAAAGAAGAGATACAGATGACTGATAAACACATGAAAAGATGCTCAATATCACTCCTTATTCGAGAAATGGAATCAAAACTACAATGAGGTATCATCACACGCCAGTCAGAATGGCCATCATCAGAAAATGTACAAACAATAAATTCTGGCAATGGTGTGGAGAAAAGGCAACCCTCTTGCACTGTTGGTGGGAATGTAAATGGATAAAACCACAACAAGAATAGTATGGTGATTCCTTTAAAAAATTAGAAATAAAACTACCATATGAACCAACAATTCCACTACCAGGCATATACCCTGAGGAAACCATAATTGCAAAACACATATATACCCTGATGTTCATTGTAGAACCTTTTACAGTAGCTTGGACATGGAAGCAACCTTAGATGTCTGTCAACAGATAAATGGGTAAAGAAGCTGGGGTACATATATACAACGGAATATTACTCAGCCATAAAAATAAACACATTGGAATCAGTTCTAAAGAGGTCGATGAACTAGAGCCTATTATACAGAGTGAAATAAGTCAAAAAGAGAAAAACAAATATTGTCTATTAACATATATATATATGGAATCTAGAAAGATAGTACTGAGAGATCTACTTGCAGGGCAGCAATGGAGATGCAGACATAGAGAACAGACTTGTTGACACAGCGAGGGAAAGAGAGCATGGGATGAGTTAAGAGAATAGCATTGGAACATACACATTATCGTATGTAAAATAGACAGCCAGTGGGAATCTGCTGTATGATGCAGGGAGCTCAAACCTGATTCTCTGTGACAACCTAGAGGGGTAGGCTGAGGTGGGAGGTGGGAGGTGGGAGGGAGGTCCCGAGGGAGGGGGCATACGGACACTAATGGCTGATTCATGCTGATGTATTTCAGAAACCAAGGCAATGTTGTAAAGCAATTATCTTCTAATTAAAAATATATTTTTTTAAAAAAATTAAAAAAATAAAAATATTAATCTAGAAGTAGCAGGTAGGGAAAATTGCAGATTAGTGGCATTAGTTAGAAGAGTTTATATTATTCTTGGAAAGAATGTTAAAAAAAAAAAGTAGGATGACAGGAAGAAAGTAAGAGAGACATAAATAGGCGTAAAGGATATCTTTCAGTTTTCCAACCTGAGATTTTTGTGGCATCAACAAGAGAGAGACAGGTATTAGGACTGCAATAGCAATGATGAAAATAATAGGCCAGACCAGTGTGATTCTCAGAGAGTGATTTCTGGACCAGTGTCATCAACAGCCCATCTAGAACTGCAAATTCTAACAAGTTAGAAAAAGTAGCTATTCGTTAGAAAGAACAACTCTCAATTCACTTAGTAGATAACTTGAAATAAAAAATATCATTTGATTGCCTGTGTTATATTGGGGAAAGTTAGGTACATTGTATTCCTGCTTTAGTGAAAGGGCATAAAGATCCATTAAGTTGCAACAAAAACCATGAAATGCCCCTGGTCCTCACTGCCTATAGAAAAGTAAGCCTTAATCCATCAGCTGATACTCAATGTCTTGTTCAATCCTCCTCTCTGTTATTTTGATTCCCCAGAATGTGTTCTCTATTTTAACTTCCATTCCCATCATGCCACACTTATCCAAAAACCTGCTGTTTGCTCAGATGTTTTCATCTATCTGAAACTTACCAGGCTCCCCATCTATCCAATTTTTAAGCCAAGGGGACAGAGCCAACACCATAAACATCAGTGGACACGTGGACAATATATGAGAAAGAAGAGGTAACTCACAGAAGAATGCTGGATAGTGGTGGTGCAACATGGGAGCCCTGTTTTTCGGTTGATAGTGATTATCTTCTATATGGCCAACCATTGTGCTAAATAATGGAGATGCAAATATAAATAAAATACAGGGGAATTTTGAGGTGGGGATGAGGCAAGATGGCATCAGTCATATCGCTTGGCCTTTGTCTTAATAAGTAGGAGACACGTTGTCATCCAGAGAGACAGTGTAGGCGATGAGGAAGAGTATATGGATGAAAGAAGTCAAAATGTCTAGAGCAGCCTGTACATCTCAGTATGGTCCCACTGACTTCTGGAAAGTGCAACACAGTTATCAGTCCAATAATGATGACTTTGGAAACCTCTCCCTTTGAAGAAATGACATAATGAATTATGGGCTTCCCTCAACCATGTCATAGAAGACCACAGCAACCTGAGGCTTTGTTTGTTTTGTTTTATCCCCAAAGGGCTTGCAGTTTGCCAAAAGAGAAATAAAAATGGAGTAGAAAGAAGAGAAATGATTTGATTCCATGCAACAGGACAACCCTGTGCATGCTGAACAATGATTTTATGTTATATGATGCAAACTATGTGGCAAACCAGTATTATACTCATTTTAACAAGGAAAATTCTTATATCATATAAAAGCTACCAAAATGTTTGAAATAAAAATATGCATCAAAATAACCTACATAAGAAAAAAATTTTTTTTTGTCAATTAGACTGCAATATAGGCAGATCAGTCTGATTTGAATGGAAGTTTTATTTGAAATAGATATTGGGGTTATTCTGGAATCTGCTATAGTAGAATGAGCTCAGGTAACACATTAAACACAAAACTAATCACATTACTTCTGAAAATTCTAAAAGTTCAAAGTTCCTTGGTGTCAGCTATGATGTCAGTTTATCCTTTCTATCTACTCAGGATATTAACAGAGTGTGAGTTACAAAAATGCTGACATCAGGTTAGAGCTAAACACTGATGCTTTTATTACATTGGCTTATGATTTAAAATGATATCCTTATTTAGGTTAGTTCCAAATAATTCACATTATTTTTCACTGAAGTTCTGATATCTGTATTATTTTATAATCTTTAAATTAATACTATTATTGTGTGTTAGTCACTCAGCCGTATCTGACTCTTTGTGACCCCATGGACTGTAGTCCACCAGCCTCCTCTGTCCAAGAGAGTGGGTTGCCATTCCCTTCTCCAGGGCATTTTCCCCACTCAGGGAAGCCCAATACTATCAGTAGAAATTTCAAATTTTTTGCTGTACGTGGTAACCACAGGTCAATATTTTCTTTCCCTTTGATCTTTTTTATTCCTAAAATTTCAGTAACCTCTTCAACATTACAGACAGGAAGACACGCATCATCCCCATTGAAAGGCAGGAGAAATTTCCCACATGCTAAGAAATGACAAGTGGGAACACAGAATTGAACAGTGTCTATTACTCAGTTATTTATGAAACTACTGTATGCTTACAAAAATATGTTTTATGAAAATATAAATCAAAGTAAAGGCAAGAAAACCACCGTTGCTTCTCTTTACAAATACAATATAATATCTTGATTTGAAAATAGGAATTTGGCATTTGCTCCTTGAACGCCATTCAATATGCTAATCATTCTCTCCAAAATTTGCCTTACCTCTCCTTCTATTGACAGACATCAATTATGAAAGCCCGAGAATTATTACTTATTTTAATAATAATATAAATTATTATATCTATTATAGAAAGCCCAAGAATACCAGATCTTCGCAACCCAGGAACCAAACTGGGGTCTCCTGCATGGCAGGCAGATTCTTTACCAGCTGAACTACCAGGAAGCCATAGAAAGTTGTAGATTTCAGTTATTCAGTTAACAGTATGAAATGGCATACAGGCTTTGCCAACTTTTCTCAGCCACTATATAGTTTCCTATACATATTAAGCCAGAAAGACCTATCACAACTGCTACTAATGGGGAGCTATAGTATCCATATTATAGATGATAAAGACACAGTGTGATCGTAGCCATGACAACTGAGATAGGAGGAAAGAAAAGGGATGCTGAACTCGCAGTTTTCACAGGATAAGGTGGAGGGTAAAGAGTGTTCCAAAGCAGAAGTTTCTCTGCAAGCCAAAAAGGTTTAACAAGCCCCGCGTTGCTCTTGTGTAACAGATGGCAATGTACACGATGTGAGTCGCACTCTGGTTTCCTACACAGTTTTTTGTTTCCTACTTTGAGTTCTGAACACCTCATCTGTAGCAGAATCCTAAGAGGTCCTAATGGGTGAAATTACAAAGAACTTCTTGACTCATGCAGGCTTCAGATTTCACTTTAGTAAATCTGTTTAAGGAAGTGCAGTATCCTGGGAATTTAAAAACATTCAGAGTAATATGCCGGTTTGAGGCTATCACGCATAATCTTTGAGTGACAGGCATTCCTTTCCTGCTATCAAACCTGCTCAGGTCTTTTTATAATCAGAAGCCCACATGCTCTGAAAAAGTCTACCTGACTTGTTTAATGAGTGACTTTCCCCAAACAAAGTTTGTCTCTGCTGTCAAAATCCCTCACCCGATGATAATCACTCCCACCAGAACTTCATCAATTTCAGCTATTATTTCCTTCCAGGTACAACTTTTTAAGGACCTGAAATCCACTGCACATCCAAATTGATTGAGATGACACATTAGCTCTGTACCACAAGAGCTCTACTTATCAGAGACTGTAGACAATGATATTATTATAAAATATCACCCATTTTCTACGCTGTCAAACATTATTTATCTCCAGGGGATCAAAAATGAATGAAATTTACCAAGCAGTACTGAGATACAGTTTTCATGTTTAACTAAACTTGTGCTAGCATAAACCAAACACTATTGTTAGATCTCTTTTTCCTCCCTGCTTATAAGCCAAATCATATCCATTCCTGCCATTGGCTCCCCAAAATGGTACCCAGCTTTACTCTTGCTCAGCAGCTCCCCAAAGTTATGTTTGGCTTCTTTGAGCCAAGGGTCCAGACAGTATGAATACTGATATAAATCTGTCATGAAAGAAAAGGCTGCATGTTATGTGACACTGCCGGTCTGGACAAACACAGAAATAGCCATTTAGAAGGTAACTCACAGAAAAACAAAAAGAGGCCCCTATTGAATATGATTTACTGCCTTTCCCCATCTGATCCCATTTATATTCCTCATGCTGTTATTGATGGACACGTAGGAGAGAGTGGCTGTAGGCTTCCCATTAGTCACTGTAATCACCAGCCTCAATAATTGACAGGAAAGAGGCTCAGCTCTGGCAATAGGGAGCCAGTGAGAATGGTCTTCACACAGCGGTTAACCATTTATTCAAATACTCAGCCTGATGCATTTTCAAAGATTGAAAAATTCCTTCTCTGCTAGAAATGGAGGTAGAGATGGGTAAAAATGATACTTAAATGCAAAGGCCTCGAATTGCTCACAGTAATCATCAGAATCCCAGCGGAAAAAAAATAAAAAAATTAAACACACCAGATACAGAAGAAATGTTGACAGATGAGTGATGAAATGACTTGAGCGATGTCGCTAGTTTCCCAGTTGTTTAGAAGCACTGTATCTCACTGGTGATGATGGTTATGCACGGACCCCTCCCAGGCATGCAAAGCTGCAGGGTCTGGATGTATACTGATGGGTGATCCTGGCTCAGGCATATTTACTAACACAGCCAGCTGTTCTTAAGAAGGGCCACCATTCCCTCTTATTACTGTTAGAACAGCAGAGGTTTAGAAAGAGTCCCTTTAGGTGGACAGTACAGAATTTACCTTAATGACCCACAGCACCCAGTTGGAGAGATAGAGAACCAAGGAAAGAGGGGACAGTTAGGGAGTCTGGGGTGGACATGTGCACACTGCTATATTTAAAACGGATAACCAACAAGGACTCACTGTATAGCACAAAGAACTCCACTCAATGTTATGTGGCAGCCTGGTTAGGAGGAGAGTTTGGGGGAGAATGGATATATATATATATATGTATATATATATATATATATGTATGCATGACTGAGCTGCTTTGCTGTCAACCTATCACAGCATTGTTAATTGGCTATAATCTAGCCAATTAGATTACTATAAAATATAAAATAAAATGTTAAAAAAAAAAAAAAAGCATATCTAGTTTATTTAGTCTGCCCCTGGCAAATCTAATCCTTTTATAAACTGGAATGAGTGCCCCAATGCAAAATGAAAGGAGGGAATTTGCAGGAGGAAACCAACATGCAAATTTTTGTAGCAACTCTAAATTGTACAAAAACCAAGGGTGGGTTTTGGTTCCTTTTGTTTATTTGTTTTCTTTCTGGCAACCACTTGGTTTCGGGTCAGTCAATCAAAGGATGTAGGCTAATTTCGTCGCTGTGGAGGGGAGCTGGTGGCCCAGAGGAGGAGCCTGTGGTCCAGCAGGCAGCTCTACCCCCAGGGCAGGAGAGACCCCGTCTAGGCAACCTGACAACTTTCCTTTACAATTTGTGCAAACTCTGTAACAGTGATGGGCTTAAACTATATCTCCAGTCTAGTTTAGCAGCCCTCTTGTGAATTGGAGATTTGTAAAACCTAAAAGAGTGGGAGGGCGGACATCATAATCAGGACACCAGAACAGGCCAATGAGGCCAAGAGTCTGGTACCTTCTCTCCAACACAGCCGATGCTGCAGGTCCCGAAGATGCGACCCTCCCGCCCCACCCCGCCATAATACACCTAACTGTGCAACACGGGGCTCCCAGTCCCCAGGTGGTGATCAGCAGAGTGTGTGCCCTGAAGCAGTGGAATTGAACATACTTGTAGTTTTATCCTCGACAACAAACTGCCCGCGTTGTTCTTACTGGGAGCCACGCAGAATCTCTTTGGCAAACCTCCCTCCAATGTTTGAATCCAGTCGAAAGCCAACAAGCCCCCCGGGTGGAATTGCGGACACTGTGCTGAGAATCTGTTTCTGTCTCTCTCTCTTTACACTTGCCGCCTCCTGGCTTCCCCAAGTGCCTGCCTGGTTTCTCTGCTACCAAGTAAACAGAGGAAGAGTGTCCATGGGTTTCCGTAATACCACTCGTTCCGTATTCCCCACTGCACACCCACCGCCCTGGCCTCTTGCTTGCCCCTGTTTCTACATGCACCGCTCCGATTTTTCTTCTTGGAGGACTTCTTCCTCACTCACAGCTCTTGCAAATCTCCTGACACATTTCTGTACTGTTCTGCTGTTGTTTTCTCTTGCTGCTGTTTCGTTTATGAAACAAGGAATACAGGTAAATAGACCAAGTGTGAGCTGCAACAGATTCAGAAACCTACACATGTGACTATTAGGCATATTGTGCCATTTTGGTGTACTTCTTAATTAATATGGTCTAATATTAATTCACATATTGTGTATACACACTTTATTCTTCTACAGCTGCTGTGCATGAAATAGACATTCTTAGTTCTCAAAACGGATGCCTCTGCTTTTGTCTTGAGAGGTTTAGAGATTATTTGGAATTCATCATGGATAAAGGACCGTTAAACGTTCCACTGAACAAAACACACATATGTGCACACACATTTATTCATTATATATGTTGTCTGACACTTGCCTGGATCAAATTTAATTTACCTGCCAACTTGATGCTTAGTCTTAGACTGCCATTTCATGTTCCCTGGAGATTTTTATCAGTTTTTCTCTTCCTAACACACCCTAAGAAGGTATTCTCAGTGAATATCAATACTTCACGTTTGCCTTGTCTTATGACTCATCAGCATAGAGAACATATATACTATACTAAGCCTACATTCTTGGAGCATCTTATACTTAATCTTTCCCTGGTGAAAGCCTGCCCTTTTGAAATGAGGTTTTGTTTTTTTTTCCCTTGTCCATTTAATCCATAACAGATATTTTTAAAATTTTTTATTTATTTTAATTGGAGGCTAATTACTTTACAATATTGTGGTGGTTTTGCCATACATTAACATGAATCAGCCATGGGTATACATGTGTCCCCCCGTCCCAAACCCCCCTCCCTCTTCCCTCTCTATCCCTTGCCTCTGGGTTGTTCCAGTGAACTGGCTTTAAGCGCCCTGTTTCATGCATCGAACTTGGCCTGGCCATCTATTTCACATATGGTAATATACATGTTTCAATACTATTCTCTCAAATTATTCCACCCATGACTTCTCCCACACATTACAAAAGTCTGTTCTTTACATCTGTGTTTTCTTTTGCTGTCTTGCATATAGGGTCATTGTTACCATCTTTCTAAATTCCATATATATATGCACTGATACACTGTATTGGTGTTTTCCTTTCTGACTTACTTCTTTCTTTATAATAGACTCCAGTTTCATCCACCTCATTAGAACTGATTCAAATGCATTCTTTTTTCATAGCTGAGTAATATTCCACCATGTATATGTACCACAACTTCCTTATCCATTAGTCTGCTGATGGACATCGAGGTTGCTTCCATGTCCTAGCTATTGTAAACAGTGCTGCAATGAACATTGGAGTACACATGTCATTTTCAATTCTGGTTTTCTCAGTGTGTATGCCCAGCAGTGGGATTACTGGGTTGTCCTGCAGTTCTATTTCCAGTTTTTAAAGGAATCTCCACACTGTTCTCTATAGTAGTTGTACTAGTTTGCATTCCCACCAACAGTGTAAGAGGGTTCCCTTTTCTCCACATCCTCTCCAGCATTTATTGTTTGTAGACTTTTTGATGGCAGCCATTTAGACCAGCATGAGATGGTACCTCATTGTGGTTTTGATTTGCATTTCTCTGAGAATGAGTAAAGTTGAGCATCTTTTCATGTGTTTGTTAGCCATCTCACAACAGAATTTTTGATTGCTCTCTGTGACTCAGTTGCCTTGACAGATTCAACTAGAGAATGTATCAGTAAATTATGTTCAAAGAGTGCTATCTTTTCGCTGCTGATGTAGTTTTCAGGAAATTTTCAAAGTGTCATACAAACTGTCATTCTCCTCAGTAAGTATGCAAGAGGGGTATTTTGATGGAGGACGAAGGACAGGAGGGAATCCCAGTTGCTGCCTACCGTGAACTTAAACCAGCCCCTCTGAGGCTCCAAGTCCCTCATCTGCAAAATAGAGAGGATGCCCTTCCTCCTAGGGCCTTCAGGAGAATGAATGGGCCAACAGCTGATGTTCAACAAGTATGAATCCTCTGCCCTTCTTAGATCTGGGCCTAGTAAAAGTAATGGTGCTTAGCTGCAGAAGAACATTCTCACCTAATGATTCTAGAAGTCACTTTGACAGCTTCTACCTTCCCCTTTTCCCAAAACATAGTTAAATGGCCTTCCTTCCATTTTACTATCTGCCCCCTCGGATGACCACATCCTGGGAGAGAGCAACTGTTTCCTGATCGCTGTAATATATGGAACACATCATACAGTATTTCAACCATAAGATAAAGTTTCCTTGTCCTCCATGCCAGATATGAGAAGGAGGAACTAATAATGGCAGAAATGAGAAGTAAGGAAATGAAGAGGAGGGCAGAGGGGGACAGACTTATACAATGGCACATGTGTCTTTTAATGCTTGTTTGCATGAGCCATAACAATGAAGACAACAACACGCCAGCAACACCAAATATCTTTAAATGTCACCTTTGTGCCAGGCCATACCACACCGTGCCCTGGACTCTACATGGACTGGCCTGTTTAATTCACACAAAAATGTGTGTCCCTACGGAGAAGGCAATGGCAAGCCACTCCAGTACTCTTGCCTGGAAAATCCCATGGATCGGGGAGCCCGGTAGGCTGCAGTCCATGGGGTCGCACAGAGTCGGACACGACTGAAGCGACCTAGCAGCAGCAGCAGCAGCAGGGTAGCTACAACTGTGAGGATTGGACCTCTTTTGGATTTAGCACAGAAGTTGATGCCTTGAGAGATAACATGGGTGACAAATGGCAATTTTCTAGACCTAATGACAATTTTGTAGCCGAAGTGAGTTTTACAAACTATGCGCAAGGCTGTAGGGGAGATTATTTTAATTGTAAAGAGATTTTTCTTAGCATCAATATGAAACTCACAGATGTATAATTTCTGAGATCACCTCTAGTTCTATTAAGGAGATGGGTGTCACTTTGGCAGTCTTCCAGTCTTCTAGTGGAGCGGCTGTTTTAAATGATAAATCACATATTTTTGTTAGTCGCACAGCTACCTCATTTTGTAGTTCCTTCATATTGCTTGGATGAGTTCCATCGAGCTGATGATTTATTACAATGCAATTTTTTTGAGCTCTTCCATCACTCCCCCACCCTTACAAGTTTAAAATTTTCACCTTCAAAAAAAGTAAAGGATAACCCAAGCCCTGCAATAATATTAAGATTAAGTGAGAAATTGAACTATTGTTCTACCAAAAGGGTGGGATGACACAAGACTGAATGTCCCCCAAACAGCAAATGGCTAAGAGGGTGGGCAGTGGAGTCCCCAGACCAGCTCCCTCCACCTGAGTCCATAGGAGCCTGCCCAAGATCTCCCAGGACCACATGCCTTGAATCCTGGGCAACAAGCTAAGAGCTGGTGATGAGAAGAAGCAGGGTAATGGTGTGAAAATCAAGACCAAAAGCATGGTTGTGCAAAGACCTTTTCCCAAAGCTTCTAAAGGTCTTTTCCTGATGCACATTCTAGACCAAAGAAATATTTTTCATCCTAGAAAAATCTAATCATCTGTGAGTCTTCAAATAATTTGAGCAGATCCCTGGTAATCTTTATGTTATTAATCACTTGTGGGAAAACAGTTCGTTCTGCAAAATTGTCCTAGTCTAGGGAGGTGTGAAGACTTTTAGTTATTTGAATGACTTTTTTTCCTGTAACATATATTGTCTGGGACAACATCTGTTAAAACTTCCAAGTCTTCCCAGCCTTATCCTTCTCTTCCAATCCTTCTACGAAGGGGACACTATTTGTCTGTTCAAAGTCTCCTCTCAGTGATCCTCTAAGTAGGTATCTCCATTTCTCTTAGCCACATTCCAGGGCTGGAAAAAATCAGACAGCAGTAGAGAGAGGCTAGACTAGACTAGAAGGAGGCTTTCTTGCTGAGACACACGGCCATGGGTTGACAGTCCTCCACCAAGCCACCCCTCTGTTCTCTTAACCTTTTCTCCCAATTCCATTTCTTGCTGGATTTTTTTTTCACCAACTTTACTCTTGCCCCTTTGGGTTATCTCCAGCCCCAGAAGTCTTCCTCATCCTTCACTGCTATGGTTCTGCGACACAGGCATGCATCCAAATCACTCAGAGAGCTTGTTAACACACAAATTATTGGATTCCATCCCCACAGTTTCAGGCTGAGCAGGTCTGGAGTAGAGACTGAGATTTGGCATTTCTAAATTCCCAAGTGATGTTGATGCTGTTGGACCAAGGACTTCATGACAGGCAAGCACACCTTACTGGTGTCTCTTAACCCTGCCTACCTGTTCTCTCTTCTGCTGCTACTTTTGGTGTGTTCTACTACTAGGGCCTGATTGACACACTCAGATATCTTTCCCCAGTTACCATGGGGAATAAAGCAAAACAAAACTACACAACCCACTGCACTCATAAAACCCATGATGCCTATTATGCTCAGTGGCCGTGCGACCTTGAGCTTCACTGGCAGGAATTTTGTCCATCATGGTGGCTCTCATTGACTGACAGGCAGGACCCAAAGCATCAGCGTAGTCAAGGGAGGGGCCGCACTCTAAGCAGAGGAGATAATACGGACAGGACGGTGTCATGGGCTGACCATGAGGGCATCATGCTGTGGAGGATGCAGCTAATCTGGTCTGCTGCTCTGGCATGGTCACCATCAGACTGGCTGGTGGTGTAACTCACTTGGGTTCCACAAGCCCAATTTATAAGAGAGTTCTTGATGAATAAACTAAATACCTCTAAATGCAGTATGTCCCGGTGATGTTTCCCCAATTCTTTTGAATTCTTATGCATGGTTCCCTCTTGCTGTGCCTAGGGTGTGTTTCTGTGCATCATTTTCCATGGTTCTTTGCTCCTAATATCCAAGTAACGAGTCCAGAAGAACTTCCAAGTGTGTCAGGTTGATGAACTAGTACAAAAACATGTGATGCTAGGGAAATACCTGAAGTGTTTTCAAGCAACCAGAAAAATAAATCCTAAACCATTCTTTGATTGAATGATTTGGACAGTTACATCATGTGTAAATCCAGAAGGTACAATGTAATTTGAGTAAGACCTGAAGTTTTATGCAAGAACAGAATCTTTCCCTATGACCTTTGGACAACTACAAAATGTCAGTGATTAATACCTGGATGTGTTAATTCAGAAGCTAATTGCCCTCTTTTCGTATATGAGACTGACATATGCAGATGAATCTCTGCTGATTTCAAGGCACTCTGAAATATACATCTTTGCATTTTTTAATATCTGGTGGTTTTTGTTAAAGCAACATTTAAAAATATACCATATCAAACTATAATTAATTTATTATGCTTTGCATGTAAGTTTTCATTTTTAACCACAGAGAAGATGGAATATAATGGTGAAGATGAAAAAATGTTCTTATTGCCAGGCTGAATTTTTAAGGTTCTAAAACAATGAAAAGATGCAAATAGACAAATGATCTTTGAACGTCAGGATACCAACCTCTGACTTGGATTTGCTCTGCAAATGGTATGTGGTAGAGAGGTGACAGTGGGAACATGGAAAAGATGATGTTAATGATTTTTATAATCCTAAAAGAAATCCTTACTGATCCCCAAGCACCAGGAGACATTAAGTTTTCTGCATAGCTGCAGCTTCGAAACACTAATAGCCTTATTTGTATATAACTGCTGACGAATACACAAGTCCCAGCACTTATGCTGAAGGAAGTCTAACTTGATGCCCATTCATTCAGGTTTTCATGACTCATTCAACCACCACCATCTATTGTGTGTCTCTTAATGGAGTCACTCTGCCAGGCAGTGTGGGATGAGCGGTTTCTATGACCAACCATCAGCCCAACTAGAATGATACCCATGTCTTAGATTTGAGTCCACCAGTTTTTTACAAGTTACATAATATTAACATTCAGTGACTAGATAAAGGGAAAGGGATAAAGTCAACAAGCAGACCTCTGCCCCTAAGACTGCCTTCTACCTAATTTCTACCTATGCTAGTAAAAAGGCCTGATGTGCTCCACACCGCTCCTATAGATCCAACTACAGCTGGAAAAGGCAAAGGAAACTGACAAGGATCAGCCCATGAGATGGGATGGAAACCACAGAAGCTGAGGGAGGAAGTCTTCTGAAGGAGAAGGGGGTGACCAGTGTGTCCAGTCATGCTGGAGGTCAAGTAAGAACTGAGGACTGAGCATCCAAAACTGGATCCAGGCCCTTCATGTCTGGCAAAAGCACCCATGGCTGGAATGATGGAGATAAAGCCATGATGTGAGTGAGTGGGAACCTGTTATTAAGCACAGGAAGCTTGACTCGGTGCTCGGTGGCGACCTAGATGAGTGGAATGGGGGTATGGGAGGGAGGTCCAAGAAGGAGGAGATATATGGATACATATAGCTGATTCGCTTCCTTGGACAACAGAAACTAACACAGCATTGTAAAGCAACTCTATTCCAATAAAAAATAAAATTCAATTTAAATAAAGAGGAAACAGGCAGAGAGTTGGACAAAAGCAAAGACTGATAAGTCTTTCTAAAGAGATTTGCTTTCCAAGAAAGGAGAGAATGTGAGAGGTAGGCAGTGGAGTGATGGTAAGATAAAGAGGGAAAATCTATGACAAGCGTAGAGGGAACATGGGTGGAGCACTGCCTGTGGGTGGCAGGGTAGGCAAGGTGTGCAAGTAGGGAGGAGCCCCTGAGCAGTGGTGCAGGGGTGGCTTTGTGATGGGAGGGATGGGTACAGGTGAGTTGGGCACAGGTACAGACAGGTGGTAGATGCCATGATGGGACCTGGTGGAAATCCTCCTCTGGTTGCATCAAAAATGGATACACCTCACCAACCCCACTGTGCCTAGACCCTCTTCCTTCTCATCTCCCCTCTGCTCCATTCTCTTTTCTCTCCTGTCCCCTCAACATACATTTTTTTCCTGGTAATTTTACCTGCATCCATTGCTTCAACTATCATCCCTACAGAGTGGACTCCAAATTTCTGAATTCTTTGCTTCAAATCAGACAAGTTCTATTTCAAACTCACCTCTCAAAATAAATGCCATGGTATCTACCTCCACAATGCTTTCCCTGCCCCCAATCACTCACACACACACACACACACACACACACAGAGGTTTTTCCTGCTTTCCATTTTCTGAAACTGACTTCACTAACCTCAGAACGTCAGGACCCAGTGAAATCTGCCCCCCTCCCAAAGTAGGGGAATCAAAATAAACAAAACTGGGAAAAACAGTGATGATTTTTAAAGCTGTGATGCATATGTACAAATTCATTATAGCTGTCTCTCTACTTGAATAGAGATGTGAAATTTGCCTACTGAAGTTAGAACAAGCTCAGAACTATTCTGATTCTTTCCGAAGCTGTCCCCACCATCCAATGAGATCTGGAGTCCTGTAAATTTCTCCCACACAATTGTTTTTCCTATGTAGCTTATTGCCCAGGAAGTTCAGTTGAGTTGGGGTTTTCAGCTTCTATATCTTTTAAGTCAAAGATGGTTATTGAACTGAGGATCTGATACTTAATTCCTTGAATGTGAGCTGTAGATGTATCTCCCAGGAATGATGGAAAGTGGTGGGAATACCAGATGAGATCAGAGAGGAAGACTCTAGGTGTAACGCCCATTTACTGTGGTATCATCTCTTTATACTTCACTTTCTTGTTGGAGAATCAGAAAGGGGGTGGTCAAATACCTTGGTACTAACCTGAGTCCTGTAGTCTGACCCTAACTGAAGCTATTCCCCACAGTTATCTTTGTATTAGTCGGCAACATTAAAAACTGGAGAACTTTTACAGGAACATTTGAGTTTCGAGCACCTTTTAAATCCTGACATCCAACATCTAGCAAAACTGTGTGGTGTTTCCACACGGTGAGGACCACTTGCGCCCCAAGAGTGGGTGTGTGCTCTTCATGGTCCTTCAGCTTCTACCTGCCACACGGTGAATTTTTGCTTGGGATTTCTGTCTGTCTCATGATCTCTAAGATAGTTGGTCAGATTGAAATCTGAACAACTGACTTTGGCCAGATATCAGGAAACCTGAAGATGTGTGAGTCTTTGCTGGCCTTATCCTGGCTCTCAGCAAACTCTTCCATGCATTTGTTCTTCAGCTGTTTAAAGGACGATGTACATGTCCACAGCTAGTTAGACCAAGTTCAAAAGAGTACAGGCCACCCCAGGGTATGTCGCAAGGACCCCCACCATAGAAATCATCTCACCTGACAAATTTCTGTTGCCCACATGACACAAGAGTATTAACGACAGAACCAAAACTGAAACTGAGAACTCTGGTCCCAAGCCTTCCGAGTCCTTCACTGGACACACTCCTGTATATCTCCCAGCATCTAACCAGTCTCTCTGTCAATGAGATGACAAATGAACCCTTCCGTTCATTTATATCAGCACTTAAGATCTGTAATTATTCATGTGTTTACTGTTTACTTGCTCATTGTTTGTCTTCCTGGGAGGGCGAGGACCTTGTCTGTCTGGTTCTTTCAGGTAAATCTAATGTTTGACACAATCAATGAAACATAATATTAAGCAATGTGTGTTGTTATATTTTCTCTCTCTTTCAATGTGAATGTGCTTGTGTGATTATATGCATATGAATGTGTGATCTATATATATGTATATACTCTCTCCACACACACACATATATATATACACTCATATATATGCACATATACATATAGAAAAATATATAAACACATACAGTGCTGCAGTCCATGGGGTCACACTGTTAGATACAACTGAGTGACTGAACAACAATAACTATATGTATATATACATATATATATGTATATATGAAAGTCACTCAGTCGTGCCCGACTCTTTGAGACCCCATGGACTATAGTTCGCCAAGATCCTCTGTCCATAGGGATTCTCCAGGCAAGAATACTAGAGTGAGTTACCATGCCCTCCTACAGGGAATCTTCCTAACCCAGGGATCGAACCCAGGTCTCCCACATTGCAGGTGGATTCTTTAATGTCTGAGCCACCAAGAAAGCTTATATACACATGCACACACACACACACACACACGCATGTGCACGGTTATTCTGCACACCTGTCTGAATGTTGTCAGGGAGGAGATGGCACACAATGAGATTTAACCCCGAGTCCCACAGCTGTTCCTTTCTGTTTTTTTCCTGACTATGACCTTTCTCAGAATTTTCTCTCAGAGGATACCTTGACTCCATCCAGATGCCTGTGTTATTACAGAGCTTTGCAATAGTTTTTTTTTTTTTTTTTTAATTCTTGAGTTCTTTCTTCACAGTAAATCCATCAAAGAAGACTAATACATAGAACAGCTAAGAGAGAATTGCTGTCCCAGCTTTAAGGCAGAAGGGGTTGGCCTGGGTTCTGTTGGCCTCCATCCCCTCCATGCCTGCATCCTGGAACCTTCCAAAGCCATAGCTCACTTGGAACTGGGCTCCTTGAGCCCAGTTCACAAATCACCACTTTGTGGAAGGAAACCCCCAGCAGGCTTCATGGAGGATCACACTGAAGTTTGGCTGATGACGAAGAGACCCTTGGTCTAAGGCCATCTCAGCTGAACAGCGTGGAATCATTTATTTCCACCTCAATACCAGCATGTACCAGGCCATCCTCTTACACTCAGGCTGCTCATCTGAAGCAAATCGAGTCTTCCTGTCCCTCATGAAGACTGATTAATTTTTTAACCCCACTTTCAGATGTAACTAGTAAATCAGTGTTTATTTTTATTATAGAGTAGGTAAAGAATCTGCCTGCCAATGCAAGTTCGACCCCTGGGTGGGGAAGATCCACTGGCGTAGGAAATAGCAACCCATTCCAGAATTCCTGCCGGGAGAATCCCATGGACAGAGGAGCCTGGAGGGCTACAGTCCATGGGGTCGCAAAAAGATGGACACAACCGAGCACACACAAACATATACTAGATGGCTATATCCATAATTAGCTGAATTGGTATTAAGAGGCAATATTAATTAAGTAACAATCATGATAAAACATTTCGGCAGAGACATTCCTTTTTCAACTTTCTCCTTTGCTCTACCCACACACATCCTTTCTGCTGAGGCAGAGAAAACTTTGACTGCTAAATCCCATCAGAATTAATGTGACTTACTCTTGTACCACTCAATGGGCACAGATAAGAAATAAACAACCTTATTTTTTGAGATGACTCTCATAATATTTATATGTCTGTTAGTAGCTTACACATGTTTTTTTCTCTTTTCCTTCTTATGAAATCCAATAGAGATGAAAACAGGGTGATGGATAATAGAGTATTTCTCACGAGAGTGCAAGGACAAAATATTGATTTTAGAGGAATACACGCCATTTATTAATTAATTTCAAAAACTCAAATGGAAATGCTCCAGGGATTCCGGTTTTGTATGGAAAAAAGAAACAAAACTGGTAAACAGCCATGACTCTGGACAGTTTGGTGAAAATCAGAGAAGATTCTAGTAGGAAGATTCATTAAAGAAATGGCTGTATTAATTTAAAGTGATTGAAATTTTGATGTAAATTATGGATCATCCATTAGAGATGAGCAGAAGCTTTTAGCACATTAATCTTAAGGAGTAATAGAGGGCTATGTTATTTCCTACAGGAGAGACTTAAAATATATGTATCTTGAGCTTCCTCGGAACGGCAAGATCAATCATTTGAGGCATATGGTACCAGCGACACAAAATACATAGGAAAACAGATGACATATGGGTTGCATCTGCAAGGTATGCCCTATGGGAAAAAAAAATAACACCTTTCCCCTCAATTATGAATGGCTGTAAAGAAAATAAGGACTGTTTCAAAAACCTGAATTAAAAAAAAAGAAGAATCAAACAGATACATATACTGAAAATGGATCGTTTGGAGAAATTGTGTTTTACCTAAGGAGACTGAAGAAACAAGGCCACATTTGTTACTTCAGTATTTCTTATCCAGGGTGAACTTTCACAGAGTGAATGGCAAATGTTTACAGCCCCATAAGGCCAACAACGATAAAAGGGAAATTTACAGTTGGCAAAGGCAAATATGTAAATAAAGTTTATTGCTCCTCCAAACACCAGGCATTCTAAATTGTGACAAGATAGAATATCCATTCACGGAATGTGATCATTGCCAAATGCTACCTACCATCGATGCATTAGACTGAGACTATCAGCGTGACTGAGCTAGAAAAGGACATCCAATTTTTTTTTTTTCTCTTAAGAGCAAATTATAAACATGGAAGAAAGTAAAAAAATAAATAAAATAAAGACATCCCTCACTTTCCCTGGGAAAATGGCAGGAGGACCTTAAATATAAACTTAAAGGAATTTAATCAAGAACATGGGTTCAGTGCTCTGTAGAGGCTGACATGAACCAACGTAGTGCCCCACAGCTTACAACAGAATGCTCTGTGGAACCTGCTTGTGGGTGGGAACAGCTTACTGAACCAAATTTATGATCCATATGTTAAAGCACCCACGGTATAAATTTCTAAAACACATTCCTGAGTATCTGCAAGAAAATGGAGGTATTAGTAGAGCCTTAGACACTAGTTTTGAGTCTATAGAAAGAGTTCAGACCCTGGACCAAATCAGATGAAGAGACCTATTTGGTTTAGTTCTGCTCTATGACAATTTCATAACCATTATTTAGAGTTTAGGCTCATTCAGTTTAACCCCTGGCTTTCCCTTGAGTTTTTTTTTTTTTTAATTTTATTTTTAAACTTTACATAATTGTATTAGTCTTGCCAAATATCAAAATGAATCCACCACAGGTATACATGTGTTCCCCATCCTGAACCCTCCTCCCTCCTCCCTCCCCATACCATCCCTCTGGGTCGTCCCAGTGCACTAGCCCCAAGCATCCAGTATCGTGCACTGAACCTGGACTGGCATCTCGTTTCAGCCCTTGAGTTTTTAAATACCCATCAGCGGACTGACAAAATTTGCTGTGACTCCATGCTTGCAAGCTTGCTGATGAGGGGAATTATAGAGGGGTGACTGCTCCGTCTTTGTCCTTGATAACCACATGGAATTAATAACCATACAGAGTAAATGGAATGAGCTGATTTTGAGGCCCCGGGGAAGAAGAGTTAGATTAGTTTTTGATGGGTGATGAAGTCTCAGAAAGGAATCTCAAGGCACTTTTTGCCATGGACAGAACCCTTATCTGAAGCATCCTAGTTATCTTTCAAATCAGGGAAAGAGAACAAACCAAAGGTGATACTTATTCTCATCAGTTGTAGGAATATTATTGAAGATTTATTTTACTGAATTTGCTTGATTCAGCTTGAAATTTCCATCCTCAAAGACAGCCCACTGTGTCATAATGTAGTCAGAACCTGAACTGCCTCCTTTTAAATGGAAGAGACCTCAGGGAGGCACCAATCAGAGAAGGAGGGAGTTCAAGCCCAAGAAGGCAGCAATCCAAGGATTTTATTTGACCCAAGAAAAATGTTGGTTACAGAAGAGATCATGCATGATTTACACAGGGGCACAATCCTAGGTGCCTCTGAGAAAGTCAATTAAAACTTATGATATGTGTGTGTGTGTGTGTGTTTTAGTCGCTCAGTTATGTCTGAGCTTTGCTATCCCATGGACTTAAGCCCAAGAGGCTCCTGTCCATGGGATTCTCATGGCAAGAATAGTGGAGTGGGTTGCCATTCCCTTTTCAGGGGACCTTCCCAATGGGGGATCGAACCCAGGTCTCCTGCATTGTACACAGATTCTTTACTGTCTGAGCCACTCAGGAAACAAAAATCATGATACCCATGCATAATTTTAAGAAAGATTCTGATTTTCCATTGTGATATAAGTCTCATCCTATCCCCTTATATTTCTGTACACATAAATCAGAGTATTGAAAAATATTTTACTTAACATGTTCAAGGATCATTTGGATGCTTCAGGCAACTGGTGTAGACTGCAGGTCTATATTTATGGTGTAAAATATACTAAGACCTTACATTAAGCAAGTGTGGCAACCTGAATTTGTGCAATAGTAAGTGGTTTCATTTATTCTATGAAATTCTCTGGTTTTGTATTCAGTTATTATAGACTTTACTTTTCTCCCCAACTCCTATGTGATCATAGAGATTAGATGGTAGGGTCTAAAAAAGTTACAGCATTTATATGGGAGAACAGTGAATGCTACACTTTTTTGATAATACATATGTGATAGGTAGAGTTTGGAAATGGACACGAAGATTCTTATTCCCTGATGTCTTGACTCTGTGTAAATTCCATTCCCAGGACTGGGTCAGGATGTGAATATAACAATTAGATTAAATTATATAGCAACAGTGGAAAGACTTTGCAGATGTGATTAAGGATGCTAATTTAGTTGAATCTGAATAAATTAAAATAGAGACTACCCTGGGTGGGCCAAACCTAATCATGTGAGTCTTCAAAAAGAACTAGGCTTTTCCCGAAGGAAGAGATTGGACGTAGGAGAAAACTTCAGTAAAGATTGGAGCTCAACCTCTGTGAGCTGAAAATGGGCTCCAGGCATCAGCCAGGTGGGCAAAGGCCCGAGGTCACCCAGTCACAAGGGCATGGACTCTGCCAACAACCCAAGGACACTTGGCAATGGATCTGTCCTGAGTTAACCCTCTGACTGAGGACACAGCAGGTCCATTTCTTGATTTCAGCCCTTCGAGAATATCAGAGAACCCACCTAATCTGGGCCTGGAGTTCTAACTTAGAGTAATGTGAGCTTATGAACAGATATTATTTTAAGCTGCTATGTTTGAGTAATTTTTTAAGCAATAATAGAAAATTAACACAGCATCCCATCAGTAAAAACAACAACAAAAAAATTGTGAGCATACATTCCTGTTAGTATTTAGAGCATATTAAAATGAACCTCCATATCAACTATTAGAAGACCTTATTTTCTTTTATTTTGGTAAAATACTATGAATAATAGTTCTAATATTTTCTTTTGAATCCCAGTGTATTAAGCACCACTTAATTGGGGTGAAGACATCCCAATTTGCAAACTTTTTACTATCTTAGAAGATTAGGAAATTGCACTCTCTTTAGAAAATTCCTTGCTTAGTTCTTCTGAATTACCCAATAAAGTCAGATATTTCCCCATTCTTTCTGTGGGGAGTCATCTTGACACCACTTCTTGCTCTCACCCCACACTTACTTTGTCATAAAGTCCTGTAGATTCTGTCATTTATCTGGTCTAGGCACCACCATCTTCCTCTGGACTCTGGACAACAGCCTTGCTCTGCTTGCATCTTGCTCTGGTCCAGTCTGGCTATTGCCCAACACTTAAAGTGATCTTTATTTATTTATTTTTAAATTTTATTTTATTTTTAAACTTTACATAATTGTATTAGTTTTGCCAAATATCAACATGAATCCGCCACAGGTATACAATGCATATGTGACTATGTCTCTTTCTTGTTTAAATATTTTCTGGATAAAGCCTTATGGTTAAATCCAAAGCCTGTCTGAAAGGCCTTTATCCACCTTGTTCTCGGCGCCTATCACTGCCCCAGCCCAGGACCCTCCAGCCACACTGGCCTTATCCTTTTCTCTGCCTGTGTTGTGCGGCTTTGTAACCCAGAACCTTCAGGCCTGCTGTCCCCTGGCTACTGCCCTCTTCTTCTCTCTTTTTCCCTGGCTCCACCCTCCTCATCCTTCTTCAAGTCTCTGCTTTTCTGTCACTTCCTCAGAAAAACACCCTTCAGTCATGTCCGACTCTGTGCGACCCCAGAGACGGCAGCCCACCAGCCTTCCCCGTCCCTGGGATTCTCCAGGCAAGAACACTGGAGTGGGTTGCCATTTCCTTCCCCAATGCATGACAGTGAAAGTGAAGCCTCTCAGTCGTGTCCGACCCTCAGCGACCTCATGGACTGCAGCCTTCCAGGCTCCTCCGTCCATAGGATTTTCCAGGCAAGAGTACTGGAGTGGGGTGCCATTGCCTTCTCCGGTGGCCATGCGCTAGGCAGTGGCTATCCCATCAGCCTGAATTCTGTAGTGAAGATAAGCCAAACACAGTCTCCAGCTGATAAGAGGTAAAATGGAGCAGGGAGTTGGAGGTTATCACTGTGGGGTAAAGTCACCCATCCTACCATATAGATGCTTACATAGTAGGTTCTAGGCTAGTTACATGGTGGATATTTACTTTGCCAGAGTTTTGCTCCTCCCCCAGAAAAGTTGCTCAAAATATCTAAGAGGTGAATTCATTCTCTTTGAATGCTTATTCTCAAAAAGGAGCAAGCGAACCCTGTGCTGAAAAGAATAAAAGAACAACACTGAATTACAGATATTTCATCAGAATGTCCTATAAAATATTGTATAAATATTGACTGTAGACATTTTTCCATGCATCACATTTCATTTTCAGGTAACTTTGTAGCTCAAACATAAAATTGCTTAACATCTAAATGAAGACTTCTGTATCCTGGAGTCATCAAAATTGCTGCTTGTATGTGAAATCTTTTTGCTGGTAACTTAGTATTTCAATCTCCAAGGAATACACCAAATAACTGTTTACAAAGCACAAGCAAGCCCGTGGCGCTGAGTACTGTTTGCGATGGCTCCTAAACAGAAGAGAAAGTGACTCTGAACTGTGTTTGTGCAGATTGGGAAGAATGATTTTCCCATCAGGAGTCTTAATGAAGAGGATGAGTTTCAGAAGTCATTACCCTGATGGGCCCTGTGAACCACTGTCTGTTTTAGAAATTGATAATAGTTTCTTCAAACAGGAAAAAGGATAAATACCTGGTCTTCACATAAACTAAAAGTCAGCCTAACCCTCCTCCTTGCTGCTTTAACTTCTGAACCTCCCGCAATCAGAGACGTGCTTCCACTGTTCCATGAGACCTTTCCAAGGTATAAACACAACCTTTATACTGCTGCTAGGGAGAATCCCAGGGACGGCGGAGCCTGGGGGGCTGCCGTCTATGGGGTCGCACAGAGTCGGACACGACTGAAGCAACTTAGCAGCAGCAGCAGCAGCAGCAGGGACTTCCTAGGCGCTAGTGGTAAAGAACCCATCTGCCAATGCCAGAGATATAAGACGTGGGTTCGATCCCTGGGCCAGAAAGATCCCCTGGAGGAGGAAATGGCAATCCACTCCAATATTCTTTCCTGGAGAATCCCACGGATAGAGGAGCCTGGTGGGCTACAGTCCATGGGGTCACACAGAGTCTGACATGACTGAAGTGACTTAGCACGTATGCAAGAGCTTTATATATAATAATAGACAAACTCAAAGTGAGACTGAAGAAGGTATTACTTTCTCCATCTTACCACTGAGGTATAGAGAAGTTAGGTAATTTATATAATGTCACAAAGCTTATAGGAGTAAAACTGATATTAAAACCCAAATCTGGTAGAATCCAGAGCCTAGGTTTTTCTTCAACCCGGTTTGCTGCTGCTGCTGCTAAGTCGCTTCAGTCGTGTCCGACTCTGTGTGACCCCATAGACGGCATCCCACCAGGCTCCCCAGTCCCTGGGATTCTCCAGGCAAGAACACTGGAGTGGGTTGCCATTTCCTTCTCCAATGCATGAAAGGGAAAAGTGAAAGTGAAGTCGCTCAGTCAGGTCCGACTCTTAGCGACTTCATGGACTGCAGCCCACCAGGCTCCTCCGTCCATGGGATTTTCCAGGCAAGAGTACTGGAGTGGGGTGCCATTGCATTCTCCATTAACCTGGTTTAAGTGGCATCAAAACAGTTTTATTTTCATTCTAACATGTCTACAATGACTTTTGTACCACAGTGCCTATATTTTTACTATTAGAAACAAATTCATTAGGGTTTATCATTGTCTTTTCTATAAGTTCTTTTTTAAGAAATGCAATGCTCTTGGAAGTGGTAACATGTTGAGATACTAATTTGAAGAAAATTTTTTAAATTATTAAAGTGTGATAAAGTTATGGATTAGTTCTGGGTAAGTTAGAGGCAAAATGAGGTCATAAATCACCTAAAAGGCAGGGACTCAACAAAAATGGGAAAGTTTCAGAGACTGGGAGTGAGGAGAGCCCAAAAGGCCAACTTCACTTATATGAACATTTTCCAGAGTTCGTTCTGTATTTAAAGAAAACACCTCCTCCCATATCATACAAAGGCCATATAATCTATAGTATTTATTATAAATAGAAGGATTCAAGGAACATGTTCTGAGTCTTGATATTTTATTGACTGACGGATTGCTGATGTTTTATTTGGCAAGTGGAACCGAAGAGCAGCAAGAGAGAGGGTGAGAGAAACGAGGTGGGAAGTAAGAGAATTGTTCACATGGAGGGATGTACCCCCTGCTGGCCACCACTTCACAGCTAGTCTCTTTGTAGCCACTTGACCACATGGGCCTCTCTGGAAGGGCTAACATGAAGAAACTGCCATCTTGAAAAAGCTCATTGGAGGCAGAAACGGAGAGACAATTAATCCCAGGTCTGACACTGATCAAAGTTCACCTCAGAGAGGACGTTAGTCCCAACATGTGATTCTTATAATCTGGCTAATTGCAGTGTTGGTTAGTTTTTTTTTTTTTTTTTTACTGTGAATTAACGTCTGTGCTTGCTGGCTAAATTAATTTAGAAGGTATCACATGTTTGACCTGAGATATCACACAGCGAGGAGAACCCACTCGGTTTTCAGGGCAGCCTCACAGCTGCCTAAGCTTTATAACCATGACCCATAGACACTTTTCCCACTGACTCTTTAGTTTAGTGCAAATTTAGGAGTTGGTGGAACATTTAGTCCTTGCTTGGGCAGTGAGACTTTATTTTACTGTTGTTGGATCAATTCCATTCTTGACTCTGCGTCTATCTTTAATATCTGGTTATAAATGATACGATCCTGACTTTTAAGAATATTGGAGAAACAAGACAACACACAGAATATATTAAATGATTTTTTTTTAGTTAGACCCTGGACAGAAATTGTAGCATGAGTTATAGACCTTGAGAGGTTCTCACTGTCAGGAGGCTATTCATAAAAACACACTGCTTACAGTGGGAGGTATCTGAGGAGCGAGCCAGAGGGTAATTAAAGTTAATTGATATGTTATTGTTTTCTGTGTTGTAGCATTAAACTACAGAGGAAAAAAATCAGTGTTAACTTGTCAAACTGCTCTTTGATGTAACAAAACTGAAAAATAAAGACATAGCCCTGAAGAACGTATTCGTAAGTATTCTCCTGGACCTTGATCTTACTCTCCCATCTAAACATTATGCTTAGGCATAAAAAAAATTGTTCATTTATCTAATATGCATTTGAAGGGTGCACATTTACTTGAAATGGTGGTTTCTGATTATGGAGGAAGTCATTGAAGTAAAAGACATTTGAATCATTTCATCTACGTTAAGTTTAGGCCACAGATCCATAACTACTATAGCAATTTAACCTCTTTTATTATTGTAAACTGGGTTCACCTTTTCCCTTGTCTCTGGTTTCTTCCACAGCCTCAATATTCAGACACAGAAATAAAATCTAGTTGAAGGCTAGTCAATGCCAAAAGAGTTAACTAACATCAGAAGTCAAGAGGATAGTTGAATTCTATTTACTCTGCAGGTACCACACCCATTCATAAGTTACTAAGGCATCTTCAAATATGTTCTGCCTTCCCACACATGGTATTATAATATAAAATTTAAAAATAATATAAATATAATATAGTATTTGTTATAATATATTCATATAATTATATATGAATATAATTATTTATAATAATATAAATATTTTAATTATGAAAATCAGTAAAAGATTAGGATGGCAACAACAACAACTAACCTTTTGTGAAATATATGTGCCTTGGGCACCCATTACTTACTGTTAATCCTCACAATTTTCTGAGTTATAATAAATTATTATTCCTATTTAAATAATGAAATTAACCCCTAGATGCTATCAACTGTTGCTTTCCTCCTCATGTAGGCATCGTCTGTTTGATATCAGGGGTCTATTCCTGAAAAACAAATTTTCTGCATGAAAACATTAAGGGCCCCTTTCTACCTATTTTAAACAATAAAGATTATGATGCATTATATGTCAAGCTTAAACCTTGATTCAGGTTCCTAAAAGGCAGTGGAAACTAGTAAAACACATACGGATAAGAAACTATTGGGTTAGGATGTCGAAGTCCTAAGACTTTATTTCCGGAGAGACACAACGAATGTGTCTGTTGACAGTGATTTCGAATGAGCAGCATGACTGATCTTAGTGTCAGCAGGCTCCAAGGTGGGTGTGCCCTAGGCTGGCACACCTCCCTTTCCAAAGGATGCTGGCAGTCTGCCAACTGTATTTGGAATGCAACTTGAGGTTGACGTGCACAATGATTTATTTTAAATGAGTATTGAGTTTTGAGACCCTGACTATAACTGTTTTCTTTTGTAAAAATTACCCCGAGATTATTTTGGTCAGAATTTCCTATAGAAAGAAGAAATACAAATAGATGGCACAGAGTAATAGAAGAGGTTATATAAGGATTATTTGTCAAGTTATGAGCTAGGCTAAGAGGAACCATCCCTGGGCCTGAAAACTGGTGTCTAAGTTGACACCTAGAGGAAGTAAGAAGTGACCGCAGTAAAGAACAGATCATCTAGAGGGCATGGTGGCCTTAGCAGAGGGACAGGGCCACCGCCTAGCCCACCTGGGAGGGCCTGGGGAAGAAATATACCAGCCACACCCTCCCACTTCCCTCTGATCTTTGGCTGGTTTTCTACTGGCCACACCCAACTAGAAGCCAGTCAATCCTAAAGGAAATCAACCTTGAATAATCTTTGGAAGGACTGATGCTGAAGCTAAAGCTCTAATACTTTGGGCACTTTATGAGAAGAGCTGACCCATTGGAAAAGACCCTGATGGTGGGACAGATTGAAGGCAAAAGGAGAAGAGGACAACAGAGGATGAGATGGTTGGATGGCATCACTGACTCAATGGACATGAACTTGGGCAAACTCCAGGAGATAGTGAAGAACAGGGGAGCCTGCGGTCCACAGGGCCTCAATAGTTGTAGCACATGACTTAGAGACCAAAGAACAACAACTGGAAGCCAGAGATCAATGAAGCCTGTTGATGGAGTCTGTAAATGTCAGCCTTCCAAGGACACCAAGTAGGGTATAGAAAAGTGGAAAGTGGATCCAAGGGACAGATTGAAAATATCCATCATAATAAGTAGTTGTGTTTTGCTTTGAATTCTCTAGTTTGACTCTTTGTTGAACTGCTATCCATAAATAGTATCAATCCTCCCGTCCTTTCCCATATTTTTCAGAAACAAAACATTGAAGTGCAAACTTGATCCAACCCAAAACTCCTACCAGGTTCTTATTGCAGAGATCCTCTATGTAAAAACTGTTTCTGCAAACACTAGTTAGACCAATGAATAACTTGTTCCATGCTCCAGACAAGAAAACTCCAAGAGAAATAGGTTTTAGGTCTTTCCTTTGCAATGAAAATATTTATAGGATGAGTTCTATTTATAGAACTTTATTCAATTCAAATCCCCTGAATTTCCCAAATTGGCTTAAAAGCCTCAGGCATTTCAAAACTACTATGGCCTCCAAAATCTTTGACCAAAAATAAATTCCTACCAGAACACAGCAGCTGCAGACCTCAGCAACTTGTAGGAAGTTAAAAATGACCCTGCCAGGGACTTAAATCACCCTCTGGTCAGCAGCTGATAGGTTAACACGCCCTAACATCCTGTCCTAGCAGTAACCAAACAATGGGTGGTTGTACCTACTGATGAGCTCCATCTCCACCAAGTTCTCTCAGTCTGGGCAAGTTTTTGCAGCTTTACCTAAATGAAGTGCTCTGAACCAACACTGCTAATTGTTTGCTAGTTGTACGAGTCAGCCAAAGGTCCATGACAGGAACGAAATAGGAGTAAGTCAAGTCATCAATGTTGGAAAAACTGGCTCCAAACTCACCCTGCACCACCCGCGGAAACTCATAACAAGCGAAGTCTGTGATAAGCACAGATTCTTTAGAGGAGAAGCCTGCTGCACTCAGGGGAGGTAAATGTCAAAAACTAAGGCAGCAGCTGCAAGCTCTATATGGTTGTACGTCATTTTTGAGGATGACACCATAGATAGTGATTATGCTGTGGACGGGCAGGGACACTGGAAACTCTGATACAGGACTTCGGGTTCAATCACACTGTGCACTTGTTAAGCCTGCCCTTCAGTATGTGGCCACTGCCACTGTTTCTAGAACCACAGAATCTTCACTTTCACAGTCCACCACGTGAGCGATCATTGGTTGCTGTATATGTTTTTGCAGGAATCCTTTTCAGTGGCAATACTGGGCTTACTAATGGAAGTTTGTACACTTGATGAATCCATAGGCCCATGGATAAGGTTCAGAGGATCCAGAGAGGTGCTTCTTTGTAGTATTTGGTACAATTGTAACTGGTGTTCCATATTTTTAATCCTCATTCACTAGCTCATTGACAATCATGTCTCTCCCAGCTTAAAGCTTCCAAAGCTTTCCTAGTGCTGGAGAGGGTATGGAGAAAAGGGAACCCTCTTACACTGTTGGTGGGAATGCAAACTAGTACAGCCACTATGGAGAACAGTGTGGAGATTCCTTAAATAACTGGAAATAGAACTGCCTTATGATCCAGCAATCCCACTGCTGGGCATACACACTGAGGAAACCAGAAGGGAAAGAGACACGTGTGCCCCAATGTTCATCGCAGCACTGTTTATAACAGCCAGGACATGGAAGCAACCTAGATATCCATTAGCAGATGAATGGATAAGAAAGCTATGGTACATATACACAATGGAGTATTACTCAGCCATTAAAAAGAATACATTTGAATCAGTTCTAATGAGGTGGATGAAACTGGAGCCTATTATACAGAGTGAAGTAAGCCAGAAAGAAAACACCAATACAGTATACTAACACATATATATGGAATTTAGAAAGATGGTAACAATAACCCTGTGTACGAGACAGCAAAAGAGACACTGATGTATAGAACAGTCTTATGGACTCTGTTGGAGAGGGAGAGGGTGGGAAGATTTGGGAGACTGGCAGTGAAACAAGTATAATATCATGTATGAAACGAGTTGCCAGTCCAGGTTCGATGCACGATACTGGATGCTTGGGGCTGGTGCACTGGGACAACCCAGAGGGATGGTATGGGGAGGGAGGAGGGAGGAGGGTTCAGGATGGGGAACACATGTATACCTGTGGCGGATTCATTTCAATATTTGGCAAAAGTAATACAATATTGTAAAGTTTAAAAATAAAATAAAATTTAAAAAAATTATCAGAATGAACAAGGAAAAATTCATATTTAAAATAACTTTTATGAATATTTCATAAAATAATAAGTATTTTAAAGCAAAAAAAAAAAAGAATGTTGGTGGGAATGTAAATTGATACAGCCACTACGGAAGATGGTATGAAGATTCCTTAAAAAAATACTAAGAATAAAACCACAATGTGACCCAGCAATCCCACTCCTAGGCATATACACATGTATCCCATTGTTCATTGCAGCACTATTTACAGTAGCTAGAACATGGAAGTAACCTAGATGTCCATTGACAGATGAATGGATAAGAAGTTGTGGTACATAAACACAATGGAATATTACTCAGCCATAAAAAGGAACACACTTGAGTCAGTTCTGATGAGGTGGATGAACCTAGAACCTACTATACAGAGTGAAGTGAGTCAGAAAGAGAAAGATAAATATCATATTCTAACACATATATACGGAGTCTAGAAAAATGGTACTGAAGAATTTATTTACAGGGAAGCAATGGAGAAACAGACATAGAGAAGAGACTTATGGACATGAGAAGAGGGGAAGAGAGGGTGAGATGTATGGAAAGAGTAACTTGGAAACTTACATTACCATATGTAAAATAGATAGCCAACGGGAATTTGCTGTATGGATCAGGAAACTCAAACAGGGGCTCTGTCTCAATCTAGAGGGGTGGGATGCGGGGGGAGATGGGAGGGAGGTTCAAAAGGGAGGGGATACATGTATACCTATGGCTGATTCACGTTTGACAGAGAACAACAAAAGTCTGTAAAGGAATTATCCTTTAATAAAAACATAAATTAATAATAATAAAAAAATAATGAATCACCAACTCATACCCATGGCTGACGATGTCCATGTCCTGTGTCTCTGACAGCTCTGACTGTGTCTGCCCTCCAGCCGTAGTTCTTTGTCACTTTGGTCCTTTATACTTGATGTTCCTACTGCAGGAAAACCTCCCCAACTCATTCTCAATGGTCCCATCTCTGCTGAAGTGCAACCACTTCAGACATAATCTAGAGTAATTTCCTGCTCCACCCTAGTCACTTCTATCACATTGCCCTATATATTTGCTTCGTGAAGTGAAGTGTTAGTCACTCAGTCCCATCAATTCTTTGTGACCCCATGGACTGTAGCCTGCCACGCTCCCCTGCCCATGGAATTCTCCAGGCAAGAATACTGGAGTGGGTAGACATTCCCTTCTCCAGAGGATCTTCCTGACTCAGGGATTGAACCTAGGTCCCCTGCATTGTAGGCAGACGCTTTGCATCCGAACTACCAGGGAAGCCCTATTTGCTTCATAACACAGATTAAAATTAAAATAAACTTAAAAATATTTGTTCCTTCCTACCACTTCCTTTCTCTATAGAACTCCCAGTTCCTAGAAGACTCGTTCAACATAAGTACTGAATAAATATTTGTTTATGGATTTCTTAAATCTAAATTCCACCAGACCATCCATCATCTACCTGTCAATCAGTTTGCAATATTTATTTGCAAAATTGTGTGAAGATGAGTGTTTTAGTGTGTGTGATGGTAGTGCATAGGTAGTGAGGTGATGGGAATACAGAAGAAATGAAAGACTACATCTTTGCTTGCAGAATGGGAGAGTTAACACTTTGCCAGGTTTGAGAAATATTAGCATATGGAAAGTACTGATTCCATGTTAAGCATATATATGTATGCATTTTAATATAAATTCACATCATAGTAGGACTTACCTAATGTGTTAAACCAAGTTGGAAAATTATTGTTACTGTGGGTATTTCTTATTCACATTGTTATTTACATTTAATTTCCTAAAAGAAAAGGGGAAAAAAAAAAAAACAAGTCCTCCCTTACTCTCTTACTGTCCCTCAGCCGAAACAAGAAGATCTGCTCTAATCCCCATGAAACTAACATGGAAAATAGGACTTTTATTTACCCTGTTTATTAAAAAAAACTACTTAAAATTTCTCTGCCTCAATTTTCTCAAACTTGCTTCTTTATGTGAGTAATAAAATGACTTTCTCAAAGTTAGATGCATTAGTCCCTAGAAGATGGTAAAATATCTTCTCCGCAGGCAGATTTCTCAAAGGTTTCACAGTATGCCTTTCTCATTGCCACAGTCACTAGAACACAATCAACTAACATATTTTGCCCATGTGTTACCCTCTCACCTCATAGAATTAATACTATATCTTAAACTAGGGGGGGAATTCTCTAAGCCTTAGTGGGAGCATGGCTGGTATATAAAACCCTTATAATGTATTTTGAGCTGCTTTGAGTTAGTCATATTGGGTGTTTGATGTACCCATTCTGTCTTGCTTTCCTCTGAAATAATTCATTTGCCTTCTAAATGGAATCGTGGAAATGCTTAATAAAAATGGTAAGACATCCAAGGGTGCACGGTTATAACCAAAGGATTGACATAGAGTAAATTTTAGTGAGTGAAGGTCGGGGGTGGTATGTGGAGGCTGAAGAAGGGTTTAAGGAATTCATTAAGTGACCATGAGCTTCATGCCAGTTCTCTTTTGAAAGATACTGAGCTGTGGTTAGGATTCTTTTTTTGAAAATTTTATCTATGGGTTAATGTGCCTTTCTCTGGAGGATCTTTCATAAGCAGTCACAAATGAGAGAATAGCAGAGAACTGATATGTTGAAAGTTAGACTAGAGAACAGATTTTTTAAAAACTTTTTAGTTTGTATTGGGGTATAGCCAATTAACAATGTTGTGACAGTTTCAGGTGAACAGTGAAGGGACTCACCCATACATATATATGTATCCATTCTCCCCCAAACCCCTCTCCCATCCAAGCTGCCACATAACATTGAGCAGAGTTCCCTGTGCCACCAGGAGGTCCTTGCTGGTTATCCATTTTAAATATACCAGTGTGTATGTCCATCCAAAACTCCAAAACAGATTTGAAGGCATCAACTCTCACATCCCAGCTCAAGTAAGTCTTGAAGACATAAAATCATGGACCTCTCCGATCATAGAGAAATGGTTTAAAGAAGACAAAGAGAAATTTCCACAAATGATGGTAAACCCAGAGACCTAAAATTCAACACTGAACTCTGGATTCTATGTCCTCTTCCTCTGGCCTTCCATCTCCAAAAGAGAATCAAAAGCCCAATGGGAAGAAGGGCAGGAAGCAATTCAACTCTATCTTATCTGCAAGCTAGTAGAATCCATACTCATCTTTCCCTCACCCTTCATTCACACACTGCCCTTTCCCCATAGCCTCTCCTTCACTTCCATCATCTCAGTTTACCCCTAGAAAACTGCAGCCAAAAGGACAACTTAAGTAAGTAAGTGAAGTCACTCAATCGTGTCCGACTCATTGTGACCCCGTGGACTGTAGCCTACCAGGCTTCTCCGTCCATGGGTTTCTCCAGGCAAGAATACTGGAGTGGGTTACCATTTCCTTCTCCAGGGGATCTTTCTGACCCAGGGATCGAACCCAGGTCTCCCACATTGGAGGCAGACGCTTTAACCTCTGAGCCACCAGGGAAGATGTCCCCAAAATGGACTGAAGTGAAAGTGAAAAGTGTCACTCACTCAGTCATGTTCAATTCTTTGTGACCCCATGGGCTGTAGCCTGCCAGGCTCCTCTGGCCTTGGAATTTTACAGACAAGAATATGGGAGTGGGTTGCCATTTCTTCCTCCTGGGGATCTTCCTGGCCCAGGGATTGAACCTGGGTCTCCCACATTGTAGGCAGATTCTTTACCATCTGAGCCACCGGGGAAGCCCTAAAGTTAATTACTGCTGAGCTATGTAGAGACCTAGAAAACTGGTACATAGCCTTTTCGATCCTTGAAGTTATAAACCACCCACAGAGGTCCGTGAGACACCTGTAGATCATCTTAACTGCATCTTTCTGCCAGGAAGACCACAGGTCCTGCTGACCTTCACTGAGAAGCCAAGAAGCCCATACTGAGAAGGGAAAAGCTGAACGTAGAGATTGCTTTAAATCTGAGGAGATGAAAAAGGAGTTCCTCAGGCAATATTGACTTTAAAAATGTGGTAACATCTCAGAACTACTTAGAGGTGAAACATCTGGATTCTTGGGAATCACCCAAACTTTTGGAATCAGAATTTCTGGAAGTGGAGTCCTGCAGGCAGCACTGTAAATAAATGTGTGGTTGTGTCTGTCTGCTGATTGAGAAAAATAATTTTTCATGTGCGTCTGCTGGAAAAAAAAAAGGGGGGTGGTCAGCTCTTCTTTTAAGGAAAAGCTATGAAAACTGCATTTCGTTAGATGCCTGCAGGTTTGTGTGATAAAACCCAATATACTGAGGATGGTAGAGGTCGATAGTGATATTAGTATTAGTTCCTATCAGTGGTTTGTCAATTTTTTGGTTTAAAAACTCCTTCATTAAAAAAAAAAAAATTAAAGACTCTCAAGAGCTTTTTGTTTAGAGGATTAGATTTATCAATATTTATGTTGGAGATATAAAATGAGAAGTTAAAAAATATATGTGTTTAGGAAATAATCTAAAACAACAAAATTAAACCTATTATATGTTAACAAAAATAGCATGCATTTGTATGGCAGAAACCAACACAACATTGTAAAAATTAAGAAAAAAAAAGTTAATCTACATCGCTCAAGGCCAGATTTGCCATCAGAGAGGGATATAGATACTCGGTAGATGAGTTTACATTTATACTTGGGCTCTGGTTATATTTATTATTTTCTGGTTTGCTATTTCGTAAGAAATATGTAACCTTTTATAACAAAATGAATAATGGAATAAATGAAAATAGCCATAGCTATATTTTCCAAACTGAAACTAATGAGAAGAGTGGCATTCTTCTACATTTTTGCAAATCTCCACTGTCCAGCAGAACACAGCTGGAATCGCCCACGTGCCTCTTCATTCAATTTGTTGCAAAATCCCAGGGCGTGTGACTCCTGGACATTGGCAGGAGAGTTCTTTAGAGCCACCTGGGAAGCCTAATGTAAAACAGATACCTAGTGGGAAGCTGCTGTATAGAACAGAGAACTCAACTCTATGCTCTGTGGTGACCTTGACGGGTGGGAGGGAGGTTCCAGAGGGAGGGGGTTATATGTATACATATTCACTTCATTGCATAGCAGAAACTAACACAACACTGTAAAAGCAATGATACTCCAGTAAAAAAAAAGACAAGACCAGGCATTTAGCAACAGTTTGCCAGAAGGCCCTGGATTGACTTGCCAAGCATCCCTCAGCCCTTCCAGATTGCCCCAATCAATGGCTTTGGGCTCCTCCTAAGCCAGCTTTGCTAGTGTGGCTTCAGCTCCAGGTGAGGGAATCCTTCAGCAGAAGGCCCAGCATGGAAACTTACAATGTGTCTGTGCGCTCAGTCATGTCCAGCTCTTTGCAACCTTATGGACTGTAGCCCGCCAGGCTCCTCTGTCCATGGGATTTTCCAGGCAAGAATACTGGAGTGGGTTGCCATTTCCTTCTCCAGGGGATCTTCCTTACCCAGGGCTCGAACCCACATCTCTTGCATCTCCTGTACTGGTAGGCAGATTCTTTACCACTAGCACCAGACAGGAAGCCTGACTGTTCAACATAGTTTTGGAAGTTTTGGCCACAGCAATCAGAGCAGAAAAAGAAATAAAAGGAATCCAAATTGGAAAAGAAGAAGTAAAACTCTCACTATTTGCAGATGACATGATCCTCTACATAGAAAACCCTAAAGAATCCACCAGAAAATTACTAGAAATAATCAATGACTACAGTAAAGTTGCAGGATATAAAATCAACACACAGAAATCCCTTGCATTCCTATACAGTAATAATGAGAAAACAGAAAGAGAAATTAAGGAAACAATTCCATTCACCATTGCAACGGAAAGAATAAAATACTTAGGAATATATCTACCTAAAGAAACTAAAGACCTATATATAGAAAACTATAAAACACTGGTGAAAGAAATCAAAGAGGACACTAATAGATGGAGAAATATACCATGTTCATGGATTGGAAGAATCAATATAGTGAAAATGAGTATACTACCCAAAGCAATTTATAGATTCAACGCAATCCCTATCAAGCTACCAACAGTATTCTTCACAGAGCTAGAACAAATAATTTCACAATTTGTATGGAAATACAAAAAACCTCGAATAGCCAAAGCGATCTTGAGAAAGAAGAATGGAACTGGAGGAATCAACCTACCTGACTTCAGGCTCTACTACAAAGCCACAGTTATCAAGACAGTATGGTACTGGCACAAAGACAGAAATATTGATCAATGGAATAAAATAGAAAGCCCAGAGATAAATCCACGCACATATGGACACCTTATCTTCGACAAAGGAGGCAAGAATATACAATGGATTAAAGACAATCTCTTTAACAAGTGGTGCTGGGAAATCTGGTCAACCACTTGTAAAAGAATGAAACTGGACCACTTTCTAACACCATATACAAAAATAAACTCAAAATGGATTAAAGATCTAAACGTAAGACCAGAAACTATAAAACTCCTAGAGGAGAACATAGGCAAAACACTCTCCGACATACATCACAGCAGGATCCTCTATGACCCACCTCCCAGAATATTGGAAATAAAAGCAAAAATAAACAAATGGGACCTAATTAACCTTAAAAGCTTCTGCACATCAAAGGAAACTATTAGCAAGGTGAAAAGACAGCCTTCAGAATGGGAGAAAATAATAGCAAATGAAGCAACGGACAAACAACTAATCTCAAAAATATACAAGCAACTCCTACAGCTCAACTCCAGAAAAATAAACGACCCAATCAAAAAATGGGCCAAAGAACTAAATAGACATTTCTCCAAAAAAGACATACAGATGGCTAACAAACACATGAAAAGATGCTCAACATCACTCATTATCAGAGAAATGCAAATCAAAACCACTATGAGGTACCATTTCACACCAGTCAGAATGGCTGCGATCCAAAAGTCTACAAATAATAAATGCTGGAGAGGGTGTGGAGAAAAGGGAACCCTCTTACACTGTTGGTGGGAATGCAAACTAGTACAGCCACTATGGAGAACAGTGTGGAGATTCCTTAAAAAACTGGAAATAGAACTGCCTTATGATCCAGCAATCCCACTGCTGGGCATACACACTGAGGAAACCAGAAGGGAAAGAGACACGTGTACCCCAATGTTCATCGCAGCACTGTTTATAATAGCCAAGACATGGAAGCAACCTAGATGTCCATCAGCAGATGAATGGATAAGAAAGCTGTGGTACATATACACAATGGAGTATTACTCAGCCATTAAAAAGAATACATTTGAATCAGTTCTAATTAGGTGGATGAAACTGGAGCCTATTATACAGAGTGAAGTAAGCCAGAAGGAAAAACATAAATACAGTATACTAACGCATATATATGGAATTTAGAAAGATGGTAACAATAACCCGGTGTACGAGACAGCAAAAGAGACACTGATGTATAGAACAGTCTTATGGACTCTGTGGGAGAGGGAGAGGGTGGGAAGATTTGGGAGAATGGCAATGAAACATGTAAAATATCATGTAGGAAACGAGTTGCCAGTCCAGGTTCGATGCATGATGCTGGATGCTGGGGGCTGGTGCACTGGGACGGCCCAGAGGGATGGTATGGGGAGGGAGGAGGGAGGAGGGTTCGGGATGGGGAGCACATGTATACCTGTGGCGGATTCATTTTGATATTTGGCAAAACTAATACAATTATGTAAAGTTTAAAAAATAAAATAAAATTAGAGGAAAAAAAATAAAAATAAAAATAAAAAAAAAAAAAAAAAAAAAAAAAAAAAAATGCTGAGATGCAAATCTTGGAGAAAGAAGAGGAAGAAGTCCAAACTCTGTGTGTCACCTGGGCTGGAGTCAAGAGTATTTTCCACATTTAATGACTCTCTTCTCTCTATTGATCCTTCTTAGGCAAACAAAAGACCACATAGACCTTCTGGCACACACACACATGAATTCTTCCAGTATTATTCAAACTATCAAACAGCACGATAAAAATTGTAATAACTATACATCTACGAAAGTAAACCCTCACAAACTCTTGAAAGTTGTTGTGTTGCAAAACTTAAGATCTATTAAAATTTAAAAGAAATAGATGGCTGTCTGATTTTTAAATATAAATATTTTCTTGATCTTGACCAAGTATAATTAAATGTCCCTCAAATGGGTGTCTCAATGTATTGTGTCTTTTTTATTCAACCAAGTGATGTGTTTCTCACCACACACTATTTATTTATTTATTTTAAATATAAATTTATTTATTTTAATTGGAGGTTAATTACTTTACAGTATTGTATTGGTTTTTGCCATATATCAACATGATCCGCCACAGGTATACACGTGTTCCCCATCCTGAACCCCCTTCCCTCCTCCTTCCCCATACCATCCCTCTGGGTCGTCTCAGTGCAGCAGCCCCAAGCAACCAGTATCATGCATCGAACTTGGACTGGAGATTTGTTTCAGATGTGATATTATACATGTTTCAATGCCATTCTCCCAAGTCATCCCACCCTCTCCCTCTTCCACAGAGTCCAAAAGACAGTTCTATACATCCGTGTCTCTTTTGCTGTCTCGCATACAGGGTTATCATTACCATCTTTCTAAATTCCATATATATGCATTAGTATACTGTATTGGTGTTTTTCTTTCTGGCTTCTCATCACACACTATTTAAAAACAGTACATCTAACTGCAGTGCTGGAGAAGACTCTTGAGAGTCCCCTGCACTGCAAGGAGATCAACCAGTCAATTCTAAAGGAAATCAAGCTTGAATATTCCCTGGAAGGACTGATGCTGAAGTTGAAGCTCCAATACTTTGGCCATCTGATGCGAAGAGTTGACTCACTAGAAAAGACTCTATAATGTTGGGAAATACTGAGTGCAGGAGGAGAAGCGGGTGACAGAGGATAAAATGGTTGGATGGCATCATCAACACAACAGACATGAGTATGAACAAACTCAGGGAGATGGTGAAGGACAGGGAAGCCTGGCATGCTGCAGTTCAGAGGTCACAAAGAGTCAGACACAACTTAACTACTGAACAACAAGACCTGAAATGAAGTGACACTACGTCTTTCTCTTAATGAAATTAATCAGCATTTTAGGACTTTGAGCAAAGTCTTCTCTTTTTTGCTACCCAGTATTTCAACAGACTACCTACTCTGTCAAAGAAAGAGTGAAAAAGAAAATGCATACACAAACATGCCTTCTTTAAGTTTGGAAAAACATAATGAGGTGTAGGGATTTTCCCGGTAGTCCATTGGTAAGATTCATAGTGGTTAAGTCCAGTGGTTAAGTCCATCAAATGCAGGAGACATGGGTTCAATCCCTGGTCAGGGAGCTAGCATCCCACATGCCACATGGTGGCCAAAAAATAAACTAAAATAAATAATAATAAAATTTAAAAATCCTGAAACATAATGAGTTACAGCCTGGCCATTGGTGATAAAAACCACATTGGCGCAGAAGAAGTTAAATATTGTCTGATCTCTTCTCTTTCTCACATTTTAACCAAAGAATCATTTTGATCTCCGAGCTGTTTCTAATTAGGTGTTAATGACCTCAGAGTTGTGTGAGTTTACCATGTTCTGTTCCTCATTTGATTTTCCCCCTGGGCTAAAACAATACCAAGAGGACCAAAATGAAGATAAAATACACCTCTATGGTCCCAATGGTTATTGAATCAGAGATATATAAATACAGAGAAGTCCAGAGGGAACGATTATTATTAACACTAGTTCCGTGACCTATGCCAACCAAGAAAAGAAAGTAATTATAGTGCTTTCGTGTGCTGGGCCAAGAGGGGTCCTCAGACTCAGAAATCGTGAATGAAACAAAGATACAGGGTACCACTGATGCTTCAAAGGCTGGAAGTTTAGGAATCGATGGCCACGCAGTACAGAAGGAATGTAAAATCCCACACACCATTCCTGGGAAGTGTCAGAAAGAAAATGCTTTTTTTTTTTTTTCAAAGTAAAACAGCCACACTTATCATTAACCTCCACAACAAGAACTTAAGTAAATGAGAAAATAATAAAGGAAGGAAAAAATAGATGTAATGTATATGGTACCTAATAGGAAATGCCACACTACCTAAGAGATTTCCAGAATGATGTAATAGAGACTCTACAGGGAATTCCAAAGGACAAAATGTGTCTTCTAATCAGTGAATTTAATGATTATATACATATATGGTTGCACCCCTTATACCCCAGCTTCCTATTTGTGAATGAAAGAGCTTGAAGTACATATTTAGTCTCTAGTAATCCTCTGTGAAGCATTTTATTTATTTTTAAAGTTGCACATTATAACTATAACTGGCAGTGCTTCTTACTAAGGACTTATTCATTTGTTAAAAAATATCAACAGATTTTAGCCAAGGATTAAGAAGAAAAAGAGTTACCAAACAAAACTTCAGATGTTGTAAAACAAGATGAATCATCTTGAAGTACTGGTAAATCCATAAATCTTGAACAGTCTCAAAAATATGCCTGAAAATAAAATGACTTGAGTATCATTTAAAGAGGAGAACTGGAAAAAAAAAATAAAAGAGGAGGTGGAAATAAAAGCAATATCCCTTTACAGCATATTGACTGAGCTGGTAAAGTCACCACGATTAAAATGAAGTAATTCACTTTGAACTAACTCTAGTTGACTCGGCTAATGTGCCTGAGGATTGTCTGTGGCAAGCCCAGAGGAAATCTTTTGTGCTTCAGTTAGCAATAAAGCTTGGAAATCATTATTCTTTCAAAGATGAACATAGATAACAGAGAAAACCAGAAATGTCTGTGCTCTTGTGTTACATATTCAGACTACAAGTCGTCTAGCCATTTTGCTTCCTCATGGATCAGGATTTCAGACATGGACTCGTTTAAATCTCATCAAATCTCCTGCATACAAAAATTCCATCAGTCAGCCCATCTAGACTAGTAATATGGCAACACACATTGTTTAGGATGCGTCCAAAACAGAATAGAAAATTGAGTTGATGGTATTAAAGGTTAACTCTGACTCATGAAACCTAGAAAAGTAGCTAAGATTTTTTGCTATTAACTAAAACGCAAGATCGGTGGTACTGTGGTCTTTTCAGGTGGGCTGTCCACACGGCTGTATATCCCATTTCGTGTTGTTTGTGGAAAACCCAGCAATCTGTTAGGAACAGATGTTTTGCCGTCTTTGGGTGGGAGAGCAGTGGTGGGATTAAGAAGCCCCTCTGATTCTTGTACTTCTTGCTCTGCCCTGATAAACATGTAACTTCCATTTCAGGAGTGCTCCTTGATGCCTGCATATCCGAGTCCCTACAGAGTACTAACTCCCACCACCCCCTAAACAAAACAAAACAAAGTCTGCTGAACACCCAGCTTTCCCCTCTCCAGCAGTTATTTATGCGGTAAATTTACGACATATTTTTACAGGTTAGTCAGTGTCACATTGCTCACTTCCACAGTTTTAGATGCAGAAATGAATCGTCTCTCTGTTCTTCAGCAGGATAAACGCCTCCTTTTCGATGCTTTGATGCCAGAGTGTAAAAGACAGCGAAGTGAGGTGCACGAAACTGGGTTAAAAAGCTTAATATAACTGTACGGGGTTGACAAAGCACAGGATTAAAATTCAGTTACGCATGCAAAAAATGTAATAAATGAATGAAAATGTGTGTTATGGGTCATTTCTGCTTTAATAGCACCTTTGTGCTATGGAATCCAAATAGCAACAGTCATCTTATCCACGCCTCACAAATGAAATAACATTAGGTTTCTAGGCACCTAATGACACACAGCTAGCACAGAATGAGGCTCGTGCCCATGGATTTATTTGATGTAAACACCCAGGGCACATAGAGACAACTTATCAGTCCCCGATAGGACTCCATTTAAAGCTGCTGCAACATTGATACTGTGGTTCATCTCCATTTTTCAGCTAAATGGAGGTTTTCTTTTTCACTTCATATAAAGTCTTCAACCAGCTCAAGACTTCTAATAAATTGCAAACTCTGTAACAATATATCTTCTATTATGCCGCGTGTTACTTTACTAAGACAGGAAATTAAAGCAATAAAACACTTACAAAATGGGAGGGCACATTCACACACTCATTTTTCTTATGTCCCCGTATTATTCTTCAAAAGACCTTTTATGATACTAATATTAAATTCTTTGAAGTCTGAAAAATCTGTTGAAAGTGTAGAATTTCTAAGATATAGAGCCCAAACACTGCCTCTACGCATGCATTTATTAAAATGGAATGTGTGGTAGAAAATCTTAAAACACAAAATACAGTACAGTTAAATAATATATGACCAGATATATTTCAAGTCCCCATTAGAGAGTCCATTGTGTGGAAATTTGATTGAAGGCTCGGGAAAATCTATTTTGCTTTTCCTCACCTGATGTGACCAAATGCACAACACATGTGGTCATTTGTACAAAAGGCTGGTAACTGCAAAATGAAGAGCTGAGAACCAGACAATACTGCAATGGTCACTTACGCAGCCTGTTCATATAAAAGAAATTGAATCAAGCTTATGAGGCTGTGCATTCTTTATTAACCTCCTGGAAAAAGGTCAGACAACTGTTCTTTTAATGGTAAGAGCACTATGTGAAAATGGCTAAGAGAGAAATGTAAAAAATTGCCATGTATTCTAGGCAGTATATTAGGCAATTGTATTGAACAGCTTAGAGATGTGGGGAGAAGCCCCCTTCATTGACTACTATGAAAAAAGATGAAAAACTACTATTCTGTTTCAGCAACAAGCATTTCCACCCAACCTTACAGAAAAAGAAGTAGAAAGAATAGAAACGAATATGAGGAAAACCTCTGAAAGTGAAAATTTAAGAGACGGGAAGGCTCATAAAAAAGGTCTCCTCCCTCCTCTCACTCTTCACACCCACCTACCTGGGCCTCCTCCCTACTTCCCTCCTCCTTCCTTCCTCCCCTCTTTTTGCAAAGGTTTGCAAAAAACAAAACAAAACAAAACAAAAAGGCTGAAGGATGGTGAACATTCTTTCCCCGAAGACTACACAAAACTCCAACTTCCCATTAGATGAAACTGCAACATTGCCTGAGCAGTGCAGGAATTTTTCTCTTGTTTGGAAACCCCCAAAACAGTTGATCTCTTTCTCAATATGTCACTTGAAACAACAGCTATTTAGCAGGTGCAAACGTTCCAATTAAATAGCAAGTGCTTTTGGGAGGCGATCCTAACAGCCTTTGCAGGGTCGGGCTCCATACCAAACCACTACCTCTCCTTGCTCAGCTGATTAGCGTCAGCAGTTTAAAATTAGACAATGAAGTCCTTGAACCTCTTGTCACCACTATAGACACACTTGCTAACATTAAAGGATCTTCCACACACCAAAGGGAAGTCAAACTCTCCTGCCTGCTGCTAATTTACTCCAGTCCTTTACCGATTTCTCTCGCTGTCTCAGAGATATCTTTTTGATTTTTTTTTTTTTTTTTGAAACATTGTGCTGAATTCCCAATGATAAAATTAGCGGGTCCAATCTGAGGCATTAGTCCTCAATAGCTTATGTTTCCCTTTTCCTCTGCCATGGTTCCTCTCTGCTGGAATTCCAAAGCAATCACCTACCTGGAGACACTTCTCCCCAGAGAACTTTCTTAGTACATTATATCAATTAACACAAAAGCAACTGTGGACCCCCTTCCAATACCCAGCACCACCATCTGGTCTCCCTGGAACTGCATGGAGGGAGGCATATTTCAATTTTTCAAAACAATGCAAATTCCCCAAATTATTTTCAAATTATGCGTGTTTACTTTAATATGGTGCCTATTCATCTCTTAAAAGGTGTTTTGTAAATTCTTCTAAATTGATTCTCCCTCTAGCTTGCCTGCTTGCTCTCTCTCTCCGTCTGTCTCTCTCAGGCAAGAAGAAATTGGGGTGATAAAGACAGAAGTTTAGCTCAAAAGAAATAAGAGTTTGTAAAATTTAAAGAGCTTACCAACCAAAAGTGAAAGTGAAAGTTGCTCAGTCGTGTCTAACTCTTTGCGACCCCATGGACGATACAGTCCATGGAATTCTCCAGGCCAGAATACTGGAGTGGGTAGCCTTTCCCTTCTCCAGGGGATCTTCCCAACCCAGGGATCGAACCCAAGTCTCCCGCATTGCAGGCAGATTCTCTACCAGCTGCATCACAAGGGCAATCAAGGACAATGACAAATTATTAGATGTGTGTTCATACTATACAAGTTCTCTTGCCAGTCACCCAGTGATTAATGGGGAGGGGATATCATTTTTAGGCAGCAAAGCTCAATATTATCTGAGAGATACCAAAAAGACTCTCACATCACAGAAAATTGTTCCAAAAATCACCATTTGTCACTCTTTCCCTTTAAGGCTTTGCAAATTCCTGCTAGAATATAAGCAATTAATTTGAAAGTATTAACAAATTAAGTCATTTTTCACGCATTTTAATGAATTGATTTGGCAGATGAGTTTGGCTGTTGCCTTGGAATGTTCTGATGTGACGACAAATGGCAGGCGAGCTCTAGATCAATGCTCGCCACTGCGGTAGCCACTGGCCACCTCTGGCTATAATTTTAAATGTAAACTAATTAAAATCAAATACACTTTTAGAAACCCAGCTCCTCAGTCAGACTAGTCACATTTTATGTGCTTGGTAACTACATGTGGCTGATGACTGCCGTGTTGGACGACACAGTATGTTGTCCACCACACCTCATCAGTCCTAATGGACCCACTACCAACATAGGGTGCTCCAGATAAAGGCCAACTGGAAGTATGTACACATCATTGTCCTTGATGTTAAAGATGGAAAAGTGAAAGTGTTAGTCGCCCAGTCGTGTCTACTCTTTGAGACCCCACAGATTGTAGCCCATCAGGCTCCTCTGTCCATGGGATTTTCGAGGCAAGAATACTGGAGTGGATTGCCATCTCCTTCTCCAGGGGATGCTCCTGACCCAGGTATTGAACCCAGGTCTCCTGAATTGCAGGCAGATTGTTTACTGTTTGAGCCACCAAGAAAGAGGAAAATGGTCCCCAAAGCAGGCAGGACATGTGCAAAAAGAACAAATTGCAACTTGCCAGGCTTTGGCTGAGAGTGAAACAAAGGAGGACCCTATGGTCCCCCCACATGTCCTCCATCTGACTTCTGTCTGTAGGAAAACTTTGGCCAAAGAACAAGTTTAACCAGAGAAGTGGGTGGAAAAAAATGAAGAAACAAGGAGAAAAAAGTCTAAGAAGAATAGTAACACTATTTTAGTCATTAAATTTAGGTAGGTATCTTTTGTTTCTTCTCAAGCACTACAGATAATGTGAGCCATATCCTGTGAGCTGTATTGTAGATACTGAAACCCCTACCAGGTGGAGAAGTTAACTACATGATGATCAGGCTGTAGCCATGACATAAGTTGCCACAATCCCGAGAACTGTCCTCAAAGAAATGGGTACAAACTGACCCTGGAACTGAAGATTAACTGTACTCAAACCGTGGACAGAGGAGCCTGGAGGGTTACTCTCCCTTGAGTCGCAAAGAGTCAGACACGACTGAAGTGACAGCAGGCACACATGCAAACCACACAAGAAGATGCTGATCAGACCCCCGGTGACCAATTTCAAGATGACAGTCAGAGCTGATTGTGCTTTTTCTGTGTGTCGCCCCCTCCCTCCGTCTACAAAAGCTCTTACCCACTGATGGTCAGTAGGGCTAGTCTATCTTTGAACAGGAGTCCGCCACCCTCCCCTCCAACCCCTCAGTAGCCAGCATTTAAAATAAAGCAAACTTTCTTCTTCCTCAACCTTACCTCTTTATTGGCTTTTGAACGGTAAGCCTTCAGACTCCCATGTTCAGTAACAAATGTGGAATCTTTCCACTAGCATGAGGCGTATTTGAAAGATGAGGACATCTTAGTTTGCCAGGTTGTACTGAATCAAACAGATTTATCTCATTGCATGCACGCTTTTGGCCAAGGAGTGTCCACTGGCGCCTCTGCTAATATCATCATGCTCAGCCAGGGGTCCTGAGTGGAGCTGATTCTGACCCCGGTTCTGTGAATGACCCTGGGCTGGTGGATTCGAGTCTTGCGACTCTCCAGCTAGAAAAAGAATGGAAACCTCTGCTGCCCCTGAAGCCGAGCTGGTCAGGTCCCACGAGCAGTGGACCTGGCCTCCTGCCTGAGTGACCAGGATAGACTGTTCCCTCCCCATTCTTGGAGTTGTTCCGAAGAGGATGCGTCTGACCAGGAACCACCTTACTGCACCCAGGAGGCCAGCCCCGGACTGATGGCCACAGAGAGGACGGAAGAGGCAGAGGAGGTAAGCGGCTGGGTCCCGGGACCGCATGTCAGGCACTGGATCCATTCGTGCTCAAAGCTGGTTCTTCCCAGATCAGTAACATTCTCTCTATTTCCATATGGAATACAAACTTCTCTCTTATTCATGGGCACATGTCCACATGCATAGACACACACACAGCTTGTAAGAGACCTGCAAGTTGTGTGGAGTGAACTAAAGAGCTTTTCCCGGCAGAAAGAAGACTATCCAAGAAGACCCTGGGGCGGGAAAGAGCCTGGCAAATTGCAGGAACAAAAGAAGGGCAACATGGTTGAAGAGTCACAAGCTGGTGGGAATGACGCTGTGAGAGACCGAGACGTGGGGTGGAGTTGAGGCTTCATTTCACAAACAAGGAGGAAAACATGAGATGGCTCTATTTAGGTGAGTGAAAACCCTTTGGCTGCTCCAATACGTTGGAGAGAAATCAGGCCAAAAACATAGTGTCCGCTTAGGAAAGTCAAAGGGGAGACTGGTGAATTGGACAGGATGCTGGCAGGAGGGTGGAGAAAGGTTGGTGGGGGTGGGATGTAATTTGAGGCTAGAATCATCAAGATTTTTGGCTGGAGCACCTGGGCGGGTAGTGACAGGACTGACCAAGAGGAGGAACCGAGGAAGGAAGAGAAGAGCTGGAACTCACAGTGTACCCCATCCTTTGATGAAAAGGATAATGCGGACCATCCAAATTAAATCCACACTTACAAATGAATTCTCCATTCTTAGAGTTGGAAATTGCCCTGAGGAAACATTGAGTCAAAAATACAACTCAGGCTTAAATCCCACAGGCCCAATACTATCAGAAGATTTTCACTGCTAACTTGTTTTTGGACAATTAGGGTACCGCTTATTAGATTATAATAATGTTCCAAAAATACCATTTCTAAGATGAGAGTTTGATTCTATTCTAGTACTTTCCTAGTGCTCTCGCCTTTTATTCTTTCTCTTGTGCTTAAGAAGATGAGTGGATTTTACTCTAATTATCTTCTATAGTACTGGTTTGTTTTCTTTTACGTATTCATTTATGTATTTATTTTCTTACCATATGACCTAGTAGGTTCATCTACCATTGAACACTACTCTGTATTTTTGATCTTGCATGATTTAAGCCACCTGACAAGTCTAAGATTCCATGACTATATTATACCATAGCAACAACAAGAGCCATCACTTAATAAATACTTTATACGGGCTTCCCAGGTGTCACTAGTGGTAAAGAACTGCCTGCCAATGCAACAGATATGAAAGACATGGGTTCAATCCCTGGGCCAGGAAAATCCCCTGGAGAAGAGCCTAGCAACCCACTCCAGTATTCTTGCCTGGAGAATGCCATGGACAGAGAAGCCTGGCAGGCTACAGTCCACAGGGTCACAAAGTCAGACACGACTGAAGTGACTTAGCATGAAGTGATTTAATGCACAATAACATGCATTAAGTCAACCTCCACAACAATACCAGGTAGTCCCATTGTTCCGTTTTACGGATGAAGAGCTGAGAGCAGATTTAAGTGAGGTCCCAAGGTCACAGAGAGCTGAAATTTGCCCCAGGATGTTCGCATTCGGAACTACACTCTGATTCTGTGCTTCCTCCTAGGTCATGTGACTGGATCCATTCCACACTGCCATGGCCAGTATCTTGATTCAGATGCAGGGAAATGAAATGTTATGCATAAATCGTTCTTCCCTTTCTATATGAAAAAAAAATATTAAAGCAGAATTTCAAGCCTATGATAAAATCATATGCCATAGACTATGATACACTGATTAGAAAATTTTTAAAGAAAAATTTCCTTTTAACAACATTGGCCTGGGTCAGGGTAAGGGGTAGAAGCTGCTGCTGTTTCTGCTAAGTCACTTCAGTCATGTCCGACTCTGTGCGACCTCATAGACGGAAGCCCACCAGGCTCCTCTGTCCCTGGGATTCTCCAGGCAAGAATACTGGAGTGGGTTGTCAGTCCCTTCTCCAATGCATGCATGCAGGCATGCTCAGTCGCTTTAGTCGTGTCCGACTCTGTGCAACCCCATGGACAGCAGCCGACCAGGCTCCTCTGTCCATGGGATTTTCTAGGCAAGAGTACTGGAGTGGGTTGCCATTTCCTTCTCCAAAGCGGGGTGGAAGGCATGCTGTCATTTCTTGTCATGGGTAATGTGGGGGTGGGGTAGCTGAGAAGGTGGTGGCCCTGGTCAGGTTGACCATGCCCTGCTGGGCACTCAGGAGTTGAGGTACTGTTTGAACTTGGCAATGTACGTAGTCCTATGTGGGGCTCAAAGCAGAAAATGCATTCTCTGATCCAAGAGGGTAGGAAGTATTGAGATGTCCTCCTGAGGAGGAGAAAATTCATATTTTGAAGGATATTATAACGCTTCCTAAATTTTTTCTCTCTCTACAGTGACAATTCTCATGAAATGTCTTTCTGAATGCTTGTTTGTAAAAGGGGAATCAGTGGTTTTGAGTAAATGAGCTTTAAAATAGCCAAGCAGAACTTTTCCATCTTTTAATGAAGACTTTTATTTTATTTCAACCCCAACAGGACCAGGAAACCTAAAGCGTTAACCACAATAAAAATTTCTTTAGGCAAGCTGAAGTCATCTTTAATTCCAGTCTTTTTTCATTACAATTTATTAGTGATGGTAGATACTCTTCTGAAGCTAGTACTGAAAACACATTTTCTCTATGATTTCATTTCCAATGGGTTTTAAGATTTTTGAAGGCAAGGATTATAACTTCATGCCCCTTTATACTTATCAAAGCAGCTTCTAGAGTTCCTTGTGTACAGTAGGTGCTAGTTGTCTGGGGAAAAGCCCTTTAATATTTCTGTGATATTTTGTGTCATTCTTATTGAAACTGTAGAGGAAACATTTAGGGATTAGTTTTCCCTACCCAGTGCATAGTTTGCTTCCCTTCTTTTTTTTTTATCATTTATTTAAATTTTTTTTAATTGGAGTATAATAGCTTTACAATGTTGTGCTGGCCTCTGCCATATAACAGTGTGAATCCGTTATAATTATATATATACACACACATACCCTCTCTCTCTTGAGCCCCCCTCCCTATCCTATTACACCTCTCTAGGTCATCACAGAGCACCAGGTGAGGCTCAGTGCTAGCTTCTCATTAGTTGCCCACGCTCTCAATTCATGCCACCCTCTCCTTCCCTCACAAGACTCCCCAACAAGTCTGTTCTCTATGTCTGCATCTCCCTTCCTTCTCTGCAGGTAGCTTCACAGGCTTTTGAGGCCCTAGGATCTTCTGAAGGTTTCTGTTGATTTTCTTCCTCTTACCTGAGTGGTGATTTCTTTGCTACCAGGAAACTAGTCCTAACGAAAGTGGTTGATAATAACAACACAAAACATTTAAATAATGCTTTAAGATCTGCAATTATTTTTCCGATTCATCCCTTCATTTCCATGGCATCTCCCACAATCCAATTACCATTGTGTAAGGATCTTCGACTGGAGTTTTCTGCTCTGTATCACATCATGATAGATGTCAGAACAGCTGACTGTCACTACTGAATTTCAGAGCTTTCCTGCTTCGTATAGAGTCAGTGAATTAGTGTGGCTATAATTTCAACCACCATGGCATTCTGTCATTAAGAGCCTCTTCATTTCCTACGAGTTTCGTGTTGAGTCATCCAGATAGCCTGATTCCATCCCTAATAAACATAGGGAGAGGAGCAGGAAATAGCCGTTTCAGCAGGTGGCACCCCGCATATCTGCAATTTCTGTTCCTCCTTTAGGCAACACAGTTGAAGGCTGCATGATGAATGAGCACCCGTTGATTGGTCCTATTGTGCATTTGTGATTCTTCTCTTTTTATGTCTAATTTTAGGATGCAGAAGATGCTACGGGGCATCAAAAGCAGATATGTGACACATGCACCAAGATAAAATATAACAATGACATGTGGTCAGAGGATTTTTTTTCCTTCAGAATATCTTAAACTGATAGCAAGTTCCTATGGTGGTAGCTGTGTGCCCAAAGCTGCCTAGAGATGTTGAAATTTGTCCTTCAAAACAGAAACTCCTTACTTCCTCCATCTCTCTCTCTCTCTTTTTCTCTTTTTTAAACATTAGGAAGAACATTTCTCAAGATTGGATGACTTTCCTAGCCACACGCAAGATGGATTTGGGCAGATATTAAGGATATTTCCATTACTGATGATGGAGAATTTCATGTCTGGTTTAGATTGCATATAAAACTTGTCACTAATGGCCAAAAAATCTTGGCAGAAATCTCGTATAAATGATGATGTGTGTCACCTACTAGTAACTACAGTGAAGGAAAAACTTTTCGAAAGCAATCACCTCAGTAGGTTCCAGAAAGATGCAAATCAAGGCAAAAAATAAAATTCCATTTATCTTCATTCCTTTGGCAAAATTACTCTGTGACAGGTACTCCTTGATGAGAAATAGGATGTTGATCCACAGAATCTCTTTTCTATTGTTGTGGGAGTGTAAATTGGTAAATCCACTTTCAAAAATACTTGATCTTGTAAAGTTGAGCATTTATATTTCTTCCTATTCACCAATTTCATTTTAAATATATTGCTTGATTTTAGTTATTTTTCACCTTATAAAAGGGTATGTATGTTAGTGAATTGTAGGTCAGTTTTCATTCCAATCCCAAAGAAGGGCAATGCCAAAGAATGCTCAAACTATCATACAATTGTACTCATTCCATATACTAGTTATGGTTATGCTGAAAATTCTTCAAGCTAGGCTTCAGCGGTATATGAATCAAGAACTTCCAGATATACAAGCTGGGTTTAGAAAAGGCAGAGGAACCAGAGATCAAATTTTCAACATCCGCTGGATCACAGAGAAAGGAAAGGAATTCCAGGAAAACATCTACTTCTGTTTTATTGACTACATGAGAGCCTTTACCTATATCAGTCACAACAAACTGTGGAAAATTCTTAAATAGATGGGAATACCAGAACACCTCACCTGCCTCCTTAGAAACCTGTATGTGGGTCAAGAAGCAACAGTTAGAACCAAACGTGGAACAACTGACTGATTCAAAACTGGGAAAGGAATATGTCAAGGCTGTGCATTGTCAACCTGCTTATTTTACTTCTATGCAGAGGGAAAGAAAGTGAAAGTGAAGTCACTCAGTTATGTTCAACTCTTTGCAACCCTATGGACTGTAGCCTGCCAGGCTCTTCGGATTTTCCAGGCAAGAGAGTGGTTGACATTTTCTTCTCCAGGGGATCTGCCCAACCCAGGGATTGAACTCAGGTCTCCCACATTTCAGGCAGACTCTACCTGCTGAGCCTTCATGGAATCTATGCAGAATACATCATGTAAAATGACAGGCTGGATAAATCACAAGCTGGAATCAACCTTGCCGGGAGAAATGTTAAGAACCTCAGATATAGATGATACCACTCTACCACTCTGGCAAAAAGGAAAGAAGAACCTCTTGATGAGAGTGAAAGAGGAGAGTGAAGAAGCTGGCTTAAAACGCAACATTCAAGAAACTAAGATCATGGCATCCGGTTCCATCAATTTATGGCAAACAGATGGGGAAAATGTGGAAGCAGTGACAGATTTTCTTTCCTTGGGCTCAAAAATCACTGAGGAGGGTAACTGCAGCCATGAAGTTATATGACACTTGGTCCTTGGAAGAAGACAAACCTAGACAGTGTATTACAAAGCAGAGACATCACTTTGCTGACCAAGGACCACCTAGTCAAAGTTGTAGAGTTGTGATATGTAAAAGTAGAGGTGTGATATGTAGAATTATGTGATATGTACAGATGTAAGAGTTGGACCATAAAGAAGGCTGATTGCTGAAGACTCTTGAGAGTCCCTTGGACAGCAAGGAGATCAAAGCAGTCAATTCTAAAGGAAATTAACCCTGATTATGGGCCTTAGTCCAAACTAACTGGTGTCTTACAAGGAGAAGAGATCAGAACACAGACATCAGGAGACAGCACAGAGGGACCACAGGGTGAAGGGGCAGCAGGTGCATGCCCTTCTGCCAGGGAAGGGGGAGAAACCAGAAGAACCCAACCCTGTCGGCACCCTGATCTTGGATTTCCAGCCTCCAGGACTGTGAGAAAATACACTGTGGCCATTTGTTCCAGCAGCCCTAGGAAACCGGTAGAGGCATCATGCCCAAGAGAAGGTCTTGCCTGGAGTGCCAGCAGTCCTGCTCCTCGACCACGGCAAGTGGAACCCCACCTGGGCTCCACCCTTTGGAGTCTCTTACAAATCACAAACATGGAACCACAAAGCATTTCCCTCCCTTTTTTGATAACAGAAGAAAATTTGCTTGAACATTTAATAACCAACCTATCAGCCCATCGGGCTTCCCTGCTCATGTCAAGAATGCATGTCTGAGGATGACAGTGGTGTGTGTGTGTGTGTGTGTGTGTGTAAGTAGGAGATCACAGCCACAGCCCTGGGAGACCAGAGACAGAGGGCTCCCTCCACAGATCTGCAGCACCAGGATCTAGGCAGACCAGGCTCCCCAGACCACGGCACACTACCTCCCTTCTGTTTGGGTGGTATGCTTTGGGAAGGTGCTTAGCATCACCAGGAAATCTTAGGTCTAAAAGCCAGGACCTGGGGAGAGGACTTGCCTGCCAGGGGAGCTTCACTCTCTCCCAGTGTGGGTTCAGGTGGATCCTGTCACCTCTCAGGAATAGTTGCCATTTCTCTGTCTATCTTCTGCTTACTCCGAGAACTCAAGTGTTAAGGGTATGGTGGTTTAAGGGACAGTATAGCTCCTTTAGCCTCTGGATTAGAGGTCCCTTTCTAAGAAACAGACTCTGGGTCCTTGAGTTGGGAACATGATTTCAGGTTGTGGGCGCAGCTAGATTTATAACATTTACTGTTTTGTGATTGGGCTTCCCTGGTAGCTCAGTGGTAAAGAATCCGCCTGCCAATGGAAAGCCGCAGGAGACATGGCTTTGATCTTTCAGTTGGGAAGATCCCTGGGAGGAGGAAATAGCAACCCACTCCAGTACTCTTTCCTGGAGAATCCCATGGACACAAGAGCCTGGCAAGCTACAGTCCATGGGATTACAAAGAGTCAGACATGACTTAGCAACTAAACAACAACAACCATTTTGTGATACCATATGTGAGCTTTGATTTATAGTGAGACTCTGGAATCCTCAAATTCTCCAGGTGAAGCTGTTTCAACAAGAATACTCATAAAAGCTTTATGTGCAAGAGCAAAAACTTGGCCACAATCAAAATTCCCATAGCAGAAGAAGGGATGAAGTCACTGAGAGCATATTCACAAAACAGAATATTACATAGCAATCAAAATGATTGAATCATAGCACCAAGGAACACAGGGGGTTAACCTTAGCAAGAAAATACTCACTGAAAAAAGCACAGAGGAGATTATGTACAACATGACCATGGAATACATTTAGAAACAACCACAACGAGAAACACATGATGTTTTAATTTCATACCTTATCTAGATTAGAAGAAGGAGAATGGTGAATACAAGATTTAGCGGGGAGGGGTTCCTCTGGCCCAGGGACAGAGCACTCAACATGGGAAGATACATTACTCCAAATGATCTAGGTCTAAGGTCATGAGGTGTGTCCATGAGAATCAATATTGGCATGGGTTTTCCCCAAAACGCGTTTTTGGCTAACCCAATATATTTTTGCAATAAATTAGTAAATAGTTAAAGGAATACATAATAAAAAAGCCATAGCTGGCAAGATGACAGAAAGCTATGATGAAGCAAGGATTGTCTACTTTTGTGTGCCTCTGCTCAAAGAATTAAAATCGTAACCACCTTTTCTCAGAAGTGTTCAGTTCAGTTGCTCAGTCGTGTCCAACTGTTTGCGACCCCATGAATCGCAGCATGCCAGGCTTCCCTGTCCATCACCAACTCCCAGAATTCACTCAGACTCACGTCCATTGAGTCAGTGACGCCATCCAGCCATCTCATCCTCTGTCGTCCCCTTCTCCTCCTGCCCCCAATCCCTCCCAGCATCAGAGTCTTTTCCAATGAGTCAACTCTTCACATGAGGTGGCTAAAGGACTGGAGTTTCAGCTTTAGCATCATTCCTTCCAAAGAAATCCCAGGGCTGATCTCCTGCAGAATGGACTAGTTGGATATCCTTGCAGTCCAAGGGACTCTCAAGAGTCTTCTCCAACCGTTACTCACCCATAAATAAAGTCAGAGGTGTTACTCACTCATAAATGGATCTCCATGCAGTCCAAGGGTGTTACTCACTCATAAAAAAAAGTCAGAGGTGTTACTCACTCATAAATAAGATCAACCTTTTATGCAGAAATTACTTACTGCACCTGATGAAACTCGTCCAAATGGACTGAATAGTGAGGTAAGAAAATAGGGAGCTACATGAGTTTCCTAATGCAGGGCCAAGTTATACATCAAGCAAACCAATATTCTTGATTATGAACACAAATAACCTGTTTCTCAACAGGACTATTTCAATGGCAGGAGAATGTGTGCAAATGATTCTGCCTTGGTCTCAGCAGAGTCCAAAGCTGGGTCTCAGCACCAGTCTTGCTGCTTAATAATTTGCCTGGGACAAAGCATTGGATCTGCAGTTTGTTGTGGTCTTGGAACAAATTTCTCTGTGTGTCCTCCTTAACCACTGAGGTTGCAGGGTCCTGCTGTTGCTTTTGTCCCTTTCTTGAATGTGGGACTTAGAATGATAGTGTGACTCACTGGAACCTTCTGTGTGCAGTATCCTGGTCTTGTTCATAACGAAGGAATAATGGTGTGTTCCTCCAACTGGAGCACCCAGAGATAATGAGGCCTTTGAATAAGACATCTCTGCTCAGCATGATTCCTCCATCCTCTTTCAACTTGGTTAGATGCATTCTACCTCTGTGCTTATTAGCATCTGGGGTAACTAGATACGTTTGCCCTTGCCTGGATGTTTACACAACTTTTCACTTTGTCTGTTTCAACCAGGATCACTGAGAAAACAGAGCTGAATGGAAAAGCTTCAGCTACTTCAGTTGTCCACTGGTTAACTTTTTTTTTTTTTTTAATTGCAATGTTTGTAGAAGAAGATAGAAAATTTGTCTGCATTTAAATTTGTACCCTGCGTACAAAGAGTTTACTATATATATATAGTAGTAAAGCTGGCATAGTTAAAAACAGTATCTTATAATCTCCTATTTTCATAGTACTTGAAAAGTGGCAAATTTTTTCTTGAATAAGCAAATGATCATTTTTTCATAGTCATCTTTTCACTCTGGTAGAATTTCATAGTTGTGTTATTATAAGATAGAAACCTTTACTTGGATGGCCTTCTTATTTTTCTTTTTTATATTTCTTTAGTAGTAAAATGAAAACATGTTAAATATTGGACTTTTGATGAAGAGATAAACATAACTTGGACAATACTTAAAATTTTAACCTAAACTTGAGATGCTCATTTTTGTTAAACTATCTTTTTATTGTGTCCTATAAAGTCGTCAAACATCTATCTTTTAAAAAAATAATTTTAAACCATTCTTGAAAGGAAGTATCATTAACATTTCTTCTGCTTAATGTAATTAGAAGAGGAGGCTCCACCAGCACCTTACCTAAACGTTTGGGAGGTTTCCGAAGGTTTAGGTTCCCACTGCATCCTATGTCTCCCAGAAGCCTGAAGAGAAGAGTGCTTAGTTGGAGGAAAAAGGATAGGAAGATATCAAAATCACTCCTGGATTCTGATCATTAGACATTATCAATAGCATTCTTAAGGAATGCACATTGGAAACAGGCTAGTCAAAATAAAACCTTCCAGAGCAGCTATCTGGTATTGAAAAAGCAAAAGGATTTTCCTCGAAGCCTTCTATGCCAGCTCTGGGGCTGAATTATTGATTACTGGAAAGATTCAAAACTGAGAAACATTTTGGGTTTCTCTATGTTAATCAAAACTACAGCTTTCACTCTTCCCCGTGTGTTTCAACACAACAGGGCCACTGATTTATTGAGGGAGCCAATGGTAAGCTAGTTTACAATGCTCTTCCTCCAGGGAGGCTCAGTGGTATATCAATTAGGCAATATGTGACATACTAAAATATTTTATCGACAACTGTTAAGGAATATTTAAACAGGATTAAAATATAGCCCTAGATATGCTAATGCTTTTTAAAAAAAGGAAAAAGAAAACTGTTCCCTCAACAGGCAGAAATTTAATAAGAAAGATAATGTAGAGATATGTTAGCAGATAAACGATAACAAGGAACCTAATATGAAAAGAAGCAGTGACATCTTCTCATCCTAAAGGAAGAAGCTCTGAATTGTCAGATGTTCTTGAGATTAAAACTAGCATCATCCTTACACCCTGTTGCAAATACAGCTTAGGAAAGGTTTAACATGGCTGAACTTGACTTATAGTTAACTGACTTCAATAACTTGATAATAAGAATAGATCTAATATTTTTCACAAGGAAATGAATACTGATTGTTTAAAAACTTGCCATTATTGAGCAGAAACATCAATGTGGGCTTATTCTTAGGTAAGCAGCCTATATAATAATAATTAAACAAGAATTTCATAGGAGAATGTTTCTGTAACTGTTGTATGTGTGTGACTCTGATTTTCTTTTTTTTAGGCTACAAATGAAAATGAAATGCAAAGTTAATCATTGGTTTGGAATCCAGGGTCATAGACAAAATAGGTCCCAAAATAGTGGAAGTCAGGTTAAGTGTAAGCTGAAGACCTGGTGTGAGTGGTAGGAACCAATGAGGCCCTACTCAATTCTTTCTTGTTGTGGCTCCAAGGAAAGGCACGCCTATCGTGCTGCCAGATGTTCAAGAGATGTAAAGAGGCCAGCGACTTGAATTGCTATGCAAAATCTTCCTATGTTGGGTAATGGCTCATTAAAAACAAAACATAACCAAACAAAAAAGGTGCAAGCTTATCAAAGCATAACTACAGACCAATGAAATGTCACGTCAGCTACTTATATAGTGGATGTGGGAAATATTTATGCCACGATAGAGGTTCTGCAATAAAGAGATATTTGTATAGGACCTACTGTATAACACGAGGACAGTCAGGGATTGTTTCAGGAGAGAAACTATCATGGCTTAGGCTTCAAGAAGAGACGTGATGTATATCTATTACGAATAAAAAGAAACAAGAGATTTTGCTTAATGATTAAGGGGAGAAAGGGAGCAAGTCTGGCACGAAAAGTTTTGGTCTAAGCAATGGGGAGGGTGGTAGAACCAGTTTCTCTGATGGGGAAAACTTTGGGAGAAGTATAGTGGGGCCAGGTTAAATTCTGGATGCCAAAATGATTATATTTAAATGAGGTTATCTAGAAGGCAGCTGCTTATCTGAACTCAGTTAGGAGATAGATCAACATTACAAAATAGATTTGGGAATCTTCAGCACACTGATGACATTTAAAGCCATGGACTGAATGAAGCTGACTTTTTTTTTTTTTTTTAAGATTTTTAAGATGATGCTATTTATCCATTTTATTTGTTTATTTATTTGGTCATGCTGCTCAGCTCAGTTTCCCAATCAGGGATCAAACCCAGGTCCCTGTCAGTGAAAGCACAGAATTCTAACCCCTGAACTGCCAGGGAATTCTTGAATGAGGCTGTTTAGACAGGGATGTAGACACTGAAGGGAAAATGAACACGTAGGAAGTTCAGGGGCTCCCTAACACTGAGAAATCTGGAAGAGAGAGGTGACCCAGAATGATGCAAAGGGCTTTGGGAAGGAGTACCTGGAGAGGCAGAAAGAAAACTCAGAGGTGTTTTGCATGGAACACCTAGAAAAGAAATTATTTCAAGAAGAAAAAGATGGACTAAATACTGATGAAAGGTTGCTGCTGCTGCTGCTAAGTCGCTTCAGTCGTGTCCGACTCTGTGCGACCCCATAGACGGCAGCGCACTAGGCTGCCCCGTCCCTGGGATTCTTCAGGCAAGAACACTGGAGTGGGTTGCCATTTCCTTCTCCAATGCGTGAAAGTGAAAAGTGAAAGTGAAAAGTGAAAGTGAAGTCCCTCAGTCGTGTCCGACTCTTAGTGACCCCATGGACTGCAGCCCACCAGGCTCCTCTGTCCGTGGGATTTTCCAGGCAAGAGTACTGGAGTGGGGTGCCATTGCCTTCTCCGGATGAAAGGTTAAGTAATGTGAAACTCAAGAACTAACCAGTGATTTGACCAGATCGGCTCATTCTGTAAACAGTTCAAGCACACCTTCTAAAAGAGTGCTAGCTATTTAATTATTAAATATAGACTGCAGATTCATTTTGGAAAAATAAAAACTAATTAGAAATTTTCATCAGGGTAACCAAGAAAAATTTAAATTACTGGGTCATGTCGGTAACTCACACCTTATCTTATTCAACATGCACATATACAGTTTCCAAAAGGGAATAATAAACTTTCCTGTTTTCAAATTGTTGCATTATTTCTCAGCCTAGAATAAATTAATGAAAGGATTCTTCTTATACTTGGAAATAGGTACCTTATTAGGTTGATTATCACTTCTGTGTTCACTGATAAATGGACGCATCAAAGCAGCTGCCACCAATTTCATTATTTAAAAACAAAAACTTCCTGCAGAGTTTACCCATAACCCTTAAATTTATTTTAATGGCCACTGTGTCAAGATTACTAGAAGAGGCTATATTGTAATTAACTCTTCTTTAGCATTTAAGGATTTACTTTGACACTAATAAGAAAACTGGAAAGAAATTACTAGTTCCAGTTAATAATATTGTCCATGGCTTCAACTATCACATTAACATGTCCTGCCAGATCTTTATCCCCAATCACTCTCCCCATTGTCACATGATGTCTCAGTGACCCACTAACAGAGCTTGGTTAAGAAAACTCTATGATCCCCTTTCCATTCAAAATGAAACAACATTAAACTATACGGTAGCAACACAGTTCTGTTTTTTTCTGGCTTCCATATTTTTAGATTATATCAATATTCTTTTTAAAAAATCAAATGTTAATGCTGAAAAATGTTTTTATACAGTGATGTGTTGCTTCCATTTTCTGATCTGGTCATCGCTTCAAGTGTCATTTATCTACAACTGTCCTCATCAAGTTTTCCTAACAAAGCAATGTTGCTTTTAGACCAGCGGCTCTTGAACTATTTTGGATTCAGTGGTTCTTTGAAAAGCTGATGAAGCCTATAGACCTCTACAAAAATGCACATAAATACATACGCAAGTATTTTTGACAGCTTTATTCTCTTTCCCTCCATGTTCATTTCCACTTAACAGCTAGATGAGAAAATCCTGCGAAGGAGCAGATCACGTTCACTTCTCATTTTCATAACGATCACTTACTAATCATAAAATAGAAATGGCTCCAAACTGTGCAACTAAAACAAAATAAGCTTTAATTCTGCTCAAAACAACTGTTAATGAAGAGGCTTATTGTTTGGTTTGTATGAGAAGTGATTGTGGCATAACTGGAATGTGTAAATAATCTCTGAAAGCCAACTGATTGAGGATTTCGGCTTTGATAGAGGGAGTGAAGAAAATCTGTACTACAAAAAAAAAAAAAAATTACTTTTTCAAATTTTAAAAAGACAGTAGCAAATGAAATCCAAACTTCCATGACTGACTTTCTCCTGCAAGGAGTAGGTTTGTCAGGAAATGCAAGAATCCCATCTCATCATTTCCTTTGTAGCCGAGTCAAAGAAGACATGGTGGTCATGCCCGAGTCACTGAGACCATCTGTGTTAACAGCCAAAGGATTACAATTCTGCATTTCAGTTTTAAAGCCTTTTGGAGCAGAAGTAACCTTCAGAAAAGTTCTGCAGATTTCTGCCTGCTGAGAAATTGAAAGGCAAAGTTACTCTTGACACCAGGCTCCAGAAATGTTTCCTCCGCATTGAAAAGCTTACTTTCTTCTCCACTTCCAGTCTCTGCTTCCAGAGAGCCAGCTGGGACAAAAGAAAGTAGATGTTTAGCAGGCTCCAAAATAGTAACTTGAGAGACTTGAATCCAAACTTTCACTTCTTTCTTATGGCTGAAAATATCAGCCAAATACTCGAGTCAGGAACAAACTCTTTCCTGTCAGACTGTTCAGAGAAGAGCTTCTGTCTCTCTGAAAACAAACAGAATTTCTGCCTGTTGTTCAGTTCTGGGGCTTTAAGATTGGCCCCGTGAAATTCAGTCTTCTTTGGTAATTCAGGATTAGGTTTTTGTGATTATTCAAATTAAACTTTGAGTAAGTTCCAGCCTCTTTAATATTAGCATGAAAGAAAGAAAGAGAAGGGAGGGAGGAAGAGAGTGAGAGAGGGAAGGAAGGAAGAAGGGAGTCCCATGGTCGGGAGAGTTGGACTAGAAAGAAGGCTGAACTGCAAAGAATTGATGATTTTGATTGTGGTGCCAGGGAAGACTCTTGAGAATCCCCTGGACTGTAAGGAGATCAAACCAGTCAATCCTAAAGGAAATCAACCCTGAATATTCATTGGAAGAACTGATGCTGAAGCTAAAGCTCCAGTACTTTGACCACCTGATTCGAAGAGCTGACTCACTGGAAAAGACCCTGATGCTGGAAAAGATTGAGGGCAGGAGGAGAAAGGGGTGACAGAGGATGAGATGGTTAGACAGCATCAGCGACTGCATGGACATGAATTTGAGCAAACTCCAGGAGATAGCAGAGGACAGAGGAGACAGGTGTGCTGCAGGCCATGGGGTTGCGAAGAGCTGGACATGACTTCAAAACTGAACAATGACAAATGGTCTCTGAAATTTGAGGAGTGTAGATATAAGGCCCTTCTTGACCTTTGTTAGCTCTGCGTGTGTGTCTGTGTGTGTGTAAACAACTTTATTGAGATATAATTGACATACACTAATCTGCACATATGTAAATTGTATGATCTAGCAAGGCCTGCCACACATCTGTACCCGGGCAACCATCACCACAAAGAGGCCAGTGAACACAGCTAACACCTCTGAAAGTTTTCCCATTTTCTTTTTTACTTCTTCCTTCCCATCCATCTCAGAGCCTTCTTTCCATGAACCTTCTTTCCGTCACTATAAATAAGTTTGCATTTCCCAGCTCTTAAAATAAATGGAATCATAAAGTATGTACTTTTTTATAGCTCTTAAAGAAATCACTCAGTATAATTATTTTGAGATTAATCCATATTGTTCTATGAATCAATAGGTCATTTCTTTCTGTTGTGAGTAATATTCTACAGTACGTATGTAGATCACTATTTGTTTCTCATTCGTTTATTGATGGATATTGGAGTTTCCAGGTTTAATAAGGGTAGATTACACCTACCAAAATATTTGAGACAATCTAGTAAGGTGACTAAGGTTCATAGTACATACATCCTATCCTTATTTGGAGTAAAATAATTTCTTAGTGACAAAATTGAACAAGGTTAATTTTTATTGCTGATATTTTTTGTTCCCCTCCCCCCACATAACTAATCTTCACAGTATTATAAAGAAGAAAATTAAATACTTCCTTGAAAATTCAGTTCAATATCTGAAATGCTTCTGTGGATTTCCAGATTAAAAATCTCTGCTCTACATGTTTATGCATTTATTGTTGGGAAGAGAATTCCTCTACTTTTCTCCTCATTTTTACTGGGTCCTCCCAAAGGAGAAGGAGCTATAAGCTTGATTGGTCAGAGACTGAGACATTTATTGGATGGAATTTTCTAACTGGAGGGCTCATTGTGTGTTAAAGGACAGTGCCCGCCCACAGTGCACCCAGATGTCCCTCCTTACGCCTTGTTTGAGATAAACTCTCAAAGCAGCGATGGCCTGGCCCCTAGACCAGACCCGCTGTGCATTTTTCCCTCCCAAAGGACCAGCTATGACTGGGTTGGCCAATCAGATGGCAGCTTTTTCTCCAGCTAAGATAGCTAAGAACCTTAGATTACAGCGAGGGAGAGGGAAGCAGAGGGTCCTTCTCCAGTTGTTTTACTGAAGCTGAATTTTTCACCAATGCTTTCTCCAGGGCCCTGTTTAGGGGGATTTTTGTTGAGCTATTCATGGATGGGTAGGTCTATGCCATTCCACTCGGCACTACTTTATGTACATGGTTTTCTTGGTCAACAGCCCTGGAGAGAAGAAGAGTTGAATGAAAGAATTTGAAAATGCAAATTCAAATGGTCTCTTTGAGGTATATATCAAGGTTAGAATTAAATTTGGTGAAATACTTATTCTTTAGTCATAACATTCTATTTCTTCTCCTCCTTTTGGTTTTTACTTTCATCTCCCTAGCCCTGGCTCTTATCTTACTATACTTTGATGATCACAATTGCTTTAAAAACTTGCTCATGTCCATAAAGTTTGTACACTACACATAGCATGCAATGTTCCCTAAAAAAATCGGTTATGAGCAATAACATTAAACATAAAACATAAGGGATGTGACAATATCTGCTATGACTAGCCCTAAAGTAGTTTATAAACCAAAGTTGTAAAAATGATATGGAGCTATGAGTCAGAACTGTTCACAATAAAACCAGAAAGTCCATCTATATATGAGACCACCAAGTGAGGGAAATGTCCAGAAAATTATTTACTTAATATTCCTCTATTGAGTGTATTCTGTCCATTCTCCTTTTCCAAGACGGATTACCACCCAAATCACTGAAGACAGATGGTTGCCTCTATTTTTAAAATGTTCTAGAGTCGATAATTTCACAAGCTCCTTTGGTAGTCTGTTTCAGTGGTTAATCACTCTCACACTCAAGACGTTCTTCCTTATGTCTAATATATGATGTCTAAATAATGAAATACACTGACTGGAATAAGGAGGGTAATTTTAACTTTCACAGCTGCTAGAACTAGAGACCTAAACAATTTTTCAAGGAGACACATGGCTCTATTATGTTCTCTATGGGGCTGACAGCTCCTTCCCTGACCTTTCACCCTCTTTATAAGTCTATAATTCTTACTTTCCACAGGATATTGTCTACTGAATATCCTACAGACATTCAGAAGTTAAGCTAATCAAAGTAGACTGACTTTGCTTGTTAAAAATGCAGTTTTCTTGAATATGGAGTTCTAGGGTCCACTTTCACTTCTATTTGCAATACAAAATTCAGAAAACTGTTAAATCTATCTATAAGGCAATTTCATAGTCATAGTTTTGGTAAAGCATGTTGGGATTTCATTCCTAAACAATTAACGGTGTATGTCTTGGGTGGAGTCTCTACGTTTCCCAACACCAGAAGTGCCCAACTGCCTTCCTCACTGTAGGACTTGGGGTAACAATGACAATGCCCTGGACATTCTAAACAAGGCTCACTTAATTTTTTTTTCCCCTGTCCTCCGTTGTCACCTTTCCTGCAGCCAGGAATGTCTCCTGAGTACCTCTGATTAAGGATAAATTTTTATTCTTATGTTTCTTTCCAGTGTCAGGAAACCCTTTCAACAGGATTTAGAGATGATTAAATGTGAGGGGAGATAGCTTAAGGAGTATCCCTTCCTAGGGTAGTGAACTTTAAGTGTGTCTGATGTGAGGGATAAAGCTGGACTCCAGTACTTTGGCCACCTCATGCGAAGAGTTGACTCATTGGAAAAGACTCTGATGCTGGGAGGGATTGGGGGCAAGAGGAGAAGGGGACGACAGAGGATGAGATGGCTGGAGGGCATCACTGACTCGATGGAAAGTGAGTCTCAGTGAACTCCGGGAGTTGGTGATGGACAGGGAGGCCTGGCGTGCTGTGATTCATGGGGTCGCAAAGAGTCAGACACGACTGAGCGACTGATCTGATCTGATCTGATCTGATGTGAGGGAAGGGACTGCCTTCCTGGAACACTGAGTCCCCGTGACATCACATGCACTCTCAGGATGGTGACCAGAGACAGGCCCCCTCCGCATTCCTCTTGGCTGTGAGTGAACCAGACTTGTCTCATCCAGAAAGCATATGACGCCCCTGGACCTTCGCTGCTTTCCTATCTTCCCATCGGACCATCACTCACTTCCCTGCCTTGGGGCACCTCCCTTCCCCTCCTCAAGTCCATTTCTTCCCCCTGTCCCATTGCCCAGAAGGGCCACTTAGCACTGACATTCAAAGGCACAGCAGCAGGACCCTGAGTGACTCCTTCCAACTTTCCCCTGAAAATTATAATGAACTTATCTATGAGACAGAAATAGAGTCACAGATGTAGGAAAAAAACTTAAGGTTTCAGAGGGCAAGGGTTGGGCATAATAAATTGGGAGATTGGGGCTGACATACACATACTACTATATATTGGGTTGGCCAAAAAGTTCATTCAAGTCATTATGGAAAAATCCAAATGAAATTTTTGGCCAATCCAATATAAAACAGATAACTAACAAGGACCTACTTTATAGCATAGGGAACTATACTCAATATTCTGTAATGACATATGGGAACGTAATCTAAAAAAAGAGTTGTTGGTCAGTTGCTAAGTCATGTCCAACTCTTTTGTGACCCCATGGTCTTTAGTCCACTAGGCTCCTTCTGTCATGAAATTCCCCAGAAAAGAATACTGGAGTGGGTTGCCATTTCCTTCTCCAAGGGATCTTCCCAACCCAGGAATTAAAACCCCATTTCCTGTGTCCCCTGCATTGGCAGAAGATTCTTTACTGTTGAGCCACCAAATATATGCACAACTGATTCACTAGCTGTATACCTGAAACTAACACAATATTGTAAACCAACTATAGAGGTGAAGTCGCTCAGTCGTGTCCGGCTCTTTGCAGCCTCATGGACTGTAGCCTACCAGGCTCCTCCATCCATGGAATTTTCCAAGCAAGAGTACTGGAGTGGGTTGCCATTTCCTTCTCCAGAGGATTTTCCCAACGCAGGGATCAAACCCAGGTCTCCTGCATTGCAGGAAGATGCTTTATGGTCTGAGCCACCAGGAAAGTTCTGAAAACTCAACTATACTCCAGTTTAAAAAAAAAAAAGTATAGACAGACAAAGGTAAATGTCTTAAGAATGCTATTTAGGGTCATTTTACTCTCAGATTAAGAAGCTGCATTGAAGTTACTGATGATACTGAAACAAAAAGGGAACAAAGCCCAGAGCAAGAATTGAAGAGATTCTCAGCATTTAAATTAGTAACTGAAGAGCAATAAGTACAGCTTCTGGTTCACAGAAGGGTCCTAGATCCTGAAGGTCTGTGTTTGAATATTTGTTGTTTCAAAGACTGCTAGTCAGACTGGGGCATGTCACTTGGCTTTTCTGCCTCAGTTTCTTCATCTGTGAAATGGGGATAATGCTGACCTCAATTATGACTGTTAGGCATAAATGTAATGCACACAGTTGACATATAAAGTGTTAGTTGTGCTCACTAATGAAGGATAAAAGATATTGAGGCTATATTTTTTAAGATTATTTTGGCAATGTGGAAGAAAAAGAATAGAACATGTCTTCTGAGACAGGAGTGCCATCACCGTGCACAGAGTCTGTGAGAGGGAGCCCTGGGCAAGGTGAGCAGAGAGAATGGAACCAGTGGAAGGAAAGAGCCCAGTGCTGAACATGGAACCCAGAACTTAATACATTTGATAAATAGATAAGGGTCTATTTTTCCTCAGTTGTTGGAATAAGGAGAGGGCATAGACATATAGAAAGGCCTCGGAGGGGGGGGGGGGAAAGATAATTTGTTTCCAATTCTGTAGGCTTTGAAATCTTTAAGTCATAAGGTATGGTTTGCTGGCTGGACAGAATGGAAGTTGGTCAGAAAAGACTGGTCGATATACCAGAAAGAGTAGGGGGAAGCTGCTTTCTACAGGAAATAAGATGAATACAGAAAAGTGTAGTGGGGGTGAGTTCATTAATGTTTACTGATAAGCAACAGCATAATAAATGTTCTTGAGATGCTTAAGAAATTTCTTTTAGAGCATAAAGGATAGCTTTTGTTTGTTTCTGTTTATTTTATGAGGGAACCATGACTTAGTTTTGGATGTGAATGAGGCAGTTCAAGAATGATCCCAGTTTTCTTGGTTTACAGGAGCCACTTAACTTGCCCAGTATTTTTGCCTTGGTATAGCTCTCATTCTCCTTTGATTCATTATCTTGGTTAGTCCTCATGACAGTGAGGTAGATATTATTATTTCTCTTTTAAGGATGAGAAAATGCCACAACCAGAATCAGAAGGAGTCTAGGGACTTCTTCAGGTCTCAGAAGGCTTTCTCCTTAAATGCTGAGGACCTGCTACTGTGTTTTGTAATCTTTATGTGTGAATTGGGCACTTATCACAGGTATTTGCCAATGAAAGAAATCTTTAAGTAAATACTAATTTTGTTTCATTTTGTGGTGTTTGCATATTTTGGCCTCTCTGCATGGCATGTGGAATCTTATTTCCCTGATCAAAGATCAAACCCATACCCCATGCACTGGAAGCACAGAATTTTAACCACTGCCAGGGAAGTCCCAGGGAAATCTTCTAAAAATCCATTCATATTCGCAGATGATAAAGCTGCTTGAAACTAGTGACTTCAAGTTTTCTCCTTCCCTCCACCCAACACGGTTCAAAGCAAAGCAATACTTCATTTTCAGGTTTTCTTTTTTTTTTTGGAGGGGGCAGGTTGTATATCTGTGCCTTGTATTCTCATGATTAAGGCAAAACTTGGAAGTCAATATTTTATTGAATACTAATTCTTGCTGAGCTCCCAGCTCCTTGGAATCCTGAAGCTAGTCACTTTGCTTTTCTGAGTTTCTGCCAATCCAGTGATAAAACTGCTAAAAAAAACAAAAAGAACCTCACCCCAAAAATTGAATCCAGATTTTCTCTTGTATAAATTAACAGAAAAAAAAAAGTACACAGAAGCAGGTTACATAAAATAAGTGAAATAAATGTTTCTAATGGACTGAGGGTGGTTTATAGAGGCCAAAGTCACTGTCCTGCTGGCAATAAATACTTGATTAAAAGAATAGTAGGCATTTGATTGAAATGGGCTCATTTGCCACTTTGTTTTCTAGAGTTAATGACATTTGTTTTGCACTTCATTATTTTGTCCTGCTTAAATAATAATCTAAAAATGAAAAGAAATGAAAACAAAGGACCCAGTGTCCTTTGCCTTGCTGGAGGGAAAGTACAATGCTAAATAGTCTCCTTTTTTTGGTATATCATCACATTTAAATAGAGTTTTCTCTCTACATTAAATTAACCTACAAATCTCAGTGGTTCAGTGAATTTTTTATTGGTCTTTGTAATTCCTCTCCCCCATTTTTGCTAATAGAATAACAAACAATGTCAAAGCTGTAGACTGTGATACACACATAAGAACAATAATAAGAGACAATGCAAAATAGAATTAAATTCCGAGACTGTAGTTGTTTTCTCTGAATACTTAATGTCTCTGATTGCTGAAAACTGTAAGTAACAATGATTCAAAAAAATTGGTCCAATCCTGATATGATTCAAATATGAGGTACTTTGTGTCTTTTAAAGCAATACTTTTAAAACATCTTAACTTATACATGTGTAGTTACTTCTTTTCATACCCACAAAGGAAATTTCAGAGGTAGTGATCCAATCATATAAACCGGAGATCCTTGTTGGGTAAACCATTGGATGACTGAAAAGAGGAGGCAATTTAAGCCACTGTGTTATCAATTTAGCTATGTAAGAATGGGTGCTCTTTAGTTCAGAAACATGTCTAAGGATTTGTCAAATCTAAAAATAGTACCAGAGCCTACGTGCTTCATGCCCTTTCTGCTGCTGAATTTAAAGCCAGATAATTCAAAAGAGAATTTTTCATTAGGTACCAATGTCTGTGCCTACCACTGTCATTGCCAATGAAAATAAGAGATGTAAAGATAATATTTTTTAATGTAAAATATTTTACCGCTTTAAGGTTTAAATTTTTTAAAATCATGAGTTTTGAAAGACTTTTTTTTTTTTAACTATTATATTCTTTTTCTTGGAAAACCATCAAAATATTGTATCTCAGCCACCCCACCGGTAATCACAAAGCTTAGGTCAATCGTCCAGGAATCAGAGTATCCAGGTCCAAGTGAACCAAACTGGGAACTGCAGACACCACAGTGCAAACATTCAGAAAGGCAAACCATTCTTCTCCCAGAGGGGATCTAATGCGACAAGAGAATTCTTACCACCTACTACAGATGTTACAGTTGCAAAAGGGAAGACTTTTATTAAAAAATATTATTCTAACATTATTTAAGGAAGAAAAACTTGGATGGAGTTTTGAGTTCTGGGGAGCACTCATCTGAACTTCCCTCATTTAGGGTCAAGAATAAAATGCAAATACTATTTCCTGTATTATCTTAAGACATTTTGTTGAAGCAGTTGGATATTTCAAAAGAGAAGAATATTCTAACCACTGAGGGTATTTACTTTATGTCATTCCCTTTATTTCAATGTTAGGTGACTTCTAGAGCCATAAAATGGGAATAACAACAATAATATTTAAAATAACACCAGTGTTGACATGGAAGAGTCGGTTGGCTTCTCCATGGTTACTCTCATTCACACCTACCCCTGCCCCATTCTTCACTGTGGATATTTGTTTTCCCAAAGTAGCTTTGACTTTATTTTTTTTTCCAAGTTGCCATTCCTAAACCACACAGTCATTTAAAAAAAAAAAAAAGTAACATTCTTAGGATATGACAACAGACTAGGCAATGGCACTGGTATTAAGAAATGAAGACTACTCTTGAACAGCAAGGACAGATTAAATGAAGTGATCAAAGTCCATAGGGTTGCAAAAGAGTCAGAAATGACTGGCTAAACAGCAACAACAAGGACAAAAACAAAGTGACGCAATAATGACTTATTCAGAGTCACACGTGCAGTTTATATCCAAAGCAAGAGTTTATACTTCAGAAATCCTGAACTATTCTGGCTTTGTTCCTGTAGGGTTTGAGCCTCTGAAGAAAAGATCCTTCTCTCCCTTCTCGACGTCTCTCTCGTTTTTGCAGGATCCTTCAGTATCATTGTGAGATGATAGAACACCCTCTTCTGACTTTTCTAGTAGGATGTCGACAATCCTTCTTTCAACAACTATTTACTGAGCGTGTATTAATGTCAGTGCTCTGAAGGCAATGTGTTCTTGTTACTGTGGACATATGGAAAAGTAAAAGAAAGTGCTCCCTGCCTGAAAGGAGCTTAGACTCTTGGGGATATAGAGTTTTACCAGATAAATCTTCATAAACCGATTAATGCTTTGGAGAGGGCTATGAGAGTGTGTAACCAGAGAGGATGATCGAAGCACCAGAAACAGTGAAAGCTTCCTGTAGAGAAAGAATTTTCAATTGAGAACACGACCAAAGTCTATTTATGAAATTGTATTAAATCGGTATTAGAGTTGGTAGAATGTTATTGGAAAAAGTTAGGAGTACATGGGAAGAATTACATGACATCAGAGGTCTATGTGTGTGAGAATGTTTTGCAAGGACAGAGAGTCAATGACAGAGTATGAGTGAATTTCTCAATCAGCAGGTAAGACAGTCAAAGTTCAACACAAAATCACGGGCAAGTTACCAAGTTTCAATTTATTTATCATGAATGTACTTTCATCTGCCTCAAAGGACTTCCCTGGTGGCCCAGTGGTTAAGACTCCATGCTGCCTGCTTCCAGTGGTTGAGACTTCTGCTGAAGGGGGTGCAGGTTCAACTCCTGGTCAGGGAACTAAGATCCCACATGCTGTGTCATGAGGCCAATAGAGTGCTTTTAAACTCATTTTAGTGTGTGTGTGTGTGTGTGATTGTGATTAAACTAAATGTTTATAAAGTAACTATCACCTCTAAAGTGACCAGTAGCTGCTCATTTTTTTAACCAAAATTATTTTCAAGGATGGATTAAATGTACGCACAACAGCTCACATGATGACCCATAACTGGACTCATCTTAAATTTTGTTGATCATATCAGGACACTTTTGAGCGTGAAAGTGACAGAACCAGACCTGTCACCTGAAAAGTGTGTTTGCCTTGTCTATACTGCCGGGTAGAGATAATGTTGAAAAGCAATCAACAAAAACTCGCACATACAAGGCACCACCAACTCCCTCAAACCATGCCCATAATATGTCCAGTCTCTGCCTAGACTACTCAGACATAATACAACTCTGATAACATGGATCATTTTAAAGTACGTGAATATTAGAAGGACCCTCTCACGGCTATTACTACATTCCTTGTATTACAAAAATAATACACACAAAAAGTAAATGAATAAATAAACAAACACTAGAGTAGGGTATAAAACGAAAGATAAAAATCTCCTAATCTTCCAGGGTTCAGCTGAACATCCATCTTAGGATGTGTGTGTGTGTGTAGGTCTATTTTTGTTAATGTCACTAATGCTGCATATAAAATAATGCAGTTTATCTCTTTGAGATACAAACATATTTACAATGAATAGTTAATACTGTGGACATACAACTTTCCTCAAAGGCGAATTAACAAAAGCGCTCCTACATTAGGACCAACGACTGCACCAGGAAACTGGCAGCTCTCCTTTTCAGAAGCTGAGGACCTTGGCCACAGTCGGGGGGTGGTTGGGGGGGGAGGTGTCCTTGTGCAGCCTGGTTCACTGACCCCAGGCAGCTCCTCTCACTTCCTTTCTCATCACTGACAGCAGAGGAGTTTGATTTCACTCCCCTGACCCTGCGATACTGTTTCCTGTGGCTTAAAGTCACAGGAACTTTTTCTTTATTAACCCACTTTCCGGCACGCATGGACCCCCCACTCCTCTTAGCAAAGTGCCTCCATACCAGGCAGTTCAGATTTATCCCAGAGACCAAGAGGGAGACTCCTAGCTTGCTTGTGTTCGCGCACCAATCACCAATGGATTTTCCCCCTCTCCGCTCCCTTTTCTCCTTCTAAATGCAAAGCATGTACAGCAGCTGTGAATGTGAGAGACAGGCCAGTGCCCCGTGTAAAGAAAAACAGTCACCAGTACTTGGAAAACATTATGGTGCCTGCCATCCTGAGCTTGTGAAACCAGGAACAGTGAATACATTTAGCCATTAACAACTTTATTTCAAAGGCAAACATATGTGCGTGCAATCTGAGCCTGTGCTCACTGAGAATTAATTGCTTGACAAGATAAATTTAAGGCAGAGCATCGTCTGCAAGGGGGAAACACCATGGAAATTCACAACAGTAGGTAGCAGGTATTCTCCTGCGAATCCAACAAAAAGAGCCAATGATTTGTTTCCTTACATTAAAAATATAATAATAAATGCAATGGTGTTTTGAGAGTTTAAGAAGGGGAAATTGTGGCCCTCTGTGTGTTTCTTACGAAAAGCTGCTTGATGGGAAACTGGGACATTTAAACAACCAATGGTGACTTTTCTTGCTGATAGATCCTCATTCTAGTTATTGGGTTGGTCAAAAAGTTCATAAGAACATCTTACACAGAAACCCAAATCAACTTTTTGGTTAACCCAATATTTTCCTGGAGCTACTCTTTTCTTTCTTTGGTATATGTACTTGCTGTTATTGTTGTTTAGTTACTCAGTCATGTCTGATTCTTTTGGGACCTCATGGACTGTCACCCTCCAGGCCCCTCTGTCCATGGGATTTCCCAGGCAAGGATTCTGGAGTGGGTCGCCATTTTCTTCTCCAGGGGATCTTCCAGACCCAGGGATCAAGCCCATGTCTCCTGCTTGACAGGTGGATTCTTTGCCATTGAACCACCAGGGAAGCCCAGATATATGTACTATTTCTCCTATTTTCCCTGGGCTGAGAAGCATGGGAAGAACATAAGTATGTCAAGGAAAACAGATTATTAAGCAACTTGGTTACTTGAATAATAGTGGCTATTGTATGTGACCAAACATACTTTGTGACTCTCAATGGACAATATGGTATAGCCTCTTCATTTCTTGACTTAGAAACTCTGAATTGATGTGGACTACTGGATTCACTGAGAATCTAGAGTTTATTAAGAGGGGGTACTAAGTTAGGTCATTTCCACCAGACATTCTTTTTTCCATCACTGCATGGAGCACATATGAAAGTAAAACATCTCTTCCTCTTCCCTGTCTTTATCTTCCCTTTTTCTTTCTCCACCTCTCTCTCTCTCATAACCTTAACATTCTCTCCTCCCAAGGGGTCTTGGACCACCCATGTTTCCACCTTCTCTCTCTGGAAAAAAATAATCTGACCATCTTAACCACAGCCAGGTGCTGGGAGCTCTCATCTCGATATTCAAGCTATCCATAGGGATTCCCTTATTTTCAAAACATCATTTATTACTGAGACTCCTCTGTAAGAAGCTCACAGACTCTATGCCCTCTCTCCCTCAAAGTTTGTGAGGAGGAGAGTCATCTGGTCTTCCACTGACAGATTTAGGGGTGATGAGAGGTGTAGTGGAGACTGTGTCACAAGCTTCCAAAGAGGGACGTGGCACCAACATGTGTTCCCTCCAAGCTGATGGGTATATTGTATGGGGAAGCTCCCCATACATCTTTATCCTGCTGGCAAAGTCCCCAGTCATGGGGTTGTTTATGAGCCCCTTTCACTGCACCTAAGTGGGAAGGAGGTTGAATATGAAATAAGAAAGCTCTTATTTAACTTATATGCAGAGTAAACCATGCAAAATGCCAGATTGGATGAAGCACAAGTTGGAATCAAGATTGCAGGGAGAAATATCAATAACCTCAGATATTCAGATGACACCACTCTTATGGCAGAAAATGAAGAGGAACTAAAAAGCTTCTTGATGAAAATGAAAGAGGAGAGTGAAAAAGCTGGCTTAAAGCTCAATATTCAGAAAACAAAAATCATGGTATCAGGCCCTGTTACTTCATGGCTAATAGATGGGAAAACAATGGAAACAGTGACAGATTTTATTTTCTTGGGCTCCAAAATCACTGCAGATGATGACTGCATCCATGAAATTAAAAGATGCTTGCTTCTTGGAAGAAAAACTGTGTAGAACCTATACAACATATTAAAAACAGAGACATTACTTTATCAACAAAGGTTTGTAGAGTCAAAGCTATGGTTTTTCCAGTAGTCATGTATGGATGTGAGAGTTGGACCATAAAGAAAGCTGAGTGGTGAAGAATTGATGCTTTTGAACTGTGGTGTTGGATAAAGAGATCAAACCAGTCAATCCTAAAGGCAATCAGTCATGATTGTTCATTGGAAGGACTGATGCTGAAACTGAAGCTCCAATACTTTGGCCATCTGATGAGAAGAACTGACTCATTGGAAAAGACCCTGATGCTGGGAAAGATTGAAGGTGGGAAGAGAAGGGGATGGCAGAGGATAAGATGATTGGATGGCATCATCAATTCAATGGATATGAGTTTATGCAAGCTCTGGGAGTTGGTGATGGACATGGAAACCTGGTGTGTTGCAGTCCATAGGGTCGCAAAGAGTCAAACATGACTGAGTGACTGAACTGAATGGACCTGAACTTCACTGTACCTAAGGAAACAAGAATTCTCTTCCACTCTTGAAAGACCTAGGCTCTACTTCAGGTGTTGATCTATAGGGAAGGGCTCCTAGAAATTCGAGTTTAGGGATTTCCTTCAGCCTCAAACATTCCTTAATCTGAAAGTTACTATTATTCTGGCTATCTGTGTGCTTCTGGGGAAAATAAAAAAAAGATGCTGAATTGAAAGTTACTGCAATTTCAAAGGTCAAAGTGACCAATTTGGTACAGTTATAAGGGCTCACTGAAAAACCAATATCTTATAATGGTTTTTCTAGAAGTTAAGAAGGAATATATTCAGCCTTTCCAGTTCACTGCACACCTACTTAACTCCTAAAAGAATATTATCTATATATCAGAACGGAAAGCATTTGGGAAGAATCTAGATTTTCCAGAATTTTCTCAGAAGTATGCCCAGTCATTCCATCATGTTCTACTGTTTGTTGCCCCCTGTACTGTAGCCCACCAGGCTCCTCTGTCCACGGTTTTCTAGGCAAGAATACTGGAGTGGGTTGCCATTTCTTTCTCCAGGGGATCTTCATGACTCAGGTATCAAATCCATGTCTCCTGAGTCTCTTGCACTGGCAGACAGTTTCTTTACCACTCAGGCCACCTGGGAAGCCCTTCTCAGAAGTGATAGCATATCAAAGAATATTCTGGGAAAAATAAGATGTTATTCCTAGAATATTTGTAATTTAAAAATTCAAGGTAAGTATTTTGACAGCATCTCCATGACTGAATAAATCAATATAAAGAGTCCTATTTCTTTAAGATAAAATATTTTAGAGTATGTGGCTTCTGTCAGAGTAGTAAGGCAGCCACATTTTCACAATATGGTTTATTTTTACTTTTTCCAGTGGAATATAGGCATAGTCTTGTTATGTAAACTTTAGATTATTATATTTTATATACTTTCTTATTTTTAATGTGTTTCTAGAAAGAAAAGAGTAGCAGTACAGTAAAAATAAAAATTATATTCTGTTGGGATTTTTTTTTTTCCCTAAGCCACTAAAGGAAATACTGAATGTCGATAGGTTACTTCTCATGAGATTCTCAAAACATTTGTTTAGGAGTTTTGTTTTTTGGAAATTTTACTCAAGTATTCAGTCTTTGGGAACTGCTAACAACAACAACAATCTCTAAAACTGGCAGAACTTTCTAAGTAGAAAATGCTTATAAATTTGTTATATTCTGTAGTTGTTAGAATAATGGCTTATCTATGGTTTTCAAACTCTTGCAGCACCTCTACAATAAACTCTGCTAAAGCTATGAATATGCTTGCTCCTTATATGAGCCAATATGTACTATAAAGACATATCATAGTGGTCAAATATATACAAATATTCTCCTTTTCTTCTTTTTCCTTCAAAAAGAAAAGGAAGATAGTAATATATATAACAAGAGCTGGAATAATTAGCTGTCTGTGATGTCATAAATCTTGTAAAAGTTTTACATGATATAAAGGATAGAACAAAAAACTTTATAACTTAGGTCCAGTAAAAATAGATTGGTTCATAAACAGATAATATGCTTCATTTTGATATTTTAATTACCATTCAAGAGTATACAGTTTTAACTCAATGAGGATCAATAACCATAAACTCCAAAACATAAAATAGCTTAAAGAGTTATGAATGAACTGGCTCAGCAATGGTTTATCCGTTGGTTCCTCTCCAGTTCCTTCCCTGTCTGCTCTCATACCTCTAGCCTTCTTGAATCCTGAGGCCACAGTAAAAGTGCATCACTCAGATATCCTGCCACGATGAATCTAATCACTCAGATATCCTGCCGGGGTGAACCTAACTGGCCAGTACCAACTGCTGTCCAGCTCTACTCACTAGTTTATTCTTTCATAAGCCCATACATCCCAAGCCAGCAAAACAAGGATCATATAGTAATTCCTAAAAGACACGGGACTCCTCAGCTCAATTTTGGCTCACAGTTCCCCATCAGTGAGGCCACTGGAAGTGCACTAAAGAGTTAGGCACTTCTTCCTAGGGCCCCTGCTTTCCCCTCGGCTTCTCAGAGACAGGAAAGTCTTACTGTTGACCTCCATTGGCTCTGCCTTCTCTTTTCTTCACAAGTGCCCTCCCTCCAATAAATCTCTTGCACACCTTATCCTGTCTCCTGGGTCAGGTGTCTGCTCCACAAAGGATGCCAATGAACACCAACCCATTTTGGCCTCTGCCTTTGACACCTGGCTACTCTTCTCTTGGAGAAGGCAATGGCACCCCACTCCAGTACTCTTGCCTGGAAAATCCCATGGATGGAGGAGCCTGGTAGGCTGCCGTCCATGGGGTCGCTAGGAGTCAGACACTACCGAGCGACTTCACTTTCACTTTTCCCTTTCATGCATTGAGAAGCAAATGGCAACCCACTCCAGTGTTCTTGCCTGGAGAATCCCAGGGACTGGGGAGCCTGGTGGGCTGCCGTTTATGGGGTCGCACAGAATCGGACACGACTGAAGCGACTTAGCAGCAGCAGCAGCAGCGGCATTCTTCTCTGCTCCACTTATCACTGCCTACCAGATGCTTCTTTCTGATGATTCCTTCCCCACTTTCTGTTTTCCAGGCCTTTCTTCTCTGTATGCACCACCCAACCCTACCAGGTCTCTTGTTCTTATTTAGGTTTGTCACTGCCTGTTTTGTTTCCTGATATATCCTGGATGCTTAAAACTGTGGTTGGCACACAGTGGGTCCTCAGTAAGTATTCATGGAACAAATGAATGTTAGTTCTGAGAAAGAATTAACAAAACATAGTTCTGGACGATGGTTCTTTGCTGATGTTGATGCAAGCTGACTCTTATTGTTCCTGACATCTAGTGGCAAGATGGAAAACTATCCTGAGACCAGAAGCAATTCCATTGACTGGCTCAAGTCCAAAGCAGTAGAGAAATGTCAGAAAGCCAACTCTTCAGGGCATATAATATTTTCTAGGGTTAGTACACTTTTTAGATACTTAACAGATTAAGTATTCATCAGTGAAAACTCCAGTCAATTCTAGCATGGATAGTCAATTCTCACTACATAGAAATCTTCTGAGTTTCAAAAGGGTATCCAACCCCACCTGGGTAATGAGTTAGCAAGCTGAATCTATGCTGTCACAAAGATTCTCCAGTCTTGACATCCTACTCCATCTAACTATGGCAGTAAAAATAGACATGCTAAATCATACAACAGTTTCAGTCAGGAACAGTGTAGCATCCACAGAACTTGGAATATGGACGAGTCAGGTGTTAATTTCGATTCACCGTGGCCGAATGATGTACTTGAACTCCACCAGTTGTTTACAAAAGGACCCCGTGAACCATATCCACATCAGGCTCTTACACTGAAGGACCAGATGGTGAAATGAGAAGAAAACGGGCAGCAAGGAGACTCATTTTGATCGTTTTTCTTCCTTCTGTTACTGCATTCAACAAATATATGTAAGTGGCGCCAACACGTTCCCGCCATGGTCCACACTCTTGGGATACATCAGGGAACAGAAGAGACAATTATTGTCCTTGGTGAGTCAAATGTCCTTCTCATCCTCCAAAGGGGCTACAATTCTCCAGATGCTTTAACCTCACAAGGGTGTGCTGCTCAGAGAACAGGGGACAAAGCTTGCTGTTGACAATGGTAAGATCTGCGGTAGCTTGGAAAGGAGCAGGAAATTGGGGTTTATTTTCCTCTAATGGATGCTTTACTAAGCAAGCTACTCCCCAAAATTGAATAAAGTACCAGGTTCTCATGAGTGCTCGATTGCTTGAGAAATAGGTCAGAAAATGAAAGTTCACTTTCTGGAGGAAATGTCCCAAAGTGCCAAGATTTCTAGAGGAGTTGGATGGGAATGGGGAGTGTCACTCTGGTCTTGAGATGATACAAAGTTGCCCGAGGATGTTCCAAGCCCAGGGAGGAGAAAGATGGTGTGTGTGTGTGTGTGTGTGTGTGCTCAGTCATGTCTGACTGTGGATGGTAGCACGCCAGGCTCCTCTGTCCGTGGGATTTCCCAGGTAAGAATACTGGAGTGGGTTGCCATTTCCTACTCCAGGGAATCTATAATTTCTGTACTTAAATTCTAAGACATTCTATGAATTTCTCAGTTTCTGATATGAGTTCTTTAGTTTCTGATGTGAATTCTTAGTTTCACATACACGTCCCCATAGGGAGGTTGGAGATGCCATGGGCTTTGTCGACAGACAGATGTAGATATGAGCTCCACCACCTTAGAATTTCATGCCCTGGACAATCTGTTTTCCTTTTCTGATCCTGTCTTCTTATCTATAAAATAAGTAATGATAGTATCTATCTAAATACAGTATTTTATATGTAAAGGTCTGGCATATAACAGAATGCCAAACATGTTAGTTTCCTTTTATTCTATGAATTGCAATCATCCTCTAGCTCACAAAGATACATGTACATGTAGGATGTTTCACTGTCTTGTTTGTTTTGTACTAAGATCAGAATTTTCTATTTCAAATCACTTGCATTGCTTGGGAAAATATGTATGGCTTATTCACAAGGTGATCCATTCTATGGTGCCTGCCAAATGTGGTGACTAAATAACGTACGTTGGTGTTAATGAGTCTCCTCCTTTTTGCTACAAGTATCTAAGTTGGGATAAAGCTTCTACATTTGCAAGAGACACCTAATAGAACACATTTTTGAAAGGCTGTTTTTATAAACTCTAAAATGAATCTTTAGAATGTACTAACAACACAAAACTTGTAGTAAACTGATTTTTACCACTGATTTTTAAAGGTGAGAAAATAAAGATGCCTTTTTAGGTACACTCCACCCTGCCCATGGGGTCTGGCAGTGCCTCAGTTGAAAACCACCACCTATGAAGCCACTCTTACTGATCAAGTATATATTTGAAGTGGAATCTTTTGCAATTACACTTTACATCCCAACTTTCTGCACCCAGACATAGAATTCCTTTAAGACATTTGGGGATATTGGAAAGAAGATGGTCCACTGAACACCTTGGGAGATGGCATCTTTATAGGCAGTTTCTTATGTCAGTTGACATGACAATAATTTTAGAGCCAGAGATGGTCTTAGGCAACCTCACCAAATTCCCCTTGGACCTAGAATAGTATGATGGAGCAGCCTGATTTTTCCCTGATTTTGAGGAAGGCCCAGAGATGAGCTAAGAGAGAAGACAGAGCTGGCTGGCATGAAGGTGTCTTTCATTCTAGAGGACGTGACACTGTAGTGCCTGTTGGTGTGGAGGTGTAGTTGGGGAGCCAGATTCAAAGGCAGACTTTGCAGAGAAGAATAACAGCAACTGAGAACCAGATGGGACTGTGTAAACCACAGCTGGTAGCAGTGTAGACAGTTTCCAGATGAGAACCAGATGTCTGGTCTCAATGCTAAGATCCAAAGTAAGCTCACCAGCTCTTTGATGCTACTTTGGTAAGAGAGAGGAGGAGGAAAGTCTCAAATGGATGGTATTATAACCAGAAATTGTATTAACCTGCCGCCGCTGCTGCTGCTAAGTTGCTTCAGTTGTGTCCGACTCTGTGCAACCCCATAGACAGCGGCCCACCAGGCTCCCCCATCCCTGGGATTCTCCAGGCAAGAACACTGGAGTGGGTTGCCATTTACCTGGAATTGACTAAATACAAGTCTCTTCATTTAAGTGGAATAGAAGTCCAGGATAGAGATTCAATTTAGTGGCAGAAAAAAAAAAAAAAAAAGAGTATATATTTTTTATGTGTTCAGAGGATTTTGAATTCATTGACAAATATCTATTTCACTTTCCTGAAATTTCTCCTGCATTCTTCATGTCAGTATTTCCCAAACAGCATGTTGTGAGACACTAGTTCTGTGGCATGTTAGATGTTCTCCAGAAGCAACAATTTCCATGATAAATAATTTCAGGGAAAATTGCATAATGTATTAAAAGTTCTAAAAGATCTTGCAAAAAGAGAACCTTTCCACTTTTCTTTCAGCTAACATTTTCCTTAATCATTTCAATACAACCTATATAGTTATTTTTTTCTCAAATATCAATCAACAAATTTGGGGAATCTACCATTCTGTAGAAAACTTTGGCAATGCTGCTTTGCCAGTAGTAACATGCAATTTCCATCCCTGTCTCTTCAGTTTAAAAATGTGTAATTGCTCTTTGTCTTATTTTAAGTTAATTGATTCAACAAGCATTTTGTGGTCTGTTACTATGTGCCACATCTGAACTAGAGGATTCGAGAGCTTCTCTAGGCTTTGTTTTCCAGCTCAGTCACTTCAGTCGTGTCCAACTCTTGTGACCCCATGGACTGGTGCCCATCAGGCTTACCTGTCCATGGGATTCTCCAGGCAAGAATATTGCAGTGGGTTGCTATACCCTCCTCCAGGGGATCTTCCTGACTCAGGGATCAAACCCATGTCTCTTACATCTCCTGCATTGGCAGGTGGGTTTTTTTTTTTTTTTTTTTTTTTTTTTTACAACTAGCACCACTGGGAAAGCCCCCAAGAGATGTAATTGACAGATAGTGTGTGATGATCTCACGCACTCATCTTCCATGAGCTGATCACCACATGTTTACTCACCCTCTTCCGAAGTTCATACTTACTATCCTCAGGGTGGGACTGCATGAGGGTGAGTCTTGAAGGTCACTGGGGGTTCCAGGGGGGCAGTAGGGGGCATCCGTGGGCAAGGGTTCTCAGTGGCTACTGGGTGTGCATTCTGATGGAGCCCATGATTCACTGAGTAGGATCCATGCTCCTGTGCTAATAGTCAGAGTCAGGGTGCTGTGCTCTCAGCCCCTGTCATAGGCAACTCACGACTCAGAGCTCAGGACGGAGTGAGAGAACTGGGCCTCCTTTACACTGTCCTGTGCAACTCGGGGAGCTGGGCCACTCTCTCTGTCTCTCATGCTCTCACTTTTCTGCCCCAGAGAAATCCTGGGCCGAAAAGGCTCTCTTGGTGCTGAGCTGGGCTGCCTTGGGAGAGGGAAGATGTCAGGAAAGTCAAACGGTTCCTTTTTCCCGCTCCAAGAGTACAAAATTTTTTTTTTTTGGGGGGGGGGCGGTGTTTCTAGTAGTGTGTTCGATGGAGAAGGCAATGGCACTCCAATACTCTTGCCTGGAAAATCCCATGGACTGAGGAGCCTGGTAGGCTGCAGTCCATAGGGTCGCTAAGAGTCGGACACGACTGAGCGACTTCACTTTCACTTTTCACTTGCATGCATTGGAGGAGGAAATGGCAACCCACTCCAGTGTTCTTGCCTGGAGAATCCCAGGGACGGGGGAGCCTGGTGGGCTGCCGTCTATGGGGTCGCACAGAGTCGGACATGACTGAAGCGACTTCGAAGCAGCAGCAGTGTGTTGGAACTTCTCTGGTGGACTGCTGGACATGTATAAAGGCTCAGTCATCTCAGAGTGATTGTCTATCAGTGTCTGCAGAGGCTCCCGGGCCAACCAAAAAGAGCTGGAGCCAGTTCATCAGCCAATTAGAGTCAGAGCTGAGACAGAGGTCTGCACACCTATTACCTTACACAGGCCTGTGTGAAATGCCTCCCAGATCCGTCGAGTATGGTCTGGAGCCCAGAGCTCACAGAGGCCATTTTTTCCATAATGGTCACCAAACTATTGTTGATAACGTAAAGAAGAGTCATATTTAGACATCTTGCTCTTTCTAAGTATTTTAATGGTTTCAGTAATTCTTTCCCAATAATGTATAATGTTCCCTTTTTGAATGCAAGCTGTCATCATGGGCTATTTGTGTGTAAATAACTGCAATCTAGTTTTCAGTATAACTCTCCAGAATGACACTGTCCTAGGTAATGTGGAAATAGACTATCAAATATGATAATACTTAACCATAAATATAAAAATGATAATATTTAAAACTAAAGAAAGTAAAGCGTATACATTGCAAGCATGTTCTTGAAGATTTAGTTCTGCCATTTCTTTCTATAGGGAATCACCCTGATGACCACCCTGCACACTGTGACTTTGTTATGTGCCTTTCCCCGTGTCCCTATAATGCTGTGTGTCTACTTCTATCATTACATTCACTGTCTTGTGCTTATTGCTTTATATAACTGTTTGCCACAGTCTAAGACTTGCTTGTTGTTGGCTGGGATTGTCTCATTTGTTGATGTATTGCTAAGGCTTGGCATAATACCTGGCATATGGTAACCATTCAGTAAAATTTATTGCCTAAATATGTTTCTTTTTTGATGCCTAAGTTTAAATATGTACATGTAATTTTGATTGATCATAGTAGATTAGAATTATTCACAGTCTCCCAGACTAATAGAGAAAAGAGTGAGTCCCAGTTACCCACAGTCTCTCCCTCTGCAGTTTGTCCTCCAGTGAAGGTCACAGGCAGTTTTAGGGAGAAAGAGCTGTATGTGACTTAGGTGATCATTTGATAAGTAACAAAAATCACTCCTTAGAAAAATGCTATAGTGTGGATGCTACAGGCAAGCTGTTAACTCTCTTGTTATAAAGTGACGGACTCACAAATAAGGAGGTTGAACCATTAACTTGATATATACAGTTCTGGTAATGTCTGAGGATTTGGAGATCCTTGAATAAAAGGATATAGTTGACTAGATATATATGTATCATGTATAACACAGAAAGAGGTTGACTAGATGTATACTCGGAGAAGGCAATGGCAACCCACTCCAGTACTCTTGCCTGGAAAATCCCATGGACGGAGGAGCCTGGTAGGCTGCAATCCATGAGGTTGCTAAAAGTCGGACACGACTGAGCGACTTCACTTTCACTTTTCACTTTCATGCATTGGAGAAGGAAATGGCAACCCACTCCAGTGTTCTTGCCTGGAGAATCCCAGGGACAGAGGAGTCTGGTGGGCTGCCTTCTATGGGGTCGCACAGAGTTGGACACAACTGAAGGGACTTAGCAGCAGCAGCAGCAGCAGCAGCAGCAGATGCATACTGATGAACTCTACTGATAGTGCTTTCAATGGGAGAATAGTTTGATCAAAAAGCCACAAAGTTGCCCACTAAGATATACAGAGGAAAAAGTGGAGATTCATTAATACTTTAAAGGTGAACTTGGCTCATGCTGATGACTCACACAGCAGGAGACTTGGGCTTATGTAAATGATACCTTCATTAAGGATACAAAAATATTTTGCAAATTATGGGAGGTCAGAGATGATGATTGACTGGGTTTACCTATGAACTTTTTCATTAAGATTCTATACCTTCATACCAGAGAATCAATCGGACCACTGAGAAGGACAGAATGATATTTTCATTAAGATTCCTATTCATGTAAGAATAGTGAGAGATCACCCAGTATCATGCATGAATAATTAATTATATAATATTATATATTTATTATTATATACTTATAATAGTATGTACTTAATGTATACACATTGTATATATATGTGCATATATATATATATACACACACATTTTAATAAAAAACTTGTACATACATAGTGTCAATCTCTTTTTATACTTGAGTCCACTAGATGTGAGTATATCACATGGCACTTAAAATCTCAGATCCTGAAATTTCATGAACCTAGATTTCAATCTGCTACTTGTTCAATAGCTCTGTGACTTTAGGCAAGTCTCTCAAATTTTCTGTGTTTCATTATCTTCAGCCTTTAAATAGGGAAAAAAATAATGTCCACTTTGCAAGTCAGCAGTGAGTTTAGCAACTCCTAAACATTGTGTTAGCAATAACATAATGAATGACCCAATTTATCCTAAACTATTTAAAATATTTTATCTATACTGTAAAGTTATAGTATACAAAAATTGTGTGGTGCCAATGCCTATTAGAAAATATCAACAGCCCAGAATATAAACTACAGGAAGTAAGACAGGGTTAATCTCATTTTCCCCCAGTTTTATCAAGACAGAATTGATAATATAACAAGTGTATTAGTGTTAGGTATACAACATGATGATTTGATATAGGTACATACTGCAAAATTATTACCACAATAGGGTGAGTTATAAACCTCCATCACCTCAAATTTATTTGCCTATGATAAGAAATTTTAACATCTACTTTCTTTGCAATTTTCAAATATACAATAAAGTGGTTAGCTATAGTCACCATACTCTGCAGTTGGTCTCATTTTATAGTTGAGCATGTGTGCATGCATGCTCAGTCGCTTCAGTTGTGTCTGACTCTTTGCTCCCTGTGGACTGTAGCCCACCAGGCTCCTCTGTCCATGGCGATTCTCCAGGCAAGAATACTGGAGTGGGTTGTCATGCCCTCCTCCAGGGGATCTTCCCAACCAAGGGATCAAACTCTTCCTGTCTCCAGCATTGGCAGGTGGGTTCTTTACCACTAGCACTATCTGGGAAGCCCATAGTTGGAATATTAGACATAAAGGAGATCACATGGTGTTTAAGACCTTGGGTCTTGCTTTGAATATAGCAAAGACGCTATAGTGAGAAAACTGGGTGTTATTAAATGATACTGGGAAATTGGTTTAAGCATTGAATAAAAATGAATTTATAGTGTTTCTCAAACACTAGGTTAAAATCAGTTCAAGATGGTGAGGTCAACCATTGGCTCCTAGTTCTACATTCCCCTAACTTTCCCTTTGCCAAGGCAGAGAGAATATTACCAAGTATTTTTGGTTGAATTATGAACCCTCAAATTTATACATTGAAGTTCTCACCTTAATGCCTTGGAATGTTACCTTACTTGGAAATAGGATCACTGAAGATGCATTCAGATAAGATGAGGTGATTAGGGTGGGTCCAAATCCAGTATGATAGGTGTCCTTACAGAGAGGGAAGTTAGGCCTGGAGACAGGCACACAGGGAGAACACCATGTAATGATGGAGGCTCAGATTAGGATGACACTTCTACAAGCCAAGGGACAGGATGCCTACGACTGCTGGCAAGCCACCAAGAAGCTAGAGGAGGGACTGGAAACAGGCTCTTCCTCACAGCCTCAGATGCAATCGTCCCAGCCAACCACCTCCATCTCAGACTTCAAGCATCTCAAAGTGTAAGACAATACATCTCTGTTGTTGAAGTCACCCAGTTTGTGGTGCTGTGTTAGGGCAGCCCTAGCAGATTAGCATACCCAGTTTCCATTGCAGATGTGGTCATGCAAAGAAGTACCAGCCCAAACGGCATGAGTGAAATATTGCATGCAACTCCCAGATGGCTTTCTAGAAGAAGGAGAAGGAAGGGGAAGAGCAAAAGGAAGGAGAAGAAGAAGAAACGTGTCCTCCTCTCTCCCTGTCTCTTTTGCATGGATTAGAAAACTAACCGTTTTATTGGTGACCCAGCTTTGAGTCTGCAGGTAAGGGAGAAAAAAATTTAACTGGAGAAGCAACTTGATAGACGAGGTCCCTGGGAGACTGCCTATACCAAATGGCTTACCTGATTTAGATCACTGGTCTACATCTAGAATATTATGTGAGAAAGAATTAGTTTCTATTACTTTTAAGCAACTACATTTTAGGGGCTTGTTGTATTCTACTCCCTTGCTAATACAGTGGATTAGAAAAGATAAAATGTGAAAAATGAAGTTAAGTTACTGTTTTCTGACTATATTTGTTGATGTTCAGTTGCTAAATGGTGTCTGACTCTTCGTGACCCCATGGACTATAGCCCACCAGACACCTCTGTCCACTGGATTTCTCAGGCAAGAATACTGGAGTGGGTTGCCATTTCCTTCTCCAGGGGATCTTCCCCACCCAGGGATCAAACCCATGTCTCCTGTACCAAAAGGCAGATTCATTACCACTGAGCCACCAGGGAAGCCCTATATGTACACACAACTTCAAAGCTAAAAACTTCTGGGTAGGATGACATTTTAAACATAAAAACCAAAGTAAAAGTCATAAAAGGCAAGTTTTCTCTATTTGTCTACAAGGAAAATTTAAAATTCTGTATATCAAAACAAAGAAACTAATTAAGTAATGTGAAACTGACAAAATATTTTAAATGTCTGATACAGAAATGTTAGTATAAGCACCATATAAATACTCTTAAAAAAGTGATCAGCATCACAAAAGTTAAAAACCACATATCAGATAGGCAAAGTGAAAAAACAAAAGCAAAATATCCACAATTAGAAGGAATTCAGGGAAACGTGTACCTTCTTCCACACCCGCAGGAAGCATTTAAGTTGCTGTCATCTCCTTAGGTGCTTGTTTGACAATATGTATCAAAAGGCTGAACCCTGCTCACACTCTTGGAACTAGAAATTCCACTTTTAAAGAATTTATATGAGAGTAATAAAAGATACGTATTTATGCCACTGTTACTAATAATAGCAAAAATCAGAAACAAAAAGTCCAGTGTTTGGTTGTAAAATTGGTTATGTGCAAAATGCCTAAGGGAATTACAGCACATTTCTCCAATGCCAAATTGATATTGTTAAATATATATATGCATACCAGACCACCTGATCTGCCTCTTGAGAAATTTGTATGCAGGTCAGGAAACAACAGTTAGAACTGGACATGGAACAACAGACTGGTTCCAAATAGGAAAAGGAGTTTGTCAAGGCTGTATATTGTCACCCTGTTTATTTAACTTATATGCAGAGTACATCATGAGAAACGCTGGACTGGAAGAAACACAAGCTGAATCAAGATTGCTGGGAGAAATATCAATCATCTCAGATATGCAGTTGACACCACCCTTATGGCAGAAAGTGAAGAGGAACTAAAAAGCTTCTTGATGAAAGTAAAAGTGGAGAGTGAAAAAGTTGACTTAAAGCTCAACATTCAGAAAATGAAGATCATGGCATCGGGTCCCACCACTTCATGGGAAATAGATGGGGAAACAGTGGAAACAGTGTCAGACTTTATTTTTCTGGGCTCCAAAATCACTACAGATGGTGACTGCAGCCATGAAATTAAAAGACGCTTACTCCTTGGAAGGAAAGTTATGACCAACCTAGATAGCATATTCAAAAGCAGAGACATTACTTTGCCAACAAAGGTTCATCTAGTCAAGGCTATGGTTTTTCCTGTGGTCATGTATGGATGTGAGAGTTGGACTGTGAAGAAGGCTGAGCGCCGAAGAATTGATGCTTTTGAACTGTGGTGTTGGAAAAGACTCTTGAGAGTCCCTTGGACTGCAAGGAGATCCAACCAGTCCATTCTGAAGGAGATTAGCCCTGGAATTTCTTTGGGAGGAATGATGCTAAAGCTGAAACTTCAGTACTTTGGCCACCTCATGTGAAGAGTTGACTCATTGGAAAAGACTCTGATGCTGGGAGGGATTGGGGGCAAGAGGAGAAGGGGACGACGGAGGATGAGATGGCTGGATGGTATCACTGACTCGATGGAAGTGAGTCTCAGTGAACTCCTGGAGTTGGTAATGGACAGGGAGGCCTGGCGTGCTGTGATTCATGGGGTCGCAAAGAGTCGGACATGACTGAGCGACTAATCTGATCTGATCTGATATATATTTACATATATATAATGCCATAGAGATCATTTATGACATTATACTCAGTGAAGCAAGAATGTGTGTTAAAAGGTTAATTTTGGTTTTCTCTGTTGCCGATATCATTAGCTGTACTTAACAAATTTTTTTTTGCTTTTGACTTTCATATGTTCAAATTATATAATCAGAAAAGAAAAATCTCACTGCTCACCCCCAAAAATGCAATAGCTACTCAATTTAAATTTGTATACCATATCCATGAAAGCTTTTTGATTATCCAGGATGTGCAAAATCCTCTTTGAACTATATGTTTACAGATTGCATAAAATACATACTAAATTTTTTTATGAAGAAAAACAATTACTAAATTATAGGAAATAACAATTTATTCCTCCCTCCCTTGTTACGATGCTGAGTCTTCAAGCCACCCCCACCCTCCCGGCCCATCCTGACATCTCTGTGGATGCTACTGAGCCAAGCGGCCAGAGCAGAAATACAGTGCCTTCCCCAGTGGCTCCTATATCAGAGGACCCTCCCTCTGTGACATGGATCCTCATGGGATAGAATATCATGCAGGTGTTACCAAACTGATGCGGATCTACTATGCTGCTAATATGAAAAATTAAACACCAAATTGTTAAACACCAAAAACAAAAAGGTCAAACATAATAAGTTCCCTAGTTTCCATTTGTGTAAACAAGTGTGTATGACAGACACACATGCACATATGAACTTGAATATGGAGAATAAGTCTGGGAAGGGAGACTAGGGGTGGACACACGGGTGGAGGAAGCATTCTACCTTCACTGTACATCATCCCATATGTTTGAATTTCCTCCATGTCTATACATAATTTTATTTTATTTTATTTTATTTTTTTTTTAGATTCCCATCCTTTCTCTAATTTTATTTTATTTTTAAACTTTACATAATTGTATTAGTTTTGCCAAATATCAAAATGAATCCGCCACAGGTATACATGTGCTCCCCATCCCGAACCCTCCTCCCTCCTCCCTCCCCATACCATCCCTCTGGGCCGTCCCAGTGCACCAGCCCCAAGCATCCAGCATCATGCATCGAACCTGGACTGGCAACTCGTTTCCTACATGATATTTTACATGTTTCATTGCCATTCTCCCAAATCTTCCCACCCTCTCCCTCTCCCACAGAGTCCATAAGACTGTTCTATACATCAGTGTCTCTTTTGCTGTCTCGTACACCGGGTTATTGTTACCATCTTTCTAAATTCCATATATATGCGTTAGTATACTGTATTTATGTTTTTCCTTCTGGCTTACTTCACTCTGTATAATAGGCTCCAGTTTCATCCACCTAATTAGAACTGATTCAAATGTATTCTTTTTAATGGCTGAGTAATACTCCATTGTGTATATGTACCACAGCTTTCTTAGCCATTCATCTGCTGATGGACATCTAGGTTGCTTCCATGTCTTGGCTATTATAAACAGTGCTGCGATGAACATTGGGGTACACGTGTCTCTTTCCCTTCTGGTTTCCTCAGAGTGTATGCCCAGCAGTGGGGTTGCTGGATCATAAGGCAGTTCTATTTCCAGTTTTTTAAAATTAACTAAAGTAAAGCAAACAACAATCCTATCCCCACTAAAACTGAAATATAACATATATCATTGTTATCTTTAAAAGTGAAGGTCAAGAAATTTAAAAATATATTCATGCTTTTAAGATTCAAAATCGTTAGTTCATTAAATGGGAGGTCATGATATTTGTCCATTCCTCCTTTAAGCAAGCAAAGAAACTCATGGTTAGTAAATGCCTTCTGTGTGTGATACAGGCTCATGGTCTACAAGAAACTCACGGTCCAGTTTGAGATATGGGTGTGTGAATAAATATTTCATGTACAAAGTTACTTTTATAATAATAAAAAATTATATTAGGGGGAATTTAGACACAAAGGAAGCAGTGTCTAACATTCTACTATCATGAGTATTAGTGATTAACTCTGACAAGAGTGACAGATAGCTTAACCAAGAACTAACAAAGCTGCATCTTGAAAATGCAGTAGAAGATGGTTGGAAGATTATTGAGAATGGGGCTCCCAGGCGGAGGAACAGCAGGTACAAAGGCATCGAGGTACAAAATAGAATGAACCAGGCATGAAGCTGCCATTTAAGACTCAATTCCATGACAGTCCAATATGAAATATACTAGCTAACATTTATGCAATACTTAATATTGCCAGCCACTTCTCTAAATGTTTTACAAGGTGCTAACTCATTCCATCTTCAAATTATTAAGGATGCTTATTATCATAATATAATTTTTTGAATGAAAAACCATAGACTGGGAGAGTTTTGATTACATTGCCCAGAGTCACAAAAATAGTACTTGGTAGAGTTGGTATTTGAACCAAGGTTTTCTGAGTCTAGAGACATTTTTAATCACTACTCCATGCTGTCACCTATGTTAAAATCTCATAGAAAAATATTTACTATTTTCTGTATATAAATATATGTATATGTAAAAAAGTATATGTCACATGCAGATGTGAAAGTTAGACTATAAAGTAAGCTGAGCACTGAAAAATTGATGCTTTTGAATTGTGGTGCTGGAGAAGACTCTTGAGAGTCCTTTGGACTGCAAGGATATCAAACCAGTCAATCCCAAAAGAAATCAACCCTGATTTTCGTTGGAAGGATTGATGCTGCAGCTGAAGGTCTAATACTTTGGCAACTTGATGGGAAGAGCCAACTCATTGGACAAGACCCTGATGTTGGGAAAGACTGAAAGTAAAAGGAGAAAGGGGCCGCTGAGGATGAGATGGTTAGATAGCATCACCAACTCAGTGGACATGAATTTGAGCAAACCCTGGGAGATAGTGAAGGACAGGCGGACATGGCATGCTGCAGTCCCTGGGGTCGCAAATAGTTGGACATGATTCAGTGACTGAACAACAACTGAAATAGATTACTTCTTTAATGTAAAAAGTAACCAAATGCTTAAAGTAAAGCCTTCACTTCCATCCTCTGAAATATCAATGACAGAAGGGGAACAAAGTAGCCTGCACAGTTTCAGTAAAATGATAATCAAGATTCATCATTATGTCCCTAACGCTTTGTAAGTTCCCCAAATGTTTTGAATGATCAACTCTTAAGTCATGGTTAGACTATTTTTTTCATAAATTGTATTTTATTGTATTTTAATTCCTTAAAAAATTGTCCATGAAGGCAAGTTATCGCTTAACCATAAAATTTGATTAACCCAAATACTCTCTGCCTGACCCACAGTATAATACACTTGGCTCTCAAGATCTGCTCTCTTATGCATTTGGAGAGTTGCCAGGTGTTTCCATGTTCTCTGCAGAACACTGACTATTGATAAATGTTATTTCCTCATCACACAGGCATCCATGCCACCGCAAATGATCTAGAGGGGCCCTCCCAGGCATACCTATTATACCCTAAATGCATCCATTTAGGCTGACAGAGAACTGTCTGCTTGGATTATAGAACGGTTTATGAAAGAGAGTATTCATAAGTGCTTGGATAATAGTTCATAATCCTGCACTGAATCGTTCATATACTAATTTATTACCCATGTCACGCTCCAAATTCATATCTTGGCAGAGCTGTGGACGAACTGTTTATTCTTGTTCAGGGATCACATCCGTGGTGGGTTTTACAAGCCTCTTGGAATTTATTGTTGAACTCAATTGTGGAACGATCAGTCCTTTGACAGGACATCATATTTTGTAAGTTCAAATCTATATTTTTGTCCACAAGATCGAGTGTGTTGAAAAATTTTGAGCATAGAACTTCTGTATTCTGTGTCAAGTGAGATTCTTGTCTGATGTTTTTACAAAGCACTTGTGAAATTGATCTCCCTTATAGATTTTCTCATACACTCTTTCAATACCTGAACTTTCTCCATAGTACTCCGGCATGAAAAATCAACTCCCTTCAAAATCTCTGGAGAATCACATCTCCCAGGTGCTTTGGAAATCATTAAAGAGAACAAATTCACAGACTTGTTTGAAGAACGGTACTGGTGGCCTTAGCAATCGCTGGAGGAATATACACACCACTAGCTTCAACAGAGTAAAAGTTCCTTTGCCCTCTTTTAATATCATTACTTCTGCAGATCCAGTGAGAATTTTTCCTTTAACTTTAGCTTCAAAAATTTAATTCTAATTTAAATATTTAAAGTGGTGTGTATTTTGCACATCATTCAATTTTTACAGAGTACCTTCAAAATTTTAAATTGCTTAAAAAATTTTAGTATCTTTTCAGCCTATGGTTCCTCTTATATTTAAGTACAATCTGATCTATAAAAGCCAAAATAGAGGTTTATTTACTTTTGATCTGGTGGCATAACAAAACATCAACCAAAGAATTAGTCTGTAAGTCACTTTTAAATGCTGACTTTTGGGTTTACTGACCTTTTTTTTTTTTCAATCCAAGAAGAAAATAATAGAGTTGAAAAGAGCAACATCTCCTAATTCTTATTTATTCATTAAGCAAATAATAATATGTGTCTATCATGGTCTATGTAAGATATGACACTATTTTTCCCAATATTATTATTTTGGCCACATACATATTTTAAATATCCATGAAAAGGGTTAATGGGGAAAGAGTCCAGAATGTGAAATTTTTAAAAATAGAGATACACCTATGACTAAATCATCATTAATAATGAGAATTTTTACATCAAGGCTGTAGGGGAAACAGGTAATATTATATGAAATCAAAGAGTTTTGGAGAGCTTTCATAGGGTAAAAAAGGTTACATTTTCTCATTATACTGAATTCAGTATACTATGCACTTGAGATGTTGCAAGTTATAAAGTCTCAACTTAAAATTGAAGACAATGTACAATTTGAAAGAAAAACAAATGAAAAATGCTACGAAGTCTCAAGGTAATGACCTATTGAGAAAAGAATAACATATTAATTTTATAAAAAAATGCATCAACACTTCAAGACAAATAATCCATGAAAACAAAGAATTGAGGTTGGGGGTAGAAGGATGAAGCAAGCAATAGATGTATTCATGTCAGCTCTCCTTATACACAAATTAATAACTTTCACAGGAAAACATATTAAAAATCAGTTGAGAGAAAAGTACCCAGAGTATACAATCCAAAAGAATTATGTAAATCTTCAAACAGAAAAATAAAATCTGATTCTTAATATCTACTTTCTTAACTCACTATTAGAACAATTATGTTTTTATGTGAATGGTAGTCAGTGTATAAACTGTCAAATCTTCATAAAATTATGTTGTAAAATTGATATACTAAACATTATTCAATTTGGAAAATAATCACAAATTAGAATCTACAAAAATCCCTATTAGTAAGCCATCAGGCATGAAATTCTGTACATCAGCCTCTTATAATATTAAAAAAAAAAATCTCAGGTAGTGTAAGAATAGAGTGCATGGAAAGTTCTACAATTTTAAGGAAGAAAATAAAAATAAACGTATAAAGCACTATTTAATTATCATCAGCTGAACTACTGACAATATGGATCACAGACTTAGAGGCTGAAATCATCCCTAAGGTAAGAGTAAACACGTGAAAATCTGAATACTTTCTGAATTTGTCAGTCAGTATACCTTAAGGTCCATAAAGGCATGCCTGGCACTGGTTGGCTAATTATTCACTAATGTCCATGATCTTTCTGCCAGCTTCACTGCCAAACTACACTACCTGTTATGTGCTTAGATCTGAATTCTGGCCAGTAGTATGTGGATGAAAGTGATGTATGCCAATTCTGGATCTCTTCCAACCTGACTCTCCACATTCTTTCTTTCATTCAATATCTAGCCAAATGCCATAGGACACAGGGGAGGATTCCAAGGGCTTATGAGATGGCAGACACACAAACAGGGGTAGCGAGCATCTACTAACTCATGGAACAGAGAATGCACTGATTTGCATTGAACTGAATTAGGTTTCAGTTCAGTTCAGTCGGTCAGTTGTGTCTGACTCTTTGCAACCCCATGGACTGCATGTTTAGCCACTGGAATTTTTAGGGCTCAGGAACGACTGCCGTTAAATATACCACAATGGCATATCGATGATTTTTAATTAAAGTTACTTAAGATATGGCCAAAGAAGAGGTTCAGAAACACTCTGAACCTCGTTTCTGTACTCCTGACTCCTTTCTCGCATGTGAAAGGTACACTCCTATATGAAGGGAGAGGGATACCCTTATCACCGAAGATGGTGAGTTCAGGCTAAGAAATCTATATAAACACATCTTGTGACTTCTTTCATTTATTCCCCCAACCCCAAACTCTATTTAGATCCTTTGCTAATCAAGCATCCAACATCTAAGCTTCTTTGTCTTGTCAATTCCTTATAAATTTGCTGTTTCTTTGTCTAAAGAGGATAAAAGCTCCCTACCTTGGCCACTCCTTAGGTCCCATTTCTATGAAAACTCCATGTGTGCAAATTAAAATTTGTTTCTTTCTCTCCTGTTACTCTATCTTGTGTCTGTTTTCTTGTTAGTCCAGCCACAGGAACTCAAGAGGGGGAGGAGGGAATTTTCCTCACATTGAGAAGGTGTTAGGGATGTCTGTTACAAAGCTAGATTAACCCAGCTGATACACAAGGAAAAGGTCAGGTGACAAATAGAGGTCACTTTCTATATGAAACTAAATACATTGACTCACAGTGAATCATTCTGTTTTATTAATTAAATACAGTTGCTAGTTATTTAAATTTGATTTCAAATTTCTCTATACTGATAATACCTTAAATAAACTGATCACAGGAATTACGACAGTTGAAACAGAATCTCAAGGAGAGCACTTTTGTGTCCACTTAGAAAGAGAAGCAACTAATTTGGGGCGAAGATAATATATTCTGGAACGAGACAGCATGTGATTGGTATCTGAGCTCAAACACTTACTAGCTAAATGACCTTCATCCAGTTTCCGAACCTCAACAACTCTTAATTTTCTCATCTATAAAGTGAGCAAAATTATAGCACCTGCTTCATGGTTATGAGGATTAAATGTGGCAACGCATTTAAAGCACTTGCTCTGCTTGTCATGTTGAAATCATTCAATAAGTGCTAATGCTTATTACTGTTATTACTAATAAAAGCTAATGTGCTAGAAAAGACTCATACTTTAAGAAAACATTTTGCCATGTAAAGTGATAAAAAAAGTACTGCTAGTTACATTGCGTTTTAGCAATTTCAAGTGATGACATTTAATCTGGCTAAGGTAAACAACAAATGTAGAGATGATTCAAATAAATAAATTTTATAACAGATAACGATACAAGGGTATGAAGTTCTTAGAGCTAGACTACCTATGTAGATCTTTTTTCTTAAAGACTACGTGTATTCATACAGACTAATACTTCAAAGCGACTATTCAACAAGTTGTTAACTTCTATAAGAACACTTATTCATTAAGAACACTTACATTAAAACAAACAAACAAAAAAACCCCCTGACATTCATTATTGTACATCAAACATTCTCCTATTGAGATATGGCTTTCAAAAAGTCTGGAAGATTAGATTAGTAGAAGAATGAGATATTCACTGAGAGAAACAGAGAGTAGACACTGATAATGCTGTAATGTCTAGTTTGGGACTATAGTTATCAAGGCATAGTTTAGTATTTTTTAATTTTAGGGAAAATATATCAGGTTCAGGATGGACTAGATTCTCCTGTTTATGCTGTCTTCAAAAATAATATTATACTTATTCTCTGACTAATCAAATTATTTTTTATTGAAGTATAGTTGATTTACAATGTGTGTACAGCACAGTAATTCACTCATATTATATATATATTAATATATACATATACACACTAATACACACTATGCATATACACACTAATACATATACACACTAATACATATACACACTAATAATTTCTCAGATTATTTCCCCTGACAAATTATGACAAAATATTGACTATAGTTCCGTGTGCTATAAAGTAGGTCCTTGCAGTTTGTCTATTTTATGTATAGCATACATGTAAATCCCAAACTCCTAATTTATCCCTTTCACCCTTTTCCTCTTTAGTAACCATAAGTTTGTTTTCTCTATCCATGGATTTATGTCTGCTTTGTAAATAAGACCATTTGTACTTTCTTTTTCAGATTCCACATGCAAGCAATTTATGATGTTGGCCTTTCTGTCTGGCTTATTTCACTTAGTATGATAATCTTGTAGGTCCATCTGTGTTCCTGTAAACAGCCTCATTTCACTTGTTTGGGCTGAGTAATATTCCACTGTGTGTGTGTGTGTGTGTGTGCGTGTGTGTGCGTGTGTGTGTGCTCCTGTGTGTGTGCATACATGTAGTGCCTCCTCCTTATCAGCTGATATGCAGATGGATATTCAGCCTGCTTTCAGGGCCTGGCTGGCGTGAACACCTGCCCATGAGTGCCCACCAGTCCTTCGATCTCACACCCTCTCCCTGCAGCCGCTCCAAGTCTCCAGCTTTTCCCAGATGACCTTTCCTGCTGCCACATCTTTGCACACACTTCATTCCCTCTGCTAGATATTCTTTCGGTGGATAGTTCTTCAGCATCAACCAAGGGTTACTCCCTTTTGAAAAGAGTTGTTTGGCCCTTTTTGTATACCCTATGCTCCCAGAGCTCCTTGGGTGAACTTCTAGTCCGGTTCTGTCAACTGAATGCACTGGCATCTTCTCTGTCCCACTCTGCTCGCTAGACTGCAAGTATTTTGGAAGAGATTGCTGTACTTGGCTTGCATCCTCAGTGTCTGAATAGAGCAGATGTCCAGCTCATACTGGTTGAAACAATTAGTATACAGGGAGACCTTGGAGTTTTTGTGGATTTGGTTCCAGACCAGCCAAAGAAAGCAACGTCTCAATAAATGTGAGTCGTAGAAATCTTTAGGTTTCCTAGTGCATATATTGATCACTGAGAAAGGCTTTCTTTTCTTTCCTTTCAATTCTTTGGAACTCTGCATTCAGAGGGGTATATCTTTCCTTTTCTCCTTTGCCTTTTGCTTCTCTTCTTTTCTCAGCTATTTGTAAGGCCTCCTCACACAACCATTTTGCCTTTTGCATTTCTTTTTCTTGGGGATGGTCTTGATCACTGCCTCCTGTGCAATGTTATGAACCTCTGTCTATAGTTCTTCAAGCACTCCGTCTGTCAGATCTAATCCCTTGAACCTATTTGTCACTTCCATTTTTAATTGTAAGGAATTTTTTAAGGTCATACCTGAATGGTCTAGTGGTTTTCCCTACCTTCTTCAATTTAAGTCTGAATTTGGCAATAAGGAGTTCATGATCTGAGCCACAGTCGGCTCCTGGTCTTGTTTTTGCTGACTGTATAGAGCTTCTCCATCTTTGGCTGCAAAGAATATAATCAATCTGATTTCAGTATTGATTGACCATCTGGCAATGTCCTTGTGTAGAGTCTTTTCTTGTGTTGTTGGAAGAGGGTGTTTGCTATGACCAGTGTGTTCTCTTGACAAAACTCCATTGGCCTTTGACCTGCTTCATTCCGTACTCCAAGGCCAAATGTGCCTGTTATTCCAGGTATCACTTGATGTCCTACTTTTGCATTCCAGTCCCCTGTGATGAAAAGGATATCTTTTTTGGGTGTTAGTTCTTGAAGGTCATGTAGGTCTTCATAGAGCTGTTACATTGGACTGTAGTATATTAAGTGTGCACTAGCATTATGTCTAAAAAACAATGTATATGCCTGCATTGAAAACTAAAATATGATACATATGTATAATACAATATTCCTCAGCCATAAAAAGGAACAAAACTGGGTCACTTGTGGCGATGTGGATGGACCTAGAATCTGTCATGTAAAGTGAAGTAAGTCAGAAAGGCAAAAACAAATATTGTATATTAATACATATATGTGAAATCTAAAAAAAATGGTACAGATGAACATTTTTGCAGGGCAAGGATAGAGACACACAGAGAGAATGGACTTGCAGACACAGCGGGGCAGGGGAGGGTAGGATGAGTTGGGAGAGTAGCATTGACATATGTGTACAGCCATGTGTGAAATAGCTAGCTAGTGGGAAGCTACTGTATAGACAGGGAGCTCAGCTTGGGCTCTGTGCTGACCTTCGAGGGGTGGGATGGTGGGGAGGTGGGAGGGAGGCACAAAAGGGAGCAGTCTATGTATGTACATACAGCTGGTTCACTTCATTGTGCAGCCGAAACTAACATAAGATCGTAAAGCAATTATACTCCAATTAAATCTATATTCCATACCCACTAAGCTTAGTGAAATGTCAGACAGAGATAAATACTGTATGATATCATTTACTTGTGGAGTCTAAAAAATACAACCAACTAGGGAATATAATCAAAAAAAGAAGCCAACTAACAGATATAGAGAACCACCTCGTGGCTATCAGTGGGGACAGGGAAGGAGGGGACAAACCATTAGGTATAAAATCAGTTACAAGGATATATTATAAAGCATGGGCAATACAGCCAATGTTTTATAATACCTGTAAATGGAATATAACCTTGAAATTTGAATCACTACATTGTGCACCGGTAACTTATATAATATTATATAATTTAATAAAAACTACTTCATTGCTGAAAAATGCTGACCAACATCTGCGTCTTCAGCAAGTCGCTATCTTTTGTGCAATAGTAACATTAAAGACCACTAATCACCATAACAAATACCATCATAATGAAAAACTTGAAAGTGTGAGTATTACCAAATGTGACACAGAGATAGAAAAGGAGCAAATGCTGCTGGAAAAAATGGTGCCAACAGACTTGCTCAATGCAGCATTGCCACAAATGTTTAATTTGTTTAAAAATGCAGTAGCTGTGAAGAACAATAAAGCAGAGCACAATAGAACCAGTTGCGATTGTCACTAACACCCCTGCGTGTTTTGGGGGGTTTCTTATCTTACACTTGTTTTTAAATTTAAAACAATTCTTTCTCAATATTTTTGTCAAACAGGTCCCATTAGACACCGAGTTTTTCTCAAGTTTGATTTTCCCCTTGGAAAAGATCTCTTCCCAAGCACAGCACTTATTTGTGTTGAGTTTCTTAAAAATATCTCCTCAGAGACGTTGCAGGCACATGGTGTGAGCTGACCCCTCTTGGTTCTCATGATGTCTCTCATTATCAGCATCAAGTCATTCTTGTTCTTCACGTGGCTTGATGATTCCTCAACACTGATAAAATTCTATCATGGAGATCATTGCCCAACATTTTTTAAATTATTATTTTATATTATCTCTACTGGATTTTCTTCTCCTTGTAAACAGTCTTTAGTCTTTACTAGCTCTTTATTTAAAAAAAAATGTTGGGGCATATTTGATTTACAATGCTGTGTTAATTTCAGGTGTATAGCAAAGTGAATCAGTTACACATATATCCACTCTTTTTTAGTTGTTTTTTTTTCCCCCATGTAAGTCTTTACAGAGTATTGAATAGAGATCTCTGTGCTATACAGTAGGTCCTTGTTAGTTACCTATTTTATATATAGTAGTGTGAAGTGAAGTGAGGTGAAAGTCACTCAGTTATGTCCAACTCTTGCGACCCCATGGACTGTATAGTCCATGGAATTCTCCAAGCCAGAATACTGGAATGGGTGGGTAGCCTTTTCCTTCTCCAGGGGATCTTCCCAACCCAGGGATCGAACCCAGGTCTCCATCATTGCAGGTGGATTCTTTACCAGCTGAGCCATCAGGGAAGCTCTATTTAGAAGTATAGATGTGTTAATTCCAATCTTCCAATTTATTCCTCCCCACCTTATCCCTGAGAACCATAAACTTGTTTTCCAAGTCTGTAACTCTATTTCAGTTTTGTAAACAAATGCATTTGTACAATTTTTAGAATCCATGTATAACGGATATCATAAGACATGTCTCTGTGTCTGACTTACTTTGCTCAATTTGAAAATCTCTAGGTCCATCTCTGTTGCTACAAATGACATTAGTTCATCATCTATGGCTGAGTAATATTCCACTGAACATATGTACCATATTTTTATCTTTATCTTTCCTCTGTTGATGGACATTTAGGTTGCTCTCATGTCCTGGCTACAGTACACTGGGCAAAAAGTACATTGGGATTTTTCTGTAACATGTGATGGAAAAACCAAATTTTGGTGCCAACTGAAAAAATTGTGCTTCCATGAATGTTGGGGCACATGTACTTTTTCTAATTATGGTTTTCTCCAGATATATGCTTAGCAGAGGATTTCTGGGTCAAAGGGCAGTTTTAATTTTCTTTTTTAAGGCACCTCTGTATGCTTCTCCATAGTGGCTGTACTAGTTTTCATTCCCATAGATAGTGTAAGAGAGTTCCCCTTTTTCCGCACCCTCTCCAGCATTTATTGTTTATAGACTTTTTGATGATGGCCATTCTGACTGGCCATCACTGAGTTAGCCTTGTCTAACTCAATGAAACTAATCCATGCCTGAGAGGCCACCCAAGACGGGAGGGTCATGGTGGAGAGGGCTGACAGATTGTGGTCCACTGGAGAACGGAATGGCAAACCACTTCAGTATTCTTGCCCTGAACCTCATGAACAGTATGAAAAGGCAAAATGATAGGATACTGAAAGAGAAACTCCCCAGGTCAGTAGGTGCCCAATATGCTACTGGAGATCAGTGGAGAAATAACTCCAGAAAGAATGAAGGGATTGAGCCAAAGCAAAAAGAATACCCAGTTGTGGATGTGACTGGTGATAGAAGCAAGGTCCCATGCTGTAAAGAGCAATATTGCATAGGAACCTGGAATGTCAGGTCCATGAATCAAGGCAAATTGGAAGTGGTCAAACAAGAGATGGCAAGAGTGAATGTCAACATTCTAGGAATCAGCTAACTAAAATGGACTGGAAGGGGTGAATTTAACTCAGATGACCATTATATCCACTACTGCAGGAAGAAATCCCTTAGAAAAAATGGAGTAGCCATCATGGTCAACATAAGAGTCTGAAATGCAGTATTTGGATGCAATCTCAAAAATGACAGAATGATCTCTGGTCATTTCCAAGGCAAACCATTCAATATCACAGTAATCCAAGTCTATTCCCCAACCAGTAACACTGAAGAAGCTGAAGTTGAACGGTTCTGTGAAGACCTACAAGACCTTTTAGAACTAACACCCAAAAAAGATGTCCTTTTCATTATAGGGGACTGGAATGCAAAAGTAGGAAGTCAAGAAACTCTTGGAGTAACAGGCAAATTTGGCCTTGGAATACAGAATGAAGCAGGGCAAAGACTAGTAGAGTTTTGCCAAGAAAATGCGCTGGTCGTAGCAAACACCCTCTTCCAAAAACACAAGAGAATACTCTACACATGGACATCACCAGATGGTCAGCACCGAAATCAGATTGATTATATTCTTTGTAGCCAAAGATGGAGAAGCTCTATACAGTCAGCAAAAACAAGACCAGGAGCTGACTGTGGCTCAGACCATGAACTCCTTATTGCCAAATTCAGACTTAAATTGAAGAAAGTAGGGAAAACCACTAGACCATTCAGGTATGACCTAAATCAAATCCCTTATGATTATACAGTGGAAGTGAGAAATAGATTTAAGGGCCTAGATCTGATAGATAGAGTGCCTGATGAATTATGGAATGAGGTTCATGACATTGTACAGGAGACAGGGATCAAGACCATCCCCAAGGAAAAGAAATGCAAAAAAGCAAAATGGCTGTCTGGGGAGGCCTTACAAATAGCTGTGAAAAGAAGAGAAGCCAAAAGCAGAGGAGAAAATGAAAGATATAAGCATCTGAATGCAGAGTTCCAAAGAATAGCAAGAAGAGATAAGAAAGCCTTCTTCAGCTATCAGTGCAAAGAAATAGAGGAAAACAACAGAATGGGAAAGACTAGGGATCTCTTCAAGAAAATTAGAGATACCAAAGGAACATTTCATGCAAAGATGAGCTCGATAAAGGACAGAAATTGTATGGACCTAACAGAAGCAGAAGATATTAAGAAGAGGTGGCAAGAATACACAGAAGATTGTACAAAAAAGATCTTCACGATCCAGATAATCACAATGGTGTGATCACTAACCTAGAGCCAGACATCCTGGAATGTGAAGTCAAGTGGGACTTAGAAAGCATCACTATGAACAAAGCTAGTGGAGGGGATGGAATTCCAGTTGAGCTATTCCAAATCCTGAAAGATGATGCTGTGAAAGTGCTGCACTCAATATGCCAGCATATTTGGAAAACTCAGCAGTGGCCACAGGACTGGAAAAGATCAGTTTTCATTCCAATCCCAAAGAAAGGCAATGCCAAAGAATGCTCAAACTACCGCACAATTGCACTCATCTCACACGCTAGTAAAGTAATGCTCAAAATTCTCCAAGCCAGGCTTCAGCAATATGTGAACCATGAACTTCCAGATGTTCAAGCTGGATTTAGAAAAGGCAGGGGAACCAGAGATCAAATTGCCAACATCTTCTGGATCATAGAAAAAGCAAGAGAGTTCCAGAAAAACATCTATTTCTGCTTTATTGACTATGCCAAAGCCTTTGACTGTGTGGATCACAATAAACTGTGGGAAATTCTGAGAGAGACGGGAATACCAGACCACCTGTCATGCCTCTTGAGAAATCTGTATGCAGGTCAGGAAGCAACAGTTACACCTCGACATGGAACAACAGACTGGTTCCAAATAGGAAAAGGAGTACGTCAAGGCTATATATTGTCACCCTGCTTATTTAACTTATATGTAGAGTACATCATGAGAAACGCTGGACTGGAAGAAACACAAGCTGGAATCAAGATTGCTGGGAGAAATATCAATAACCTCAGCTATGCAGATGACACCACCCTTATGGCAGAAAGTGAAGAGGAACTCAAAAGCCTCTTGATGAAAGTGAAAGTGGAGAGTGAAAAAGCTGGCTTAAAGTTCAACATTCAGAAAATGAAAATCATGGCATCTGGTCCCATCACTTCATGGGAAATAGATGGGGAAACAGTGGAAACAGCGTCAGACTTTATTTTTTTGGGCTCCAAAATCACTGCAGATGGTGACTGCAGCCATGAAATTAAAAGATGCTTACTCCTTGGAAGGAAAGTTATGACCAACCTAGATAGCATATTGAAAAGCAGAGGCATTACTTTGCCAACAAAGGTTCGTCTAGTCAAGGCTATTGTTTTTCCAGTAGTCACATATCGATATGAGAGTTGGACTGTGAAGAAGGCTGAGCGCTGAAGAATTGATGCTTTTGACCTGTGGTGTTGGAGAAGACTCTTGAGAGTCCCTTGGACTGCAAGGAGATTCAACCAGTCTATTCTGAAGGAGATCAGCCCTGGGATTTCTTTGGAAGGAATGATGCTAAAGCTGAAACTCCGGTCCTTTGGCCACCTCATGCGAAGAGTTGACTCATTGGAAAAGACTCTGATGCTGGGAGGGATTGGGGGCAGGAGGAGAAGGGGACGACAGAGGATGAGATGGCTGGATGGCATCACTGATTGCATGGATGTGAGTCTGGGTGAACTCTGGGAGATGGTGATGGACAGGAATGCCTGGCGTGCTGCAGTTCATGGGGTCACAAAGAGTCGGATACGACTGAGTGACTGAACCGAACTCAACTGATTCTGACTGGTGTGAATGATACCTCTTTGTAGTATTGCTTTACATTTCTGTAATAAGGAGTGATGTTGAGCACCTTTTTATGTGCTTTTTAGCCATCTGTAGACATTCTTTGGATAAATATCTATTTAGATCTTCTGTCCATTTTTCTGATTCTGTTGTTTGCTTTTTGATATCAGCTGCATGAGCTGTTGGTATATTTCAGAGATTAATCCTTTGTCAGTTGCTTCATTTGCAAAGATTTTCTCCCATTCTGAGGGCCATCTTTTTGTTTATGGCTTCCCTTGCTGTGCAAAAGCTTGTAAGGTTAATTTGGCCCCTTTTGTTTATTTTTGGCTTTTATTTTTATTAATCTAGGAGGAGGATTGAAAAAGATCTTGCTTTGATTTACATCAAGGAGCATATTGCCTATGTTTTCCTCTAAGAGCTTTACAGTAAAATCACTATCAAGGCCACTTACACTGCATGTCCTTTGCCACACCTGGCCTTGTTTCTCCACCCTGCTTTCAATAGGCTCCACTGAGCATTCATCAGAATCACTGGGAGGTCTCCTAGGACTGCAAGCTACAGGCCCCACCCCCACAGTTTCTCATTGGTAGGTTTGGAGCAGGGCTGAGAAATTTACATTTCCTCAGAGACTCCCACCTGGGTTTGATCCCTGGGCGGGGGAGATCCCCTGGAGGAGGGCATGGCAACCTACTCCAGTGTTCTTGCCTCGAGAATCCCATGGGCAGAGGAGCCTGGTGGGCTACAGTCCACAGAGTCACACAGAGTCGCACGCAACAGAAGTAACTTAGCACTCATACACAAGAGACTCCCTGATGAGGCCGATACTGCTGATCTGGGATCTCACTTTGAGATCTCACTAGGGCCTTGACCAGTGTGCCCTGGCCCTCATACTCTTTGCCAGTTTTCACAGCTAGAGCCTCTTAACTCACACAGGTAGCTAACACCCGCACGCAGGTAGGAAGGAATACAGGCCTCTCAGAGGTTCCGAGCAGCCTAACTTTATGGCGGGTTTTATGTGGGTAACAGAACTGAGCCTTTGCTCTGTTTTCCAGCTCCCTCACTTCATCCCTTCCTGGAGTCCTTGCTGGACATGCTGGTTTCTCTGGAACTAGGACGTTCGATTCCCTTGCTCAGTGCTTTCCGGAGGCTGAAGATGAGCAGGTAAGTTCCCTTCCCACAACTGGGAATCTGCCTGGTTGCCTTCTGGACATCTGTGAGCCTATCTTTACACTGGCATTTTTACAGATTTGCAATGATTTGGTTCTGTTATTTGTTGTTCAGACTTTGCAGCTTACCTTTTCTGGGCCAGTGAGTCTAGTGTCCTGGGTCTGGTACTCCTGGGACAGACTTCAGATATCCTAGACTGCCTTCTTCTCTGGTTTGCCACATGAGTTATTTATTCATTTGAACAACATCGTTGCTATTTCTATGACTGCTGCCCTTTCTTTAACTCTCTTATTTTCCAAACATGTTTTCAGAGTCCTCAACCCCAGGCTCCTTCTTTCTCATGCTCTGACACTTCTGGCTTGGTGTTTTTCATCTATGAAGGTTTACATTTCAAATGAGGTGTGGAACAACTTGACTGGAAGGTTCTAATGCCACCTACATGCATGATGTAGATCCAAGTAAGTCAACTATATTTTTTCCTGTTTAAACCTGTGTTGGGAGGTCTATGGGCTTGCTCTGCAGAATATTCTAGGACCAGTGGCTTTCAGCATGTTGGGGGAGCTAGTTAGAAGTACAGAGCCTCTGGCCCCACTTCAGATGGACTGAGTTCGAGTCCACATTGTAACATGAGACCATCTGACTGTCCAGTCCACTGGACACTGTACATTGTGTAATGTACAACGCACGTTGTAAAGAACTGATGTGTGAAGTCACGACTCTGGGATGAACTGCTGCCTCTTGAGATGCTCCACCTTCTGAATCACTACTTTTCCCAACTCCTTTATTGCCGATGATGTAAATGTTAGGTGAGTTGGGTGCATTTCCCTCTGAGAGTGTGAACTCTGACCAACCACCCAGGATGCTGCAGGACACAGTGTCTCTCTGTGAACATTTCACATTGGTTATTTCTTGGGAAAACTCTTGCGTGAGGCCTTTTCAACTGTGTTAACACATCACAGGAACATTTCATTTTGCTTTTGGTCATGATCTGATATGGGCTTGGATGATAGGCAGCCTGAGGGTGCAGGTTGGATGAGAACCACTCAAGTTCAGCCATCAGTTTGAGGCACTCAGTGCACTGCTGGCTGACAGGAGGTGACTCCAAACAACTCTCTCAGCATTTATGATGGAGAAGGAGCTGCAGGTGCTTCAGGCTGGGTGAGCTGACTCCACCCCAGAGCGTCTGAGATGGGTGGCCAGTAGTGCTGCTCTGGACGGTAACCAGTGAGTGGTCTTGCTGCCAGAAACTGTCCCTGAAGGGGCAGGGCTGGGCCAATGACTGATTCCATACGTCAGGCCCACCCACTGCAGAGAGGGGGCCAATAAGACACACAGAGTGTTGGAGCCTCAGACTGCCTACACCCAGGATAGGGCTACAGCCCCCAAAGGAGGAGACAGCTCCATTGACCTGGCACCCAGTTGGACAGGTCCTTTTTAATAAATGGTGCCATAAAAAGAACACAAGTTCTAGATTTCAAGGTGGGTTTGCATGACACTGAGTAACTTTATCTTCAGAGGTTCTTCCTAGACAAATGAAAATGCGTGTCCAGGGTCTAACAGAGGACTCATATTGTAAGTGCTTAATCCAAAGATAGTTCCTATTGTGTTTATCGTAGAAGGAATCCTATCCTCACAGGAGCCTATGGGCCTCGGGTCTGTTATAGGTTCTTTGATCTTTAACCTTGTGGGTTGGAGGATAGTGTAGCTAAGGTGCTATGTTGTTCATGATCTGAGCAAAAAGAAGTATGCGTGCTCGAAGCACAAGGGCTTACCATAGCATACTGAAGAGGGTTGTGATAGTGTTTAAAGCCAACTAGGCAGCATTTAAAAAAAAAAACCAAGTCACTGAGAGGAGTTTGGGTTCACTGATAGTCATGAAGGGTGGAATCTACATGGAGTCTGCTATTGAGGTCTGTGATTTTAGCAACTAGGATGATTGTTTTGTACCTCAGTTTCTTCATTTGTATTTAGAGAAATTCTATGACCCTGCAGTTAACAGGCAATGAAAGTTCATGCAAAGGTTCCTCCTAATCTGGAATTTAGTGGGAATTTTGGGTGTTGCCAGATTCAACAATGTACCTTTCATGACTGAGTACTATTTCTGTAAGGGTGGTGGTTTAGACTTACATAATATTCAAGTTCAACCCACCCTAAATCCCTAGGTCTCTATGCAATCAGTAAGGTGAAGCTGTGATGATGAGTGAGAGAGACTGAGGCCCAAGGTCAGAATTGGGTCCCATCCCAGCTTTTCCATCTTCTGAAATTGAGGAACCTTCCCTCAGATTTTAGTAGGAACTGGACTGAAAGGGACTGTTGCTCTTTTTTTTTTTTTTTCTCCCAACTGAAATTGTATAGCTGAAGGTTAAATCTGAAAGTATTCTGAAGTGTTTGATCTTTTTTACCATCAATTATTGGATGTACCACATCCTTTTTCATTATATCATTGATTTTCAGTATTTCAGGTGTAAAGCAGTGACTCAATTTTATATATATATATATATATATGTATATATATATATATATATGTTTTCAGATCTTTTTCCATTGCATTTTATTATAAAATATTGAATATAGTTCCTTATCTATATAATAAATCCATATTTATTTATTTTGTATATAGTAGTATGTATCTGTAATCCTAAATTCCTAGTTTATCCCTCTCCCCTTCCCCCTTTGGTAACCATAAGCTTGTTTTTTATGTCTGTGGGTTTGTTTCTGTTTTGTAAATAAGGTCATTTGCATCATTTTTTAAGATTCCACATATAAGCGATATCATATGATATTTGTCTTTCTCTGCCTTCACTTGGTATGATAATCTCTTAATCCATCCATGGTGCTGAAAATGGCATTATTTCATTCTCTTTTATGGCATCACCAACTCAATGGACATGAGTTTGAGTAAACTCCGGGAGTTGGTGATGGACGGGGAGGCCTGGCGTGCTGTGGTTCATGGGGTTGGAAAGAGTTGGACATGACTGAGTGGCTGAACTGAACTGAATATTCCATTGTGTGCATACATGTGATTTATCTATCTATCTATATATACACACACACACACTATATATATATATATATATATGACATATTCGTTCATGTGTCAAACAGACATTTAGGTTGCTTCCATGTCTTAGTTATTGTAAATGATGCTGCTGTGAATATTGGGATGCATGTATCTTTGTGAACTAGAATTTTCTTCTTTCTGGATCTATGCCCAGGAATGGGATTGCTGAGTCCTATGGTGTTGGGGGCCAGAGTGAGGTACTCCGCCCGTGACAAAGGTCATGAGGAAGGAGGCTCGACATACGCAAAGGCGGGATCGAGCCTCAGGAGTCCCCCTGGAACTCCTCGAGCATCTACCCCCATAACCAGAGCCTGCCTACTTTACTACTTTGTGCTCACCTACACCTCTGACTTTACGGGGGGCTGTCCCCCACCACCTCTTTTGGAGAAGGAGTTAACTTAGAGCTCCAGTTTATAATAATTCCTGGGCGTGATAAGAGTGTTTTAACCTACAAACTCCTCTGAAGGTTCTCTGGCCTGCCTGACAGGCTTGTCCGGCCACATGTGATTGCTCACAGCCTCCCAACCGTGAGAGGCACGAGATGCTTTAAACCTTCTAAAAACAGGTTCCTTAGAAAAGTTAGAAAACTATTAGTATAAGTATAATGGGCTGATTAGAAATTGTATTGGTGAAGGGTTTTTCATTTGTTGAGCCAATGTTTGTTGCTAAGTCTCCACATCCCCTGCCCTTACACACATTAATGAATATATAGAAGAAATAAGTATTAACCTTTGATATAAATCACGTTAGACCTTAGGCTAAGTAAATTCTTTCCTTAACTAAAACCCACTACACCCTCACCCTGTAGGAATGTAACTTTACTTGGGTGGCGTCTGTTTTGAGAATAATCAGCCCTGGAGAAATAAGTGTCCTGATTGACTGACCGCTGTCACAAGGAGAGGGTCGTAAATTGTCAGCAGGCCCCCCTGGCCAGAAGATGATGTAATACCCCTAAGACCTCTGTATACATTTGTGTGAAGCACCTGACTTTAATAAAAGTCAGGACTGCTGTCCCCATGTGACTTTTGTATAACATCTTAGTGTATAAAAACAGACTCTGGAAAATAAAGAATTGGGATCAGTTTCTCGAAATACTGGTCTCCCCATGTCGCTCTCTCTCTCACTCTGGTTGAGTCTCCATCTGGAGCTCGGAACCCACCATGCTTACTAATTATGCCTGGGCTTCTAAGATCCGACCGGGGAGGCCTCAGTGTCTCCTCTCCTTCGGGAGAACGGAAGGACGCCTGCGGCCTACGTAAGTGGTGCAAACTTCTTGTCTTGAAGTTTTATTGGTCTCCCGCGTAAACCAAGCTACTCAGCCTCTTTTCTCCACTGAATTTTCCTACTGAGCTATCCTCATTCTATTACTCTTTATATCTTTAATTAATATCTAACTGAAGCTATTGTATCCTGATCCTCGCCTATGCCGTCTCTCCTTCGAATACCCTGGATCAGCCGGGGCTGGTCCCCGGCACTATGGTAACTCTATATTTAGTTTTTTAAGGACTCTCCGTACTGTTCTCCTTGGTGGCTGTACCAATTTACATTTCCACTAACAGTGTAGGAAGGTTCCCTTTTCTTCAAACCTTCTCAGCATTTATTTGTACACTTTTTGATGATGGACATTCTGGCAGGTGTAAGGTCACTTAATTGAAGTTTTGATTTGCATTTCTCTATAATTAGTGATACTGATCTGATATTGAACATCTTTTAACCTGCCTGTTGCTCATCTGTATGTCTTCTTTGGAGAAATATCTATTTAGGTCTTCAGCCTATTAATTTTTTTTTTCTATTAAGCCATATGAGCCATTTGTATATTTTTGAAATTATTCCCTTGTACATATTGTTTGCAAATCTTTTCTCCAATTCTGTAGATTGCTTTTTTTTTTTTTTTGATTATGGTTTCCTTTGCTGTAGAAAAGTGTTCAAGTTTTACTAGGTCCCATTTGTCTATTTTTGCTTTTGTTTCTATTACTTTAGGAGATAAATCCAAAAAATATTGCTGCCATTTATGTCAAAGAGTGTACTGCCTATATTTTCCTATACCTGTTTTACATGATCTCTTCTTAAATTTAATTCTTTAATCCATTTCAAGTTTATTTGTTGATTTTTGTATACAGTGTTAGATAATGCTCTAATTTCATTCTTTTACTTGTTGCTATCCAGTTTTCCCAGCAGTACATATTGAAGAGACTGTCTTTTCTCCATTGTATACTTTTCCTTCATCATAGATTAACTGACTCTAAATGTGTGAGTTTATTTCTGAGCTCTCTATTCTGTTCCACTGATCTACAATCTGTTTATGTGCCATTATTGTGCTCTTTTGATTACTGTAGCTTTGTAGTAATCTGCTTTACTTTACAGCTTTGCACTGTAGCCTAAAGCCAAAGAACATGGCTTCTCTGGCTTCATTCTTCTCAAGATTATTTTGGGTATTTAGTGTCTTTTGTGTTTCCATAGAAGTTTTAAAATGCTTTGTTTCAGCTCTGTGAAAAATGTCATTGGTAATTTTATAGGGATTACATTGACTCTGTAGATTATCTTCAGTAGTATGGTCATTTTTATAATTGATTCTTCCAATCCATGAGCACAGTGTGTCTTCAATTTCTTATATTCCATCTTATAGTTTTTGGAGTACAGTTCTTTTGCCTCCTTACATAGGTTTATTCCGGGTGATTTTATTTTTCTAATGTGATGGTAAATGAGATTGTTTCCTTAACTTCCTTCTGATTTTGTTAGTATATAGGAATGCAACAGATTTCCTCTGTATTTATATCCTGCTGCTGTTGCTGCTTTGTCGCTTCAGTCTTGTCCGACTCTGCAGCTTTACCCAATTCATTGATGAGCTCTAGTAGTTCCCCAGTAGCATCTTTAGGATTTTCTATGTATAGTATCATGTCATCTTCAGTGATGTTTTACTTCTTTTCCAATTTAAATTCCTTTTATTTTTCTTTGAATGCTGTGGCTTCAAATTACTATTATGCATGGAATTGTTCATGGCAATATAGACCATTACAGAAGAAACTCAACTTAGTTAGAAGCAAGAAACAAGTTTATTCTTTCTCAGCCCTCTGCATGAAATTTACTGTGTCCCTTTTCTCATCCCCCATTACATAATCAACATAGCAGGCAAATCCCCAGATCTTTTCAGGTGACCCTTAGATAATAAAATTCCATATTAGAATGCTTTGGATTTTACTCTACTCTGATTATTATGTTAAGTCCAAATATCTATCCAATTTTAAGCCTGTACTTGTCCTTATCCTGGGCTGGCTTCAGGATGTGCCTGCACTTCCTCTCCTCCCAAATACAGACTGTTTTGGGTTTCTACATAGTTGGAGCAACAAGAGCATCTGTTGTTGTCGAGTCATTCAGTCACGGCTGACTCTTTGAGACCCCATGGACCGCAGCACGCCAGGCTTCCCTGTCCTTCACTCTCTCCTGGAGTTTGCTCGAACTCATGTCCAGTGAGCTGGTGATGCCATCCAACCATCTCATCCTCTTGCCCCCTTCTCCTCCTGCTCTCAATCTTTCACAGCATCAGAGTCTTTTCCAATGAGCTGTCTTTTTGCATCAAGGGCAAGGGGATGGAAAGATGAAAAATGGAAGTCACATCATTAGCTAAACGTAAAGGGAGAAGGTGGAATAAACTGAAGAAGATAACAAATAGTCATCTAAGAAGGGGAGATGTGGTAGGATTGCTGGGTGGCATAAGAGTTCCACTTGAAGAGACAAGGCATGAATTTAACTCCAGTCAGTTGGGTTATGATATTTTCTCCTGCTGCATTTATTTCTTCTTTCATTACTTGACAAATCCCACTGAGCTATAGACTCCACTGAGACAAAATCCAGATCCATCTCATTCACCAATGAGTTGTTGCAGCCTAGTACCTTACCTGAACAGAGTGTGTGTGTGTATGTATATACATACACACACATATGTTATACTGCCTGACACAGCGTTCCCTGGTGGCTCAGGCAGTAAAGAATCTGCTTGCAATGTAGGAGATGCAGGTTTGATCCCTGGGTTGGGAAGATTCCCCTAGAGAAGGGAATGGCTGTCCACTCCAGTATTCTTCCCTGGAGAATTCCATGGATAGAAGAGCCTGGTGAACTACAGTCCATGGAGCTGGAAAGAATCAGACATGACTGAGCAACTAACAAATACAACACAGCATTAAAACTTCCCAGGATGAAGAGCCTACATGTGCTCTTGAAGTCTGTAGATCTTCAGGACCTTGGATCTAGATACCAGGCTAGTTGTCACAAGGCCGGTCATGGAAAACCTGTCTCTTCCAAGATGAAAGAGACCACATGACTCCAAACCAATAAATTCAAGTCGTAAATCAAGTAGTCTCAGTAATGCAAAAATTACACATGATTTACATGAGGATAGTTTCACTCATCAGGAAGAGAGAAGAGAATTGGGATGAACATGATCATCATAGTTCATTCAGCCTTATCCTGGATCCCTAAAGTGGAAGAATATGAGAGTGTGTGCATGTGTGTGTGCACGCACGTGCACACAGACACAGAAACCCCAAATTATGAAATCCAATGATCTAGCAGACTGGGTGTAAACAAGCCCAAATATGAATATGGAAATACTTCCAGGACCTTGGAAGTTCGCTTTAAGGAAGTGGTTTTGCTGCCATTTTCTTTCCTGCTCGTAAAATTGCTCTCCCTTAATCTCTTCCATGGTGAATCTTCCTCTTCTCAACTATTGAGAAGAATATAATGAAATCTGTTTTTTCCCCCAGTGACAAAGAATGCAGAAAACATACAAATCAAGAGCTACAGCCTGTGATACAGCACATTCTCAATAACTCATAGAGGCTTTTGGTTTATAGAAAATCATTACAAGCTCCGACAGGACTTTGGTGAGTGCCTTTGAGGAAGCTCTTATGGGAGGAACTAATGATTTCTCAGAATCAGGGATTAGAGCCTGGCATCATGAGCAAATCAGCTTTCCATGGCACATGTACTTTCAGAACAATCAAGAAAGGTATTGGAAAGAAACCGCTAACAATAATGACACAGGAAATGCTTGCGACATGATACGCCGAAATATAGTTTAATCTGTTCTCTTCGACATACTTAATTATGCCCTTCTAAACCAGGGGAAAATTAAGTGTAGCTTTCTGTTAAAGAACAACTTTACTCATTTGACTGTTTGAAAGATCTAGTATGACTCAGGTCATAAGCATGTTTGTATAAACAGAAAAATCTTGCCTTATTTTCTCCCATATTTGCTGGAATATATTTACTGTCTGGTGTTGGGCAAAAGGAATAAAATTTCTCTTTTTGCACTTTAAGGTATGTATTAAAGTTCTTTCCGTGTAATACATGCTCTCTCTTTTGCTCTCTTTATATACACACACTCATTCACACACATAAATAGACACATACAAATAATTCACAGCCGCAGCATTTAAACCAAGAGTCAGGGAAACCATCTTGAATATTTTTAAAAGACTTCTTCTAATGTTTTCTGGAAAGACTATAGAAAACATATATATTAACATCCTAATTTGTAAAAAAAAAAAAAAAAATCAGCAACTCCAGCTCAAGGGAAGTTGATCCATTTACCACTGCGTCTTTGTATTCACCATTTCCACACACAGTGTATTGACTATTTAGGGCATCTCTTTTCAAATACTATTTGTGACAGCAATTGCCCTATATCACTGACAGAGACTATTCTCCATGAAGTTTGCTGGAGTGATTCAGATAAAAATAAAAATGTTCTGATATTTTCCCCCAGGAAAGTGCCAGTGGTTTCCAAAGCTCAAATAAGCTTTAACTACATCCCACAGAGCAACGCCTCGTAGTGTATTATTAGTGTGATCAAAGAGGATCAAAACATGTTTCCGGGAAGGCCTCCGCACCAGCCCACGTTCAACGCTGTCGTGCGAGCATGCCACATGGAGTCTTCAGCTCCGGAGTGCATACTGTAAACTGTAAACTGTATCACATTCATTTCAAGTAAGACCTTTATTAATGACAGTGACAAAAACAAGCGCTGCTTCTCAAGAGGCATTTTTCCCTCCTTGGGAGTTCTTGTTAGGCTTTCCAGACAGAGCAGGAACAAAATTCAGGCTTACCCTGTCCAGGGATAATTGAGTTGAGATAACTCGATATGTACTTTTAAGAATTTGTTTGTGCTTCTGTCGGGAGGGAACAGAAGCTATCATTTTGTGTTACTGGTGGGGAGAAGGGAGAGGAAAACCACTCCTTTTTGTTCAAAAAGCTCGTAAAATCAATCAAGACTCTTCACAGTAACAACCCATAGAGAGCTACTCTGCCGATAACCTTGTGATTCTGGGATGCTTATTAGCACTAATCTTGAGAACGCTCTTGGGGAGGGAGCTCACAGGTTTACAGGAGAAGGGATGTTGTGTGCAAAACATAGTCATTATCAAAGTATAGGGAACTTGTGGCGGAGCCTGGATGTTTGTCTCATAGACTTGAATTCAAATCCTACCACTGCTATGAACTTGGGGTTCATGCATGTTTTCCAGTTTGGGGTTTTCTCCATGTATATGCCCAGAAGTGGGATTGCTAGATAATAGGCTAGTCTTGTACTTAGTTTTTAGAGGAATGTCTGTACTGATTGGGCTTCCCTGGTGGCTCAGTTAGTAAAGAATCTGCCTGAATGCAGGAGACCCAGGTTCAATTGCTGCATCGGGAAGATCCCCTGGAGAAGCAATGGCAAGCCACTCTAGTATTGTTGCCTGGAGAATTCCATGGACTGCTGGGCTACAGTCCATGGAGTCCTAAGAGTTGGACAAGGCTGAGTGACTGACACACCATACTGATCTCCACAGGGGTTGTATCAATTGACATTCCCACACCTTTTCCATCACTTATTGTTTGTAGATTTTTTGAAAATGGCCATTGAGACTGGTATGAGGTGATACCTCAGATACACATGGACTTATTTACTAAGGGAGGTATACGTGTGTATCTGATTTACTTTGTTGTGCATCTAAAGATAACGAAACATTATCAATCAGCTGTACAGAAAAGAAGAAACAAGCCCATGACTACTGGTCATGAACCATGAATGATAAGGAAACCATTACTTAGTCTCTCCAAGCCTCTCTGTATTTGTATTTGTCCAAGACATTGCTTATCAGAGAAGGCAATGGCACCCCACTCCAGTCTTCTTGCCTGGAAAATCCCATGGATGGAGGAGCCTGGTGGGCTACAGTCCATGGGGTCGCACAGAGTCAGACACGACTGAGCAACTTCACTTTCATTTTTCATTTTCATGCACTGGAGAAGGAAATGGCAACCCACCCCAGTGTTCTTGCCTGGAGAATCGCAGGGACGGGGGATCCTGGTGGGCTGCCGTCTATGGGGTCGCACAGAGTCAGACATGAGTGAAGCGACTTAGCAGCAGCAGCAAGACATTGCTTATAGAAACACTGCAGAGTGTTTAACATAGGAAAGGCCTGGACATGAGCCAGGTTGCCCTTAACTAGCCATTCTCTTTTTCCTTCTGTAACCTTCTGGGAGCATGAAGGTGTATGTTTAATATAAGTTTTGCAGGTTCTTCTGCTCTGTGTGTATCCAGTATATACCCCTCTACAAGTCTGAGCATGCCCTGCACACACTGATACAAAACTTAAAGTCAACAATTCACCATTGTCAATTTAATGAAAAATGAAGTCGCAGTGTTTTCTCATTTAGTTCTTTCGGTAGAGAATTTTCAGTAATTCTCTGACATAGGATTCCAATCCAGAGATGTTACTAGGTTAGCCAAAAGTTTGTTTGGATTTTTCTGTAACATCTTATGGGAAAGCCTGAATGAATTTTTTAGCCAACCCGATAGAAATTGGTTTCCAATTCAATGTCACCTTTAACGGAGACATTATTATTTTGCTGGAGATAGTTGCTGCTAGTTGTTTGCTGTGATCAAATTAGAAATTCTTCATAAATTAAAAGATTCTTCAAAAGGAGATTATTTAAATTCAGGGCATTGGTGTTCTTATAATCCAAGTCCCATAAGGAGAGGAAAAAAAACAAAACTGTTTTTAGCAAACGTTACTGCAGCCCTTCTATGGACTTTATGATATTTTGTGACTTCAGTTAAAACATTCTGTCTCACATACACTATACTCTTTTGTTTAGGTTACCACATTTCTTAGTCAATTGCAAGTGTTACCTAACACTTTATTGGAAAACCAGAAGTGCAAAATGAACCCCGAGCACTCTTGTTACCATGGGAAATGCTGACGAGACACATTATAGGCATTATATCTTTAAGTTGTTAAAAGAAAAAAAAAGTGTGATTTTTTTTTTAAAACACATTTGGGTATTAGATGCACCAGGATCAAAGGAATTCAGTGCTGAAAAGGTATTTGTGGATCATCTAATCCAGCTCCCATATTTTATAGATTGACAAAGCCAGGGCAAAATGATGTTGCCCAAGGATACACCATTAAGTTTGTGAATCTGCCCACCCAGTGTAGGGAAACTTTAAACTGGATTAATTAGTGTATGGCAATTGTTCTGCAATTAAAATACATTTCAAAAAGATTGACTGATTCATTAAACTCATTTTGTAATGAATTTTAGTTAGAGCGTATCTATGCTTTTATTTTTTTTAATCTTTATTTTTTTTAATTTTATTTTTAAACTTTACATAATTGTATTAGTTTTGCCAAATATCAAAATGAATCTGCCACAGGTATACATGTGTTCCCCATCCTGAACCCTCCTTCCTCCTCCCTCCCCATACCATCCCTCTGGGTCGTCCCAGTGCACTAGCCCCAAGCATCCAGTATCGTGCATCGAACCTGGACTGGCAACTCGTTTCTTACATGATATTTTACATGTTTCAATGTCATTCTCCCAAATCTTCCCACCCTCTCCCTCTCCCACAGAGTCCATAATGAATTTTAAACTCTTAACTTTTTAAAACAAAATATGGCTCCTGAAAACCCAGAAGAGGAAGGGACAATTCCTAAAGCCTGCTATGCGTTTTCCTGGAATAAGTCACTCTGTGAGAACTTAAAGTATGGAGTAAAGTGAAAGAATTCAAATGGTGAATATACCATATGATCTATGTTTAGGGAAAAAAATAGAACCCCTAAAACAAACACATCTATATCCATAGGCCTTGAAAGGGCTGAGCACACTGTGACACATGACAAGTATTCAAAGAATCAGAGCCAGGAGGAGAGAGAGGGCAGTAGTCATGAGAAAGAACTGATGCATCCTGCCCAGCCCCCAGAAGCTTGTGTAGGCAATACATAATATTAATAATGATGTGTGCATGTTTGGTCATGCTGCGCTCTTTGCAACCCCAGGGATTGTAGCCTCCTCTGTTCATGGAATTCTCCAGGCAAGAATACTGGAGTGGGTTGACATTTCCTCCTACAGGGGATCTTCCCAACACAAGGATTGAAGCTGTGTCTCCTGCATCTCTTGCGTTATAGGCAGATTCTTAACCACGGAGCCACCAGGGAAGCCCCATGAATAATGATCATCATTAAAAACACCACCTGGGACTTCTCTGGAGACCCAGTGGTTGGGACTTTGCTTTCCAATGCAGGAGTTGTGGGTTCAATCCCTGGTCTGGGAGCTAAGATTCTACAATATGACTTAAAAAAAAAAAAAAAGGTCCACATCTTAAAAAAATCTGTAAAACAAAAACACATCACCGTTCTCCATTGCTGTCTTTAAGCTGGAGAAGATAAGGAGGATGGGTCATTCCTCCCACCAGTATTTCCATCAGTCCTTTGTCTCTTCAGGGGTTGATCCTGGATCCTAAAGGCTACGTGGTTTGTCGCCAGCATCAGCGTTCACTGGCCGGATGCATTTGGTAACCTCCAGTACAGCAGCCTTGTGTAGGTGGGTGGGGGGAAGGGGAGAAGAAGGAAGTGCATTGTGGAAGAAGATCGAGGCTGCAGATCGGTGATTCTCATTGTCATTTTTGGGAAAGATGGAAGCTTGTGAACCTTCTTGTGTGACCTTCAGCCCATTAATCACATGAAGGTCCACTGCTCCAGGATGATTTCCCCAGCTGGCATGGAGATCCACTCTCCTTGGGGTCCCGATTCCAAGCTGTCTTTACTTCAATCATAAGGCAAGGGCATTTAAAATAAATGCTATTGTTAACTTGCATGTAGGCCTCCTTACACTCTCAGTCAGTATTACAAATTTCCTGAAGCAGAGTTTGTTTCTCAACTGTTCTATTTGTTTGCAGCACCTATGATGGTGCCTTTTTTTTTTTTTAATTAAATGTTCCACATATGTTTATTCATACTACAATCATACTAGCAAGAGGTAAGAGTGAAAGGAATCAGACATAGTAAGACATTTGTAATTCGGGAGGGTTACTATCAGAACATATCTTTCCTCAAAAGAATCTTTTTTAAAACCTTATTTTGTTGGCATATAGCTGATTTATAACATGTCAATTTCTGCTGTTTTATATATATATATATATATATATATATACATACACACACACACACACACACACACCCACACCCACACACATATATATTATTTTTCATATTCTTTCCTAGAATGACTTTTTATGGGATATTGAATATAGTTCCCTGTGCTATACAGTAGGACCTTATTGTTTATCCCTTCTATAATATACATAATAATTTGTATCTGCTAGTCTCAAACTCTCAATCCAAACTTCCCCCCTCCCACTTGGCAACCACGTCTATCTCCTCTGCGAATCTGTTTCTGGTTTGAACATAAGTTCATTTGTATCATATTTTGGATTCTACCTATAAATGATATCATGTGGTATTTGCCATTTGCTTTCTGACTTCACTCATTATGGTAATCTCTGGGTCTATCCATTATGCTGCAGATGACATTGTGTGCTCTGCTGTGCTTAGTCGCTCAGTTGTGTTTGACTTTTTGTGACCCCATGGACTGTAACCCAATAACAGTATTTTGTTCTTTTTTATGGCTGAGTAGGATTCCAGTGTGTGTGTGTGTGTGCGTGTATACCACATCTTCTTTATTCATTCAACTGCTGATGGACACTTAGCTTGCTTCCCTGTCTTGGCTATTGTGAATAATGCTGCAATGAACATTGGTGTGCATATAACTTTTTAAAATTTACTTATAATTTCTGGTTGTCCTGTGTCTGTGTTGCTGCACATGGACTTTAGTTGCAGCGAGCAGGGACTGCTCTTCTTTGTGGTGTGGATGTGTTTATTTGAATTAGAGTTTTTCTGGACATACATCCAGGAGTGGGATCTCTAGATCATACGGCAACTCTATTTACATCTTTTGCCCATTTTTTGTTTGGGTTGGTTTTTTTTATTTTTGAGTTGTATGAGCTGTTGCTACAAAATAATCTTAAAGTGATAAGATTTATCATTTATTAAGCAGTATCTCTGAGTTGGGCGGTTGATAAGTGTTCAGTATAAAAAGATCTTATTTAATAACCACAACTCAAAGAATGATCCTTTGAAAAACTCATTCAGCCTCTTTACAGATAAACACGATTAGGTTTATGGAAATTGAGTTTGAGCTAAAGCATGTCGATAACAAACAGAGAGTCAGAATTAAGTCTCAGATCATTTCACCCTCAAGACTCTGCTCTTCTAGTCTCCTACATTGCTGTCTTTGAAATAAAGCAGAACAACGAGCAAAAGCAAAATCTCACCGTGTTGGTCTGCTTAAAGTAAAGGAAGGAGGAACACATGATTGAACACGCACTTGTTTTTATCTACTCAAATGAAGACTACAGATGTTGCACGTTAGACAGAGTGTCTTCAACCGAAGTGCTCTGTTGTCAATGGAAAGAAAAGAATGATTTGGAAGAGGACGTTGGGGAGAGAACTGAGCATGGTGCATCAGTGAGTGTGCAAAGGGGAGGGAGGACCAACAGACGATTAAGGTCTAGAGTCCTGACGTTTCCAAGAGTGTTGCTGCCACCGAGAACGTTCAGGAGAAATGCAATGAGAGGTGGCGAGAGCAACAGAACCCACCCCACCTCACACCCACCAAAACCCCACTAAAACGCAGGTTCGTGTGTGCTCGGCCGTGTCCGACTCTTTGCCACCCCATGGACTCTAGCCCTCCAGGCTCCTCTGTGCATGGAATTTTTCAGCCAGCATTTCCTACTCCAGGGGATCTTCCCGACCCAGGGATTGAACCTGAGTCTCTTGCATCTGCTGCCTTGGCAGGTGGATTTGTTACCACTGGGACCCCTGGGGAAGCCCAAAATGCAAGTTAGAGATATTAAAAAGAAATAGCATAGAATCTAGCCTTTGTCTATATTGATGTAAATGTGCTTTAGGTGCCATTTCAATAGAATTTAAAAATTTTTTATTTTTATTTAGTTTTTTTTTTTTAATTTGAAATCTTCATTTAATTTGTTACAATATTGCCTCTGTTTTTTAACCCTTTATTTATATTAGAATGTTGTATTTCTGATTAACAATGTTGTAATAGCTTCAGGGGCAGAGTGGAGCAACTCAGCCAAAGGTATACCTGTATCCATGTATACTCCCCTCCCATCAAGGCTGCCACATAACATTGAGCAGAGTTCCCTGTGCTGTACAGGAGGGATAACCAGCAGGGGCCTGCTATAAAGAACAGCTTTAGGAAAATAATCTTAATGGACTAAATGATTTTGATAGTAAATGAATTGCAAGGCTGCTAAATTTCAATGCAGGTGTATTGTGTGCACAAATTTCTTACATATAGTACATTTTGGACTAATCAAAGGGTGTGAGAAAGGAACCCAACAGTTTTATGAAGAGGAGGGATAAGAATGGCTTGAAAGGGCCGATGTGAGTGGACCAGAGCCCAGAGGACACGCCCACCCGTGCCCACCACCACGGCCTGAGAAGCAGGCCTGCACTTGGCACGTAAGAACAACGGGACCTCGTGGTGGCCACTAGAGAGGAAATGTCAGAGGCCAACCAGGGTAACACCAGGCCACACGTGAAGCCTCTCTGTGTGCACTCTGAAGACGAGGCGATGAGAACTGGTCCGTCGCCATATTTATACACTGCGTATGTCACTTTTTCTGAAGAATAATGCTGCTTCTCAATGGGCCTTCTTGATGTAAAAGAAAAATAACCTGAATGATAACAGGCACACACAGTGCTAATACTTTCTTCAAATGCATGCAATACAAAAAGTAAGTAGAGCAGGATTAAGAAACTGTAAGCAGAAAATGATTTATACACCCTGAAATTCTTTTCATTGTAAATCAGCTGTGATATAATGTTTTTTAATTTAAACAAAATGTGACATATGCAGCATTCAGCACGTACTGAGAATAAAACATTACCCAAAGAACTCTTTTGAAAGAACTGGATTTAGACCTTGTCTCAAAACACTTTAGTATTTCCTTTCGATTTGACATTCACTGCCTCTATGAAGCTCATAGGAACTCTGCATTAAAAAAAATTCTTTTATATTCAACTTAAATTAGAAATATTAGGAATCATAGATTCTGGGGTCAATGATGATTTCATTGCCTAATTAAGGACAATTCTTTGAATTTCCCCTATCAGTTTCTCCTTGATGGAATCCAAACTTGGGAAGCCTTGTTTTGTTTGCCCTCTTCTTCAAGACACGTGGTGGCAACAAAACCACTGACTAGAGAAAGGGTTTCAAATGGGAAACCTTGTTTGGGGGATGACGCATTGTTATAAAGGGGCTCCGTCGGCATTAAAGTCTTACATATTTGTTTACTAGCAGAATAAGATGAGATAAACAGAACACACAGCAAGGAATCTAGGATTAAACAAAATAAATCTCTCCTGACTCGAACCTAATAATGTGCTCCAAAAGCTCTCATCAATTATTAGCTTCAAAATCCTTCAACGTGTCTGCAACACACTGTTTAACTGATGTACTTGAAGTTCACCTAAGAAACTGTATCATCAAAATGTGCCACCAGAAACTGCCAGCAGCGATGCCACCTTGCAATCAATCACATCTCTGTTTCAGAATTATAAAGTGTCTGAGAGCTATAATTTCATCTGCTTCTAGCTGCATATCATTTAAAACTTCATATTCTCAGGGAGAAAGAAAAAGTAAAAACATTCGTCAGCCGCGGCTTCCTCTTTATGAAGACCCACTGTTTCCACAGCACCTTCTGGCTTCCTTATTTTAATTCGTGTTTCAGAGATCTTCCCCCCTACCATGGACCACGTGTGATGCATAGCTTATGAACACAGTAGTACAGTCGATTCTCAATTATCTGTCCGAATGGAAACCTACAGTGGTTCCGATTATCCAAAATCATTTTATATTTGATTTTCAAATATAGTATGTGCATTTTCCCTGGGAGGTTTACATTCCTGCTAATGCTTTGCTAGAACTAATATTGAAAGGTGTTTGCATTCCTTGAGCTCATACTAACTGGGAGCAGTAGGGAGCAGCCCAGTGGTGGGTGGTAGGGGTAAGTTAGCCTGGGATTAAATGTTTCTATGAAGGATTGTCAACATGGGCTTTCCAAAGGCGGGCGATTATGAGGTGGTTACATTAGATATTAGTTCCTATTTTTTAATCCTGGAGGAAAAAAAACTCTTTGAAGTATTTTAATGGTAAAGACATTTTAAAATACTAAGTAAAGTCAGGGTTTCATTTTAGCTTAATTATTTAGCTATGAATCACAAATTCATTTAAAAAAAATGGAATATTCTTGAAAGTGGCTATTTATAGTTACAAATTTATTATTATAGAATAGCTATATATCATTTAATCTTGATAATCTTAATTTTATCTTGATAGTAAGAAATGACTGTGCAATTGGTTATTAACAGCCAATTTCTTAAAGATTATTTTGTGTCCTGATGTATCAGAATTAGAACAAAAGACAGTAATAAAATAATTAGCTCTATTTTGAAAAATTAAATCACCTCATTGACTATTCTCTTTTCTCATTTCTGTTCTCACCACACTCACAAACTGTGTAAATATTCAGTTTAATGATTGGACTTACATTCTTTCCTGCCATCCTAAACCTTGAATTTTAGTAAGATATGATCATATTTGTTCTTTTATTATTTAGGAAGAATATATAATTATAGTAAGTACTAAAATACTATGCTACTCATTCCTTGTCGATATGCCTTTAGTTAAGAAAGAACATATACTGTTAAAGTAATAACCTGTGGCTAAAATTGGGACTTGTGCTTTATCAGCATAAGATTAAAATTAGCTCAAGAAATAATTTCTCTCATTCTCCTGGGAACCATGGGATTCTCACGCAAGAAAACTGGAATGGATAGCCATTCCCTTCTCCAGGGGATCTTCCTGACCCAGGGATTGAACCCAGGCCTCCCACATTGCAGGCAGATTGTTGACTGCCTGAGCCACAAGGGAAGCCCTGGGAACCAGGTTGAAAATTTGGGATGTTAATACCTGTTTGGTAATCAGCGCTCACCTATGAGTTGGATCTGTAAGATCTGGCAGTAGCTGAGGTGGCTGGCCCCTTAGCTGAGCAGGAAAAGGCAAACTGTGGATTAGCCTCATGGATGTTGGAAAAACACAGAACAAGGCAAGCTGCGAGAGATGGTCATCACACAGGAAGAAAACTTTCAGAAATTAAGTCAGAAAGAGCTCTGAGCTGAGAAATCCATACCTCTGAGAGCTCCTTGAACAAAAAGCTGCTCAGACAATTCCTAAATCCCCATCATTTTAAAAAATACAATTGCTTTATAATGTTGTGTTAGTTTCTGCTGTACAATGAAGTGCATCAGCTATATGTATACACATATCCCCTCCGTCTCGAACTCTCCCACCCCCACCATCCTACCCTTTTAGGTCATCACAGGACGCTGAGCTGAGCTCCCTGTGTTACACAGAAGCTTCCCACCAGCCATCTACTTCACACATGGTGCTGTATATTTGTCAAGACTACTCCCCCAATTTGTCCCACTCTCCCCTTCCGCCCCTGTGTCCCACGTCCATTCTCTATGTCTCCACCTCTATTCCTGCCTTGGAAATAGGTTCATCCGTACCATTTTTATAGATTACACATATATGCATTAGTATGCAATATCTTTCTTTTTCTGACTTGCTTCACTCTGTATAACAGACTCTAGGTCCATCTCTATAAATGTCCAATGACCAATGAAAGAATAAAGAAGATATAATACATATATGCAATGGAATATTACTCAGCCACAAAAGAAATGAAGTAAGGTCATTTGTAGAGACCTGCTGCTGCTAAGTCGCTTCAGTCGTGTCCGACTCTGTGTGACCCCAGAGATGGCAGCCCACCAGGCTCCCCCGTCCCTGGGATTCTCCAGGCAAGAACACTGGAGTGGGTTGCCATTTCCTTCTCCAATGCATGAAAGTGAAAAGTGAAGTCGCTCAGTTGTGTCCGATTCCTAGTGACCCCATGGACGGCAGCCTACCAGGCCCCTCCATCCATGGGACTTTCCAGGCAAGAGTACTGGAGTGGGGTGCCATTGCCTTCTTCTGGATGAGCCTAAATCCCTGTCTTAAGGCATTTTCACTCTTCTGTCTCCCATTTCTGTATCTTCTGGTTCTTCTCCTCCTCTCTCCTTTCCTCCCTACCCCACTTCTCTGTTGTTTTCTGAGACTCCCAGTCATATCCAGAAAGCTCTGTGCTTCTGGTGATCCAATATATTCGATCTCAAGTAGAAGAGAGCTAGTCTTTGAGTGGATACTCATGAAGAAATTTCTGGACCAAACGTGGACAGACAGGAAGAAAAGAGACAACAGGCATATATTTTACAAGACAGAATCTAGGAAAAAATTGTGGAGGTTCTAGCTCTTTAGGTATATCTAAATACCTATATATTATATAGGTAATTTATATATAAATTTTGCAGTTGCCATGTTCAACTTTGATTGTACTCACAATTTCTCAAATGGATTTGACTGTAGTTGAGTGTTGGCTGGGATAGGGAGAGAGGGAGATGAGGAGGTATTTATATATGGTCTGCGGATGGTCCAGCTGGACAGGTAGGCGGATGTCGGGGATGGTGGCACCCTTGATGCCCTTCATGATGAAAGGCTCTGGGTAGTTTTGGATCATGGATTATACAAAATAACACACAGATCATTTCACCCCAACTCTCCCATGCAGAGAGATTTGAAATATGCTCTGAAAAGAGAATATACTTTTGGTAGGAGATCAAAAGCTGAGGACCTTAGATGTGCTCTTCAATGAATCAATTCTTCTGCTCTTATTGGCTTCAGTCCTCTAAATCTAGGCCAGGCCAGTTAATCTAGATTTTTCCAGGTGAACTTAAAAACCTGAGAGTTCTTTATGCCATCACTCAGCACAGCTAATCCATCTGCAGTCCCCTTAGCCTTAAGCACACACACATCTCTCCAGCCATACCTCTACATTCCTGTTGTGTGTCTGCTAAGTTGCTTTAGTCGTGTCTGACTCTGTGTGACATTATGGACTGTAGCCCACCAGGCTCCTCTGTCCATGGGTCTAAAATATATCATTCGCTCTTTTCGGAGCAACTGCAGTAGCTTCACGGCCTGCCTTGCTTCCTTAGACCCCCTTCTCATAGAGCCACCAGGGTTCCTTCACCAGTAGAAATCAGGTCTGGTACTCAAAACCTTCACTAGCTTACTAGATGCTCCTCCTTGGAATTGAGAGCTGCTTCTGCAAGCCCACCTCAGACAATTATCCCTCTACTCTCCAGGTCAAGGGAGGCCCCATCTCAGGGGGGGTTGCACTTGTCTTTCCCTCTGTCTTGAATGCTCTTCACTCAGATCTTTGTTTGGATGTCTCATTCTCATCAGGGCTGCACTACCTCTGGGATGTAATGTCTAATGATCTGAGGTGGAGCTGATGTGATGATAATCGAAACAAAGAATAAAGTGCACAACAGATGTAATGCTCTTGATTCATCCCAAACAGTCCCCCACACCCTGGTCTTCCACAAAACCGGTCCCTGGTGCCAAAAAGGTGGGGGCCACTTCTCTAGGATCCCAGAGTAACTGCTCCAAGTTACTTTGCATTTTATTGGGTTGGCCATCAGGTTTTGCTGTAAGATGTTTTTGGGGAACACAATATTTCCTTTATCATGTCTGTCATGGTAAAAAATGACTTTTGCTTTACATTATTATTATTTGTATAACAGAGCTTATCACACTAAAATTAAAGAGAGGGACTAACAAGTCTTTTTCACTCAGCTCCTATTAAAACACCCACTAGGGGAATTCATTGAAATCCAGTGTTAGACTCTGAGCTTTCACTGCAGAGGGTATGGGTTCAATCCCTGGTCAGGGAACTAATATCTATGAGCTTCATGGTATGCCAAAAACAAACAAACAAAAAAGCCTGCCATGAAGTTCATACCGAACAAACGATTGTTCAATAAATGCATGGGAAGTGGCATCTTTCCATAAGGACCCACCTTTTACACTGAATTTCAGAGTTCTAATTTATGAATTCAAGCAGTCAGTCTGAGGCAATTATGGAGCAGTTAGGAGATCTAGATTTTGTCCTAGAACTATAGGTTTAAAATTCTTTCTATTGGTAAAAGTATCATCAGCCAAAGTAATCCTTGGATCAAGTATGTTGCATGGTGTAAGACGCTGTGGTTCTGACTGTGTGTGCCATGTACTCAGTCATGTCTGACTCTGTACAACCCCATGGACTATGGCCCACCAGGCTCGTCTATCCATGGGATTTTCCAGGCAAGAATACTGGAGTGGGTTGCCATTGCTTCCTCCAGGGAATCTAGCCCACCCAGGGATCGAACCCATGTCTCCTGTGTGTTTTGCATTGCAGATGGATTCTTTACACACTGAGTCACTGGAGAAGCCCCTCTGATGGTCTAGAATAACTTTGTCTCAATGATACATGCCAGTAGTTACCAACGCAGGCACTTGGGTTCATGGAAAGAGAATAGCCAAGAAAAGGGGGAACAGGCCAGTTGTGGGAGGGTCAGGATCATTATCTGATGTTTTGTTCTTTGTCTCATGACTTGTAGCAAGTTCTTTGTTGATGAGTGCACTGGAGTTGATTATCACTATTCAATTCACTTAACAGAGGGCTTGAAGTTGCCAAGTCATTCACCAAAGCAGAGTTTACTGAATCTCATGGACTAAATCAATGCACAAGAAACAACCCAAGAATAAGTTAGTTATGTTTGTATTTAAATAGTGAATTTGGAGTAGCAGCTCAGTTGTTCTAGATTTTGAACTTTAAGGTTATACATTTTTAAATAGATCTCTCTTTTATAAGCATTATCAAAAAGTAATGTTAAACATAATAGAAAAATAAAATAGTTTCAGAATTAAAGAGTTATTGTAAAGACAATACAGAGAGTTACTGGAAGTCCATATCTACTTTCCTAGAGTTCCTATAAAGCCTGAATAGAGTTTCCTATATTATATAGTATATCTGTCATGATTGATTAACAAATATTGATACATTCCTATTAACTTATTTATTTTACTTAGGTTTTTCCAGTTTTCTTTCATATCCTTTTTCTGTTACAAGATCGCATCCAGAACACTACATTATATTTAGTCATCATATCTCCTTAGACTTCTCTTGGTTATAACCATTTCTCAGACTTTCTTTGTTCTGATAATTTTGACAATTTGAGGACTACTAATCTGAGGAACACTAGATGTTTGGGGAATATCCCTCCATTGGGATTTGTCTGTTGTTTTTCTTGGCTGGGTCAGGAAGGGCCCCTGGAGAAGGAAATGGCAACCCACTCCAGTATTCATGCCTGGGAAATCCCATGGACAGGGGAGCCTGGTGGGTTATAGTCCATGGGGTTGCAAAGAGTCAGACATGACTTAGTGACTAAACCACCACCACCTTTCTCATTATCAGACTGAGATGCTGGGTTTTGGAGAGGAAGACCACAGGGGTGAAGTGTCATTCTCATCCCATCATTTCAAGGGTGCCTGCTATCAACATAACTTAACACCAATGACGTTGACCTTGATTGCCTGGCTTGAGTTAGATTTGCTAGGCTTCTTCACTGCTAAGTCATTCTTTTTATTCTGAAGCATGTCTCTATGAACAGCTCCACTTAAGGAGTGGTGCATTATATTCCATCTACTTACAGGTAGTAACAACATAAATTATATAGAATTTTTGTCTCTGTTCTTCATTTACTTATATAAGTATGACTCATGGATATTTATTTTATGCTTAGGGTTATATAAGCCAATACTACTTTATTCTATTTTGTCACTCAAATTGTTTCAGCTTTGCCAACCAGGGACTCTCTCAATTGGCTCCTATGGGTCTTTGACATCTGCTGATCATAGTGTTTTGTTTTTAACATCTCTTTACTTTCTGGAACAATAAGATGCTCCAGGCTCATCTTATATATATCTTGTCTTAGCCCTAGAAGTAGCCATTTATCCAAGGAGCACTGGTTCTTTTTGTTGTAAAGTGGTATTAGAAACAAAGATCTGGGTCCTTGGCATTTCAAACAAAAATCCTGATAATTTATAATATGTTGTACATATTATGTTGTACAAATAGCTGCATTTGTAAAACTTTAACAAAAGGTAAATAAATCCACTCTGAACTATCATATAAATGTTACTAATTTATTTTTAGGTCAGCTATGTAAACAAGGATAATTTCATCACATATTATATAGCAACTAACCTATATCCATTTTTGAGATAGAAATTTAGGCTTGTGGAAAAAAAAAGTGACATAAAAAAGGGGTTAATTTATTTTTCTTGTCCATCTGTTTTAACCAAACATAGCCATTATTTTTCTACTTCTAAGATCTGGAGATCTGGGATATGTCCTTTTTTATTCCCTGTGTCAAATGAATGAGAAAAACAAACAAAAAAGGTTCAGTATCACTAACATGGGTTTTTAATGATATAAACATTGTTTTACTGAATGGAGATGCTCATATACATAAGAAGAGACAATCTTATTTTCTTGCTTTGGTCACTTGTTATTTACAAAAGAAGATCTTCCTTTCCAAAATTAATTTTAAGAATGATAACTTATCTCCTACCATCAATCTTCCTTTAATTATTGGTAATTTAACAAATTTTAACCACATCAAGGAAATTTAATTCTACATTTTATATAAAATAATTTAAATCATTTAAATAGAGTGAAGAACTTTGGGTAATTTAAACTTTATTATATAGGAAACATCAATTCCCTTCTATCTCATGTTCCCTAGTTGGTTGGTTCTTCCAATTATGAAGAAAAACTTCAAAGGCAGTTGACAACATGCTGCTGGGGATTTGGTGATGAGCAAGTCACCTACATAGGACATAGCCTTCCAGGATTATTTGCTGGGTATAAAAAGTGTGAAGGAGAGGATAGGTGTTTGATTTTAGCCTATTCATGGGAAATTATAAAAGATTTAATATGCCCTAAATATGGTCATACATAAAACATTTTAGTTACTAATCACTTTTCCCCCCAATAGTCAAATAAAGAAGGCAGTTGGCTTTGCATAATCTTAATAATTAAACAGCCGAGCCAATTAGATTACACCTGCTATTGTGTTCACTCAGGATTTATTTAGAACAAGGACAATTATTTGGGGTCAAGATTCAAAATGATGCTAATGGTAAGAAAAACTCCTTCAGATTCTCCTGTGAAAGGGAGAAAACAGTATGAATATCTGAATTGAGGAAGACAAATGGGAAATACAGGCTTCTGCCTTGGTGAGCACTGGGCACTAAATTAGCTGTAGCTCTTGGATTGAGTTGTTTGGTTTTCAGCCATCCTGTGGTTTCTACACTCATTGTATATGCGTATTCAGTTTGCTAACTCAGCGTAGATGTCACTGCTTCCGGGAGGCCTTTAAGAAGCCCAGTGTGCTAGGTGTTCCTATCACACGTGCTGCATCGTCCTTGCTGTTCCCCCAACGTCACCTGCTTGCTCTACTTTTCTACTACACGCGGATTGCCTTTCACTCATTTACCACTGTGTCCTCCACCACCACTCCAAACCTTGGTGGTAAACCCCGATACTTAACTCTTGTGTCTTTGTATCCAAGTGCCTACCAGAGCTTTGATGAGAAGGGTGTTTGACTGAGGGAAAGAAGGAAGGACTGAAGCTTATTCCTACCGAGCTTGCTGTAAGCCAGGCAGCAGGGGTGTTGTGAGAGTAGGTCAATTTAATCCAGTAACGAAGAACCATTGGATGGACAACAGATTTAAAACAGATCTTTAACATTTCACATATAATCTTGAATAATATTAGTATTTTCTCTTTTGCATTCTTGTCCATTTCTTAGAAGATCTAACAGTTATAAAATTGAAAATGATGCTTCATGATTTTTGACTCTTCTAATTATGTCACAGCCTGGGCTAAAACAAACAAAAATCAACAGGTATATCAATGCCAAAGACTCCCCTGCAACACTTTACATATACAAAGAGTATATTTCACATTCCTAAAGTAAGGCATATTTCAAGTAGAGATCTTCCTTGACATGCAATGAGGTTATGTCCCAATAAACCCACTGTAAAAAGTCGCTAAGGTGAAAATGCATTTAATACGCCTAACCTGCTGAATATCATCGGCTTCCCTGGTGGTTCGGTGGTAAAGAATCCTCCTGCCATGCAGATGCTGGTTCAATCCCTGGGTCAGGAAGTTCCCCTGGAGAAGGAAATGCCAACCCACTCCAATATTCTTGCCAGCAACCTTACTCCTCAGGACAGAGGAGCCTGGCAGGCTATAGTCCATGGGGTCGCAAAAGAGTTGGACATGACTTAGCAACTAAATGACGACAACAACAACTGAACATCAGAGTTGAGCGTCACCTGCTTTAAATGTACTCAGAACACTTTAGTGCTGGGCACTAAAGTGTTATTCTGAAGTTGGGCAAAATCATCTAAACAAAGCCTATTTTATAGTAAAGTTGAATAGCTCATGTAATTTACTGAATACTAAATGGTTGTCTGGACACAGAATTCTTGTAATTGTATCCATCATTTATATTTGTAATCATGTAGCTGCCACTGCTCAGCATCATTAGAGAAGATCCTCCCATGTATTTCTAGCTCAGGAAAAGATCAAACTTCTAAGTGCAGTTTCTACTGAATGTGTCTCACTTTCACACTATTATCAAGTCAAAAAAATTTTAAGTTGAATCATAAGTTGGGGACTGTCTATGGTCTTATACTGTGCAGTATGTATAAAACTCTAATTATAATTGTGTTACTGTTGGTGAATTAATGTAGACAAAGATAGGGTTTTGTGTTTGCTGAATTAATTAAGTTTAATTTTTGTATTACCATAAGTAGGAGGGATACAGTATGGGGTGGTAGAAGATAAGATTTTCCCAGTCACCATCTCTTTTAAGCTGTGTGACCTTGGGGGAATCACTTAGCTTCTCTGGCCTTTGGTTTCCTTAACTTTAAAATGAAGATGATGATGTCTATAACACATGGATGTTGCAGGTGACTAAATACTGAAGGCAAAGATGCTAACCTAGTGCTTGGAATTTGAAATGCACTTAGTGACTCTCAACCATCTCCTACCTCCTCTTCTCTTGGTGTATTTGGAAACAATAACACAATTTCCTTCCTATTCCTTTTGTAATATAGTCTTTTTTTTATTATTTTGGACTAGCCCTTTTTTTTCAATGGGCTTGAACTGGTGAGATTTACTGACTTGTTCATGGTTTTACAAGAACCCAGGTGCTCAGCAATTTCTTCACCTCTAGCTTATTTGACATTTGTGAATTACAACACATGTGTAGTGGCAGAATGTCTCAACATAGATACTCTTCTCAGAAAATACTTGGCCAGATTCCCTGGGTAAACTGTAGTCATGAGGGCCATATAGAATTCTTACTTGACTACTGAACTAGGAGTCAGGAAACCTGAAGGTGATTTCTAACTTTGCTGATGACTCCCTTTCTAATCAAAGCTCAGCCTTGCTGTGCCTTTGTATTTTTTGGAAAAGGTCATCTTTCTCTGTGTCTTTTGGAGGAGATTGAGGTTTATAAAGGACTTTGAACTCACTTAAGGAAGACAAATATAACCATGTAAAATTTTATTACCCTTAAAAACAATTCTCTGTACTTGTTAAAGGGAGGTCTTGCTTTATCAGTTACCAGTTGACCTGTCTGGAGTTAGGAAGTTGATGAAGCTCTGATTAAGGTTTTATGAGGCAATCTGTAACCTCGAGCAGAGTTCACTAGGGTCCCTTCCTATTTCCTCATTCCATATTTCTTATTGCAAATTAATTCAGTACTCTCAGGAAACACTGCCCTTTTTAATCCAATGGAAAAAAAAAAATCTACGTGCCTACTCTGTGAAGACATCCATTTTTGAATAATTCTGCACACCAGAACCTACAAGTAGGACAGAATAATGAAAGCTATTTCAAAGATGTATTAACTACTAATGCTGTGGAATGTCCTAGAAGAATCAAATAATTCAGTGGCCCAATTGTCTAAAGAACTAATGACATGGCAGAAATAAAGAAATTGACTACTTCCTCATTGGAAAGATGAAGATTTATTTCTAAATTGCCCGTTCTCCCATCTAACCTATCACCCAAAGGGCAGTCAATGGTACCATAGGCTGGAATGCCTTTGATATTTGATGTGATGATAATCTCTGACTCACATGTATTTATTTTTTGAAGAGGTAAATCTGAATTGATGAAATTCTAGAATGTTCTTCCTTTGGAGGCACTGCAGAAATGTCATCTCAGAGAGCTTGGGCAGAATTTGCCACTTAAAATGAGGAGGGAGAAGCTTGCTCAGGATATATAAATTATTTCTCACCTTCATAATACTGAGTATTGCAATTACCCATAATGCTGGAACAAGAAAGGGAAAGGCCTTCCAAAAGGCAGCAGTGATTTTAAAAGGGGGAAAAGAGCATGTCTAATTGAAGGATGCTGCAAGATATGGGTGTTTAGGAGGGAAGTTGAGAAGATTATAAAGCACTTATTATATATCAGGATCTGTGCTGGCACATGGGATTCAGTAGAAAACAAGTTTGGATATGATTCTTTTTGCTCATATTTCATACATTCTAGTTAAAGGGGACAGACTGCCAGAAGTTACATGTCTGTGATGAGATGCTGTGTGGAAGAGTTTTTTCTTATTTGAGAAATCTGGCTGGCATCCAAGTTTGAGAACTGGAGGGGCAAATACCTCTCATTTTAACAATAGCTCCAGGAGGGGTCAAGAGTTAGCATCAGACTTCTTTGTCCCCCAGGAAGGCTGCAAAACCTGCCCCACCAACTCATCCCACTATATATAAGATGGCATCACCGACTCAATGGACATGAGTTTGAGCAAACTCTGGGAGATAGTGAAAGACAGGAAGCCTGGTGTTCTGCAGTCCATGGGACTGCAAAGAGAGGGACATGACTTAACAACTGAACAGCACATAAATAAGGACAGAACTGGGGAGGGAAGAAGGGGTGAGGATCCTTGGCCTATGGTAAGTGTACTGCCCAGGTGAGAGGCTTTTCCTTCCCTCCCAGTGGAGGAAGGTGAGGAGTAAATCTTGTCTACAAAGCAGGTGGACACTAGTGTGACTTGTGCATGAAGGGGTGCAAGGCATCCTACTTTCTGGTTCAGATATCTATTTAGGCCATAGATTTGCTGATTCATTTTTTATTTGTTGGCTTATTGATTCATTTATTCAAACTAAAATTTTACTGAAGACCTACTATGTACCTGCTAGGTATTGTTTTCAAACCCTGAAAATACTGAGGTGAACAAAGCAAAATCTCTAACCTCATGCATGAAGGTTACTTTTTGTATGTTTGCTTGTTTGTTTACTGGTTAGGGTGTGTGTGTCTTCTGGAGATGGAAAAGAAACACTAAGATACTATCTCAGGGGGGGTGACCACTGCTGTAAAGAAAACCAGAGCAGAATGAGACAGGGGGATGATTGGTATCTAACGGGCGTGGCTGGGGAAGACATCCTGATGAGATTAAATTGGCACAGTCTAAGGAAGTACGCCTAAGAACGCTGCAGGTGCTGGAAGAGCATGGAGCAGTTTCAGGAAGGGCCTGAGGCAGGGCTGGGCTGGGTGTGTTTGAAGAGCTCACAGGGCAATGAAAAGGCCAGTGTGGCTGGAGCAAAGTGGGGGTGGGATGCGGGTGGAGGGGTGGGGGGTGAGCTGGTTGTAGAACTGATGAGGCTGCATCACTCCATCCTGTAAGCCACTGCAAAGACTCCTTCTACTTGGAAGGAGAAGGGAAGCAGCCATGTGAGACTTCTGAGCACAGGTGTGATGTGATGGAAGTCCCATTATCACAGGATTATCCTGCTTATTTTGTGAAGATGGTCTATAGTGGCCAGTGGCTACAGTTGGAAGCCTGTTAGAAGGGAAAGAGTCTAGGAGAGAGATAATAGCTTGGCCACAACGTTGACCAGCGTTGGTGCCTAACACTTCTTGTAGCTTTTTCTGGTTTTGATTTAGGGTGATGGTGGCTGCATAGAATGAGCTTGGAAGTGCTCCCTCCTCTGCAATTTTTTGGGAAGAGTTTCAGAAGGATGGATACGAACTCTTCTTTAAATGTTTGATAGAATTCACTAATGAAACCATCTGGTCCTGGACTTTGGTTAGCTGGGAGGTGTTTAAAGATTCAATTTCAGAATTTGTAATTAGTCTTTTTTAGTTTTTATTTCTTCCTGGTTCAGTCTTGGGAGATGCCCAAATTCTTAGAGAAGAACTATTTTGTCTGAGTTGTCCATTTTATTGCCGTATAGTTGCTTGTAGTAGTCTCAGATGGTCCTTTGCATTTCTGTGGTGTCAGTGGTAATTTCTCCTTTTTTGTTTCTGATTTTATTGATTTGGGATCACTCTTTTTTCTTCCTCGGTCTAACTAAAGTTTTATCAATTTTATTTATATTTTCAAAGAACTTTATTTTTTAAAAATTTTCTATGTATTTATTTTTTTCAGGGTCTTCACTGCTGCATGGGCTTTTCTATAGTAGCACTGCACGGGCTTCTCGTTGCAGAGGTTTCTCTTGTTGCAGAGCCCAGCCTCTAGGGTACATGGACTTCAGTAGCTGTGGCTTCCAGGCTCTAGAGCACAGGCTCAATAATTGTGGCACACCATGTTAGCTGTTCCATGGCATGTGGGATCTTCCCGGATCAGGGATTGAACCTGTGTGTCCTGCATTGGCAGTTGGATTTTTTACCACTGAGTCACCAGGGAAGCCCAGAGAACTAGCTTTTAGTTTCACTGATCTTATCTACTTCATTTATTTATGCTCTGATCTTCATAGTTTCTTTCCCTCTTCTTTCCTGCTTTGTTTTGTTTTAATTCTTCTTTCTATAGTTATTTTGGTGTAAGTTTAGGTAATTTATTTGAGATTTTCCTTGTTTCCTGATATGAGCTTGTATTGCTATAAACTTCTCTCAGAACTTTGATTGCTGTGTCCCATGGGGTTTGGATTGTTGTATTTTCGTTTTCATTTCTCTCTAGGTATTTTTTCATTTCCTCTTTTACTTCTTTGGTGATCCTTTGGTTGCTCAGTGGCATATTGTTTAGCCTCCGTTTGTATTTTTTTTTTTTTCAATTTCTTTTTTTTTTTAGTTGATTTCTAATCTCATAGTGAAGTGGTCAGAAAAGATGCTTGATTTGATTTCAGTTTTCTTAAATCTACCAAGGTTTGCTTTGTGGCCCAACATAGGACCTCTCTTGGAGAATGTTTCATGTGTACTTCAAAGAAAAATGTATATTTTTCTGCTTTTGGATGGAATGTCCTATAGATATCAATTAAGTCCATCTGGCCTCATATTTCATTTAAGGTCTATGTTTCCTTATCAGTTTTCTGTCTGAATAGTCTGTCCATTGATATAAGTGGAGTTTTAATGTCCCTCACAATTACTGTGTTACTGTCAGTTTCTCCTTTTATGTATGTTAATCATCTGCTTTATATATTGAGGTGCTTCCATGTTGGGTGAATATATATATATACTATAATTGATATATCTTTTTCTTGGATTGATCCCATTATCATTATGCAGTAAACTTCATTTCTTGTAACAGTCTTTATTTTAAAGTCTATTTTTGTTTCATATGAGTAATGCTACTCTAGCTTTCTTTTGATTTCCATTTGCATGGAATACCTTTTTTCATCCCCTTAATTTCAGTGTATACATCTGAAGTGGGTCTCTTGTAGATAACATTTTTTAAATGTTTTTTAAAAATAAAATTTTTTATTAATTGTATGGGAGTATAGTTGCTTTACAATATTGTGTTAGTGTCTGCTGTACAGACAAGTGAATCGGTTATGTTTACATATATCCCCTCTTTTTTGAGGGGGGGGTGGTTTCTTCCTTTTCAGCTCACCGCAGAGCATTGAGTAGAATTCCCTATGCTATACAATGGGTTCTCATTAATTATCTATTTTATACATAGAATCAGTAATATACATACATCCAATGCAATCTCCAATTCATTCCAACCCTCTCCCCCCTTTGTATACATACATTTCTTCTTTAAATCTGTGTTTCTATCTCTGCTTTGCAAGTATGATCATCTATACCATTTTTCTAGATTCCACATATATACATTAACATGATATTTATTTTCTTTCTGACTGACTTTACTCCGTATGACAGTTTATCCACATCTCTGTAACTATTCAACTGTATAGTTGTAACTGTATAACTGTAACTCTGTAACTGTACAATTCTGTGCCTTTTGAATGATTGAATAATATTCCATTGTGTGTGTTTACATACACACATGCATATACCATATATTCTTTATCCATTCCTTAGCTGATGAACATTTAGTTGCTTCTATGTGTTGGCTATTGTACATAGTGCTGCAATGAACACCAAGGTACCTGCAAATTTCTTTTTGAATTATAGTTTTCTCTGTGTAAATGCCAAAGAGTGGACTGCTGGGTCATATGGTAGTTTTATTTTTAGGTTTTTAAGAAACCTTCATACTGTTACCCATAGTGACCATATCAATCTGCATTGCCACTAAGTGTAAGAGGGTTACCTTTTCTCTATGCCCTCTCCAGGATTTATTGTTTGTAGATTTTTTGATAATGGCTGTGAGGTGATACTTCATTACAGTTTTGATTTTCATTTCTGTAATAGTTACTGATGGTAAGCATCTTTTGATGTGAATACTTCCTGTGTGTCTTCTTTGGAGAAATGTCTAAATAGGTACTCTGCCCACTTTTTGATTTATTTTTATATTGAGCTACATGGACTGTCTATATATTTTGGAGATTAATCACTTGTCCATTGCTTTGTTTGCAAATATGTTCACCCATTCTAAGGGCTTTCTTTTCGTCTTGTATATGATTCCCTTTGTTATGAAAAGCTTTAAGTTTAATTAGGTCCCGTTTGTTTATTTTATTTATTTTTTTATTTGCATTACTCTAGGAGGTGAGTCAAACCAAATCTTGCTGTGATTTATGTCAAAGAGTGCTCTGCCTATGTTTTCCTCTAGGAGTATTTTTATAGGGCCTTGTTGTTCAGTTGCTAAGTCGTGTCTGATTCTCAGTGACTTCATGGACTCCAGCACACCAGGCTTCCCTGTCATTCACTATCTTCTGGAGTTGTTATATCTTCTTTGATTGATCCTTTGAACATTATATACTTCCCTTCCTTGTCTTTTATAATAATCTTTATCTTAAAGTCTTTTAAGATTTTGCCTGATATGAGTATTATTGCTCCAGTTTTCTTTTATTTCAATTTGCCTGGAATATATTTTTTCAGGTCCTCACTTTCAGTCTTTTTGTGTCCCTAGGTCTGAAGTGGTTCTCTTGTATATAGTATATTTATCAGTCTTGTTCTTGTATCCATTCAGCCAGTCTGTGTCTTTTAGTTGGAGTATTTTGTCCATTTACATTTAAGGTAATTATCAATATGTAAGGCAATGGCACCCCACTCCAGTACTCTTGCCTGGAAAATCCCATGGATGGAGGAGCCTCGTGCGCTGCAGTCCATGGGGTCCCAAAGAGTCGGACACGACTGAGCGATTTCACTTTCACTTTTCACTTTCATGCACTGGAGAAGGAAATGGCAACCCACTCCAGTGTTCTTGCCTGGAGAATCCCAGGGATGGGGGAGCCTGATGGGCTGCCATCTATGGGGTCACACAGAGTCGTACACGACTGAAGTGACTTAGTAGCAGCAGCAGTACTGTTTCCTTAATTGTTTGGGGTTAGTTTTTGTTGTTCATTTTCTTCTCGTGTATTTCCTGCCTATGTAAATTCCTTTAGCATTTGTTGTAAAGCTGGTTTGCTGGTGCTGAATTCTCCTAGTTTTTGTTGTCTGTTAAGTTTTGATTTCTCCATCGAATCTGAATGAGATCCTTGCTAGGTAGAGTAATCATGGCTGTAGGTTTTACCTTTTCATCATTTTAAATATTTCCTGCCACTCCCTTCTGGCCTGCAGATTTTATTCTGAAGAATCAGCTGATAACTTTATGCTTATCATACAATGTTCCCTTGCATGTTGCTTTCATTATTTTCTCTTTCTATTTAACTTTGTCAGTTTGATCACTATGTGTATGTTTCAGTTATTGTATTCTTCACCTCTGGATGGTTGTTTTCTGTATTTTCTAACTCTTAAAAAAAACAAAACAAAACAAAAAACAACTTGTACCTTTCCACTCTATGCATCCATTCTTTTCCTGAATTCTTAGATCATCTTTATGATCATGAATCTGAACTCTTTTCTGGGTAGACTGTCTATCTCCACTTCACTTATTTGTTCTCTTGGGGTTTTATCTTATTCCTTCATCTGGAACATGTTCCTCTGCTGTCCAATTTTGTCTAAATTTATATTTGTAATTCTTATGCATGTGGAATGTTAGTTATATTTCTCAGCCTTGGAGAAATGGCCCTCTATAGGGGATGTCATGTATCTGAGCAGTATACTCCCCTCTAGTTACCCAAGGGCCAGGGACCTGATGATCCCAGGGTAGGTTCTGATCTGTGTGTGTAGACTCATTTAAGCCGGCTGCCAGATCATAGTTTTCTTGCTTCTGGTGTCTGTCCCCCCGGTAGATGAGGCTGCTCTAGAGGCTTGTGCAGGCTTCCTGGTGTGAGGGGCAGATGCTTGCCCCCTGGTGGGTGGAACTGTGTTTTGGTCCTCTGGTGAGCAGGGCTGTGTAAAGAGGCATGTCCAAAGGCAGCTGGGGACTCAGGAAGTCTTTATGGTGTCTGTCTGCAGATGGGTGGGGCTTTGTTCCTGCTCTATTGGCTGTTTAGCCTGAGATGTCACAACACTGGAATCTATAGGCTATTGGGTGAGGCAAGGATTCGGTGACCAAACGTTGGCATCTAGGAGGTCTCACACCGATTGAAACTCCCTGATATCTCTGCCACCAGTGTCCTTGTCCCTAGGGAGAGCCACAGTTGTGCCCCACCTCCTCAGGAGACCCTCCAAAGCCAGGAGGCAGCTCTGGCCAGGATTCTATGAAGTCGGTGCTTTTGCCTGTGGTCCCAGTGCGTATGAGACCTTGTGTGGGCCCACCAAAAATGGAGTCTCTGTTTTATCTAGTTCTGTGGAGCTTCTGCAATCAAGCCCTGCTGGTCTTCAAAGCTAAATGCTCTGGGGACCCCAGGGTGGGGGAGCTTGACTGGTTCTCAGAACTCTCACTCCTCTGGGAGAACCTCTGTGACAGAATTATTCTCTAGTTTGTGCATCGCCCCTCCAGGGGAATATGAGATTTGAGTATATCTCAAGTGCACCCCTCCTACCATCTTGTGGATTCTTCTCTATGTCTTTGGAGTAGAATATCTTTTTTTTGGGGGGGTAGGATCTAGTCTTTCTCATTGATGGTTGTTCAACAGCTAGTTGTGATTTTGGTGTGCTCATGAGAAGAGGTGAGCTCAAGGTCCTTCAACTCTGCCATCTTGTCCAGGAACCCTATAGTTCTTTTAAGTTGTCTCTTTTACAAAAATGATATGCATCCAGATTTTAAGCTTCTCTCCCCAGAAGTACCATAGCATAAGACAAGTCCATTAATCTGGAGATCCATTTGCCTGACACTTCTGGGCCCCCTCTCTGCTACCCCCAAATCCCTTTCTACTGCAGGCTCTTTAAAGTTGGGGCCTATCTGAATAGAAAACAAGAGAAATAAAGGGTCGGTGGGAGGAGAGCAGACTGCATGCCTGATATTTGGTGGTGTCTCAGAGCTATATGTTTCCCCGACATGGACACAGCAAAGCATAGGTGAGACCAAATACCACCAACCTCTGCTCCCAGAAAGATCAACTGGTCAGGAAGCCTCAGAAGTCAGTGGCTGGAGTAAACACTGGCCACTACTGGCAACTATGCTGACAGAAGACCAGAGTTGACATTTTGGGGCAGTGTAGCTGGGAAGCTGTCTCTGGCCACTTAAGATATCCAAAGAGATATTCTATGAGAGAGCTGGCATTTCAAGTCAGACCACACAGAAGATATGGGCAGCCACTTAGCATGAGTCAGAGAGGCAGAGATCACCAGCAAGGATAATGTCACAGCTGTGACTGCTGCATAAAGACTCACTCTGTGCTCTGTCCACATCTCAGGAAGAGCTGGCTCCCATGGGAGAGAGAAGGGAAGTGTGGAATCAGATCCAAGATGGGACGTGCCACGGAGAACTGATCTGAGTGTCAATGCCCTAAACGTCTGTACAGGTATGGGACCTGCTGAGGAGACCATCCTTAGACTAGAGAGGAGATTCAGCAGAGTCAGGTGGGAAGATGCTATTTACACACTTGGACAGAGCTTCTGGTCTAATCTGGTAATAAACATGATGAAAGAATTCCTAGGGGCTCTGAGGGTATAGCTCAAGTAATCCTTCCCACTCTCGGCATTTGGAGGAACTTTCTTGTGAAATTGGCACTGATGATCAGAAAACATAATAAACATTGCTCAAGAAAAGGATATACAGGACCATTTCAGGAAGAGTCTAGGTCAAGGAATTGGAGGAAAGAAGGCCTTGGGCAAGTCACAATCACCTACAAAGACTGCATGACCACCAAAGGAACTAAAAATACTCTTATTTTAAAATGGCATATTCCAGCTTTTTCCTTCTTCTGTTTTATATAAGAAATGTTGGTGGTTGTTTGAGTCCCCCGTCTCTCCCCTCTCTGCTTCTCTTTTTACTGGTCAATCTAGCTATACATCTGTCATTTTTGTTAGCAGTTATTAACTTGGCAATGTATTTTTTAGATTACAGAATATCCAGATTGGGCCTGAACTAGAAGCTATGGTTGTGGGAATGGATAGGATTTGCACCTTCTCTTTTGGGGAAGATAGTGAGGATATCTTCATCTTAATTGTGGTAGTTGCATGCTGGCAGGGGGATGCATAATGTTGTGATCATTCTTATTATATAGAAGTTTAATCATGGTGAGAATGCTGCTAAAACTGGACAAAGGGGTAGACTATTTTGGTTATTTATGGAAAACTGATACCCTTTTCTCTTTAGTCAATTTCTTTTCCTTTTTTCTGCTTCTGATGGACCTTCTGAGGCAGGACAGGTCCATCAAACACTGTGGCAGAGTATGTCCTGATTTCTGGAGCTCTGACTAACAGGTAACTTGGAGGTCAGAGGTCTCCTCCATCTTCTGTGTGAGTGTGGCTCCTGGCTTATTTCATTTATTCCTTCTCTAATGCGTTTCCTTTACAGAGACCTGAGTCTCTAACATATTATTTTCCAAGTGTTGTGAGTTGAATTGTGTCCTTCCAAAAGATGTATTTAAGTCCTAATCTCCCAATACCTATGAATGTGTCCTTATTTGGAAATACGGTCTTTGCCATATAACTACAGTTGAGTTCAGTTCACTCACTCAGTCGTGTCTGACTCTTTGTGACCCCATGGACTACAGCACGCCAAGCCTCCCTATCCATCACCAATTCCTGGAGTTTACTCAAACTCATGCCCATTAAGTCGGTGATGCCATCCAACCATCTAATCCTCTGCCATTCCCCTTCTCCTCCTGCCTTCAATCTTTTCCAGCATTAGGGTCTTTTCAAATGAGTCAGTTCTTTGCATCAGGTAGATGATGTCATACTGGATTAGGTGGGCATAACTCCAATGGTGTCCTTATAAGGAGAAAGATGTAGAGACACACATCAGGGTGAAGGAGTACATGTGATGACAAAGTCAGAGACAGGAGTGATGAAGCTACAAGCCAAGGAAAGCTGAGGATTGCCAGTAACCAGCAGAAGCTGGACAAGATAAGAGCCTTCAAAGAGAGCATGGTCCTGCCAACACCTTGTCTATTTAGGTATTCTACCTATTTTTTGATTGGGTTGTTTGTATTTTGTTATTGATTTGTATGAGCTGTTTATGTATTTGGATATAAGCCCTTGTTTGTAGTATGGTTTGCAAATATTTTCTCTCATTCTATAGATTGTTTATCCTGTCCTTTGCTGTGCAAAAGATTTTTAGTTTGATTCAATTTCATTTATTTTTTCTTTTCTTTTTCCTTGGAAGACTGACCTTAGAAAAATTGCTATGACTTATATGAGAGAATGTTTTGCTTATGTCCTCTTCTAGGAGTTTCACGGTGTCAAGTTTTATATTTAAGTCTTTAAGCCATTTGGAGTTTAAATTTGTGTGTGGTATGAGGGTGAGTTCTAACTTTATTGATTCCCATGTGGCTGTCCAGTTTTCCCAACACCACTTACTCAAAAGAATGTGTTTTCACTGCTTTATATATTCTGGCTTTCCTTGTTGAAGATTAATTGACCATAGGTTTTTAGCATGGTTCTTGACTTGTTGGTGTTTCTTACTTCCTGTACCCAAGTAGCAAACAGCCTACTTTGGCTAGAATTTAGCTATGGTCATAATCTTGGCCAGCAATCAGTTCTCACCATTACCACTAGAAAATTCTAAACCCTAGGTCCTACATCTGATTTTGTCCTCCTAAAATTAAAACTTAATTCTAAATAACATTTTCAGTAGACTCACCTTAAAAGTCATCTACCTGCTTTCTCCTTCTCTTATCATATATAAAGAATATCGGTGGTTGTCAGAGTCATGTCTCTCTCTTTTTTTATTTTCCAATATTGGTACACATCTGTTGGTGTTGTTGCCAGTTGTTAACTTTAAAGTTTAATCTTTAGGTTGCAAAATATACAGGTGGGATTGTGGCTGAATTAGATGGGGCATTAGTATCTCCTAGATATGGATTTGGTAACTCACATGATTTTTCACATTCTCTTTTTTGGGAAGAGGGTGAGGTTATCTCCATCTTAATTGTGATAGTTCCATGCTGGAGTAGTGTATGATGTTGCTACTGTTCTAATCATATCAAAGTTTAATCATGTTTAGGATAGTAATGGCACCCCACTCCAGTACTCTTGCCTGGAAAATCCCATGGATGGAGGAGCCTGGTGGGCTACAGTCCATGGGGTCACTAAGAGTCGGACACGACTGAGTGACTTCACTTTCACTTTTCACTTTCATGCATTGGAGAAGGAAATGGCAACCCGCTCCAGTGTTCTTGCCTGGAGAATCCCAGGGACGGGGGAGCCTGGTGGGCTGCCGTCTATGGGGTCGCACAGAGTCGGACATGACTGAAGTGACTTAGCAGCAGCAGCAGCAGGATGGTACTAAGTAGCAAAGGGCTTCCCTGGTGGCTCAGACGGTAAAGCATCTGCCTGCAATGCGGGAGACCCAGGTTCAATCCCTGGGTTGGGAAGATCCTCTGGAGAAGGAAATAGCAACCACTCCAGTACTCCTGCCTGGAAAATCCCATGGATGGAGGAGCCTGGTAGGCTGCAGTCCATGGGGTCACTGGGGGTTGGACATGACTGAGCGACTTCACTTTCACTTTACACTTTCATGCATTGGAGAAGGAAATGGCAATCCACTCCAGTGTTCTTGCCTGGAGAATCCCAGGGACGGGGGAGCCTGGTGGGCTACAGTCCACAGGGTTGCATAGAGTTGGACACGACTGAGTGATGACTTAAGTAGCAAATGGGGTAGATTATTTTGATTATTTATGGGGAACTGATAGGAAAATGACTAAAGAGAGGAGAAGCCTTTTTTTCTTGTTTCTGATGGAGCTTAGAGGGAGAGTTCCAGCAAACACTGGTAGAATGTGTCCGGCATTCATGCAGCTCTGATTGGTAGGTTTCTTTGGGCTCAGTGCCTCCTGCATCTTCTGTGTGAGTGCCTCTCCTGACTGACTTCATTTATTCCTTTTCAGTGCTCCTTCTTTCTTTACATAGATCTGAGCTTCTGACCTATAGTTTTCTAAGTGTTGTGAGTTGAATTGTGTCCCCTCAAAAGATGTATTTAAGTCTTAATCTCCCCAAACCTGTGAATGTGACCTTATTTAGAAAGATGGTCTATGCAGATGTAATCAAATTTAGATGAGATCATACTGGATTAGGTGAGTACTAACTCTAGTGACTGATGTCCTTATAATTAGAGAGAGATTTGGATACACATAGACGTACCAGAGTGAAGGAGGCCTTGTGATGACAAACGCAGAGACCAGAGTGATGCAGCTACAAGCCAAGAAAAGCTGAGGATTGCCAATAAGAAGCTGAACAAGACAAGAATTCAGACAGTGTCTTCCTTAAGACTCCAAACACTCTGAACACAATCCTTTAAAAAAATCTGTTTTATGTATGCAAGTTATCATTTAGTTTTCTATATTTGGATGAATCTCAGAATGGCTTGGACTATTCACTAAATCCACTTTGATCCCATTGAATTGTGTTCTAGGAGACTGGATTATCTTTTAGACTTAGCAAACAGTTTACCCCTGTTGATTGTCATGGTGGTTAAATAATCCATGGTGACGGTGAACTTAAGATGGGGCTTTACAGCAATGTATCCATCAAGATAGAGTGTGTAGGAGAAAAATGAGAAAGAATGGGTTTCAGAAATGTCTACCTCTTACTGGAAAATTAAGGGGAGATTTTAAAAAAGATTAAATGCAGAAGGATTGCCACTAATATGTTTTGACAATGCTTCGGAGTAACACTGTGGATTTGGCAGGAGTTTAAGGCTGTCCTGTGCCTACTGTTGAGGGGCTATCTGGAGAAGAAAGAAAGGATATGAGGAGGGAAGGAGATCCCAAAGGAATTTTTTATGACAGCGAATGAGTGTTGGGGGCAGCTCCCTCTATTGTGGGGACCTATAAACTAGAAAACCAGACAGTCTTTAAGGGACCAAGGGAAGCTTGGTATTGAGACCTGACAGAGAATGTGAACCTTCTTTCCACCTCTTTTCCCAGAGGTTTCTGCTCACCCTTTATGCCCATGAGAAAGGATCTGTGCACAAGTGAGGAAGCTGTTTGTATTACAGTTTATGGTTCGCATTTTTCAAAATCAAAGTCCTGTGTCCACATTATACTTTGGAGTTGGAGGAGTGAGCGGTGCTGTTATAAAATGAGCCAGTGGCATGAAAATTATTTAGTCCTGATCAGGGTTCCTGGCCTTGAAATACTCTTTTCTGACCCAAGTTCCAGACTAAATCTCAAGGGTCACATTCATTGTGTCCCTTTAGAAGCCAAACAGGTTTAGAGTAGCCACATCCCTCCTTCTTCTCCCTAGGTTCCTACTATAACCAAAGTGAGTTCTCTAGGAAAAAGGAATTTCACAAGCAAAGGTGACCTCTACTCTCAAGACGGTGGTCACAGGTTCTCTCTCCAAATATCCTGGGCTGAAAAGTCTTTGCTCCACATGTTTGTGAAAAGCCATTGGTAGTTTCAGTTAGTAAAGTAGTTATGGAGAGAACCTTGGAAATATATCCATGTCTTTAACAAATATTTAAAACATTTAAAATAATGGAAATAAAATATGCAGAGACTTATATACAGTATTTTCAAAATGAAAAAAATTATATGCTATAAATGAAATGATACTGTATTAGATTTGAAATTGTAGTGCTTAGAAAACTAATTAGCTATTCATAGTCTTATGGGGGAAAAGCTACTAAAATATAAAATAGAAGGTTTCACTTAGGTGGCTTCATGAAGCATTGTAATACTTCAATAACATTGTTTCTTATCCCTTTACTTTTGCTAATATGTAGATTTAAATATATTCAAAACTGATATTTTATTCCAAAATTTATATCTCTAAATACAATTCCACTTCTTCCCTCTAAAATCACATATAACTTTCTATTTAATATTTCAGTTTGTATGTTCCACTCACACCTAAAATTCATGTCTTAAAAACTGACCACCATTATGCTTTAAGATATAGTACAATCATTCACTTTTAAGACAGGAATCTCAGTCTTTATGTTTTATTTATTTATTTTTCCAGTATGATTTACACAGGATATTTAATATAGTTTCCTGTGGTGTACATTAGGACTTTGCTGTTTATTCATTCTATGTATAATAGTTCACATCTGCTAATCTCAGTTTCCCAATCCATCCCTCTCCCATCTTTCCTTCAGCCCTTTATAGCCACAAGGCTGTTTGTTATATATGTGAATTTGTTTCTGTCTTGTAGACAAGTTTATTTGTGTCATATTTTAGATTCCACATATAAGTGATATCATGTGCTATTTGCCTTTCCATTTCTGACTTACTTTGCTTAGTATGATGATCTCTAGGTCCGTCCATATTGCTTCATATGGCACTATTTCATTCTTTTTATGGCTGAGTAATATTCTACTCTGTGTGTGTGTTTATATAATAGATACACCTATATAATATATACGCCTACATCTTTAGTCATCTGTTGATATACACTTAGCTTACATCCTTATCTTGGCTATCATAAATAGTGCTGCTATGAACATAGGGTTGCGTGTATCTTTTTGAATTACAGTTTTCTGCAGATATATGCCCAGGAATGAATTTGCTAGATCATATTGCAGGTCTATTTTTAGTTCTTTGAGGAACTTCTGTACTATTTTTCATAGTGGCTACACCAATTTATATTTCAACCCAGTGTAGGAAGATACGCTTTTCTCCGTACCCTCTCTAACTGTCATTATCTGTAGACTTTTTAATGATAACTATTTTAACCAGTGTGAAGTGTAGATTTTAATTGCAATTCTCTAATAATTGCTGAGGTTGAGCATATTCTCATGTGCCTTTTAGCCCTTTGTTGTCTTTAGAGAGACTAGCTTCCCAGGAGGCTCTGTGATAAAAAAATCTGCCTGCCAAGTAGGAGATGAGGGTTCAACCCCTGGAGCAGGAAGATCCCCTGGAGAAGGAAATGGCAACCGACTCCAGTATTCCTGCCTGGAAAATCCCATAGACAGAGGGACCTGGCAGGCTACAGTCCATGTGGTCGCAAAAGAGTTGGACTTGACTTAGCGACTAAACAACGACACATGTTATCTTTGGAGAAATACCTATTTAGGTGCTCTATTTTTCTGATTGGGTTGTTTGGTTTTTTTGTTGTTGTTATTGAGTCGTATGAGCTATTAGCATATTTTGATTATTAAGTCCTTCTTGGTTGTTGTTTGCAATTATTCTCTCTCATTTGTAGATTGTCTTTTCATTTTGTTTGTGGTTTCCTTTATTGTGTAAAGCTCATTGATTTGAATATGTTTGGCTTATTTTTGCTTTTATTTCTATTTCCTTGGAAGACTGACCTAAGAAAACACTGGCGTGATTTTCATCAGAGAATGTTTTGCCTATGTTCTAGTGGGTGGGTGCATTCAGTCACTCAGTCATGTCCTACTCTTTGCGTCCCCATGGACTGTAGCCTGCCAGGCTCCTCTGTCCATGGGATTCTGCAGGAAAGAATACTGGAGTGGGTTGCCATTTCCTTCTCCAGGGGATCTTCTCAACCCAGGGATCAAATTCACACCTTTTGTGTCTCCTGCATTGGCAGTTAGATTCTTTACTGCTAGTGCCACCTGGGAGTTTCAGGGTGCCATGTCTTACATTGAAGTCTTCAAGCCATCATGAGTCTATTTTTGTGTGTGTTGTGAGAGTATATTCTACCTTTACTGATTTTCATGCGGCTATTCAACTTTCCCAACATCATTTGTTGAAGAGACTATGCTTTCCCTGTTTTATATATTCTGGCCTCCCTTGTCAAAGACTAATTGACCATAGGTGTTCATTGTCAATCTTGATTCCTTGCTGTTTCTTACTTCCCACAGCCAGGTAACATTCATCTAATTTTGGTGAGAATTTTGCTATGGTCATAATTTTGGCCAACCACCAGTTCTCAGTATTGCTATTAGAAAAATTTAAATCCTAGTCTCCACATTCAATGTTGTCCATTTGAAATTAGATCTCAATTCTAAGAAACATTTTCAATAATATTGTAAAAGTCATCTTCCTGCTCTCTCCCTCTTCTGTTTTGTATAACGAATGTGAGTGAGTGGTTGAGTTGTCCCTTCCCCTCCCCTTTTCTTGGTCAGTCTAGCTACATGTCTGTCAGTTTTGTGGGTGATTGCTAACTTAACAATTGAATATTTGATTACAAAGAGCCAGGTGGGATTGTAACTGAACTAGAAGCAGAATTAATATCTCTCTGATATGGATGTGAGTATGGCTAGGGATTTACACCTTCTGCTTTGGAGATGAGGGTGAGGATATCTTCATGTTAACTGCATAATTGCATGCTGCAGGTGGACGCATTACGTTGTTGGTATTCCTACTGTATGGGACTTAATGATGGTGAGCATGATGGTAAGTAGGCAAAGGAGAATACTATTTTGGTTATTTATAGGAAAAGCTGGTAAGAAATTGAGTAAAGAGAAGTCTATTCTTCCCCCTCTTTTGATGGAGCTTCCGAGGGAAGGTAGTTTCAGCAAATGCTGTGGCAGAGTGTGTCCTGTGTTCATGGAGCTCTGACTGGCAGGTGACTGGGCTCCTGGTCTCCTGCTTCTTCTGTGTGAGTGTGACTCCTGGCTATATTCATTTATTTCTTCTCTAATCTCTTCCTTTCTTTATAGACACCTGAGTTTCTGCCTTATTATATAGTTTCCCAATGTTGTGATTTGAACCACATTCCCCCAAAGATGTATTTAAGTCTTAATCTCACAATACCTATGAATGTGACTTTATTTGGAAATGCCTTCTTTGTACATGTAACCTAATTTAGATGAGGTCATACTGGATTGGGCGGGCACACCTCCAATGACTTGTGTCCTTATAAGGAGATGAAGATGTGAAGACACATAGACACACCAGAGTGAAGGAGGCCATGTGATGACAAAGCCAGAGACAGAAATGATGAAGCTACAAGCCAAGGAAAGCTGAGGATTGCCAGTAACCAGCAGAAGCTGGAAAAGTTCAGTTCAGTTCAGTTCAGTCACTCGGTCATGTCCAACTCTTTGCGACCCCATGAATTGCACCACGCCAGGCCTCCCTGTCCATCACCAACTCCAGGAGTTCACTCAGACTCACATCCATCGAGTCGGTGATGCCATCCAGCCATCTCATCCTTTGTCATCCCCTTCTCCTCCTGCCCCCAATCCCTCCCAGCATCAGGGTCTTTTCCAATGAGTCAACTCTTCGCATGAGGTGGCCAAAGTATTGGAATTTCAACTTTAGCATCAGTCCTTCCAAAGTACACCTAGGACTGATCTTGTTTAGAATGGACTGGTTGGATCTCCTTGCAGTCCAAGGGACTCTCAAGAGTCTTCTCCAACACCACAGTTCAAAAGCATCAATTCTTCGGTGCTTAGCTTTCTTCACAGTCCAACTCTCACATCCATACATGACCACAGGAAAAACCATAGCTTTGGCTAGATGGACCTTTGTTGGCAAAGTAATGTCTCTGCTTTTCAATATGCTATCTAGGTTGGTCATAACTTTCCTTCCAAGGAGTAAGCATCTTTTAATTTCATGGCTGCAATCATCATCTGCAGTGATTTTGGAGCCCCACAAAATAAAGCCTGACACTGTTTCCACTGTTTCCCCATCAATTTCCCATGAAGTGATGGGACCAGATGCCATGATCTTCATTTTCTGAATGTTGAGCTTTAAGCAACTTTTTCAATCTCCTCTTTCACTTTCATCAAGAGGCTCTTTAGTTCCTCTTCAGTTTCTGCTATAAGGGTGGTGTCATCTGCATATCATGAGGTTATTGATATCTCTCCCGGCAATCTTGATTCCAGCTTGTGCTTCTTCCAGCCCAGCGTTTCTCATGATGTACTCTGCATATAAGTTAAATAAGCAGGGTGACAATAGACAGCCTTGACGTACTCCTTTTCCTATTTGCAACCAGTCTGTTGTTCCATATCCAGTTCTAACTGTTGCTTCCTGACCTGCATACAGATTTCTCCAGATGCAGATCAGGTGGTCTGGTATTCCCATCTCTTTCAGAATAGTCCACAGTTTATTGTGATCCACACAGTCAAAGGCTTTGGCATAGTCAATAAAGCAGAAATAGATGCTTTTCTGGAACTCTCTTGCTTTTTCCATGATACAGCAGATGTTGGCAATTTGATCTCTGGTTTCTCTACTTTTTCTAAAACCAGCCTGAACATCTGGAAGTTCACAGTTCACGTATTGCTGAAGCCTGGCTTGGAGAATTTTGAGCATTACTTTACTACCGTGTGAGATGAGTGCAATTGTGCGGTAGTTTGAGCATTCTTCGGCATTGCCTTTCTTTGGGATTGGATCTTCAGTCCCGTGGCTACTGCTGAGTTTTCCAAATTTGTTGGCATATTGAGTGCAGCACTTTCACAGCATCATCTTTCAGGATTTGAAATAGCTTAACTGGAATTCCATCACCTCCACTAGCTTTGTTTGTAGTGATGCTTTCTAAGGCCCACTTGACTTTACATTCCAGGATGTCTGGCTCTAGGTGAGTGATCACACCATCATGATTATCTTGGTCATGAAGACCTTTAAGCCTTCAAAGAGAGCATGGTCCTGCCAACACCTTGATTTTGAATTTCTAGCCTTCAAACACTATGGAAAGATTAAATATATGTCTTAGGAAAAAACAAGCTGAATTTTTCTTTATAATTTTTTAGAACCTCTTCCACTGACCCCTAGGTGGTTTGGTGGTATAGAACAGGATATACTTGGTCACCTGAATTTCCTTATCTGGTTTAGCTTATATTCAAGCCCGTTTTGCAATTTAACTGTGCTTTTCACCTTTTAAGATACTGTAATCTGACGTGGTATTGGCTGACTCTTCAAATATGCTTATTTTTTAAACAAATTCTTATCCCCTGTGATGTTTAGAAATATAAATGAAAATATTAAGATGGTTTTAAGAGTTTTTGAAAAGTCATCTTTATCAAAGGGCTCAACTGGTTGACAAATGTTTGACCTCTTTAGACATGAAATTCAAGTCTCCTTGTTTAAGATTTGGACCAATTCAGAATATCTTCCTTACCACTCCAAAAACTCTGAACACAACTCTTTAAAAAATCCGTGTCATGTATATAATAGTTAACCACTTAGTTCTCTGTATTTGCATGAAACTCAGAATGATTTAGACTATTTGCTAAATCCAGTTTGATCTAATTGGATTGTGCTCCAGGATATTTATGTTTTAGACTTAACACAGGTTTTCCCTCTATTGATGGTAATGGTGGTTAAAGTTTCCTTGGTGATGGTGAACTTTAAGATGGGAATCTATACCAGTGCATCCAACAAGAAAGAGTGTGTAGGTGAAAAATGACAAAGAATGGGTTGGAAGAAAGATATGTTTATCCCAGGAAAATTAAGGAAAGATTTTAAAAAGACTGAATGCAGAAGGATTAACATTACAATGTTTTGACAATATTTCAGACAGAACATTGTAGATTAGGCAGTGGTTTGAGGCTGTCTTTTTGGCTCAGACAGTAAAGCGTCTGTCTACAACGCGGGAGACCCGGGTTTGATCCCTGGGTTGGGAAGATCCCCTGGAGAAGGAAATGACAATCCACTCCAGGACTATTGCCTGGAAAATTCCATGAACAGAGGAGCCTGTAGGCTACAGTCCATGGGGTCGCAAAGAGTCGGACACCACTGAGCGACTTCACTTTCCTTTCACTTTTGTCTATTGTTGAGGGGCTACTTGAAGAAGAGAGAAGTGATTTGAGGTGGGAGGGAGACTCCAGTGGAATTTTTATGCCAGAGAATGAAGGCTTAGGGCAGCTCCCTCTCTTGCGGGGACCTTTGTAACTTGAAAACCAGACAGTCTTTAAGAGACCAAGAAAAGGTTGAAAGAAGTGAAAGAACCAAGAAAGGGTGGTACTGAGAACTGTGGGAGAATGTGAATCTTCTGTCCACCCATCTTCCCCAGAGATGACTGATCTCCAGTTATGCCCATGGGAAAGCCTCTGTAGAAGACTGAATGTTGTGTATTAGTTTGCGATATGCATTTTTGCACAATTAGAGTTCTTTGTCCACAACACATTTGTGAGGGGGAGGGGAAAATTGTGCTATTTCAAAATAAGTCAGAGGCATGAAGATTCTTTAATCCTGAGCAGGGTTCCTGGCCTTGAAATAATAGCATAGGGGTTGGGCAAAATGTTCATTCGCATTTTCTGTCACATCTTATGCAAAACCCTGAATGAGCTCTTTGGCCTACCCAATATTCTTTGTTGACTAAACCTCAAGGAACACATTTAATTCACCCCTTTAAAAGCCAGAATAGGTTTGAGTAGCAACATCCTTGTTTCTTCCACATGGGGTCCTACCCTGATCACTGTTGAGTTTTCTAGGAACAAAGAACTTTACAAGCAGAGGTGTCCTCTAGTCTAAAGACAGTGGTCACAAGTCCTCTTTTCTAAAATCCTGGGCTGAAAAGTTTTTTCTTCATTTGTAAAATGCCATTGGTAATTTCAGTTAGTAAAGTAGTTATGGAAAGAACTTTGGAAATATATCCAGAAAGAGAGAAGAAAGCTTTAGTAGCTCAGTTGTGTCTGACTCTGTGACCACATGGACAGTAGCCCACCAGGATGCTCTGTCCCTGGAATTCTCCAATCAAGAATACTGGAATGGGTTGCCATATCTCTTCTCCAGAAGATCTTCCCCACCCAAGGATCAAACCCAAGTCTCCTGCATTGTAGACAGATTCTTTACCAACTGAGCCACCAGGGAATCCCAGAAATATATCCAAGTCATTAACAAATCTGGAATAGGAAATGGCAACCCACTCAATTATTCTTGCCTAGGAAATCCCGTGGACAGAGGAGCCTGGTGGGCTACAGTCCATGGGGTCACAAAGAGTTGGACGCAACTGAGTACAAGAGGATATTAACAAATGTTTATCACAACTAAAAATAACTTAACCAAAATAATCAAAGATTTAGAGATTTATATGCTGTGTTTTCAAAAGGAAAATAAATTACATGCTATGAATAAAATGGCAGCACATTAGATTTAAAAATTAAAACATTCACAAACTATATAGGTACTTGGTGTCATTCTTGGTGGGGGAAACTACTAGAATATTAAAGAAAGGCTTCCTCTTAGGTGGCTTCCTAGAGTACTGAAGTATTTTAATAGTATTGATGTATAATCCCTTTATTTGGCTAACATGTATATTTAAATATGTTCGTATCTGGTATTTTATTCCAAAATTTATATCTCCTACCATGAACCTGCATCTTTCTCTAAAACCACATATCACTTTCTATTAAATATTTAAATTTGTATGTTCCCACCACACCTAGAACACAATGTGTTAAACACTGACCACCATTATGCTTTATTTAAAGATACAGTACTGCAGCCATGAAATTAAAAGATGCTTACTCCTTGGAAGGAAAGTTATGACCAACCTAGATAGCATATTGAAAAGCAGAGATATTACTTTGCCAACAAAGGTCCGTCTAGTCAAGGCTATGGTTTTTCCTGTGGTCATGTATGGATGTGAGAGTTGGACTGTGAAGAAGGCTGAGCGTCGAAGAATTGATGCTTTTGAACTGTGGTGTTGGAGAAGACTCTTGAGAGTCCCTTGGACTGCAAGGAGATCCAACCAGTCCATTCTGAAGGAGATCAGCCCTGGGATTTCTTTGGAAGAAATGATGCTAAAGCTGAAACTCCAGTCCTTTGGCCACCTCATGCGAAGAGTTGACTCATGGGAAAAGACTCTGATGCTGGGAGGGATTGGGGGCAGGAGGAGAAGGGGACAACAGTGGATGACATGGCTGGATGGCATCACCAACTCGATGGACGTGAATTTGAGTGAACTCCGGGAGTTGGTGATGGACAGGGAGGCCCAGCGTGCTGTGATTCATGGGGTTGCAAAGAGTCAGACACGACTGAGCGACTGAACTGAATTGAACTGAACTGAACAATCACTCACTTTCAAAACAGGAATCTGCACATCTTTATTAATACACTTTTTACTAGTATGATGTATCACAGGATATTGAATATCCAGTGACAGACTTTATTTTCTTGGGCTCCAAAGTCACTGCAGATGGCAGTTGAAGCCATGAAATTAAAAGATGCTTGCTCCTTGGTAGAAAAGCTATGACAAACCTAGACAATGTATTAAAAAGCAGTGGCATTACTTTGCCAACAAAGGTCTGTATAGTCAAAGCTATGGTTTTACCAGTAGTCATGTATGGATGTGAGAGTCGGACCATAAAGAAGGCCGAACACTGAAGAATTGATGCTTTTGAACTGTGGTGTTGTAGAAGACTCTTGAGAGTTCTTTGGACTTCAAGGAGATCAGGCCAGTCAATCCTAAAGGGAATCAGTCCTGAATATTCACTGGAAGGACTGATGCTGAAGCTGAAGCTCCAGTACTTTGGCCACCTGATGCAAAAGGCCAACTCATTAGAAAAGACCCTGATGCTGGGAAAGATTGAAGGCAGGAGGAGAAGGGGACAACAGAGGATGAGATGGTTGGATGGCTTCACTGACTCAATGGACATGAGTTTGAACAACTCCTAGAGATGGTGAAGGACAGGGAAGCCTGGCATGCTGCAGTCCACGTGGTGGCAAAGAATTAGACATGACTGAGTGAACAAACAGGAATTTTTAAATTTTTTGAGGAAAACTCATATTATTTTTAATAGTGGCTGCACCAATTTACCTATCTAACAGTAGTGTAGGAAGATTCTCTTGTTATTTGTAGCCTTTCTAATAATGACCATTCAGACTAGTGTGCGTTGTTGCCTTATTGTAGTTTTGACTTGCATTTCTCTAATAATTTGTGAGGCTGAATATGTTTTCATGTCCCTAATGGCCATCTGAATATATCATTGGAGAAATGTCTATTTAGGTATTTTACATATTTTTGATTGGGTTGTTTGTCTTCATGTTATTGAGCTGTTTATATATTTTAGATGGTAAGCCCTTGTTGGTTGCATTATTTCCAAATGTTTTCTTTTGTTTTATATGCTTTTTGCTTTGTGTATGGTTTTCTTTGCAGTGCAAAAGCTCATTATTTTGATCAAGTCTCATTTGTTGGTGTTTGCTTTTATTTCTATTGCCTTGGTAGACTGACCTTAGAGAACACTGGTATGGTTTATGTCAATGTTTTGCCTATGTATTCTTCTAGGAGATTTATGCTGTCGTGTCTTGTATATAAGTCTTTAAGGCATTTAGCATTTATTTTGTATATGGTGCATGGGTATGTTGTAACTTTATTGATTTATAGGTGGCTGTCCAGATTTCCCCACATCACTTGCTGAAGACAATGTGTTTTCCTCATTTTATATATTCTGGTCTCCCTTGTCAAAGATTAATTATCCATAGGTGTTTAGTGTCATTCTTGATTCCTTGCTATTTCTTATTTCACACACACAAGTAGTGTATATTCTACATTTGGCTAGAATTTTGCTCTAGCCATTTTCTTGGCCAACAATCAGTTATGGACAGTAGTGTTAGAAAAGTCTAAACCCTAGTTCCTATACCCAATTTTGTGCTTATGAAATCAGATTTGAATTCTATGTAACATTTTCAAACATTTTACTTTAAAAGTCAACTTCTGGCTTTTTCCTTCTGTTTTATATAAGAAATGTTGGTGGTTGTTTGAGTTCTCCTTACCCCACTCTCTATCTCTCTTCTCTGTTTCTCCTTTTTTTGGTCACTCTAGTTACATGTCTTGTCAGTTACTTTTTTTTTTGGCAATTGCTAAATTTACAATTTAAACTTTAGATTCCAAAATATCAAGGTCAGTTTGTAGCTGAAACTACAATGGAAATTAATATACCTGAGATATGGAAGTAGTAATGGAACTAATCTGGCACCTTCTTTTTTTGGGAAGAGAGTGAGACTCTATTGTAAGGGTAATGGGTGCTCACTGGAGGCAGCTGCATGTGTTGCTCCTGTTCTTATTATATGGAGGTTTAATCATGGTGAAAATGGTGCTACATAGTCAGAGGGGTAGACTATTGGTTATTTATGGGAAACTGATTGACTAAAGAGATGAAAAGCCTTCTTTTCCCCTGCTTCTGATAGGGCTTCTGAGGCAGGGAGAGTCCAGCCAATGCTGTGGCAGAGTGTTTCCTGCATTAATAAAGCTCTGATTGGCAGGTGACTTTGGCCTCATGGTCTTCTGCATTTTTGGGCAAGTGTGGTTCTTGGCTTACTTCATTTATTCCTTCTCTAGTGCTCTTCCTTTCTTTACATACACCTGAGTTTCTGACCTATATAATTTTCCAAGTGTTGTGAGTTGAATTGTGTCCCCTCAAAGATGTATGCAAATTATAAACTCCCAATATCTTTGAATATGACCTTATTTGGAAATATGGTCTTTGCATATATAACCAAATTTAGATGGTCATCCTGGATTAGGTGGGTGCTAACTCCAATGACTTGTGTCCTTATAAGGAGAGAGAGATTTGGAGACACACGGACACATCTGAGTGAAGGAGCCCATGTGATGATGAAGGCAGAGACAGGAGTGATGCAGCTACAAGCCAAGGAAAGCTGAAGGTTGTCAGTAACCAGCAGAAGCTGGACTAAGTAAGAGTCTTCAAGGAGAGCATGGCACTGCCAACACCTTGATTTCAGATTTCTAGCCTTCAAAAGCTATGCAAAAATTAAATTTCTGTCTTAAAAAATAAGTAGAATTTGTTTATAATTTTAACCACCCCCCCATCCTGATCCACAAGTGGTTTTGTAGTAGAAGCCAGGATGTACTTTGATATGTGGATCCCCTTTTCTGGTTTAACTTAAATTGGGGCCTGTCTTACAAGACCTGAATTGTGCTTTTCATCCTCTAATGTGCTGCAACCTGGGTGGGTATCAGTTCACTCTTCAAACAGATATTTAATTTTAAGTAAATCGTTAGCAACTGTGATGTTTAGAAATTTAAATAAAAAGATTAAAATTGTTAAGAGTGAAAAAAAATGTGTCATCATAGGACTTAACAAGTGACTGGGAAATATGTTCGAGTTCTTCAGACAAGAAGTTCAAGTCTCCTTGTTTAAGATTTGCACCAGTTTATAGAATGCCTTCCTTATGTCTCCAAACATTCTGATTATAACCATTTAAAAACCTGTTTCATGTATACCATGTGGCTTCTAAGTTATCCACTTAGTTCTGTATATTTTCATGAATCAGTAAGTACACTATGATCTAGCTGGATTGTGTTCCAGGGGCCTGGGTTACGTCTGAGATATAGCACAATATTTATGGATGATAATGGTGGGTAGAGTTGTTAGTGGTAATGTGAACTTAAAATGAGAGTTCACATCACTGCATCCTACAAGAAAGACTGTGTAGGTGAAAAATGAGAAAGAATGGGTCTGAAGAAGGGTCCCCCTATTCTAGGAATAATAAGGGAAGATTTTTAAAAAGATGAAATATAGAAGGATTAACATTAATATGTTTGGACAATGTTTAAGAATTAACAGTGGATTTGACAGTAGTTTAAGGATGAAGCACAAGCTGGAATCCAGATTGCTGGGAGAAATATCAATAACCTCAGATATGCAGGTGACACCACCCTTATGGCAGAAAGTGAAGAGGAACTAAAGAGCCTCTTGATGAAAGTGAAAGAGGAGAGTGAAAAAGTTGCTTATAGCTCAACATTCAGAAAACTAAGATCATGGCATCTGGGCCCGTAACTTCATGGCAAATAGATGGGGAAACAGTGACAGACTTTATTTCTTTGGGCTCCAAAATCACTGCTGATGGTGACTGGAGCCATGAAATTAAGACACTTGCCCCTTGGAAGAAAAGTTATGACCAACCCAGACAGCATATAAAAAGCAGAAACATTACTTTGCCAACAAAGGTCTATCTAGTCAAATCTATGGTTTTTTCCTGGAAGTCATGCATGGATGTGAGAGTTGGATTATAAAGAAAGCTGAGCGCCGAAGAATTGATGTTTTTGAACTGTGGTGTTAGAGAAAACTCTTGAGAGTCCCTTGGACTGCAAGGAGATCCAACCAGTCCATCCTAAAGGAAATCAGTCCTGAATAGTCTTTGGAAGAACTGATGCTGAAGCTGAAACTCCAATACTTTAGCCACCTGATGTGAAGAACTGACTCATGTGAAAAGACCCTAATGCTGGGAAAGATTGAAGGTGGGAGGAGAAGGGGATGACAGAGGATGAGATGGTTGGATGGCATCACCAACTCAATGGACATGAGTTTGAGTAAACTCTGGTAGATGGTGATGGACAGGGAGGCCTGGCGTGCTGCAGTCCATGGGGTCACATAGAATCAGACACGACTGAGCAACTGAACCGAACTAAACTAAGGTTTTTTTTTGCCTACTGTTAAGGGGCTACTTGGAGAAGAGAGAAAAGATATAAGGAGGAGGGGAACTCAAAGGAATTTTATATGAGGAAATGAGTGTTGGGAGCAGCTCCCTGTGTTCTGGGGGTCTATTAAGTAGAAAGCCAGAGAATTGTTAAGGGACCAAAAGAAGGTTGGAAACAAGTGTTGGTACTGAGAACATGAGGGAGAATGTAAACCGCTATCCACGTGTCTTTCCCGGAGGGAACTGATCATCCACTGTGCCCATGAGAAAGCATTTGTGCAGGAGTGAATGAACTTGTGTGTTACAGTTTTTTATATGTATTTTTGCAAATCAGAGTCCTGGTTCCACAATACAGTTGGGAGATGGAGGCATGAGGTGTATTGTTACAGAATGAGCAGCAAGCATAAAATTCTTCAATCCTGTACAGGGTTCCTGGCCTTGAAATACTGGGATATTGGTTGGCCAAAACATTCATTCAGAACTTTCTGTTAATGAACATTTTCTCCAACCCAATACTGTTTTCTGATCCAGTATTCTGGACTAAACCTCAAGAACCACATTTATTCTATCCCATTAAAACCCACAACAGGTTTTGAGTGGCCACGTCCTCTCTTCTTCTCCCTGGGGTCCCACTATGATCACTGTGAGTTCTCCAGGAACAAAGTGAATTTATAAGCAGACGTGCCCTCTAGACAAAACACAGTGGACACTCTCCTCTATAATCCTGGACTAGAAAGTCTTTATTTCATGTGTTTGTGAAATGCCATCAGTAGTTTCAGTTACTAAAGTAGTTAAGGAGAGAACTTTGGAAATATATCCAAGTCATTAACAAATGCTTATAACACCTAAACATAATAATGGAAAAATCAAAGATGCTGAGATTTATATACACTATTCACAAAATGTAAACATTACATATATATGCTATAAATGTAATTATAGCACATTAGATTTTAAAAATGTAGAACTCACAAAATTCTGCAGCTATTTATAGTCATTGTTGGGGGGGGCAAAAGGTTCTCAAATGTAAAATAGAAGTTTTATATTCATGTAGATTGCTTTGTAAAGCACTATTTAAATACTACTGCTGCCTAATGCCTTTAATTATACTAATATGTTGATATAAATATACTCGTAGAGGGTATTTTATTCCAAAATTTATAGTCCTGTTTCTTTCCTCCAAAACTATATATCATTATTTCAATCTGCGTTCCATTCACACTTAAAACTCACTGTGTTAAAATTTGACCACCATTATGATTTATGCTAAGATATAGTAGAATCACTTGCTTTTAAGACAGGAATCTCAATATAGTCATCATTTTTATTTATTTGTAGTTATATATATATATATTCCTAGTATTATGTATCGGAGAAGGCAATGGCACCCCACTCCAGTACTCTTGCCTGGAAAATCCCATGGATAGAGGAGTCCAATAGGCTGCAGTCCATGGGGCGCTAAGAGTTGGACATGACTGAGTGACTTAACTTTCACTTATCACTTTCATGCATTGGAGAAGGAAATGGCAACCCACTCCAGTGTTCTTGCCTGGAGAATCCCAGGGACGGGGAGCCTGGTGGGCTGCCGTCTATGGGGTTGCACAGAGTCGGACACGACTGAAGCGACTTAGCAGCAGCAGCAGCAGTATTATGTATTACAAGATATTGAATATAGTTTCCTTTGCTATGCATTAGGACCTTGTAGTTTAACCATTCTATATATAACAGTTCACGGCTTCTAGTCCGGAATTCCCAATCTATCCCTCTCCCTGCCTCTCTCCCCTTGACAACCACAGGTCTATTCTCTGTGCATGTTCGTTTCTGTTTCATAGAAAAGTTAACTGCATCATATTTTAGATTCCATATATAAGTGACACCACATGATATTTGTCTTTCCATTTCAGATTTATTTTACTTAGTATAATAATCTCTTGGTTGACCCATGTGGCTGCAAATGGCATTATTTCATTCTTTTTTATTGCTGAGTAATGCTGCACTCAATATCCCAGCAAATTTGGAAAATGCAGCAGTGGCCACAGGACTGGAAAAGGTCAGTTTTCAATCCAATCCCAAAGAAAGGCAATGCCAAAGAATGCTCAAACTACTGCACAATTGCACTTATCTCACACGCTAGTAAAGTAATGCTCAAAATTCTCCAAGCCAGGCTTCAGCAATATGTGAACTGTGAACTTCCAGATGTTCAAGCTGGTTTTAGAAAAGGCAGAGGAACCAGAGATCAAATTGCCAACATCCACTGGATCATGGAAAAAGCAAGAGAATTCCAGAAAAACACCTATTTCTGCTTTATTGACTATGCCAAAGCCTTTGACTGTGTGGATCACAATAAACTGTGGACTATTCTGAAAGAGATGGGAATACCAGACCACCTGACCTGCGTCTGGAGAAATCTGTATGCAGGTCAGGAAGCAACAGTTAGAACTGGACATGGAACAACAGATTGGTTCCAAATAGGAAAAGGAGTACGTCAAGGGTGTATATTGTCACCGTGCTTATTCAACTTATATGCAGAGTACATCATGAGAAACCCTGGGCTGGAAGAAGCACAAGCTGAAATCAAGATTGCTGGGAGAAAGATCAATAACCTCAGATATGCAGATGATACCACCCTTATGGCAGAAACCAAAGAGGAACTAAAGAGCCTCTTGATGAAAGTGAAAGAGGAGAGTGAAAAAGTTGGCTTAAACTCAACATTCAGAAAACTAAGACCATGGCATCCAGTCCCATCACTTCATGGGAAATAGATGGGGAAACAGTGGAAACAGTGTCAGACTTTATTTTGGGGGGCTCCAAAATCACTGCAGATGGTGATTGCAGCCATGAAACTAAAAGATGATTACTCCTTGGAAGGAAAATTATGACCAACCTAGACAGCATATTAAAAAGCAGAAACATTACTTTGCCAACAAATGTCCATCTAGTCAAGGCTATGGTTTTTCCAGTGGTCATGTATGGATGTGAGAGTTGGACTATAAAGAAAGCTGAGTGCTGAAGAATTGATGCTTTTGAACTGTGTGTTGGAGAAGACTCTTGAGAGTCCCTTGGACTGCAAGGAGATCCAACCAGTCCATCCTCAAGGACATCATTCCTGGGTGTTCATTGGAAGGACTGATGCTGAAGCTGAAACTCCAGTACTTTGGCCACCTGATGCGAAGAACTCTCATTGGAAAAGATCCTGATGCTGGGAAAGATTGAGGGCAGGAGGAGAAGGGGATGACAGAGGATGAGATGGTTGGATGACATCACTGACTCGATGGACATGAGTTTGAGTAAACTCAAGGAGTTAATGATGAACAGGGAGGCCTGGTGTGCTGCAGTCCATGAGGTTCACAAAGAGTCGGACACGACAGAACGACTGAACTCAACTGAACTGATGTCTAATCCCTTTACTTTTACTAATATGTAAACTTAAATATACTCAAATAGGATATTTTATTCAGAAATTTACATCTCCAACCATAATCCCTTTTCTTCCCTCCAAAACCACATATCACTCCCTATTTAATATTTCAATTTGTATGTTCCATTACAACTGAAAATGTATGTGCTGAAAACAGAAGAATATTACACTTTATTTCAAGAAACAGTACAATTGTTCACTTTCAAGAGCAGGATCTCAAGGCTTATTCATTCATTTATCCTAGTATGATTTGTTACAGGAAATGGAATATGCCTTCTTGTGCTATACAATAGAAACTTGTAGTCTATCCATTCTACATGTAACAGCTCACATCTGCTAATCCCAAATTCCCATTCCACCCCTCTTCTCCTCTTCCTCTCCCTTGTCAACTACAAGTCTGTTCTCTATTCATGTGAGTTTATTTCTGTTTCATCAATGAGTTCATTTGTTTCATATTTCACATTCCACGTGTAAGTGATATCATATGATGTTTATCTTTCTATTTCTGACTTAACTTTCCTGAGTATGATAATCTCTAGGTCTATTTGTTGCAAATGGTATTATTTCATTTTTTTAATGTCTGAGTACTATCCTACTTTGTGTCAGTTCAGTCGCTCAGTCATTTCTGACTCTCTGAGACCCCGAGGATGAAGCATGCCAGACCTCCCTGTCCATCACCAACTCCCGGAGTTCACTCAAACTCATGTTCATTGAGTCAGTGATACCATCCATCCATCTCATCCTCTGTCATCCCCTTCTCTTCCCACCTTCAATCTTTCAGCATCAGGGTCTTTTTCAATGAGTCAGTTCTTCGCATCAGGTTGCCAAAGTATTGGAGCTTCCACTTCACCGTTAGCCCTTCCAAAGAATATTCAGGACTGATTTCCTTTAGGATTGACTGGCTGGATCTCCTTGCAGTCCAAGGGACTTTCAAGAGTCTTCTCCAGCACCACAGTTCAAAAGCATCAATTCTTCAGCACTCAGCTTTCTTTATGGTCCAACTTTCAAATCCATACGTGACTACTGGAAAAATCATTGCTTTGTCTAGATGGACCTTTGTCGGCAAATGTCTCTGCTTTTTAATATGCTGTCTAGGTTAGTCATAGCCTTTCTTCCAAAGAGCAAGCGTCTTTTAATTTCATGGCTGCAGTCTCCATCTCCAGTGATTTTGGAGACCCCCAAAATAAAGTCTGACACTGTTTCCATTGTCTCCCCATCTATTTGCCATGAAGTAATGGGACTGGATGCCATGAAATTAGTTTTTTGAATGTTGAGTTTTAAGCCAACTTTTTCACTCTCCTCTTTCACTTTCATCAAGAGGCTCTTTAGTTCTTCTTTGCTTTCTGCCATAAGTGTGATGTCATCTGAATATCTGAGGTATATACATTAATAGTAAATGCATAATATATATAATAAATATACACATACCCCTTTACATTTTGATCTGCTGATGGACACTTACGTTGCTTGTCTTGTCTATTGTAAATAGGGTATTTAGAACATAGGGTTGCATGTATCTTTTTCAATTAGGTTTTTCTCTGGATATATGCCTAGAAATGAAATTGCTGGATCATATGGTGACTCTATTTTTAGTTGTTTGAGGAACCTCCATACTATTTTTTATAGTAATTGCACCAATTTATTATCCCACCAACAGAATAGGAAGCTTTCCTTTTCTCCACACCTTCTGCAGTATTTCTTATCTGTAGGCTTCTTAACGATGGCTATTTGTGTGAAGTGGTACAACACTGTAGTTTTGACTTGCTGAACATTGCTAATTAGCTAATTATTAGAGAAATGCATCTTTTCATGTACCTATAGGCTATATGCATGTTGTCTTTGGAGAAATGTCTATTTAGGTATTCTGCCAAATTTTGTTGTTGTTTTTTTTTTTCATTATTGAGTTCTATGCACTATATATATAATATTTTGTGTGTGTACTCTTTTATTTAAATTCTATATTGAATTTATTACAATATTGTTTCTGTTTTATGATTTTGACTGCAAGGCATGTGGGATTTAAGCTCCCCAACCAGGGATCAATCATATACCTTCTGCATTGGAAGGTGAAGTCTTGATCACTAGAATGACAGGGAAGTCCCTCTTTGTATATTTTGCATATTAAACCTTATTTGGTTCCATGGTTTGCAGATATTGTCTTTCATTCTGTATATTGGCTTTTTGCTTTATTTATGGTTTCTTTTGTTATGCAAAAGCTTGTTAATTTGATTAGATCCCTCTGGTTATTTTTGCTTTTATATCTATCGCCTTGGAAACTGACCTTAGAAAACACTGGCATGATTTATGTCAGAGAATGTTCTGCCTGTGTTCTCTTCTAGGAGTTTTATGGTGTCATGTCTTATGTTGAAGTCTTTAAGCCTTCATGAGTTCATTTTTGTGTGTGGTGTGAGGGTGCGTTCTAACTTTTTAAATTTGTAAGTGGCTGTCCAGCTTTCACAGCAGCGCTTGCTGGAGAGAGTGTGTTTTCCTCATTTTATATGTTCTGGCCTCTCCTGTCAAAGACTAATTGACCATAGATGTTCAGTGTCATTCTTGATTTCTTGCTATTTCTTACCTCCTACAGCCAAGACATGTTCATTCTAATTTTGGCAAGAATTTTGCCATGGTAATAATCTTGACCAACAACCAGTTCTTGGTACTATGGTTAGAAAAGTTTAAATCCTACTCCCCACATTCAGTGTTGCCCATTTGAAATTAGATCTTAATTCTAAGAAGCATTTTCAGTAATCTTTTAAAAGTCTCTTCCTGTTTTCTCCTCCTTCTACTTGTATAAGGAATGTGGATGGGTGGTTGACTTCTCTCTCTCCCTCTCTTTACTGGTCAGTCTAGCTACATGACTGAAATTGTTTTGTCCATTGTTAACTTTACAATTTAATCTTTAGATTACAAAATAGCCAGGTGGGATTGTAGTTGAACTAGAAGCAGAATTAATATCTTTCAGATATGGATGTGGGGAAAGATAGGGATGCATCTTCTCTTTGGGGAATAAAATGAAGATCTCTTCATGTTAATTGCAACAGTTACATGTGAAAGGTTGGATGCATGATGTTGGTGGTATTCTTATTATATGGAAATTGAATGATGATGAGAGTGTTACTAAGTAGCCAAGGGGAAGACTATTTTGGTCACTTATAGGAAAACCTGGTAGAAAATTGAATAAAGAGAAGTCTTTTTCCTTTTTTTTTCCCTACTGATGGAGCTTCTGAGTGCAGGGAGTTTCACCAATTGCTGTGGCAGAGTGTGTTCTGAGTTCATGGAGCTCTGATTAGCAGGTGACTCGGGCCCAATGGTCTCCTGGGCTTCTGTGTGAGTGTGGCTCCTGGCTGACTTCATTTATTCCTTCTCAATGCTCCTCCTTTATTTATATAGACCTAAGATTCTGGCTGACATAGTTTTCCAATATTGTGACTTGAACTGTGTCCTTCTAAAAGATATATTTAAGTCCTAATCTCCCAATACCTGTGAATGTCACGTTTTTTGGAAATAGGGTCTTTGCACATATAACCAAGGCAGTCATACTGGATTAGGTGATCAAAACTCCAATGACTGGTGTCCTTATAAGGAGAGAGAGATGTGGAGACACATAGACACACCAGAGTGAAGGAGGCCAGGTGATGACAAAGGCAGAGACAGGAGTGATGAAGCCAAGGAAAGCTGAGGACTGTCAGGTAAGCAGCAGAAAGTGGAGAAGATAAAAGCCTCCAAAGAGAGCATCACCCGCAAACACAAGAACTGAATTGTGCTTTTCACAATTGCTGCAATGTTGTAACCTGAATTGGTTCACTCTTAAACTATGTTTATTGTTCAAATAAATGCCTGGCCATTGTGATGTTTAAACATTTAAATGAAAAGATTAAAGTGGTTGAAGAGTTTAAAAACCATCTTATCATAGGGCTTAACTGGTTGGCAAACGTTTGACTTCTTTAGACATGAAATTCAAGTCTCCTTGTTTAAGATTTGAACCAAACACTCTGAACACAACCCTTAAAAAGTCTCTGTGGCACATATATAATGTTGTTTCTAAGTTAGCCATTTAGTTCTCTGTATTTGCATGAATCCAGAATGATTTGGAATAGTCACCAAATTCACTTTGATCCAATTAGATTTTGTGTTGGTTAAGACAGGTTTTACCTCTGTCAATGGTAATAGCAGTTAAAGTTTCCAGTGGTGATGGTGAACTTAAGATGAGAGTTTATACCTGTGCATCTGACAAGAAAGAGTGTGTAGGTGAAAAGGGAGAAAGAATGGGTCTGAAGAACAGTGTTCCTATCCCAGGAAAATTAAGAGACGATTTTAAAAAGATTAAATGCAGAGGGATTTACATTAGTATGCTTTGACAAAATTTCAGAGAGAACACTTTGGATTTGGCAGTGGTTTAAGGCTGTCTTATACCTACAGTTGAGGGGCTACATGGAGAAGAGAGAAAGAACCTGAGGAGGGAGAGGGACCCCTAAATAATTTTTATGCCACAGAATGAATGTTGGGGCAGCTCCCTCTCTTCTAGCGACCGACATTAACTAGAAATCCAGACAGTCTTCAAGGGACAAAAGGGTTGGAAAGAAATATTGGTATTGAGGATTGAGGGAGAATGTGAACCTTCTGTCCACTTGCCTTCCCCAGAGGTGACCTGTCACCCATTAAGCCCATAAGAAAGCCTCTGTACATGATTGAGTGAACTTTGTACATTAGTTTGTGATATATTTTTGCAAAATTAGAGTCCTGTGTCCACAACACATTTGGGAAGTAGAGGGGCAAGGGGTACTGGTCCAAAATAAGTCAGAGGCATGAAAATTCTTTAGTCCTGAGCAGGGTTCCTGGCCTTGAAACAATGGTATATGGGCTGATAAAAAGTCCATTCACATTTTCTATAGCATCTTATGGAAAACCCGAATGACCTCTTTGGCTAACCTGATATTGTTGACTAAACCTCAGGGGACACATTTATTCCATCCCTTTAGAACCCAGAACAGGTTTTGAGTTGCCATATCCTCGCTTTTTCTCCCTGGGTTTATACTCTGATCACTGTGAGTTTTCCAGGAACAAAGACTTTTACAAGCAGAGGTGACCTCCAGTCTAAAGGCAATGGTCAGAGGTCCTCTCCTCTAAAATCCCAGGCTGGAAAATCTTTGCGTCATTTGTTTGTAAAATGCCATTGGTACTTTCAGTTAGTAAAGTAGTTATGGAGAGAACTTTGGAATTATATCCAAGGTTAACACATCTGGTGTAGGAAATGGCAACCCACTCCGGTATTGTTGACTGTGAGATCCCATGGACAGTGAAGCCTGCTGTGCTAGAGTCCAGGAGGTGGCAAAGTATTGCACAAGACTGAATACTTGAGGACTTTTTAGCAAATGCTTATAATACCTAAAAATAACTTAATGGAAATAAAGATGCAGAGATTTATATGCCATATTCTCAAAATTAAAATAAACTATGTGCTATAGATGAAATGACAGCTTACTAGATTTAAAAATTAGAGCACTTGGGGAACTATATAGCTATTCATTGTCTTCTTGGGTGGGGAAGCTAAGAGAATATAAAACAGAGGTTTCCTCATCACTTAGGTGGCTTCATAGAGCACTAAACTATTTTCTTGTATTCATGTATAATCCTTTACTTTTGCTAAAAGATTTAAATATATTAAAATCTGGAAGTTTAGTCCAAAATTTATATCTCCATCCACAAAGCTGTGCCTTCCCTTCAAAAACATGTATTGCTTCCTATTTAACATTTCAATTTTTATGTGCCCCCCACACCTAGAACTCAATGTGTTAAACACTGACCACCATTATGCTCTATTTGATAAGTATGATCATTTATTTTCAAAACAAAAATCTCAACAACTTTATTACTTAACAGTTTCCTAGTATGATATATCACAGAATATTGATGATAGCTTCCTGTACTATAGAATAAGACCTTGTTTATCTATTATATATATGATATAGTAGTTCACATTTGCTAATCCCATACTCCCATTACATCCCTCCCCGCCCTCCCTCTCCTTTGACAACCACAAGTCTGTTTTCTATGTATGTGAGTTTCTTTCTGTTTCATATGTAACTCCATGTGTGTTGTATTTTAGACTCTAAATATGTGATATCATATGATATTTGTCTTTCTATTTCATTTGATATTATAATCTCTAGATCTATCTATATTGCTGCAAGTTGCATTATTTCATTATTTTTTATGGATGAGTAATATTCTGTGTGTGTGTGTGTGTGTGTGTGTGTGTTAATCTTTAAGCATTCATCTGACCATTTACATTTAGGCTGTTTCCTTATCTTGGCTATTGAAAACAGCGCCACTGTTCACATAGAGGTGCATGTATCTTTTTAGGTTCGTTGGATGGTTTTTTGTTGTTGTTGTTTTTTGCATTTTTTACATGTTAGCTTACCAATTTATTATCTATAAAAATTATTAAAGGATACAATCAACATCCAGATGAAGAGATATGCAGGACAAGTTCCCAAACAAGGGATCAGATGTCCTCATGGATCTTTTTAAATTAGAATTTTCTTTGGATATATGTGCAAAACTAGGATTACTGGGTTATATGGGAATTCCATTTTAAGTTTTTTGAGGAAAACCCATACTATTTTTCATTTTTCATAATGACTGCAGCAATTTACCTTCCCATCAACAGTGTAGTAGGGTTCTCTTTCCTTCACATCCTCTCCAGCATTGGTTACTTGTAGACTTTCTAATGATGGCCATTCTGAGTGTGAGGTGTTACCTCATTGTAGCTTTGACTTGCATGTCTCTAGTAATTTGTGATGTTGAGAATCTTTTCATGTGCCTTATGGCCATTTGTATGTATCTTTGGATACTGTCTGTTTAGGTATTCCACATTTTTTGATTGGGTTGTTTGTGTCTATGTTATTAAGCTGTTTGTATATTTTAGATGAAAACCCCTGTTGGTGACATTGTTTGCAAATGTTTCCCCTTGTTCTCATGTTCTCTTTGTTTTGTGTATGCTTTCCTTTGCTTTGCAAAAGCTTATTATTTTGATCAAGTCTCATTTGTTGATATTTGCTTTTAATTATATTGCCTTGGTAGACTGGCCTTAGAAAACACTGTAGTTTAAGTCAAAGAATATTTTGCCCAAATTCTCTTCTAGGAAATTTATGGTGTCATGTCTTATATTGAAGTATTTAAGCAATTTTGAGTTTATTTTTGTGTATGGTGTGAGGGTGTGTTCTAACTTTATTGATTTATATGTGGCTGTCCAGTTTTCCCAACATCACTTGCAGAAAACAATGTTTTTTCCTAGTTTTATATATTCTGGCCTCCCTTGTCAGTGATTTATTATCCAGAGGTGTCCAGTATCATTTTTGATTACTTACTGTTTCTTACTTCATACATACAAGCAGTGTACATTCTACTTTTGGCTGGAATTTTGCCATAGTCATAATCTTGGCCAACAATAATTTCTCAACATTACTGCTAGAAAAGTCTAAACCCTACTCACTATATATAGTTTTGTCCTTCTAAAATCAGATCTGAATTTTGTGTAACATTTTCAATAATCTTACTTTAAAAGTCATCTTTCTGCTTTTTCCTTCTTCTGCTTTACAGAAGAAATGTTGGTGACTGTTTGAGTTCCCCCAATGCCCCCTCTCTATTTTTCTGTTACTCCTTTTATTGGTCAGTCTAGTCTTTCTAGTTTTTTGACCACTGTTAAATTTATAATTTGGTTTGTGGCTGAACTACAAGGGAAATTAATATCTCTCAGACATGGAAATAGTAATTCAGGGATTTTGGCACCTCGTGGGCGCAGGAGGGCCTAGAGGAGCTATCCCACGTTGAAGGTCAGGAAGGGTGGCGGTGAGGAGATACCCCTCGTCCAAGGTAAGGAGCAATGGCTGCGCTTTGCTGGAGCAGCCGTGTAGAGATACCCCACGCCCAAGGTAAGAGAAACCCAAGTAAGATGGTAGGTGTTGCAAGAGGGTATCAGAGGGCAAACACACTGAAACCATACTCACAGAAAACTAGTCAATTTAATCACACTAGGACCACAGCCTTGTCTAACTCAGTGAAACTAAGCCATGCCCGTGGGGCAACCCAAGACGGGTGGGTCATGGTGGAGAGATCTGACAGAATGTGGTCCACTGGAGAAGGGAATGGCAAACCACTTCAGTATTCTTGCCTTGAGAACCCCATGAACAGTATGAAAAGGCAAAATGATAGGATACTGAAAGAGAAACTCCCCAGGTCAGTAGGTGCCCAATATGCTACTGGAGATCAGTGGAGAAATAACTTCAGAAAGAATGAAGGGATGGAGCCAAAGCAAAAACAATACCCAGCTGTGGATGTGACTGGTGATAGAAGCAAGGTCCGATGCTGTAAAGAGCAATATTGCATAGGAACCTGGAATGTCAAGTACATGAATCAAGGCAAATTGGAAGTGGTCAAACAAGAGATGGCAAGAGTGAATGTCGACATTCTAGGAATCAGCGAACTGAAATGGACTGGAATGGATGAATTTAACTCAAATGACCATTATATCTACTACTGCGGGCAGGAATCCCTCAGAAGAAATGGAGTGGCCATCATGGTCAACAAAAGGGTCCAAAATGCAGTACTTGGATGCAATCTCAAAAACGACAGAATGATCTCTTCGTTTCCAAGGCAAACCATTCAATATCACAGTAATCTAAGTCTATGCCCCAATCAGTAATGCTGAAGAAGCTGAAGTTGAATGGTTCTATGAAGACCTACAAGACCTTCTAGAACTAACACCCAAAAAAGATGTCCTTTTCATTATACGGGACTGGAATGCAAAAGTAGGAAGTCAAGAAACTCCTGGAGTAACAGGCAAATTTGGCCTTGGAATACGGAATGAAGCAGGGCAAAGACTGATAGAGTTTTGCCAAGAAAGTGCACTGGTCATAACAAACACCCTCTTCCAACAACACAAGAGAAGACTCTATATATGGATATCACCAGATGGTCAACACCAAAATCAGATTGATTATATTCTTTGCAGCCAAAGATGGAGAAGCTCTATACAGTCAGCAAAAACAAGACCAGGAGCTGACTGTGGCTCAGATCATGAACTCCTTATTGCCAAATTCAGACTTAAATTGAAGAAAGTAGGGAAAACCACTAGACCATTCAGGGATGACCTAAATCAAATCCCTTATGATTATACAGTGGAAGTGAGAAATAGATTTAAGGGCCTAGATCTGATAGATAGAGTGCCTGATGAACTATGGAATGAGGTTCATGACATTGTACAGGAGACAGGGATCAAGACCATCCCCTTGGAAAAGAAATGCAAAAAAGCAAAATGGCTGTCTGGGGAGGCCTTACAAATAGCTGTGAAAAGAAGAGAAGTGAAAAGCAAAGGAGAAAAGGAAAGATATAAGCATCTGAATGCAGAGTTCCAAAGAATAGCAAGAAGAGATAAGAAAGCCTTCTTCAGCGATCAATGCAAAGAAATAGAGGAAAACAACAGAATGGGAAAGACTAGAGATCTCTTCAAGAAAATCAGAGATACCAAAGGAACATTTCATGCAAAGATGAGCTCGATAAAGGACAGAAATGGTATGGACCTAACAGAAGCAGAAGATATTAAGAAGCGATGGCAATAATACACAGAAGAACTGTGCAAAAAAGATCTTCACGACCCAGATAATCACATGGTGTGATCACTGACCTAGAGCCAGACATCCTGGAATGTGAAGTCAAGTGGGACTTAGAAAGCATCACTATGAACAAAGCTAGTGGAGGTGATGGAATTCCAGTTGAGCTATTCCAAATCCTGAAAGATGATGCTTGAAAGTGCTGCACTCAATATGCCAGCAAATTTGGAAAACTCAGCAGTGGCCACAGGACTGGAAAAGGTCAGTTTTCATTCCAATCCCAAAGAAAGGCAATGCCAAAGAATGCTCAAACTACCGCACAGTTGCACTCATCTCACACGCTAGTAAAGTAATGCTCAAAATTCTCCAAGCCAGGCTTCAGCAATATGTGAACCGTGAACGTCCTGATGTTCAAGCTGGTTTTAGAAAAGGCAAAGGAACCAGAGATCAAATTGCCAACATCTGCTGGATCATGGAAAAAGCAAGAGAGTTCCAGAAAAACATCTATTTCTGCTTTATTGACTATGCCAAAGCCTTTGACTGTGTGGATCACAATAAACTGTGGGAAATTCTTCAAGAGGTGGGAATACCAGACCACCTGATCTGCCTCTTGAGAAATTTGTATGCAGGTCAGGAAGCAACAGTTAGAACTGGACATAGAACAACAGACTGGTTCCAAATAGGAAAAGGAGTACATCAAGGCTGTCTATTGTCACCCTGCTTATTTAACTTATATGCAGAGTACATCATGAGAAACACTGGACTGGAAGAAACACAAACTGGAATCAAGATTGCCGGGAGAAATATCAATAACCTCAGATAGGCAGATGACACCACCCTTATGGCAGAAAGTGAAGAGGAACTCAAAAGCCTCTTGAGGAAAGTGAAAGTGGAGAGTGAAAAAGTTGGCTTAAAGCTCAACATTCAGAAGACGAAGATCGTGGCATCGGGTCCCACCACTTCATGGGAAATAGATGGGGAAACAGTGGAAACAGTGGCAGACTTTATTTTTCTGGGCTCCAAAATCACTACAGATGTGACTGCAGCCATGAAATTAAAAGACGCTTACTCCTTGGAAGGAAAGTTATGACCAACCTAGATAGCATATTCAAAAGCAGAGACATTACTTCGCCAACAAAGGTTTGTCTAGTCAAGGCTATGGTTTTTCCTGTGGTCATGTATGGATGTGAGTGTTGGACTGTGAAGAAGGCTGAGTGCCGAAGAATTGACGCTTTTGAACTGTGGTGTTGGAGAAGACTCTTAAGAGTCCCTTGGACTGCAAGGAGATCCAACCAGTCCATTCTGAAGGAGATCAGCCCTGGGATTTCTTTGGAAGGAATGATGCTAAAGCTGAAACTCCAGTACTTTGGCCACCTCATGCGAAGAGTTGACTCATTGGAAAAGACTCTGATGCTGGGAGGGATTGGGGGCAGGAGGAGAAGGGGACGACAGAGGATGAGATGGCTGGATGGCATCACTGACTTGATGGACGTGAGTCTGAGTGAACTCCGGGAGTTGGTGATGGACAGGGAGGCCTGGTGTGCTGAGATTCATGGGGTCGCAAAGAGATGGACATGACTGAGCGACTGATCTGTGAGGATATCTTCATCTTAAGTGCAATAGCTGCATGCTGGAGGCAGATGTTTGATGTTGATACTGTTCTTATTATATAAAAATTTAATCATGTTGAAAGTGAAAGTGAAGGTCACTCAGTCATGTCTGACTCTTTGTGAGCCCATGGACTATACGGTCCATGAAATTCTCCAGGCCAGAATACTGGAGTGGGTAACCTTTCCCTTCTCCAGGGGATCTTCCTGACCCAGGGATTGAAGCCCGGTCTTCCACATTGCGGGCAGATTCTTTACCAGCTGAGCCACAAGGAAGCCCTCATGTTGAGAATGGTGCAAAGTAGCCAAAGGGGTAGACTGTTTCAGTGATTTATTGGAAACTGATAGGAAATTGACTAAAGAGATGAAAAGCATTTTTTCCCCTGTTCCTGATGGAGCTTCTGAGGCAGGGCAGGTCCAGCAAATGTTGTGTCCTGCTTTCATAGAGCTCTGATTGCAGGTGACTTTGGCCTCAAGGTCTCCTGCATCTTCTGAGCAAGTTATGGCTCCTGGTTGATGCCATTTAGTCCTTCTCAAATGCACTTCTTTTCTTTATGCACACCTGAGTTTCTGACCTGTGTAATTTTCCAAGTGTTGTGAGTTGAATTATATCCCAGCAAAGATGTACATTAATCATAAAGTGCCAATACCAGTGAATGTGATCTTATTTGGAAACATGGTCTTTTCACGTATAACCAAATTTAAATGGCCATACTGGATTAGGAGGGTACTAAGTCCAATTACTTGTGTCCTTATAAGGAGAGATAGATTTGGAGACACATGGACACACCAGAGTGAAGGAGGCCATGTGATGACAAAGGCAGAGACAGGAGTGATGCAGTTACAAGCCAAGAAAAGCTGAGGTTTGTCAGTAGCCAGCAGAAGCTGGACACGACAAGGGCCTTCAATGAGAGCATGGCCCTGCCAACATCTTGATTTCACATTTCTAGCCTTTGAAAACTATGGAAATATTTAATTTCTGTTTTAAGAAAAATACTGAATTTGTTTATAATATTAAAAAGCTCCTCTCCAAACCCCCATGTTGCTATGTAGTAGAAGTCAGGGTGTGCTCTGACATCTATATCCTTTTACCTGATTTAACTTAAGCTAGGGCCTGTCTTACAAGAACTGAATTGTGCTTTTCACCCTCTAATGGTCTGTAACCTGAGTTGTTATCAGTTCACTCTTCCACAGGGCTTCCCTGATGTTTCAGAGGGTAAAGAATTTGCCTGGAATTCAGGAAACACAGGAGGCATGACTTTGATCCTGGGTTGGGAAGATCCCCTGGAGGAGGAAATGGCAACCCACTTCAGTATTCTTGCCTGACAGAGGAGTCATTCTCCCATGGACAGAGGAGTCTGGGAGGCTACAGTCCATGGGGCTACAAAGAGCTGGACATGACTGAACTACCACACATGCAGGTACACACTCTTCAACTAGATATTTAATTTTTAAGTAAATACTTAGCCACTGTGAGGTTAAGAAATTTAAAAGAAAAGATTAAAGTTGATAAGAGTGAAAAAAAGTTGTCTATAGCATAGGGCTTAAAAATGTGGCTGGGAAACATGACCTCTTCAGATAAGAAAGTCAGGTCTTCTTGTTTAAGATTTCCACCTATTGATAGAATATATTCCTTATGACTCCAAACATTCTGATTACAACCACTTAAAAATATGTTGCTCTTATATATGTGGCTTCCCATTTATCCATTTAGTTCTGTATATTTGCATGAATCACTAAATCCACTTTGATTCAATTGGATTGTGTTCCAGAGGTCTGGGTTATAGTTTAGACTTAACATAGTATTTACCTCTATCGATGGTAATGGTGGTTAAAGTTGTCACTGGCCATGGTGAACTTAAGAAGAGAGTTCCTAACAGTGCATCTAACAAGAAAGAGTGTGTAGGTGAAAAATGAGAAAGAATGGATCTGAAGAAAGGCCTGCTTATCTCAAGAAAATAAAGGGAAGATTTTTAAGGATATTAAATGTAAAAGGATTAACATTAATATGTTTTGACAATATTTAAGAATTAACTCTGGATTTATCAGTGGTTTAAGGCTGTCTTGTGCCTACTGTTGAGGAGCTACTTGGAAAAGAGAGAAAGGATATGAGGAGGAGGGGACCCCAAAAGAATTTTATACCAGAGAATGATTGATGAGGGCAGTGCCCTCTCTTCTGTGGGCAAATGCACTAGAAAACCAGAGAATCTTTAAGGAACCAAGGAAATGTTGGAAACAAGCGCTGGTATTGAGACTATGAGGCAGAATGTGAACCTTCTGTCCACTTGTGTTTCCCTAGAGGGGACTGATCACCCATTGTGCCCATGAGAAAGCATCTGTGCATGAGTGAGTAAACTTTGTGTATTACAGTTTGTGACACGTAATTTAGCAAATCAGAGTCCTGTTTCCACAATACAGTTGGGAGGTAGAGGGGCGAGTTATACTGTTATTGAATGAATGGGAGGCATGAAAATTCTTCAATCCTGATCAGGTTTCCTGGCCTTGAAATAGTGGGATATTGGTTGGCAAAAAAAGTTCATCTAGCGTTTTCTGTGATAAACATTTTGGCCAACCCAATATATTTTTCTGATCCAGCATTCTGGACTAAGCCTCAATAACCACGTTTATTCTATCCCTTTAGGACCCAGAACAGGTTTTGAGGAGCCACATCTTCACTTCTTCTCCCTGGGGTCCTACTGTGATCCCTGTGAGTTCTCTAGGAACAAAGTATCTTTAGCAGAGGTGAACTCTAGTCAAGAGTGGTCACAAGTCCTCTCTTCTAAAATCCTGGGCTGGAAAGTCTTTGCTATACGTGCTTGTGAAATGCCACTGTTAGTTTCAGTTAGCAAAGTAGTTATGGAGAGAGCTTTGGAAATATACCCAAGTCAATAACACATGCCTATAGCACCTAAAAATAACTTAATGGAAAGAATCAAAGACACAAGAGATTTATATACAGTATTTACAAAATGAAAACATGTACTATAAATTAAGTAATAGCATGTTAGATTTTTTAAATGTAGCCCTCATGAAATTTTACAGCTACTCATAATCATTGTTGTGAGAATAAAAGCTTCTCGAATATAAAATAGAAGTATCCTGTTCACTTAGGTTGCTTCACAAGTACCTCATTATTTAAATAGTATTTATGTCTAATCCCTTTACTTGTACTAATATGTCAATATAAATATACTCAGAGAAGATATTTTTTTTTCCAAAATTTATTTCTCCACCCATAGTCTGCTTCTTTCCTGCAAAATTATATATATCACTATTTCAATATATATTCCACTCACACCTAAAAGTCACTGTGTTAAAATCTACCACTATTATGATTTATTTTAAGATAACAGTTGAATCACTCACTTTGAAGACAGGAATATCAATATATTCATCATTTTTACTTATTTATAGCTTTATATATTTTTTTCCTAGTATGTTTTGATACAGGGTATTGAATATAATTTCCTGTGCTATACAATAGGACCTTTTTGTTTGTCCATTCTATATATAATAGTTCACAACTTCTAGTTCCAAATTCCCAATCCATCTGTCCTTCATCTTCCCTCCCTCTTGACAATTACAGGTCTATTTTCTGCATGTTTGTTTCTGTCATAGGTAAGTTCATCTGTGTAATATTTTAGATTCCATATGTAAGTGACATCACATGATATTTGTCTTTCTATTTCAGATTTATTTTGCTTAACATGATAATCTCTAAGTCTATCTATGCTACTGCAAGCAGCATTATTTCATTCTTTTTTATGGATAAATAATATTCTATTTGTGTGTATATATAAGAGATACACATATATAATATATACAGACACATCTTCTTTATGCATTTATCTGTCAGCAGACAGTTAGGTTGTTTCCATGTCTTGGCTATTGTAAATAGTACTTCAGTGAATACATGGTTATTTGGATCTTTTTAATAGCATTTTCTCAAGATATGTGCCCAGAAACAGGATTGCTGCATCATATGGGAACTCTAGTTTTAGAGGAACCTCCATACTATTTTTCATAGTGGCTATGCTAATTTATATTCCCATGAACATCTATGAGGATTTCCTTTCCTTTTCACCCTCTCCAGCATTTGATATTGGTATACTTTCTAATGATGGCCTTTCTGAGTGTGAGATGTTACCTCACTGTAGTTCTGACTTGCTCAACTTAATTATTAGAGAAATGCATCTTTTAATGTGCTATTGGCCATCTCTATTATCTTTGGTGGAGAAGGCAATGGCTCCCCACTCCAGTACTCTCGCCTGGAAAATCCCATGGATAGAGGAGCCTGGTGGGCTGCAGTCCATGGGGTCACTAGATTCGGACACAACTGAGTGACTTCACTTTCACTTTTCACTTTCATTCATTGGAGAAGGAAATGGCAACCCACTCCAGTGTTCTTGCCTGGAGAATCCCAGGGATGGGGAAGCCTCGTGGGCTGCCGTCTATGGGGTCACACAGAATCAGACATGACTAAAGCAACTTAGCAGCAGTAGCAGCATTATCTTTGGAGAAATGGCTATCTATCTAAGTATTCTTTTGATTGGGTTATTTGATTTTTTGTTATTGGGTTGTATGAACTGTTTATATATTTTCCATATCAAGCCCTTGTTGGTTACATCATTTACAAATATTTTCTCTCGTTCTGTAGATTGTCTTTTCATTTTGTTTATGGCATCCTTTGCTATGCAAAAGCTTTTAGTTTGTTTTAGTCTCATTTTTTATTTTTTTTAAATTTCTATTACCTTGGTACACTGACCAAGGTGATAGAAATACAATACCAAATACAATACCATTGTATTTCATACAATACAGTTGTATGAAATATGTCAGAGAATGTATTATCTATGTTCCCATCTGGGAGTGTCATGATGACATGTTTTATATTTAAGTCTTCAAGACATTTTGAAAATATTTTTTTGTATGGTGAGAGGGTGTGTTCTAACTTTATTGATGTACACCTGACTGTCTAGCTTTCTAAACACCACTTAGTGAAGAGAAACACTTTTTGTATATTCTGGCCTCAGTTGTTAAAGAATAATTGGTCATAAGCATTGAGTGTCATTCTTGATCCATTGCTATTTCTTACTTCCAGCCACCAAGTAGAGTGCATTGTATTTTGGATAGAATTTACTTATTGTCATAATCTTGGACAGCAGCCAGTTCTTACCATTACTGCTAAAAAGTCTAAAGCCTAGTCCCCACATTCCATGCTGTCCTCCTGAAATTAGATCCTGTTTCTAAGTATCATTTTCAATAATCTTCCTTAAAAAGGTCATCTCCCTGCTTTCTCCCTCTCCTATTCTATATAAGGAATGCTGGTGGCTGTTGGAGTCCTCTCTCTCTCTCTCTCTCTATCATTCAATCTCTGTACCTATCTGTCTATATTGTTGACAGTTAACAATTTAATCTTGAGATTACAAAACTAGAAAGTGAGTTAATGACTGAACCAGAAGTGAATTAATACCTTCTAGATGTGTACTTAGGAATGGATGGGGTTTTACACCCTCTCTTTTAGGAAAGAGGGTGAGGTTGTGGTTTAGTCGCTAAGTCATGTCCGACTCTGCGATCTCATGGAATGTAGCCCACCAGGCTCCTCTGTCCATGGGATTCTTCAGGCATGACTACTGGAGTGGGTAGCCAGATCTCCTTCTCCAGAGGATCTTTCCCTTCATGTTAACTGCAATAGTTGATGGTTGGTAGGCAGATGCACAATGTCACTACAATCTTATTATATGGATGTTCAATCATGATGAGAATGATGCTGCGTAACAGAAGAGGTAGGCTACTTTAGTTATTAATGGGAGGTTGATAGGAAATTGACTCAAGAGAGGAGAACCTTTTCTTCCTTCTTGCTGCTGATGGAGCTTCTGAAGCAGGACAGTTCCAGCAAATGCTGGGTAGAGTGTGTCCTGCGTTCATAGAGCTCAGATTAGCACATGATTTTAGGCTTCTGGTCTCCTGCAACTTCTTTGTGAGTTTGCTTCTGGCTTACTACATTTATTCCTTCTTCAATCTCTTCCTTTTTAAAATAGACCTGAGTTTCTGACCCATGTAATATTCTAAGTATTTTGCACTGAATTGTGTCCCCACAAAAGAAAGATGCACTTAAGTCCTAATTTCCCAGTACCTATGATTGTGGCCATATTTGGAAATATGGTCTTTGATAAGTGACTAAATTTAGATGAGGTCATTCGGGATTAGGTAGGCATAATTCCAATGACTTGTGTCCTTGTAAAGAGAGAGAGCTTTGGAGACACATAGACAGGCCAGAATGAAGGAGGCCATGTGATGACAAAGGCAGAGATTGGTGTGATTTAGCTACAAAAGCCAAGAAAAGCTAGAATTGCAGGTAAACAACTGATGCTGGACAAGACAAGAGCCTGAAAAGAGAGCATGGCCCTGCCAAAAACTTATTTTCATGTATACCTGTGGCGGATTCATTTTGATATTTGGCAAAACTAATACAATTATGTAAAGCTTAAAAATAAAATAAAATTTAAAAAAAAGAAATAAATCTATTACTTACCAATAAAAAAAAAAACTTATTTTCAGATTTCTGGGCTTTGAAAACCATGAAGAGATTTATTTTTGTCTTAAGAAATAAAAAGTTGAATTTACTTATAATTTATATAAAGCCCTCCTCCTGATCCCCAGGTGGTTTTTCAGTAGAAGCCGGGATGTACTTGGGTACCTGGATTCCCTTATCTGGTTTAGCTTAAGTTGGAGCATGTCTAACATAACTGAATTGTGCTCGTCACTCTATAATATGCTGTAACCTGACTTGGTATCAGTTCACTCTTCAATATGTGGTTAATTTTCAAGTAAATACTTAGCCACTGTAATGTTTAGACATTTAAATGAAAAGATGAAGATGGTCAGGATTAAAAAAAAAAGTTATCTTCATTATCAGGCTTCACACTTGGCTGGTAAATATATTTGACCACTTCAGACAAGAATTTCAAGTTTCCTTGTTTAAGATGTACCACTTTTTTTTTATTTTAAAGGAAAATTATATTTATTTTATTTTTTTGATTTCTTTTTTTTAAATTTTATTTTATTTTTACACTTTACAATATTGTATTAGTTTTGCCAAATATCTAAATGAATCTGCCACAGGTATACCTGTGTTCCCCATCCTAAACCCTCCTCCCTCCTCCCTCCCCATACCCTTCCTCTGGGTCATCCCAGTGCACCAGCCAGATGTACCACTTTTGAGAGTATCTTCCTTATAACTCCAAAACCTTGAACATACGCCTTAAAAATCTGTTGCATGCATAAAATGTTTCTGGGGCTTCCCTCGTGGCTCAGAGGGTAAAGAATCTGCCTGCAATGCAGGAGACATGGGTTCAATCCCTGGGTCAGGAAGATCCCCTGGAGAAGGAAATAGCAACCCACTCCAGTACTCTTGCCTGGAAAATCCCATGGACAGAGAAGCCTGGTAGACTACAGTCCATGGGATCACAAAGAGTCGGACATGACTGAGCGATTGCAATGTTGTTTCTAAGTTAAAATTAACCTCCTAGTTCTATATACATGCGTGGATCTCAGAATGATTTGGAGCATTTACTAAATCCATTTTGATCCAACTGGATTGTGTTCAAGGAGACTGGGTGATGTTTTAGACAAACCACAAGTTTTACTTCTATTGATGGTAATCGTGGTTAAACTTGTTGATGGTGAACTTAAGATGGGAGTCTATACCAGTGTATCCAACAGGAAAGAGTATGTAGGTGTAAAACGAGAAAGAATGGGTCTGAAGAAAGTTCTGCCTAATCCAGGGAAATTAAGGGGAGATTTTAAAAATGATTAAATGCAGAAGGATTGACATTAATATGTTTTGACAATATTTCAGAGAGAACACCGTGAGTTTGGCAGTAGGTTAAGGTTGTCTTGTGCCACTTGTGAGGGGCTACTTGGAAAAGAGAAAATGGATATGAGAACAGAGGGAGCCCCAAGGGAATTTTATACCAGAGAATGAGGGCCTGGTAACTAGAAAACCAGACAATCTTTAAGGGAACAAGTGAAGGTTGGAAACAAGGGTTGGTATTGAGGATATGAGGGAGAATGTTCTGTCTCCCACTCTTTCCCCAGAGGGAACCGATCACCCATTATGCCCATGAGACAGCATCTGTGAAGGACTGAGTGAACTTGATGTATTACAATTTGTGATATGCATTTTTGCAAAACCAGAATCCTGGGTCCACAGTAGAGCTGGGAGGTGGAGGTTAAAAGAGGGGTATTGTCACAAAATAAGTCAGAGGCATGAAGGTTCTTTAATCTTGAGCAAGGTTCCTGGCCTTGAAATTCTGAGGTACAGGTTGGCCAAAAAGTTCATTCATGTTTGCTGTAGCATCTTATGGAAAGCCTCAAAGGAACTTCTTGGATACTTTTTTTCTGACCCAGTATTCTGGACTAAACCTCAAGGAACACAATCATTCCATCCCTTGAGAAACCAGAAAAGGTTTTGAGTGGCCACATCCTCACTTCTTCTCCCAGGGGCCCTACTCTGATCACTGTGAGTTCTCCAGGAAAAAAGGAACTTTACAAGCAGAGGGGACTTCTAGTTGAAAGACAGTGGTCACACATCCTCTCCTCTAGAACACTGGGCTGGAAAATCTTTGCTCCATATGTTTGTATTTCACAAATACAAAATTTGGAAATATATCCATGTCTTTAGCAAATACTTATAACATTTGGTTTAATGGAAATAATCAAAGATGTAGGGATTTATTTACAGCATTTTCAAAATGAAAACAAATTATATGTGCTAGATTAAATGACAGCATAGTAGATGTCAAAATTGCAGCACTCAGGAAACTCTATAGCTATGCATAGTCATTGGTGTAAGAAAAAAAGCTACTAGAATATATAACAGTTATCATCTTCACTTAAGTTGCTTCTTAAAGCACTAAAGTATTTTAATAGTATGATGTCTAAGCCCTTTACTTTTGCTTATACATACTCTTAAATATACCCAAATAGGGTATTTTATTCAAAAATTTATATCGCTCACAATGATCCCTCTTCTTCCCTCCACAACCACATAGCACTTCCTATATAATATTTTAATTTGTATGTTAAATCCACACCTAAAACTCAGTATTTAAAAACTCACCGCCATTATGCTTTTAGATAGTATAATCATTCACTTTCAGACAGGAATCTCAATTTCTTTCTTTCTTTTTTCTAGTATGATTTATTGCAGAATATTTTATATGTTTATATTATATTATTTTATATTTCTTGTGCTATAAAATAGGACCTCGTTGTTTATCCATTCCACATATAATGGTAAAACATTTCACATCTACTAGTCCCAAATTCCCAGTCCATCCCTCCTCTGTCCTCACCCTCCCTTGACAACCATCAGTCTGTCCTCTATGTATGTGAGTTTGTTTCTCTTTGTAGTAAATTCATTTGTGTCCTATATTAGATTCCACATATCAGTGATATCATATGATATTTGTCTATTTCTGACATACTTAGTATGACAAGTCTCTAGGCCCACCCATATTGCTGCAAATGGCAGTGTTACATTACTTTTTATTGCTAATAGTCTATTGTGTGTATGTGTATACATTTTTATGCATTCATCTGTCGATGGACACTTAGGTTGTTTCATGTCTTGGCTATTGAAATAGTGCTGTTATGAACATAGGGGTTCATGAATCATTTTGAGTTTTGTTTTTTCTTTTTTTCCCCATGGTACCTTACCAGTTTATTATATATAAAAGGCTACGGAAGGATACCAATCAACAACCAGATAAAGAGATATGTAGGATGAGGTCCCGAACAAGGGATCTGATGTCCTCATAGATCTTTTTGAATTAGTTTTCTCCGGCTATATACCCCGGTGAGGAATCATGTGGCATGTCTACTTTTAGATTTTTGAGGCACCTCCATACTATTTTTTATAGTGGCTACACTAATTTACATTTCTACCAACAGTGTAGGGAAGTTCTCTTTACTCCAGACCCTCTCCAGCATGTGTTATTTGTAGAGTTTTTAATGATGGCCATTCTGATCAGTGTGAGGTGGCCTCATTATAGTTTTAACTTACATTTATCTAATAATTTGTGATGTTGAACATGTCTTCATGTGCCTAATGAGCATCTGTATGTATCTTTGGAGAAATGTCTACTTAGATATTCTACCCTTTTTTGGTTGATTGGGTTTTATTTTTGTTGTTGTTTTTGCTATTGATCTGTATAAGCTGGTTGCCATATTTTGCGTATCAGGTCCTTGGTCACATCATTTGCAAATGTTTTCTCTCACTGTGTAGATTGTCTCTGTTTTAATTATGCTTTCCTTTGTTGTGCAAAAGCTTATTAGTTTGATTAGGCCTCATTTGTATATTTTTGCTTTGATTTCTATTGCCTTGATAGACTGTCCTTAGAAAACAGAGGTGTGTTTATGTCAGAGAATTCTTTGTCTATGTTCTTTTCTAGGACCTTCATGGTGTCATGTCTGATGTTGAAGACTTTAAGTCATTTTGAGTTTATTTTTGTGTATGGTGTGAGAGTGTGTTCTAACTTTATTGATGTACATGTGGCTGTCCAGCTTTCCCAACACCACTTGCTGAAGAGACTGTGTTTCCTCATTTTATATATCCTTGCCTTCATTGTCAAAAAATCAATTAACCATACATGTTCAGGGTCATTCTTGATTCACTGCTATTTTTCCTTCCCACACCCAAGTCGTGCATACTCTACTGTTGGCTAGAATTTTGCTATGGTATAATCTTGGCCAAAAACCAGTTCTTAGCATTTCTGCTGGAAAACTATAAACCCTAGTCCTCACATCCAATTTTGTCCTCTTGAAATTAGATCTTAATTCTAAGTAACATTTTCAATGATCTTACTTTATAAAGTCATCTTGCTTTCTTACACTTTTATTTGATATAAAGAATGTGGGTGGTTGTTAGAGCCATCTCTCTATCTCTCCCCCACCCCCTTTCTCTCTCTTTATTGGTCCATCTAGCTACATGTCTACCAGTGTTGTTAGTATTATAGTTTTTAGCTTTATAATTTAATCTTTAGATTACAAAATATCCTGGTGGGATTGTGGCTGAGCTAGAAGGGGAATTACTATCTCCCAGATATGGATGCGATGATGGATAGACTTTTATATCTTCTATTTTTGGGAAGAGTGTTAGGATATATTCATCTTAATTGCACGCTGGAAACAGATGCATGCTATTGCTACATTCTTATTATATGGAAGTTTAATCATTGTGAAAATAGTAGTAAATAGCCAAAGGGGTAGGATAGTTTCATTATGTATGGGTAACTGAAAGGCTTCTCCTCTCGTTAGTCAATTTCCTTTTGTCTGCTTCTGATGGAGATTTTTAAGTTGAGCAAGTTCAGGAAATGCTGTGGTAGAGTGTCCTGCACTCACAGAGCTCTGAATGGCAGGTGACTTTGGCCTCATTGTCTCCTGCATTTTCTCTGTGAGTGTGGTTCCTGGCTTCATTTATTCCTTCAAATCTCTTCCTTTTTTATATAGACCTGAGTTTCTGACCATATATCTTTCCAATGTTGTGAGCTGAACTATGTCCCCGCAAAAGATGCAAAGTCCTAATCTCTGAATATCTTTGCATGGAACATTATTTGGCAATATGGTATTTGCACATATAACCAAATGTAGATGGTCATACTGGATTAAGTGGTCATTAACTCCAATGACTGTTTTCTGTGTAAGTAGAGAGAGATTTGGAGACATACAGACAAATCTAGAGTGAGGGGTCATGCAACAACAAAGGCAGTTACAAGCCAAGGAAAACTGAGGATTCTAGTAACCAGCAGAAGCTGGATGAGACAAGAGCCTTCCAAGACAGCATGGCCCTGCCAGCACCTTGGTTTCAGATTTCTAGGCTTCGAAAACCGTGAAAAGATTTTATTTTTGTCTTAAGAAGTAAAAAGTCTGTTTACAATTTTTAAAAATCCCCCACCTGATCATAAGTAATTTTGTAATAGAAGCCAGGATGTGCTTGGACATATAGATCCCCTTGTCTGGTTTAAGTTGGAGCCTATTTTACAAGAACTGAACTGTGTTTTTCACACTATAATGAGCTGTAACCCGACTTGGCATCAGTTCACTCTTCAAAGATATGTTTAATTTAGAAATAAAGGATTAACCACTGTGATGTATAGCAATTTAAATGAAAAGATTAAGATTATTTGTTATAAAAAAAAGTCATTACATCACAGGGCTTAACAAATGTCTAGTAAATATGTTTCACCTTTTTAGGTAAGAAGTTCAAGTCTCCTTGTTTAAGACTTGTACCAATTCAGAGAGCATCTTCCTTATGACTCCAAACACTCTGAACACAACTCTTTTAAATAAATATGTGGCAAGTATGTAATGTTGTTTCTAAAGTCACTATTGAGTTCTCTGAGTTTACATGAATCTCAGAATGATTTGGAATATTCATGAAATCCACTAGGATCCAACTGGCTTTTGTATAGTCTCAGATGGGTTTTGCCTCTGCAGTGGTAATTGTGGTTAAAGTTGTCAGTGCTGATGGTGAAATTAGGATGGGATTTTTATACCAGTGCATCTGACAGGAAAGAGTGTGTAGGTGAAAAATGGGAAAGAATGGGTCTAAAGAAAGGTCTGACTATCTACGGAAAATAAAGGGAAGGTTTTACTAAGGATAAAGCAGAAGGATTAACATTAATATGTTTGGACAATATTTCAGAGGTAGCACTGTGGATTTGGCAGTGGTTTAAGGCCGCCCTGTGCCTACTGTTGAGGGGCTACTTGGAGAAGAGAGAAAGGATACAAGGTGGGAGCGGGACCTTAAAGGAATTTGTGTGCCAGAGGATGAGTGTTGAGGACAGTTCCCTCTCTTGTGGGGGCCTAGTAACTAGGAAACCAGTCTTTCAGTCAGTTCAGTCGCTCAGTCATGTCCGACTCTTTGAGACCCCATGAATCGCAGCACACCAGGCCTCCCTGTCCATCACCAACTCCCGGAGTTCACTCAAACTCATGTCCATCGAATCGGTGATGCCATCCAGCCTTTAAGGGACCAAAAAATGTTTGGAAAAAAGTGTTGGTATTGAGAACTGAGGGAGAATGTGAACTTCATCAACCATTATGCCCATGAGAAATTATCTGTACACGAGTGAGTGAACTTTGTAATTTAGTTTGTAATATGCATTTTTGCAACATTAGAGTCTTGTGTCTATAGTTCATTTGGGACGTGGAGGGGCAAGGGGTACTGTTCCAAAATAAGCCAGAGACATGAAAATTCTTTAATCCTGAGCAGGGTTCATGGCCCTGAAATAATGGCATATGTGCTGGCCAAAATGTTCATTCACATTCTCTGTAACATCTTATGGAAAATGCCGAATGACCTCTGTGGCCCAATACTCTTCACTGATCAGACATTAAGGGACATATTTATTCCATTTCATTAGAACCCAGAACAGGTTTTGAGTATCCACATGCTCGCTTGCTCTCCCTGAGTTCTTGATCACTGAGTTCTCTAGGAACAAAGAACTTTACAAGCAGAGGGGAGCACTAATCTAAAGGCAATGGTCAGAGGTCCTGTCCTCTAAGATCTCAGGCTGAAAAGTCTCTGCTTCATGTGTTTGTGAAATGCCATTGGTAAAGTAGCTACAGAGAGAATTTTGGAATTATATCGAAGTCATTAACAAATCTGAAATAGGAAATGGCAACCTGATCTGGTATTCTTGCTTGGGAAACCCCATGGACAGAGGAGCTTGGTGGGCTAATTTCCATGGAGTCGTAAAGAGGTTGGACACGACTGAGCCCATGAGCACTTTAGTAATGCTTGTAACACCTAAAAATAACTTAATGGAAATAATCAAAGATGCAGACATTTTTATGCTGCGTTTTCAAAAGGAAAACAAGTTATTTGCTATAAATGAAATGGCAGCATATTAGACTTAAAAATTCTAGCATCTAGGGAACTATATAGCTATTCACTATCATTCTTGTGGGGGAAGGAAAGTTACTAGAATATAAAATAGGGATTTTCTCTTTACTTAGGTGGCTTCATAGAGCACTGAAGTATTTTAATAGTATTGATGTATAATCCCTTTACTTTTGCTAATACATAGATTTAAGTATACTAAAATAGGTATTTTATTCTCCAAAATTCTTATCTCCAACTATGAACTGTTTTCCCTCCAAAACCATATATCACTTCCTATTTGACATTTCAATTTAGATGTTCAATCCACACCTAGAACTCAAAGTGTTAAACACTGACCACCATTGTGCTTTATTTGAAGATACAGTATATTCATTCACTCTCAAAACAGAAATCTGAACTTATTTATTAACTCATTAACTTTTTCCTAGTATGATTTATCACAGGAACTTGAATGTAGTTTCCTGTACTATACAATAGGATCTTGTTGTTTATCCAGTCTACATAATAATAGTTCACATTTGGTAGTACCATATTCTCATTATATCCCTCCCCCTTGACAACCACAAGTGTGTTCTCTATGTATGTGAGTTTGTTTGTTTGTTTCATACAAAAGTTCATGTGCGTTGTATTTTAGATTCTGCATATAAGTGACAACATGTAATATTTGTCTTTCTGTTGTGCTTAAAATGATAATCTCTAGGACCACCCATGTTGTTGCAAATCGCATTATTTCTTTCTTTTTATGGCTGAGTAATATTCTTCCTGTGTATGTGAGTGTGTGTTTAAATCTTTAAGCATTTGTCTGTCCATGGACACTTCGGTTGTTTCCATATCTTGGCTGTTGTAAATAGAGCTACTATTCACATAGAGGTGCGTGTATCTTTGGGTTGTTTTATTTGTTTTTTGTTTTTTCACATGTTTGCTTACAAAGTTATTATATATACAAGGTTATTAAGGGTACAAATCAACGTCCAGATGAAGAGACATGTAGGACAAGGTCCCAAACAAGGAATCAGGTGTCCTCACAGATCTTTTTGAATAGAAGTTTCTTTGGATATATGCCCAAGATTGGGATTACTGGATTATATGAGAACTCCATTTTACATTTTTGAAGAAACTCCCATACTATTTTTCATAGTGGCGGCACCAAATGACTTTCCCAACAACATCGTAGGAGGGTTCTCTTTCATTCACACCCTCTCGAGCATTCATTTGCAGACTTTAATGATGGCCGTTCTGACCAATGTGAAGTGTTACCTCGTTGTAGTTTTGACTTGCATTTCTGTAATAATTTGTGATGTTGAACATCTTTTTATGTACCTAATGGCCATCTGTATGTCTATTTCGGTATTCTACCTATTTTTTAATTGGGTTGTTTGTTTGTTTGTTTTTGTTATTGAGCTGATTATGTATTTTAGATAGTAAGTCTTTATTGATCATATCATTTGCAAATATTTTCTCTCATTCTGTAGATTTTCTCTTTGTTTTATTTATGCTTTTGTTTGTTTTTGCAAAAACACATTAGTTTGATTAGGTCTCATTTGTATATTTTTGCTTTTATTTCTATTGCCTTGGTCGACTGACCTTAGAAAATGCTGGTATGTCATATGTCAAAGACCGTTTTGCCTATGTTCTTTCCTAGGAGATTTATGCTATCTGGAATTTAAGTCTTAAGGACATTTTGAGTTTATTTTTTTGTATATGGTGTGAGGGTATGTTCCAACTTTATTGATTTATATGTGGCTGTTCAGCTTTCCCAATACCACTTGCTCAAGACAATATGTTTTCCTTGTTTTATATATTTTGACCTCTCTAGTCAAAGATTCATTATCCATAGGTGTTCACTATCAATCTTGACTCCTTGCTATTTCTTACTTACCACATCCAAATAGTATACATTCTATTTCTGGCTAGAATTTTCCTACAGTCATAATCTTGGTCAATAACTATTTCTCAACATTACTGCTAGAAAAGTCTAAACCATAGTCCCCATATCCAACTTTGTCCTTGTGAAATTAGATCTGAATTCTAGGTAACAGTTTCAATAATCTCTCTCTGTTTATGATATTCCTTTTATTGGTCAATCTAGTTATGTCTGTCAGTTTTCTGGGAAATTGTTAAATTTACAATTTAATCTTTAGAATCCAAAATATTGAAATCAGTTTGTGGCTGAACTACAAGGGAAATGAATACCTCCCAGATATGGAAGTAGCAACAGAGATAATTTTACACCTTCTCTTTTGGGGAAAAAGGTGAGAGTATCTTCATGTTAACTGCAGTATTTGCACACTGGAGGCAGATCCATGATGTTGCTACTGTTATTATATGGAGGTTTAACCATATGATTAAATGTGAGAATAGTGCTAAGTAGTCAAACAGTATACTGTTTTGATTATTTATGGGGAACAGATAGAAAATTGACTAAGAGATTAAAAGCCTTTCATTTTTTTTCCTGCTTCTGATAGAGCTTCTGAGGCGGGGCAGGTCCAACAAGTGCTGTGGCAGAGTATGTCCTGCATTCATGGAACTCAGATTGGCAGGTGACTTTGGGCTGATGGGTCTCCTGCATCTTCTGGGTGAGTGTGGTTCCTGGCTTACTTCATTTATTCCTTCTCTGATGCTCTCCCTTTCTTTAGATACACCTGAGTTTCTAACCTATATAATTTTCCAAGTGTTGTGAGTTGAATTGTGTCCCCAGAAAGATGTATGTAAATCATAAAATCCCATTACCAGTGAATGTGACCATATTTGGAAATATGGTCTATGCAGATGTAAGTAAATTTAAATGAGGTCAAACTGAATTAGGCAGGCACTAACTCCAATGTCTGGTGTCCTTATAAGGAGAGAGATTTGGACACACCAGATTGAAGGAGGCCATGTGATGACAAAGGAAGAGACAAGAGTGATGTACCTACAAGCCAAGGAAAGCTGAGGACTGCAGGTAACCGGAAGCAACTGGACAAGACAATTGCCTTCAGTGAAAGCTCGGCCCTGTCAACACTTTGATATCACATTTCTAACCTTAAAACACTATGAAAAGATGAAATTTCTAAGAAGTAAAAAGTTGATTTTGTTTATAATGCATAAAAAGCCCCCCTCCTAATCCCCAGATGATTTTGCAGTAGAAGCCAGGATGTACTTGGTCATCTGGATCCCATTACCTGGTTCAGCTAAAGTTGGAGCCTGTCTTATCAAGAACTGAATTGTGCTTTTTATCCTCAAATGTGCTATAATCTGACTTGCTATCAGTTTACTCTTCAAATATGTGTTTAATTTCCAAGCCACTCTGATGTTTAGAAAGTTAAAAAAAGAGTAAGGTGGTCAAAATTTTTTAAAAAGGGATCTTCATTATAGGGCTCAACAATTGGCTAATACATGTATTTGACCACTTCAGACAGGAAGTTCAAGTTTCCTTAAGATTTGCACCAATTCAGAGAGCATCTTCCTTATAAACTTTGAAGATACCCCTTCAAAAATTTACCCCTTCTATACCCCTACTATATTGCATGTATATAATGTTGTTTCTAAGTTAAAATTAACCATCCAGTTCTCTATATTTGCATGAATCTCAGAATCATTTGGAGTATTCACTAAATCTACTCTGATCCAGTTGGATTGTGTTCCAGAAGACTGGGTTAAGGTTTCAATTTAACACAGGTTTTACATCTGTCAATGGTGCATGCGTGCTTGTTAAATCATGTTCAGTCATGTCCAACTCTTTGTGACCTTATGAACTGTAGCCCACCAGGCTCCACTGTCCATGGGATTCTCCAGGCAAGAATACTTGAGTGGGTTGCTTTGCCCACCTCCAAGAGATCTTAGCGACCTAGGGATCAAACCCGCTTCTCCTGCAGTTCCTATATTGCAGGCATATTCTTTAGCAATGAGCCACCAGGGAAGCCCCTGTCAATGGTAAAAGTGATTCAAGTTGTCAGTGGTAATGGTGACCTTAAGAAAGGAGTTTATACCAGTGCATCCAACAAGAAAGAGTGTGTACATGGAAAATGAGAAAGAATGGGTCTGAAAAGGTCTGCCTCTTCTAGGAAAATTCAGGGAAGACTTTAGAAAGGATTAAATCCAGAAGGATTAACATTAGTATGCTTGGACAATATTTCAGAGATAACACTGTGGAACTCGTAGTGATTTAAGGCTGTCTTGTGCCCACTGTTGCGGGGCTACTTGGAGAAGACAGAAACAATGTGACGATGGAGGGGATTCCAAAGAAATTTTTTGCCACAGAATGAATGTGGGGCAGCTCCCTCTCTTCTGGGGCCCTATTAGCTAGAAAACCAGATAGTCTTCAGGGACCAAGACAAGGTTGGAAACAAGTGTTGGTATTGAGAACATGAGGGTGAATATGAACCTTCTATCCATCTGTCTTTCCCCAGAGGTGACTGATCTCCCATTGTGCCCATGAGAAAGCATCTGTGCATGAGTGAGTGAACTCTGTGTATTACAGTTTGTGATGTGCATTTTTGAAAAAATCAGAGTCCTGTGTCCACAATATGGCTGAGAAGTGGAGGAAGGAGGGGTACTGTTATAAAATAAGCCAGAGGCATGAAAATTATTTAATCCTGAACAGGATTCCTGGTCTTGAAATACTGAGACATGGACTGGCCAAAGAGTTCATTTGGGTTTGTTGCAGCATCTTATGGAAAACCTCACAGGAAGTTTTTGGCCACTTCTGTCTCACCCAGTGTTCTGGACTAAACTCCAAGTGCCACGTTCATTCCACCCCTTCAAAGTCAGAACAGGTTTTGAGTAGCCACATGGTCATTTTTTCTCCCTGGGGTCCTACTCTGATCACTGTGAGTTCTCCAGGAAAAAAAGGATCTTTACAAGGAGAGGTGATCTCTAGACGAAAGACATTGGTGACAGGTTCTCTCCTCTGAAATTTTGGGCTGAAAAGTCTTTGCTTCATGTGATTGTGAAATGTAATTTGTACTTTCAGCCAATGAATTAGTTATGGAGAGAGCTTTGGAAATATATCCAAGTCTTTAACAAATGAGTATAACACTTAAAATAACTTAATGGAAATATTAAAATACATACTGCATTTTCAAAATGCAAAGCAATTATATGCTGTATATTAAATGGCAGCATATTAGATGTCAGAATTGCAGGACTCACAACTCTTTATAGCTATGCATAGTCTTTGTTATGGGAATAAAAAACTGCTAGAAAATAAAATAAATGTTTCCTCTTCACTTAGGTGGCTTCATAAAGCATTGAAGTATTTTAATAGTATTGATTTTGAATCTCTTTACTTTTCTAATATATAGACTTAAACATACTCCAATCGGAGAAGGTGATGGCACCCCACTCCAGTACTCTTGCCTGGAAAATCCCATGGATGGAGGGGCCTGGTGGGCTGCAGTCCATGGGGTCGCTAGGAGTCAGACACCACAGAGCGACTTCACTTTATTTTTTCACTTTCACGCACTGGAGAAGGAAATGGCAACCTACTCCAGTGTTCTTGACTGGAGAATCCCAGGGACGGGGGAGCCTGGTGGGCTGCCATCTATGGGGTCGCACAGAGTCGGACACGACTGAAGCGACTTAGCAGCAGCAGCAAACATACTCCAATAGGGTATTTTATTCTGACATTTATATTTCCAACCATGGTCCCTCTTTGTGCCTTCAAAACCACATATCACTTCCTATTTAATATTTCAACTGGTATGTTATATCTACTCCTAAGACTCAATATTTAAAAACTGACCACCATTATGTTTTAAGAAAACAGTAAAATCATTCTCTTTCAAGACAGGAATCTTAGTGTCTTTTTATTTATTTACTTTCTTATTTATCTTTTTTTCCTAGAATGATTTATTGCAGCATATTTAATATAGTTGTTGTGCTATACAATAGAACCTCATTGTTTACCCATTCGACATATAATAGTGTAATAGTTCATACCTGCTGGTCCCAAATTCCTAATCAGTATCTCCTCTACCATCCCTCCCCCTTGACAACCGCATGTTTGTTCTCTATGTATGTGAGTTGTTTTATGTTGTGCTAAGTTCTTCTGTGTCATATTTTAGATTCCACGTGTAAATGATATAATACTTGTCTATTTCTGATATACTTTGCTTACTATGATAATCTCTACGTCCTTCCACAGTGCTGCAGTTGGCAGTATTACATTCTTTTTATGCTGAGTAATGTTCTGTTGTGTGTGTGTGTGTATATGTATTTTTACGCATTCATCTGTCAATGGGCACTTAGACTGTTTCCATGTCTTGGCTACTGAAATAGTGTTGCTATGAACATAGGGGTATATGAACCTTTTTGAGTTCTTTGGCTTGTGCTTTTCATGCTAGCATACCTATTTATTATATATGAAATGTTATGAAAAGATACAAATCATCAACCAGATGAGCAGACGTATAGGATGAATTCCAAACAAGGAATTTGATGCCCTCACAGATCTTTTTGAGTTAGTGTTTTCTCTAGATATGACCAGGAGTGGGATTGCTGGATCATATAGCAAGTCTATTTTTAGTTTTTTGAGGGACCTCCATATTAATTTTTATAGTGGTTATACCAATTAGCATTTCCACCAACTGTGTAGCAGAGTTCTCTTTCTTCAGACTCTCCAGCATTTATTTGTAGAGTTTTAAATGATGGCCATTCCGCCCAGTGATACCTCACGAGTTTTGACTTACATTTCTCTAATAATTAGTGATCTTTTCATGAGCCATTTTGCCATCTGTATGCCCTCTTTGGACAAAAGGCTACTTAGGTAGTCTACCTATTTTTGATAGGCTTATTAGGGGTTTGTTGTTGCTGTTGTTCTTGATTTGTATAAACTGGTTGCATATTTTGGATATTAAGCTCTTGTTGGTTCCATGGCTTGCAAATATTTTCTGTATTCAGTAGATTGTCTCTTTGTTTTACTTACAGTTTCCTTGTTGCGCGAAAACTTAGTAGTTTGATGAGGTCTTATTTGCATATTTTGCTTTTATATGTATTGCCTTGGTGCATTGACCTTAAAAAACATTGGTAGGTTATATATCAGACAATGTTTTGCCCATTTACCCTTCTAGGAGTTTCATGGTATCATGTCCTCCACTGAAGCCTTAAGCCATCATGGGTTTATTTTTGTGTGTGGTATGAGGTTGTGTTCTAACTTTATTGATGTACATGTGTGTGTCCAACTTTCTGAACCACTTGCTGAAGGGATAGTTTATAGCTCATTTTATATATGGTGGTCTCAATTGTAAAAAATCAGTTAATCATAGGTATTCAGGGTCTTTCTTGATTCACTGCTCTTTCTTCCTCCCTTCACTCAAGTAGTGTACATTCTAATTTGGCTAGAATTTTGCTATGGTCATAATCTTGGCCAACAACCAGTTCTCGGCATTATTGCTGGAAAAGTATAAACCTAGTCCCCACATCCAATTTTGTCCTTCTGAAATTAGACTTTAATTCTAAGTAAAATTTTCAATAATCTTACTTTAAAAAGGCATTTTCTTCCTTTCTTATTCTCCTATTTTATATAAGGGATATCAGTGGTTGTTAGAATCATTTCTCTCGCTCCCTGCCTCCTTTCTCTCTCTTTATTGGTCAGCCTAGCTACATGTCTATCAGTTTTGTTAGTGTTATAATTGTTAGATTTAGAATTTAATCTGTAATCTGTAGATTACAAAATATCCTGGTGGGATTGTGGCCGAACTAGAAGGGGAATGAATATCTCCCAGGTATGGATGTGGTAATTGATAGAATTTTATACCTTCGCTTTTGGAAAGAGGGTTAGGATATCTTCATTTTAATTGGAATGATTTCACAATGGAAGCAGATGCATGACATTGCTACTATTCATATCATATGGAATAGAGAATTGTGCTAAGTAGCCAGAGGGGTAGACTAATTTAGTTAATTGTGGGTAACTGAAAGGCTTCTCCTCTTTCATCAATTTCCTTTCTTTTTCTGCTTCTGATGGAGATTTTGAGGCTGAGCAGGTCCAGGAAATGCTGTGGCAGAGTGTATCCTGCACTCACAGAGCTCTGCATGGCAGGTGACTTTCGTCTCATTGTCTCCTGCATCGTCTGTGTGAGTGTGGCTCTTGGCTTCATTTATTCCTTCTCAGATCTCTTCCTTTTCTATATATACCTGAGGGTCTGATCCATATAAATTTCAAATGTTGTGAGTTGAACTGTGTCCCCGCAAAAGATGTAGTTAGTCCTAATCTCAGAATATCTTTGAATGGAACCATATTTGGAAATATGGTCTTTGCACATGTAACCAAAATAGATGATCATACTGGATTAGGTGGGCAGTGAAAAAGTTGTCTTAAAGCTCAACATTCAGAAAACCAAGATCATGGCATCTGGTCCCATCACTTCATGGGAAATTGATAGGGAAACAGTGGAAACAGTGGCTGATTTTATTTTTGGGGGCTCCAAAATCACTGCAGATGATGATTGCAGCCATGAAATTAAAAGATGCTTACTCCTTGGAAGGAAAGATATGACCAACCTAGACAGCATATTAAGAAGCAGAGACATTACTTTGCCAACAAAGGTCCGTCTAGTCAAGGCTATGGTTTTTCCAGTAGTCATGTATGGACTTGAGAGTTTGAAGAAAGCTGAGCGCCGAAGAATTTATGCTTTTGAACTGTGGTGTTGGAGAAGACTCTTGAGAGTCCCTTGGACTACAAGGAGATCCAACCAGTCCATTCTAAAGGAGATAAGTTCTGGGTGTTCTTTGGAAGGAATGATACTAAAGCTGAAACTCCAGTACTTTGGCTACCTCATGCAAAGAATTGACTCATTAGAAAAGACTCTGATGCTGGGAGGGATTGGGGGCAGAAGGAAAAGGAGATGACAGAGGCTGAGATGGCTGGATAGCATCACCGACTCAGTGGACGTTAGTTTGAGTGAACTCCAGGAGTTGGTGATGGGCAGGGAGGCCTGGTGTGCTGCAATTCATGGGGTCACAAAGAGTCGGATAAGACTGAGCAACTGAACTGAACTGAACTCCAAGGACTGCTGTCTGTGTAAATAGAGAGAGATTTGAAGCATATAGACAAGTTTAGAGTGAGGGGCCCATGTGACAACAGAGGCAGAGAGGAGTGATGCATCTGTGAACCAAGGAAGGCTGATGTTTGTCAATAACCAGCAGAAGCTGGACAAGATAAGATTCTTCAAAGAGACATGGTCCTACCAACACTTTGATTTCAGATTACTAGGCTTTGAAAACCATGAAAAGATTTTACTTTTTTCTTAAGAAGTAAAACGTTGAACTTTTTTTATTTAAAAAGAAAATATCCCCACCTGATCACCAAGTTGTTTTGTAGAAGCCAGGATGTACTTGGACATATGGACCCCCTATCTGGCTTAGCTTAAGTTGGAGCATGTTTTACAAGAACTGAATTGTTTTTTTCACCCTCTAATGAGCTGTAGCCTGAGTTGGTATCAGTTCACTCTTCAAAGGTATGTTTAACTTAAAGTAAATGCTTAACCACTGTGGTGTTTAGAAATTTAAATGAAAAGATGAAGAGGGTTAAGAGTTTAAAAAGTCATCTTTTTCATGGGGCTTAAGGCAAGACTGGTGAATATGTTTCACCTCTTTAGACAAGAAGTTCAAGTCTCACTGTATAAAAATTTTATAACAATTCAGAGAGCACCTTCCCTATGGCTCCAAACACTCTGAACACAGCCCTTTGAAAACAAATCTGTTGTATGTGTATTATGGTGGTTTTAAGTTAACCATTTAGTTCTCTATATTTGCATGAATCTCAGAATTACTTGGAATATTCACTAAGTCACTTAGATCCAATTGGATTGTGTTCCAGTGATCTGGGTTATGTTTTAGACTTAACACAAGTTTTACCTCTATTGATGATTACGAAATGGTTGTTATAGTTGTCCATGGTAATAGTGAAGTTTAGATAGGAGGATATACCAGTGCATCTAATAAGAAAGAGTGTGTAGGTGAAAAATGAGAAAGAATGGTTCTGAAGAAAGATCTGTCTCTCCCTAGAAAATTAAGGGAAATTTATAAAAAGGTTAATTGCAGAAGAATTAACATTAATACATTATGATAGTATTTCAGAGATAACACTGTAGATTTGACAGTGGTTTCAGGCTGTCTTGTGCTTGCTGTTGAGGGGCTACTTGAAGAGTGAAAAGATATGAAGAGGGAGGGGACCCCAGAGGAATTTTTATGCCCAAGAAAGAGTATTGAGGCAGCTCCCTCTATTTATGGGGATCTGTAAACTAGAAAACCAGACAGTCTTAAAGGGATCAAGAGAAGGTTGGAAAGAAATGGGGTTATTGAGAACATGGGGGAGAAAGTGAAACCTCTGTCCACCTGTCTTTCCCCAGAAGTGACTGACGTCCCATTTGGCCCATGAGAAAGTATCTGTGCAAGAGTGAGTGAATTTTGTGTATTGTTTGTTTGTTTGTTTTTTTATTTTTTATTTTTAAACTTTACATAATTGTATTGGTTTTGCCAAATATCAAAATGAATCCGCCACAGGTATACATGTGTTCCCCATCCTGAACCCTCCTCTCTCCTCCCTCCCCATATCATCCCTCTGGGTCCTCCCAGTGCACTAGCCCCAAGCATCCAGTATCGTGCATCGAACCTGGACTGGCATCTCGTTTCATACATGATATTTTACATGTTTCAATGCCATTCTCCCAGATCTTCCCACCCTCTCCCTCTGCAACAGAGTCCATAAGACTGTTCTATACATCAGTGTCTCTTTTGCTGTCTCGTACACAGGGTTATTGTTACCCTCTTTCTAAATTCCATATATATGCCTTAGTATACTGTATTGGTGTTTTTCCTTCTGGCTTACTTCACTCTGTATAATAGGCTCCAGTTTCATCCACCTCATTAGAACTGATTCAAATGTATTGTGTTTTGATATGTATTTTTTCAAAATCAGAGTCTTGTGTCCATAGTATTAGTTGGGAGGTGGAGGACTGTTACAGAGTAAGGCAATGACATGAATATTCTTTAATCCTGAGCAGGTTTCCTGGCCTTGAAATACTGATGTATGGGTTGGCCTAAAAGTTTGCTCTTGTTTTTCTATAGCATCTTATGGAAAACACTAAATAAACATTTTGGCCAACCCGGTACTCTTTCTGACCTAGTGTTCTGGACTAAACCTCAAGGGCCCTTCATTCTGTCCCTTTAGAACCCAGAGTGTGTTTTGAGTGGCCACATCCTTGCTTCTTCTCCCTGAGGTCCTACTCTGATCACTGTAAGTTCTCTAATAACTAAGGAACTTTAGAAGCAGAGACAATCTCTAGTATAAAGACAGTGGTCCTAAGACCTCTTCTCTAATATTCTGGGTTGGAAATCTGTGCTTCATCTGTAAATGTCAATGGTAGTTTTAGTTAGTAAAAGTTATTGAGAGAACTTTGTAACTATAAGTCTTTAACAAATGCTTCAGTTCAGTTCAGTCACTCAGTCGTGTCTGACTTTTTGCAACTCCATGGACTGCAGCACGCCAGGCTTCCCTGTCTATCACTAACTCCCAGAGTTTACTCAAACTCATGTCCATTGAGTCGGTGATGCCATCCAACCATCTCATCCTCTGTTGTGCCCTTCTCCTCACACCTTCAATCTTTCCCAGAATCAGAGTCTTTTCGCAAGAGTCAGTTCTCATCAGGTGGCCAAAGTATTGGAGTTTCAGCCTCCAACAAATGCTTATAACACTTAAAAATTGATGTAAAAAATCAAAGATGCAGGAATTAATGTACTGCATTTTCAAAATGAAAACAAAGTATATAATATGAATTAAATAATAGCATGTTAGATTTAGAAATTATAGCACTCAGGAAACTACATAGCTATTCATAGTCATCTGTGTGGGGGGAAAAAAGCTACTAGAATATAAAATAAATGTTTCTTTTTCACTTTAGTGACAGTATTTTAATAGTATTGATTTGTAATTACTTTACTTTTATAAAAATGTTGATTTAAATATACTCAAGTAGGGAATTTTATTCCAAAATTTATATCTCTAACCATAATTCTATTTCTTTCCTTCAAAACTGCATATCAACCCAATTTAATATTTCAATTTGTATATTCCATCCACACCTGAAACTTTATGTGTTAAAAACAGACCAACATTTCAGGTTTATTTCAAGATACAGTACAATCATTCACTTTTAAGACTGGAATCTCAATACTTGTTTATTTGTCTTAGTATGATTTATTGCAGGATATGGAATATAGTTTCCTGTGCTATAGAATAGGACTTTGAAGTTTGTCAATTCTACATGTAATAGTTCACATCTTCTAATCCCAAATTCCCATTTCATCCCTTGCCTTCTCCCCCTCTCCCTTGTCAACTACAAGCCTGTTCTCTATGCTTATAAGTTTATTTCTGTTTTGTTGATAAATTCATTTGTGACATATTTTAGATTCCACATATAAGTAATATCATATGATATTTGTCTTTCTATTTCTGACTTACTTACCTTAGTATAATAATCTCTATGTCTATCCATGTTGTTGCAAATGACACTATTTCATTCTGTTTATGGCAGAGTAATAGTCTATTATGTGTGTATTTATTAATAAATACACAATATAATGTATATACAAACACCTTTATCTTTTCATTTGTTGATGGATACTTAGGTTGCCTCTATGCCTGGGCTATTGTAAATAGGGTGCTTTGAACATAGGAGTGCATGTATCTTTTTGAATTAGAGTTTTCTCCAGATATATAGCCAGAAGTGGGGTTGCTGTATCATATGGAAACTCTAGTTTTAGTTCTTTAAGGAATCTCCATACTATATTTCTAAAGAGACTGTGTTTTTCTTGGTTTATATATTCTGGCCTCACTTGTCAAAGACTAATTGACAATAGGTGTTCATACTAGTGACTGCCCCAATTTATATTCCCACCAACAGTATAGGAAGGTTTCCTTTCCTTTAGAACTTATCCAGTATTTGTTATGTGTAGACTTTTCAATGACGGCTATTTTGACCAGTCTGGTGGCTCAGGTGGTAAATACTCGGCCCATAATGTGTAGACCTGGGTTGGGAAGATCCCCTGGAGAAGGGAATGGCAACCTACTCCAGTAATTTTGCTTGGAAAACCTCATGGACAGAGGAGCCTGGCAGGCTACAGTCCAAAGGGTCACAGAGAAACAGACATGACTGATCGACTAAAAACATTCTGACAGTATGAAGTGGCACCTCACTGTAGTTTTGACTTGCTCAACATCGCTAATTAGCTAATTATTAGAGAAATGCATTTTTCATGTGCCTATTGGATATATTCATGTCATTTTTGGAGAAATGTCTGTTTGGGTATTCTGCCTATTTTTTGATTTATTATTTTCATTATAGAATTGCATGAGCCATATATAAGATTTTGTGTGTGTGCTATTTCCCTTAAATTCTTTATTGAATTTGCTACAATATTGTTTCTGTTTTAGGTTTTTGGCTGCAAGGCATGTGGGATCTTAGCTCCCAATCAGTAATCAAACATACACCCTCTGTGTTGGAAGGTGAAGTCTTGACCCCTGGACCAACAGGGAAGCCCCTGTTTGTACACTGTGCATATTAAACCTTAGTTGGTTGCATGGTTTGCGAATATTGTCTCATTCTGTATACTGGCCTTTTGCTTTATGGTTTCCTTTATTGTGCAAATTCTTATTAATGTCATTATATATCTTTCGTTATTATTGCTTTTATTTCTATTGACTGTAGAAAACACTGGCATAATTTATGTCAGAGAATGTTTTGCCTGTGTTCTCTCCTAGGAGTTTTAGTGGTATAATGTCTTATATTGACATCTTTAAGCCTTCACGAGTTTAATTTTGTGTGTGGTGTGAGGGTGTGTTCTAATTTACTGATTTGCATGTGACTATTCAGCTTTCCCACTGCACTTGCTGAAGAGACTGTGTTTTCCTCGTTTCATAGGCTGGCCTCCCTCCACAGGTGTTCAGTGTTGTTCTTGATTTCTTACTTCCCACACCCAAGTAATGTTCATGTTAATTTTAGCTAGAATTTTGCTTTGGTCATAATCCTGGCCAACAACCAGTTCTTAGCATTATGGTTAGAAAAGTTTAAATCCTACACCCAACATTCAGTGTTTCCCATTTGAAATTAGATCTTAATTCTAAGATACATTTTCAATGATCTTTCAAAAGTCATCTTCCTGCTTTCTCTTTCTATTTTCTATAAGGAATGTGGGTGGGTGGCTGAGCTGCCCCTCCCACCCTCCCACCACCATCTTTATTAGTTAGTCTAGCTACATGTCTGTCAGTTTTGTTGGCAACTGTTAACTTTACACGGAAAAGGCAAAGGCACCCCCCTCCAGTACTCTTGCCTGGAAAATCCCATGGACGGAGGAGCCTGGTAGGCTGCAGTCCATGGGGTCGCTAAGAGTCGGACGTGACTGAGCGACTTAACTTTCACTTTTCACTTTCATGCACTGGAGAAGGAAATGGCAACCCACTCCACTATTCTTGCTTGGAGAATCCCAGGGAAGGCGGAGCCAGGTGGGCTGCCGTCTATGGGGTCACACAGAGTCGGACACGACTGAAGTGACTTAGCAGCAGCAGCAGTTAACTTTACAATTTAGCCTTTAGATTACAAAATAGCCAGATGGGATTGTGGCTGAACTAGAAGCAGAATCAATATCTCTCAGATATGGATGTGGGGATGGATCGGGTTTTGCACCTTCTTTTCTGGGGATGAAGGTGAGGATATCTTCCTGTTAACTGCAATAGTTGCATGCTAGAGGTGGTTGCATGATGTTGTTGGTATTTTTATTATATGGATGTTTAACGATGCTGAGAATGCTACGAATTGGCCAAAGGGGGAGATTATTTTGGTTATTTATAGGAACGCCTGGTAGGAAATTGAGTAAAGAGAAGTATTTTTTTTCCTCTTCGGATGGTGCTTCTGATGGAGGGCAGTTGTGGAAGAGTGTGTCCTGTGTTCCTGGAGCTCTGATTGACAGGTGACTAGGCTTGTGGTCTCTTGCATATTCTGTGTGAGTGTGACTCCTGGCTGTATTCATTTATTCCTTCTCTAATCTCTTCCTTTCTTCATAGAGATCTGAGTTCCTGGCTTCTATAGTTTTCCAATGTTGTGACTTGAACTGTTTCCCTCTAAAAGATGTACTTAAGTCCTAATCTCCCAATACCTAGGAATGTGACCTTATTTGGAAATGTCTTCTTTGCAGATGTAACCAAATTTAGATGAGGTCTTACTGGATTAGGCAGGCATAACCCCAATGACTTATGTTCTTATAAGGAGAGAGAAATTTGGAGACACATAGACACACCAGAATGAAGGAGGCTGTGTGATGACAAAGGCAGAGACAGGAGTGATGATGCTACAAGCCAAGGAAAGCTGAGGACTGTCAGACAAGCAGCAGAAGTTGCACAAGATAAGAGCCTTCAAATGGGATCATGATCCTAACAACATCTTGATTGCAAATTTCTAGCCTTTGAACATTACAGAAAGATTACATATATATCTTATGAAAAAACAGTTGAATTTTTCTTTATAATTTTTAAAAAGCCCTTCCCCTGACCCCCAAGCACTTCTGTAGTGGAAGCCAGGATATACTTAGATATTTGGATCCCATTACATGATTGAACTTAGTTGGAGCCTGTGTTACAAGAACTGGATTGTGCTTTTCACCCTCTAACCTAGTATAACCTGACTTGGTATCAGTTCACTCTTTAAATATGTTTATTGTTCAAATAAATGCTTAGCCACTGTGATGTTTAGAAATTTAAATGAAAAGATTAAGATGGTTTTGAGAAAAAAAAATTTTTTAAGGCATCTTTATCATAGGGCTTAACTACTTGGCAAATATAGTGACCTCTTTAGAACCAAAATGCAAGTTTCCTTGTTTAAGATATGAACCAATTCAGAGCATCTTCATTATGACTCCAAACACTCTGAACACAACCCTTTAAAAAAATCTGTGGCATATATATAATGTTGTTTCTAAGTTAATCTCTTAGTTCTCTGCATTTGCATGAATCTCAGAATGATTTTGAATACTCACTAAATCCACTTTGATCCAACTGGATTTTGTATATGTTAAGATAGATTTTATCATTGTCAATAGTTGTCATTTAGTCACTCAGTTGTGTCCCACTCTTTGTGACCCCATGGACTGCCACACACCAGGCTGCCCTGTCCTTCACATCTCCCAGAGCTTGCTCAAACTCATGTCCATCGAGTCAGTGATGCCATCCAACCATCTCATCTTCTGTCATTCTCTTCTCCTTCCTGCCTTTAATCTTTCCTAGCATCAGTGTCTTTTCTTTTGAGTCAGCTCTTGCCATCAGGTGGCTAAAGTATTGGAGCTTCAACTTCAGCATCAGTCCAATACCACAGTTCAAAAGCATCAAGTATTCGGCACTCAGCTTTCTTTATGGTCCAATTCTCACATCCATACATCGGTTCAGTTCAGTCACTCAGTCGCGTCTGACTCTTAGCAACCCCATGGACTTCAGCACACCAGGCCTCTCTGTCCATCAGCAACTCCTGGAGATTACTCAAATTCATGTTCATTGAGTTAGTGATGCCATCCAACCATCTCATCCTCTGGTGTCCCATTCTCCTCCCATCCTCAATCTTTCCCAGCATCAGGGTTTTTTCAAATGAGTCAGTTCTTCACATCAGGTGGCCAAAGTATTGGAGTTTCAGCTTCAGCATCAGTTCTTTCAATGAATATTCAAGAGTGATTTCCTTTAGGATGGACTGGTTGGATCTCCTTGCAGTCCAAGGGACTCTCAAGAGCCTTCTCCAACACCATAGTTCAAAAGCATCAGTTCTTTGGCACTCAGCTTTCTTTATAGTCCAACTCTTACATCCATACATGACTACTGGAAAAACCATAGCTTTCACTAGATGGACCTTTGTTGGTAAAGTAATGTCTCTGCTTTTTAATATGCTGTCTAGGTTGGTCATAGCTTTCCTTCCAAGGGGCAAGCATCTTTTAAATGTCATGGCTGCAGTCACCATCTTCAGTGATTTTGGAGGCCAAGAAAATAAAGTCTGTCACTGTTTCCGTGGTTACACATCAATTTTCCATAAAATGATGGGACCGGATGCCATGATCTTAGTTTTTGGAATGCTGAGTTTTAGGCCAGCTTTTTCACTCGCCTCTTTCGCCTTCATTGAGAGGCTCTTTTGTTCCTCTTCACTTTCTGTCATAAGGGTGATGTCATCTGCATATCTGAGGTTATTGATATTTTTCCTGGCAATCTTGATAATGGTGGTTAAAGTTGTCAGTGGTGATAATGAACTTAAGATAGAAGTTTATACCAGTACCTCTGACAAGAAAGAGTGTGTAGGTGAAAAATGAGAACGAATGAGTCTGAAGATAGGTCTGCCTATCCCAGGAAAATTAAGGGAAGGATTTAAAAAGGATAAAGGCAGAAGGATTAACATTAAAGGTTTGGACAAGATTTCAGAGAGGACACTGCGGAATCAGCACTGGTTTAAGTCTGCCTGGTGCCTACTGTTGAGGGGCTACTTGGAGAAGGGAGAAAGGATATGAGAAGGGAGTGAGACCCCAAAGGAATTTTATGCCAGACAATGAGTAGTTCTGTCTCTTCTGGGCTCCTAGTAACTAGAAAACCAGACAGTCTCTAAGGGACCAAAAAAAGGTGGTAATAAGTGTTGGTGCTGAGAGCTGAGGGAGAATGTGAACCTGTTTCCACCTGTCTTTCCCATGAGGGGACCAATCACACATTATGCCCCTGAGACAGCATCTGTGAAGAAGTAAGTGACCTTATGTATTACTGTTTGTTATAGGTTTTTTTTCCCCAAAAGTCCAAGTCTTGGGTCCATACAATAGTTGGGAGATTTAGGGGTGAAGAGTACTGCTACAAAATCAGCCAATAGCATGAATATTCTTCAAGTGTGAGCAGGTTTCCCGGCCTTTAAATACTAGGATATGGGTGGGCCAAAAAGGTTTTCTATAGCATCTTACAGAAAACCTCAAACACAGTTTTTGACCAGCCCAAAACTCTTTCTCTGACCCACTGTTCTGTAGTAAACCTCAGGGGACATATTTATTCCATCCATTTAGAACCCAGAACAGGTTTTGAGGTTACATCCTCGCTTCTTCTCCCAGGGGTCCTACTCTGATCACTGTGAATTCTCCAAGAACAAAGGAACATACAAATGGAGGTGCCTTCTAATCGAAAGACAGTGGTCACTGTTGTCTCCTCTAAAATCCAGGGATGATAAGTCTTTGCTTCGTGTGTTTTTGAAATGCCATTGATATTTTCCGTTAGTAAAGCAGTTACCAAGGGAACTTCAGAAATATACCCAAGTCTTAACAAATTGTTTTAACACCTAAGAAAAATGCAATGGAAATAATCAAAGATGTAGAGATTTATATACTTTGTTTTCAAAATGAGAACAGTTTATACACTATAAATTAAGTGATAGCATATTAGATTTAAAAGTTATAGCAGCGAGGGAACTATACACTATTCATAGTCATTCTTGTGGGGAAAAAAAAAGCTACCAGAATATAAAAAGGAAGTTTCTGCTTCGCTTAGGTAGCTGTATAGGAAAACTAAGTATTCCAATAGTATTTATGTCTAATTCCTTTACATTTCCTAATATGTAGATTTATATACACTCAAAAAGGTTTTTTTATTATTCCAAAATTTATATCTCCAACCACGATGCTGATTCTACTCTCCAAAACCATATATCACTTCCTATTTAATAGTTCAATTTGTATTTTCCACCTATACCTAAAACTCAATTGTTAAAAATTAACCATCATTATGATTTATTTCAAGATACAATCATTCATTTTTCCAAACAGAATCTCAACATCTTTATTTTTTATTTCTTCCTTAGTAGGGCTTCCCTAGTAGCTCAGTTGGTAAAGAATCTGCCTGCAATGCAGGAGACCCTGGTTTGAATCCTGGATCAGGAGGATTCCTTGAAGAAGGGATAAGTTACCCACTCCACTCTCCTGCTGATTCAGATGGTAAAGAATCTGCTTGCAATGTGGGAGACCTACGTTCGATCCCTGGGTTGGGAAGACCCCCTGGAAAAGGGAATGGCTATTCTCCAGTATTCTTGCCTGGAGAATTCTATGGACAGAGGAGCCTGGTGGGCTATAATACATGGAGTTGCAGAGTCAGACACGACTGAGTGACTTTCACTCCTTATGACTTATCACTGGGTATTGAATATAGTTACCTATGCTACACGATACGATGTTGTTGTTTATCCATTCTGTAATAGTTCCCATTTCTAGTCCTAAATTCCCAATCCGTCCCCCATGCCCTCCTTCTCCCTTCACCACCACAAGTCTGAACTCTATGCATGTGAATTTCTGTTTCATAGATAAGTTCATTTGTGTTGTGTTTTAGATACCACCTATAAGTGATATATGATATTTGTCTTTCTATTTCTGAATTACTTTGCTTAGTGTGATACACCTCTAGGTTGATCCATATTCTCCTAATGGCATTATTTCATTATTTTTTAAATTGCTAAGTAATAGTCTGTTGCGTGTGTGTGTACATATCTTTATGCATTCATCTGCTATTGACACTTAGGTTGTATCCATGTCTTGGCTATTGTGAATAGTGCTCCTTGAACACAGGGGTATGTGTATCTTTGGGGGTTTGTATTGTTTTTTTCTGTTAGCTTACCAATTTATTAACTATAAAAGACTATCAAAGGATATAAATCAACAACCAGATAAAGAGATACCTAAGACAAGGTCTCAAACTAGGTATCAGATGTCCTCATAGATCTTTTTAGATGTAGAATTTCCCCAGATATTTGCCTAGGAGTGGGATTAATGGATCATATGGCAAGTCTATTTTTAGTTTTTGGAGGAACTTCCATACTATTTGTATAGTGGCTACACCAATTTATATTCCCATCAACAGTGTAAGAGAGGTTTCTCTACTCCAAACCCTCTCCAGCATTTGTTATTTGTAGTTTTAAATCATAGCCATTCTGACTAGTGCGAGGTGGTACCTCATTGTACTTTTGACTTGCATGGCCCTAACAATTAGTGACGTTGAGCAACTTCTCATCTGTCTAATGGTTACCTGTAAGTCTTTTTGAAGAAAAGTCTACTTAGGTATTCTACCTATTTTTGATAGTGTGTCTGTGATTGATCTGTATAAGCTGGTTGTATATTTTGGATATTAAGTCCTTGTTGGTCGCATAGTTTGCAAATATTTACTTTCATTCTGAAGATTGTCTTTTCATTTTGCTTATGCTTTCCTTTGCTGTACAGGGGCTTATTATTTTCATCAAGTGTCACATTTGTTCATTTTTACCTTCATTTCTATTGCCTTGATCAACTGACCTTCGAAAACATTGATACAACTTATGTCAAAGAATTCTTTGCCTACATTTACTTCTTGGAATTTCATTGTGTTGTTTCTTATATTTAAGCCTTTCTGCCATTTTGAGTTAATTTTTGTATATGGTGTGCTGGTGTATTCTAACTTCATTGATTTCCATGTGGCTGTCCAGCTTTCCCAACACCACTTGCTAAAGAGACTGTTTTCCTGTTTTATATATTCTGGCATCACTTGTCAAAGACTAATTGACCATTAGGTTTTCAGTGTGATTCTTGATTCCTTGCTATTTCTTACTTTCCACACCTAAGCCATACATATTCTACTTCTGGATAGAATTTTGCTATGATCATAAGCTTGGCCGACACCTGTTCTCATCATTTCTGCTAGAAAAGTCTAAACCCTAGTCTCTGAATCCAGTTTTGTCCTTGTGAAATTAGATCTGAATTATATGCAACATATTCAATAATTTTACTTTAAGTAATCTTTCTGCTTTTTCCTTCTAATTTTATGTAAGGAATGTTGGTGGGTGGTTGATTCCCCCCTCTTTCTCTGATGCTCCTTCTATTGATCAATCTAGTTACACATCTGTTAATTTTCTTGGCAATTGTTAAATTTTCAGTTTAATCTCTAGATTCCAAAATAATTAGGTCAGATTGTGGCTGAACTAGAAGAGGAATTAATAATCTCAGATAAGGATGTGGTTATGGGTAGGATTTTGCACCTTCTCTTTTGGGGAAGAGGGTGAGGATATCTTCCTCTTCTTCACAATAGTTGATGCTGGAGATAATGCATGATATTGCTACTATTCTTATCATATGAAAGTTATTTTCTTAATCAGGGTGAGAACGGTGCTAAGTAGCTAAAGGGTAGACTATTTTGGTTATTTATGGGAGGCTGACAGAAACTTGACTAAAGAAAGGAGAATACATTTCTTCTTGTATTTTTGTTTTAACTTTCCTGCTTCTGATGGAGTTTCTTAGGCAGGGCCCTTTTAGCAAATGTGGCAAAGTTTGTCTTGCCATCATGGAGCTCTGATTAGCAGGTAACTTTGGGTTCATGGTCTCTTGCATCTTCTGTGCAACTGTGGTTCCTGACTTATTGCATTTAGTCCTTGTCTATACTCTTCCTTCCTTATATAGACCTGAGATTTTGATCTATGTAATTTTCCAAATGTGTGAGTTGAATTATGTCCCCGCAAAAGATGTACTTAAGTTCTAATCTCCCAATACATGTGAATGTCATGTTATTTAGAAAATGGTTTTTGCACATCTAACCAAATTTAGGTGAAGTCAGATTGGATTATGTGGACAGTAACCCCAATGACTGGTGTGCTTATAAGGAGAGAGAGATTTGAAGACACATAGACACACCAGAGTGAAGGAGGCCATGAGATGACAAAGGCAGAGATAGAAGTGATGCACCTACAAGCCAAGGAAAGCTGGGCTGCAGGTCATCAGTAGGTGCTAGACAAGACTAGAGCTTTTACAGAGAGCATGCTCCTACCAACACCTTGATTTTACATTTATAGCCCTAAAAAGATATAATTTTTTAGAAAGATATAATTTTGTAGAAAGATATAGTTTCTGCCTTAGGTGAATAAAAGTTGAATTTACTTTATAATTTTTAAGACGTCCCCCTCCTGATCCCCAAGGGGTTTTGAAGTAGAAGTCAGGTTGTACTCAGACATTTGGATCCCCTTGTCTGGTTTAGCATTGAGTCTGTTTTATAGGAAGTGAATTGTGCTTTTCATCCCCTAACATGTTGTAATGAGACTTGGTATCAGATCACTCATCAAATATATGTTTCATTTTCAAATAAATGCTTAGCCCATGTGGTGTTTAGAAATTTAAATAAAAAGACTAAGCAAGGATTCTTCAATATCCACAAATCAATCAATGTAATACACCACATTAACAAATTGAAAAATAAAAACCATATGATTATCTCAATAGATGCAGAGAAAGCCTTTGACAAAATTCAACATCCATTTATGATAAAAACTCCAGAAAGCAGGAATATAAGGAACATACCTCAACATAATAAAAGCTATATATGACAAACCCACAGCAAACATTATCCTCAATGGTGAAAAACTGAAAGCATTTCCTCTAAAGTCAGGAACAAGACAAGGGTGCCCACTTTCACCATTACTATTCAACATAGTTTTGGAAGTTTTGGCCACAGCAATCAGAGCAGAAAAAGAAATAAAAGGAATCCAAATTGGAAAAGAAGAAGTAAAACTCTCACTATTTGCAGATGACATGATCCTCTACATAGAAAACCCTAAAGACTCCACCAGAAAATTACTAGAACTAATCAATGACTATAGTAAAGTTGCAGGATATAAAATCAACACACAGAAATCCCTTGCATTCCTATACACTAATAATGAGAAAACAGAAAGAGAAATTAAGGAAACAATTCCATTCACCATTGCAACGGAAGGAATAAAATACTTAGGAATATATCTACCTAAAGAAACTAAAGACCTATATATAGAAAACTATAAAACACTGGTGAAAGAAATCAAAGAGGACACTAATAGATGGAGAAATATACCATGTTCATGGATTGGAAGAATCAATATAGTGAAAATGAGTATACTACCCAAAGCAATTTATAGATTCAATGCAATCCCTATCAAGCTACCAACATTATTCTTCACAGAGCTAGAACAAATAATTTCACAATTTGTATGGAAATACAAAAAACTTCGAATAGCCAAAGCGATCTTGAGAAAGAAGAATGGAACTGGAGGAATCAACCTACCTGACTTCAGGCTTTACTACAAAGCCACAGTTATCAAGACAGTGTGGTACTGGCACAAAGACAGAAATATAGATCAATGGAACAAAATAGAAAGCCCAGAGATAAATCCATGCACATATGGACACCCTATCTTTGACAAAGGAGGCAAGAATATACAATGGATTAAAGACAATCTCTTTAACAAGTGGTGCTGGGAAAGCTGGTCAACCACTTGTAAAAGAATGAAACTAGAACACTTTCTAACACCATACACAAAAATAAACTCAAAATGGATTAAAGATCTAAACGTAAGACCAGAAACTATAAAACTCCTAGAGGAGAACATAGGCAAAACACTCTCTGACGTACATCACAGCAGGATCCTCTATGACCCACCTCCCAGAATACTGGAAATAAAAGCAAAAATAAACAAATGGGACCTAATTAACCTTAAAAGCTTCTGCACATCAAAGGAAACTATTAGCAAGGTGAAAAGACAGCCTTCAGAATGGGAGAAAATAATAGCAAATGAAGCAACTGACAAACAACTAATCTCAAAAATATACAAGCAACTCCTACAGCTCAACTCCAGAAAAATAAATGACCCAATCAAAAAATGGGCCAAAGAACTAAATAGACATTTCTCCCAAGAAGACATACAGATGGCTGACAAACACATGAAAAGATGCTCAACACCACTCATTATCAGAGAAATGCAAATCAAAACCACTATGAGGTACCATTTCACACCAGTCAGAATGGCTGTGATCCAAAAGTCTACAAGCAATAAATGCTGGAGAGGGTGTGGAGAAAAGGGAACCCTCTTACACTGTTGGTGGGAATGCAAACTAGTACAGCCACTATGGAGAACAGTGTGGAGATTCCTTAAAAAACTGGAAATAGAACTGCCTTATGATCCAGCAATCCCACTGCTGGGCATACACACTGAGGAAACCAGAAGGGAAAGAGACACGTGTACCCCAATGTTCATCGCAGCACTGTTTATAATAGCCAGGACATGGAAGCAACCTAGATGTCCATCAGCAGATGAATGGATAAGAAAGCAGTGGTACATATACACAATGGAGTATTACTCAGCCATTAAAAAGAATACATTTGAATCAGTTCTAATGAGGTAGATGAAACTGGAGCCTATTATACAGAGTGAAGTAAGCCAGAAGGAAAAACACCAATACAGTATACTAATGCATATATATGGAATTTAGAAAGATGGTAACAATAACCCGGTGTATGAGACAGCAAAAGAGACACTGATGTATAGAACAGTCTTATGGACTCTGTGGGAGAGGGAGAGGGTGGGAAGATTTGGGAGAATGGCATTGAAACATTTAAAATATCATATATGAAACGAGTTGCCAGTCCAGGTTTGATGCACGATACTGGATGCTTGGGGCTAGTGCACTGGGACGACCCAGAGGGATGGTATGGGGAGGGAGGAAGGAGGAGGGTTCAGGATGGGGAACACATGTATACCTGTGGTGGATTCATTTTGATATTTGGCAAAACTAATACAATTATGTAAAGTTTAAAAATAAAATAAAATAAATAAAAAGACTAAGAAAGTCAAGAGTTAAAAAAAAAGAGTCATCTTCATTATCAGGCTTCACAGTTGGCTGATAAATATATTTGACCATTTCAGACAAGAATTTCAACCTCCTTATTTAAATTTTGCAGCCATTCTGCGTGAATCTTCCTTATAGCTCCAAAAACCTTCAAGATACTCCTTTTTAAAACATCTGTTACATATATGTATACTGTGGTTTCTGAGCTAAAATTAACCACCTAGTTCCCTCTATAGGGGGCTTCCCTGGTGGCTTACATGGTAAAGGGTCTGCCTACAATGCGGGAGACCTGGGTTCAATCCCTGGATTGGAAGATCTCCTGCAGAAGGAAATGGCAACCCACTCCAGTATTCTTGCCTGGAAAATCCCATGGACAGAGGAGCCTGGTGGGCTACAGTCATGGGGTCGCAAAGAGTCAGAGACGACTGAGCAACTCGTTTTCTTTCTTTCTTTCCCTATATATGCATGAATCTCAGAATGATTTGTAGTATTTACTAAGTCCACTTTGATCCAGTAGGATTGTGTTCCAGGCTTCTGGGTTACGTTTTCAATTTAATACTAGTTTTACCTGTGTCATCGGTAGGTAAACTTATCAGTGGGGATGGTGAACTTAAGATGGGAGTTTACAACCGTGTGTCGAACAAGTTAAGAGCGTGTAGGCGAACAATGAGAAAGAATGGGTCTGAAGAGAGGTCTGCCTATCCCAGGAAAACAAAGGGAAGCTTGTAAAAAGGTTAAATACAGAAGGATTAAAATTAATGTTTTGCAATTTTTCAAAGAGAACACTGCGGACTTGGCAGTATTTTAAGGTTATCTTATGCTACTGTCTAGGGGCTGCTTTGAGAAGAGAGAAAGGATATGAGGTCAGAGGGGGCTCCAAAGGAACTTTATACCAGAGAATGAATGCTGGGTCAGCACCTATATTCTGGGGGCCTGTTAACTAGAACACCAGACAGTCTTTAGGGATCAAGGCAAGGTTGGAATCAAGTTGTCGGTATTGAGGACATGAGGGAGAATGTGAGCTTTCTGTCCACCTGTCTTTCCCCAGAGGGGACTGATCACCCATTGTGCCCACGAGAAAGCATCTGTGCATGGGTGAGTGTACTTTGTATATTACAGTTTGTGATGTGTTTTTGCAAAATCAGAGTCCTGTGTCCACAGTACAACTGGGGGGTGGAGGAAGGCTTGGTACTGTCACAAAATAAGCCAGAGCCATGAACATTCTTCAGTCCTGAGCAGGGTTCCTGGCCTTAAGATATGGGTCGGCCAATAAGTCTATTCAGGTTTGCTGCAGAATTTTATGAAAAACCTCAAAGGAACTTTTTGGTCAATTGTTTTCTGACCCAGTGTTCTGGACCACACCTGAAGTACATTCATTTCATGCCTTTAGAAGCCCAAACAAGTTTTGAGTGGCCATATCCTCACTCCTTATTCCTGTGCCTTTATTCTGATCATTGTGAATTTTCCAGGAACAAAGGAACTTTATAAGCAGAGGTGACCACTCATCTAAAATATTTGTCATGAATGGTCTTCTCTGAAATCTTGGGCTGGAAAGTATTTGCTGCATGTGTTTGTGAAGTGCCACTGGCAGTTTTGGTCAGTAAAGTAGTTACGGAGAGAGCTTTGGTTTATATATTTATAAAGATATTTGGTTTATATCTTTATCAAATATTTATAACAAAATAATTTAATGGAGAAAATCAAAGATGTAGAGATTTATACACAGCATTTTCAAAATGAAAACAAAGTATATGCTCTAAATTAAATGACAGCATATAGGTATCAAAATTGCAGCACTGGGGAAACTCTATAGTTAGTCATTTTTGTGGGAAAAAGAAAACTACTAGAATGTAAAATAGAGGTTTCTTCATCATGTAGGTGACTTTATAAAGCACTGAAGTATTTTAATATTATTTCTGTCTAATCCCCTTACTTTTGCTAATATGTAGACTTAAATATACTCAAATTGGTTATTTTATTCCAAAATTTACATATGATCTTTCTTCTTCCCTTCAAAACCACATGCCACTTCCTATTCAGTATTTCAGTTGCTATGTTACATCCACATCCAATATGCAACTTAAAAACGGACCACAATTATGCTTCAAGATAGTATAATCCTTCACTTTCAAGACAGGAATCTCTATTTATTCTTTCTTCATTTATGTTCTTATTTATTTTTCCTAGTGATGTGTTGCAGAATACTTAATATAGTTTCCTGTGCTGTAAAACAGGACCTCGTTGTTTATCCATTCTATATCCCTGATGGCTCAGAGTATAAAGAGTCCTCCTGCAATGCAGGAGACATGGGTTTGATCCCTGGATTAGGAAGATTTCCTGGAGAAGGAAATGGCAACCCACTCCAGTATTCTTGCCTGGAGAATCCCATGGACAGAGGAGCCTGATGGGCTACAGTTCACGAGGTCACAAATGACTGAGTCATGACTGAGTGACTAAGCACATGTATAATAGTATGATACTTCACATCTGCCAGTCCCAAATTCCTAATCCATCCCTCCTCTGTTTTCCCTCACCCTTGACAACCACGAGTCTGTTCTCTATGTATGTGGTTTTTTTTTTCCTGTTAGTACATAAGGTCATTTGTGTCATATTTTAGATCACACATATAAGTGATATTATATGATATTTTCTATTTCTGACATACTTCACTTAGTATGATATATCTATAGATCCATCTGATTGCTGCAAATGGCATTATTCTATTCTTTCTTTATTGTGTGTATCTTTATGCATTCATCTGTTAATGGGCACTTAGGTTGTTTCATGTCTTGGCTATTGAAATACTGCTGCTATGAACATAGGGGTGCATGAGTCTTTTTGAATTTTTTTGTATGTTTTTCATCCTTTTTCCTTGCTAGTTTACCAATTTATTATATATAAAAGGCTATCAAAAGATACATATAAACAGCCAGATAAAGTGATATGTAGGATGAGGTCCCAAAAAAGGGAACTGACATCCTTATGGATGAATTAGAGTTTTTTGAATTAAAGTTTTCTCTGGATATATGCCCAGGTGTGGGATTGGTGGATCATATGGCATGTCTGTTTTTAGTTTTTTGAGGAAACTCCCTTCTGTTTTGTATAGGGTCTACACCAATTTACATTCCCACCCACAGTTTTGGAGGGTTCTCTTTACTCCAAACCCTCCAGCGTGTGTTACTTACAGCGTTTTTAATGATGGCTGTTCTGAGCCGTGTGAGGTGATACCTCATTTTAGTTTTTACTTGCATGTCTCTAAAAATTAGAGATGTTGAACATCTTTTCATGTGCTTAATGGCCATCTGTGTGTCCTCTTTGAAACAAAGTCTATTTAGGTATTCTAGCTATTTTTTGATAAGGTTGTTTTGTTATTGTTGTTGTTACTGATTTATAGAAGCCGGTTACATATTTTGGATAATAAGCCCTTGTTGGTCTCACAGTTTGCAAATGTTTTCTCTCATTGTGTAGATTGTCTCTGTGGTTTATTTTTCATTTGCTGTGCAAAATTTTATTAGTTTGATCAGGTCTCATTTGTACATTTTTTTTTCTATTTCAATTGACTTGGTGGACTGACCTTAGAAAACAATGATAAGTTACATGTCAGAGAATGTTTTGCCCATGTTCTCTTCTGTGAGTTTCATGGTGTCATGTCTTATACTGAAGTCTTTTTTTTTAATTTAATTTTATTTTTAAACTTTACAATATTGTATTAGTTTTGCCAAATATCGAAATGAATCTGCCACAGGTATACCTGTGTTCCCCATCCTGAACCCTCCTCCCTCCTCCCTCCCCATACCCTCCCGCTGGGTCGTCCCAGTGCACCAGCCCCAAGCATCCAGTATCGTGCATCGAACCTGGACTGGCGACTCGTTTCATTAAAGATCTCAACGTAAGACCAGAAACTATAAAACTCCTAGAGGAGAACATAGGCAAAACACTCTCCGATATACTGAAGTCTTTAAGCTATTTTGAGTTTATTTTTGTGTATGGTGAGGGTGTGTTCTAACTTTATTGATTTCCCTGTAGCTATCCATCTTTTCCAATACCACCTGCTGAACGGACTGTGTTTCCTTGTTTTATATATTCTTGCTTTCCTTGTCAAAGATCAGTTAGCCGTAAGTGTTCCTGGTCATTCTTGATTCACTAGTCTTTCTTACTACCCACACTGAAGTAGTGTACATTCTACATTTGGCTAGAATTTTGCTACAGTCATAATCTTGGCCAACAACCAGTCTTCAGCATTACTGCTAGAAAAGTCTAAACCTTAGTTCCAACATCCAATTTTGCTCTTCTGAAATTAGATCTTAATTCTAAGTAACATTTTAAATAATCTTACTTTAAAAAGTCATCTTCCTTCTTTCTTATTTTCCTATCCTATATAAGGAATGTGGGTGGTTGTGCATCTCTTTCTCTTCCTCCCTCCTTTCTAACTCTCTCTCTCTCTTTATTGGTCAGTTTAGCTACATGTCTGTCAGTTTTGTTGGTATTGTTAGTTTTGCAATTTTATCATTAGATTAGAAAATGTTCAGCTGGCATTGTGGCCAAACTGGAAGGGGAATTAATATCTCCCAGATATGGATGTGGTAATGGATAGGATTTTACATCTTCTCTTTTGGGGAAGAGGGTTAAGATACCTTCATCTTAATTGCAATAACTGCAAGATGGAAGTGGATGTATGGCATTGCTACTCTCCTTATTATATGGAGGTTTAATCATTGTGAGATTTAGTCTAAGTAGCCAAAGGGACCGACATTTTAAGTTATTTATGGGTAACTGAAAGGCCTCTCCTCTCTTTAGTCAATTTCCTTTTTTTTTTTTTTTTCTACTTCTGATGAAGATTTTGAGGTTGAGCAGGTCCAGAAAACACTGTCAGAGTGTGACCTGCATTCACAGAGCTCTGATGGGCGGCTGACTTTGGCCTCGTGGTCCTCTGCATCTTCTGTGTGAGTGTGGCTCCTGGTGTATTTCATTTATTCCTTACCAAATCTGTCCTTTTCTTTATATGGACCAGAGTTTCTGACCCATATAAATTTCCAAAGTTGTGAGTTGAATTTTGTCTCCACAAAAGATGTATTTAAGTCCTAATCTCCCAATACCTATGAATGTGACCTTGTGGAAATATGGTCTTTGCCATGTTAACTATATTTAGATGAGGTCATACTGGATTAGCTGGGCACTAACTCCAGTGACTGGTGTCCTTATGAGGAGAGAGAGATTTGGTTACACATAGACACACCGGAGTGAAGGAGGCCATGGAACGACAGAGAAAGAGGCCAGAGTGATGCAGCCACAATCCAAGAAAACTGAGGGGACTGTCAGCAACCAGCAGAAGCGGGACAAGGTCAGTCTTCCAAGAGAGCATGACCCTGTCAACACCTTGATTTCACATGTCTAAGCCTCGAAAACCATGAAAAGATTTATCTTTTCTTTAAGAAGTAAAAAGTTGAGTTTGTTTATAATTTTCAAAAAGCCCCCCTCCTGATTCCTGATGGTTTTGCAGTAGAAGCCAAGGTGTGCTTTGACATTGGGATCCCCTTATCTGGTTTAGCTTAAGTTGGAGCCTGTCTTACAAGAACTAAATTATGCTTTTCACCCTCTAATGTGCTGTAACCTGACTTGGTATCAGTTCACTCTTCAAATATATGTTTAATTTTCAAGTAATATCTTAGCCACTGTGATGTTTAGAAAGTTAAATGAAAATGAAGAGGGTTATTGTTAAAAAAAATTTTTTTTAAGTCCTTTACATCTTAGGGCTTAAAAAGAGGCTGGTAAATATTTTGACCTCTTTACACAAGAAGTTCAAGACTCCTTGTTTAATATTTTTATACTAATTCAGAGAGCATCTTCTTTAAGAAGAACACAACCCTTGAAAACTGTTGCATGTATAAAATGTTGTTTCTAAGTTAACATTTTAGTTCTGTATATTGGCATGAATCTCAGCATGATTTATAGTATTCACTAAATCCATTTTGATCTAGTTGAATTATATTCCAGGAGTCTAGGTTATGTTTTGGATTTAACACTGGTTTTACCTCTGTCGATTGTAATGGTGCTTAAAGTTGTTAGTGGTGATGGCGAACTTAAGATGGGAGTTTATGCCAGTAAGTACAACAGGAAAGTATGTAGGTAAAAAATGAGAAATAATGTGCTTGAATAAAGGTCTGCCTATCCCCAGAAAATTTAGAGAAGATTTTAAAAACATTAATGGCAGAAAGATTAATATTAATATGTTTGGACAATATTTCAGAGATGGCACTGCAGAGTTGGCAGTGGTTTAAGGCTGTGAGACATTACTTTGCCAACAAATATCTGTCCAGTCAAAGCTATGGTATTTCCGGTAGTCATATATGGATGTGAGAGTTGGACTATAAACAAAGCTGAGCACCGAAGAGTTGATGCTTTTGCGCTGTGGTGTTGGAGAAGACTCTTGAGAGTCTCTTGGACTACAAGGAGAGCAAACCAGTCCATCCTAAAGGAAATCAGTCCTGAATATTCATTGGAAGGACTGATGTGGAAGCTAAAAGTCTTACTTTTGGCCACCTGATGTGAAGAACTGACCCATTGGAAAAACCCAGGTGCTGGGAAAGATTGAAGGCCGTAGGAGAAGGGGATGACAGAGGATGAGATAGTTGGACTGCATCACCGACTCAATGGACATGAGTTTGAGTAAACTCTGGGAGTTGCTGATGGGCAGCGAGGCCTGGTGTGCTGCAGTCCATGGGGTCTCAAAGAATCGGACACGACTGAGCGACTGAACTGAACTAAATGAGTGCTTAATGTTGAGGGGCTACTTGGAGAAGAGAAAAGGATATGAGGATTGAGGGGATCCCTCAAAGAAATTTTATACCAGACAATGAGTGCTGGGGGCAATTCCTTCTCTTCTTGGTGTCTATTAGCTAGAAAACCAGAGAATCTTTAAAGGACCAATGTAGAGTTGGAAACAAGTGTTGATACTGAGAACATGAGGGAGAATGTGAACCTTCTATCTACCTGTCTTCCCCCAGAGGGGACTGATTCCCATTGTGCCCATGAAAAAGCATCTGTGCATGAGTGAGTGAACTTTGTGTATTGTTTGTGATACGTATTTTTAGAAATCAGAGTCTTGTGTCCATAGTATATTTGGGAGGTGGAGGGGTGAGGAGTACCGCTACCAAATAAGCCAATGGCATGAATATTCTTTAATTCTGATCAGGTTTCCTGGCATTTGAATACTGGGATATGGGTTGGCCAAAATATTCTGGTTTTTTCTATAGCATCTTATGGAAAACCTCAACAAATATTTTAGCCAGTCCAGTACTCTTTCTGACCCAGTGTTCTGCACTAAACCTCAAGTGCCACATTCATTCTGTCCCTTTAGAACCCAGAACAGGTTTTGAGTAGCCATATCCTTGCTTCTTTTCCCTGGGATCCTACTCTGATCACTGTGAATTCTTCAGGAACTTTACAAGTAGAAATGATCTCTAGTCTAAAAACTGGTCACAGTTCCTCTCCTCTAATATCCTGGGCTAAAAGGTCTTTGCTTCAGCTGATTGCAAAATGTCATTGGTACTTTCAGCTAGTAGCTATGGAGAGAACTTTGGAAATATACACGTCTTTAACAAATGCTTCTAATGCCTAAAAATAATATAATAGAAATAATCAAAATTCAGAGATTGGTATACAACATTTTCAATATGAAAACAAAGTATATGCTATGAATTAAATGATAGCATGTTAGATTTAAAAATTGTAGCATTCAAGAAACTTTATAGCTATTCATAGTTATCTGTGGGGGGAAAAGGCTACCTGAATATAAAATAAAAATTTCTTGTTCACTTAGGTGGTTTCATAAAGTATTTTAGTAGAACTGATTTGTAATCTCTACTTTTGTAAATAAGTTGATTTAAGTATGCTGAAATAGGATATTTTATTCCAAAGTTTATATCTCCAACAATTCCACTTCTTCCCTTCAAAACCACATATCACTTCCTATTTAATATTTCAATTTGTATATTCCATCCATGACTATAACTGTATGTATTAAAAACTGGCCACCATTGTGCTTTATTTCAGATACAGTACAATCATTTGCTTTCAAGACAGGAATCTCCACATTTATATATGTATTTATCCTAGTATGATTTTTACAGGATATGGGACATAGTTTGCTGTGCTAGACAATAAAACTTTGATGTTTATCCCTTCTATATATAATAGTTCACACCTGCTAGTCCCAAATCCCCATTCCATCCCTCCCTTTACCTCCCTCTTCATTGACAACTACAAGTCTGTCTCTATGCATGAGTTTATTTCTATTATGTAGATAAGTTTATATTGTATATTCCACATATAAATGATATCATGACATTGGTCTTTGTATTTCTGACTCACATTCCTTAGTATGATAATCTCTAGGTCTATCCATGATTTTGCAAATGACTTCATTTCATTCTTTTTTATGGCTAATAATCTAAGTATGTATATATGAGATACACCATAGAACATGTATATTATACATACATCTTCTTTATCTTTTCTTCTATTGAAGGACACTTAGGCTGCTACCATGTTTTGGCTATTATAAATGATGTGCTTTGAACATAGGGATGCTTGCATCTTTTCAAATTAGAATTTTCTCCAAGTATACTCCCAGAAGTGGGATTGCTGTATCATATGGCAACTCTGTTTTTAGTTTTTTGAGGAACTTCCATAACATTTTTCATAGTGACTGCATCAATTTATATTCCCACCAATAATATAGGAAGATTTCCTTTTCTCTATGTGCTCTCCAGTATTTGTTTGTAGACTTTTACAAGACGGCCATTCTGACTAGTATGAAGTGGTACCTCATTGTAGCTTTTACTTGTCCAACACCATTAACTAGCTAATTATTAGAGAAATACATCTTTTCATTCGTCTATTGGTCATCTGTATGTTGTCTCTTGAGAAATATCTATTTAGGTATTCTGCCTATTTTTTTCATTAGCATTTATGAGCTGTTAATATATACATATATATTTAAAAGATTTTATGTTTACCATTTTCTTTAAATTCTTTATTGAATGTGTTACAGTATAGTTTCTGTTTTGGGTTTTTGGTTACAAGGCACATAGGATCTCAGCTCCCCAACCAGGGGTCAGACACACTCCCTGAGTTGAAAGGCGAAGTCTTAACTGCTAGATCACCAGGAAAGCCCCCATTTGTATATTTTGGGTATTAAACCTTTGTTGGTCACATCATTTAAAAATATATTCTCTTGTTCTGCAGACTGTCTTTTTGTTTTGTGTATGGTTTCCTTTGCTGCACAAAAGCTTATTAGTTTGATTAAGTCTCATTTATTTTTGCTTTTATTTTTATTGCCTGGTAGACTGACTTCAGAAAACATTGGTACAATTTATGCCAGAGAATATTTTGCCTATGTTCTCTTCTAGGAGTTTTTTGTCTTATACTTAAGCTTTTATGCCATTTCAAATTTATTTTTGTGTATGGTATGAGGGTGTGTTCTAACTTTTTTGATGTACATTTGGTCATCCAGCTTTCCCAACATAACTTGCCGAAGGTACTGTGTTTCCCTCGTTTTATATATTCTGGCCTCTCTTGTCAAAGATTAATAGACCATAGGTGTTCAGCGTCATTCTTGATTCATTGCTATTTCTTACTTCCCATACCCAAGTAGTGTACATTCTAGTTTTGGCTAGAATTTTGTTATGGTAATAATCCTGGTCAACAACCAGTTCTCGGCATTACTGCTAGAAAAGTCTAAACCTTAACCCCCACATCCAATTTTGTCCTCCTGAAATTAGATCTTAATTCTAAGTAACATTTTCAATGCACTTCATGTAAATGGACTTTCAATTTATTTTAGAAGAAAAAGATGAATCTATAACATTGTATGCTAAACTCAGCCTTTGGGTTTCCTACTTTCTCTTGTAGCCACCCTGCTTTTCTTCTTACCCTAGGGATGTAATGCTCTTCTTTGTGTAACAATTTTCTCCCCATCTCTTCTGCTAATCAGTTAACTAAATCCTACTCATCCTCAGAGGCAGTAGTGGGCAGTCAGGGTGCAATTACAGATGGCGATCCATGTATTTGTATCATGGTTAAGGTTAATGGCACCTTTTGGAGTTGAGAACTAAACAGCAGTGGAGCCATTACCGAGAACTCTGCTCCATCCTTCAGGTTTCTGCCTCAGTGGCAGTGCCTGCAGAAGCTTTCTCCCCAGTCCCTTTCGTGCTCACCTGTCTGTTTCACTTCTCCACGGCAGCCTGGCTTCTCCTCTATAGCACTTAACATCCACGATTATTTGTTTAATGCCTTTCTTCCCCATTATACTGAAAGCCCCATAAAGTCAGAATCCCAGATGTCTTGTTTGCTGGATTCCCAGAGCTGACGACAATATCTGGAACTGGTGGGCGCTCAGTAAACAACTGGCTAAAGTTCACATCCTGTATGTAAACTCGTGGTTTAAAATGTAACAGGGCTTTTCATGTGCTCCCTCTAAAAGACATTGTGTGTGTGACAGGAAGACCAGAGAGCCAACTGCGTCAGCAGAGATGGACTCGGGGATGTGTATGCGTCGATCTCTTGATACGTATTAGCATCAAGGCTAAGCCCAAAATTGAGGAAGGCAGAAATTTCCTCTGGCACTTGTCTTTGGCAGTCCCTCCTGTACCTATCCTTTCTTTCTCTTCTCAGATGATCCCTGTAAATCTGTTCCCCCGCCCTCTTTCTTTTCTCTATAATTCAGACCACTTATCTTGTATGGGTCAGTTCAATTTAAAGTCACTCTGGTTCTGATTGCTATCTAATTCATGAGACAGCACATAACCACATGACATTTAAACATGTAATTGAAGGAGAAATTGATGGTTATTTTGAATGTAATAAAAATTGATGCTAATAGTCATTCATTACAGATAAAAAGACATGATACACTCTAAAAGTCATTCGGATGGTATCAGCATAAGACCTGAACAATAGACCTACCATAAAAAAAAAAAAAAAAGGTAGCAAAAGCTACTTCTAAAAACTACTAATTTGTGAAACACAGAACTGGCATGGTGACTACAGGCCTTAGGAGAAATAACTTTTGAGACTAGTTGAATTTTTATAACTGTGTAACACACGCATATGGGGACACACACACAGTCATCCCTCCAAAGGATATAACATGTGAATAGGCGATAACTTTGTTGTTAAATCAATGTCCATTAATGATCAGTTTTGCTTTAATGGTAATGTCTGTTTTGTGGATGAAATTTTTCACAGAATTTGACAAAAATGATGCATCATTTTGCATGTTACACATTAAGTGTCTCCTTAAAACTCATTATCAGTTGTTTGAATTAACAACTTCTATGCTTGGTAGCAATGAGGGAGAAAAAAAAAGGCTTTTTATGTTCTGTCAGCAAGATCAACCTTAGGATCAGCTTGGTTTGTTACAGTGGATGAATTATCTGTAAAATAGTCTTAGGAGAAATTAGTGAGAATTCAGCTTTGCCACTTTATGTATGTGGTAAAGGCTGGCCACCTTTCTTTACTGACAGCTACTAATGAGGGATCACTTCCTAAGATCATTACTGGAAATAAGTTCCCTTGCAAAAATTAATCTATGGGTGCCTCATAATGCAAAATTTCAATTATTCATTTATCTTATTTATTACCCTATACGTAGGACTTTTAAGCATCTAGCTGTCCTGATTTCAGAATGCATGTTTTTATGATCATCGAGAAAGAAATAATAGTTTAATATGCCTTTCCTCTGACACTTAAAATGCTACTTTTAAAAAAGTACTTTTTCATTTGCAGCATAAATTAAAATCTAATTGTACACAGTCGTTCTTCTAGTTTATGAAGATCACAGTATTAAGAGAAGAGCACATCTTTATGGTATAAATACGATTTTTTGTGTGTATCATATTTCTAATTATTATTTTTTTTGTTTCAAGACAGATTTGTGGTAACTTTGGTCTAAAGGCTGTGTAGAAAGATTGCATTTTGGAGGAAGAGAACTTCTGTGCATGGACAATCTCATGAAAGTTTCAGTCCAATTGAACTTAATTCAGCAAACATTTTTCCTACTATGTCCACAGCACTGTGACAGCTGAGCTCTGGTCCCAAGTATTGGGCTTATCAATGTTTGCCTCTGGCCACAGGGGTGGGTAAATGTGCCAAGGAACCCCTCAGTGTAAATGCAGTGCTTGCGGCCTTATGTTATCTGATCAGTAAGCAGTATCTTCATTTCCAGGTGAGGTATTATCACAGCATCTGTTTATCTAGTGTCATTAGAAATAATTTATATTATACTGTGATTAATCACAATTACCCCATCACCACCAAATGTGACTATATTTATCTAAGGCTGTCAGTTGTAAGTTCTCTTGTTTCTCAAAAGGACTTCAGACTTTGGTATTTACCTTCCCACTTCAACTTTCTCTGTTTTTCTGTGTGAAGTTAAGCCTTCTTAGGGGAGAGAGTCAAGCAAAACTTGAAATGAGTTCTTCCTCCTGTGTTTTCTGTTCATTTTCAGAAAAGCAATTCTGCCATTCCCTCCTCTTTTCTAAAAATGTCTAGATCTAAACAGAGGCAGATCCTTTTCCTAACTGCTGTTCATTAGTTTCTAGTCATGTCTTTGGATCCTTTAGAAGAGGTGAGTAGAAGCAGCTATGGATTTAAAGTCAGAAGACGCGGGCTCTAATTCCCACTCTGCCTCCCCAGCTCTCAGGTGCTGGGTATGGTAGTTTCCTCTCCATGAGCTTGTTTTTCCCACCTGTACAATGGGTTCAATACTCTCTACTGTGCCTTCCCCATAGATGGGGTAATGTGAGTAAAACTCCTTAAACATATCAAATGGAATGATTATAGATGTAAAATAGTTCTCATATGTTTATACTACTTACACATTTATACAAAAAAGTCATGACTCCCTCCTGTAAATATTTAAAATTTTGTTTGTCAAAAGTCTAGCATTATGCTAAAGGTTACCTTTTCTAGTTATCAAAGTAGCACTTATTTTTAGTAAAGACAAGACTGTTATTTTTTCAGGATTAAGAAGAATGATTTTAAACCAATACTTGGACTGAAAGTTATTTATTATAATAAATCCTTTGTAAATGAGGATAAATGCATGGAAATAAGCCTGGAGGTAAACTTATCAACTCATAGCAGTGGTTATCTTGGGTTGGTTAAGAAGAAAAACTTTGTCCATATTTTTTGAAATTTTAACACAAAGTATGTATTTATATATAACTTCCAAAATTAAAAAAAGTAAATATTTCAAAAGGAAGTAGGCTTACAAATTTTATTGTTTAAAGTAAAAATATCTTCTTTAATTGGTAAAGCCTATCCCAATAAAACTCAAATAATGTAGACTGAATAAAATAGAAAATGAAAGTTCATAGCTACCTAATTACCCTAATAATTATTAGCAGTTTGCTTTATATTTTCCCATATTTTCTTCTAAATTCAATAAATATAAATGAGATTCTGTTGTTAAAAAATGCTGTACTTTGTAGAAATTAAATGACTTTATTTTTAATTACTGTATTAGGCAAGATATATATCGAAAAAGGAAAGTTTGACATAACAGAGCATATGTTATATATCTAGATTGTGAAATTATATTTGAAATCACAGGTTGTTTTCATCTGACAGAATTCTATTTTAATTTTTTCCTAATACTCCTAATATTTATTTTATTCCTATAATTAATTTTTTCCTAAAAAAGATATGTATAAAGATTAAGTATTAGGTTCTTCATTTTAAACCTAACTCTCTATACAAAAATAATTTTTTCAATACATTATAGTACAGTTACACAATAGAATATTATTCAGCTTTTAAAATCATATTTTTAAAGAGCATAACTCAGAAGTATAAGGCTTAATATAAGGCTAAATAAAAAGCAAGGTAATCTACAAATTACTTTATAGTTGAAAATGTCAAGTGTATGTACATATATCACATTAAAAATATTGCAAGCAAATATACCAACCCACTCCAGTTCTTGCCTGGAGAATCCCACGGACAGAGGAGCCTGGTGGGCTACAATCCATGGGGTCACAAAGAGTTGGACACAACAGAGTGACTTCACATGTCACATACCATATAAAATGTAATATCCCTGGTGGTAGAATTCTGAATGTTTTTATTTATTCTTAATATGTATAAACAAACATATATATTTATGTTTTCCAACTTCTCAATTTGTTATTTTACAGCAGTTTTTTTTTTTTTTTCTTAATTTTAAAAGTGTATTTCAACGTTTTAGCCCATTACATGTTGAGACAGATAAAGTGCTTACTTGGGACTCCATTCGCAGTAAGCCATCAGCAGAGTTGGTCGGATACTTCTAAAATTTTCACTTGGAAAATCACATTTAACACTTCCCAAACACAAAAGCTTTCTCTGCAAACACAAGAGTGCTGGTGGTAGAAAGGGGTCAAGGGGATATGTTTCAGCAAAGGTATTCTTGGAAAGGGAATCCCGGGGCTCTGTCCCCGAGCCAGGACGACCGAGGGGGAGGGTCCCGGGACCACGACGGAAGCAGCACTTGGAACCAGACAGTCATCAGAGTGGTACGCTTTTACGACTACTGGAGAGACAGAGATGAACGAACTGACTTTGAACCTGAGACAGAAACACACAGGAGAGAAGGTGGGAAAGAACATCCAAAGGAAACAGGAGGAAAATGACTTACACTCAAAGAACTTCCTCCACTATACTCATTCAGTTCCTTGCAACTAATCCTTTGTCAGTGGGACTTTACAGCTGCACACCACCCCTACTGTAACAATACAAAGAACAACTACACACCACCACCTTAACAACACAGAGAGTCTCAAAATGCTGTTGGTTAGAAGTCCTTGCCCAGAGAAAGAAGAAGCTGTGTGGCCACTAAGACGGCATGCAACGGATGGGTAAAAAAAAGCCCTTTAAATACATGGCGATCAGACAAAACCTGGGCTGAGCTTTACTTCTGAATCACATTGTAAAACTTCCTAACCTCTTCAGGCTACAGGTTGAGCACATCCAGTGAAGTGGAATTTACACCTGAAGAAAAAAAAAAGGCATGTTGCTTTACCTGTCGAATAAAAACCTGTGACAGGGTCAAAAAATGCAGGACTGGCAGATCTCACATGGGGAGCCCTCTGGGGCTTTAAGACAGATTCACCAATTTTCTATTCGGTTTCTTGTTTAAGTGATTTCTTTCTTTTCCTCCTTGCTTTTAGGTGGCTTTAAAATTATCAAGCCAAATGGATTAGATTCCACAGAAATCATTTTCTCCAAAGGTTAAAAAGAGTGATTCCTGCAACCAGGGAAAGGAACCAATCCTGTAAATTCAAGACTAATGCCAAAGGTATATGACAGTAACTCCACTCTCTGACCTGGGTTTCCTTGAGCTTGTTATAGTAATGCTCCCTTTGAGGATTTTGGTTTAGGACTGCTTGGGAAGGCTAAATTCAGAGGTCCTGGGAAACAGGCTTGCTCTCAAGTGCCCTGGACTTAACATTGTTTGGTTAAGACCTATTGTGCTATTCTCTCTTCCACTAGAGAAAAAAGAAATAATAATCAACCCAGGAGTAGGGCTGACATTTCCTTAGCAGGCTGGAGCAGTATAGCACTTAATTACCCACTGGGAGATGTAAGGAGAGGACAGTTCAGCTCTGCCTGAGGGCCCTAACCCAGCTGCTCCTGCGAGTACGTGGCAGAAACGACCTGCCAGGCCCCAGCCTTTGACTGCTGCGCTGGAGACAAGGCGACCCCTATTCAACAAGCTGGCCAATAGTAATTTGGTTCTAAAATATCTCTACAATGGAAATACTCAAGTCTTGGAAAAATGGAAACACAGGTAAACAGGCAGAGGGATATTACAAAGACTCAACCTGTCAATTTCTTGATAGAAATGTGACAGAATGTGAGTGAGGGCTTCCCAAGAATGAGACACAATAGAAGTAGGCCCCATAAACTCAGCTAGTAACTCTCCAACCTCGACAAAAGTCAGGGGCATGCACAGAGGTTTTGCAAGCTTTGCTCTGTGCCCTGTGTTTCTGCATTCTTGATTAGCAATCCAACATGTCAAACTTTTCAATTAAAAGGAAAATTGCCTAAAGATCGGCCTTAAACAATGGGTTAAAATGTAAACCATCTAAGTCACAGGCAAGCAGTTTCTTCCAGTCATCTGATGTTGGAGAAACACGTATTCAGCTCCAAATGAGAGTTCTATGCTCCGGGAATACCCAAAGCTTGGCAAGTCAAAATGAGAACTTCTAAGCCCTCCAGGCTTGCCAGAGCTTCAGGGCTCCTGGTCCAAAGAGCAGGGCTGGCTGAAGGGAACAGTGCAAAATCCTGATACACAGTTCCATCACCCGCCTCCTCCCATCCACTCCCCAACTGCTCCATACCCCCTACCTGGTAAACCAACCTCCAAGCACTGAAAACAAAACAGAACGAATTAATGGCCCCTGTTCTGTTTCATTATTTATGCCCTTCTCATGTACCACACTAACCAAAGGATGCTCTTTGATGATTATATCTCCAAAGAGCATTACTGTGATCATGGTATGTGCTGGGGAACCATAGATAATTAATCAGTCAAACTGAGAGATATGGATAAGAATAACTTTTGGATTTTGTAAAAGTAAATTTAATGCATAAAACCTGCTATGAACTGATTAATCAAATAGCCTCTTTTCACTCCTAGTTAAAGCAAGGCATAGACTACAGCCGCCTGCAAACCTGTGGTGTCATCCCAAAGAAGAGGAAAGGAATTGTGAGTTTATTTTTGCTCCTTTTAAATCTTTCCAATAACTTATGTATTTGTTAAACAGGTGTGCTTGGTATGGAAGTGTTTCCTAGTAAACACAATAGGAAATGAGTCACCGATTTGACATATTTTCTACTTGTCCTGTGATAAACTGGTGACTCACTGACCCACTGAGATCCCTATTTGTAAAGTTAGGAATGAAAAAATTCCATACCCTTAAAACCAATAACACTGTGGAAATGCCTTCCTGTACTGTCCCCTCACACTGTCCCAGGTGAATCTTTACAAAGAAAATTGTGCATGGTTTTAAGAGGTCTATGTCGTGGGTGACAAGGGACCTAGCAGCCTTTGTCTTCCGCCGCGGCCAAACCATGTGGAATTCTGGGAGTGTAGAATGGAGAGGAAAAAAGAAAGAGAAAAATCGAACCTTCTTTTGTTTCTTAAAGAAAAAAAGAGGGCCACCAACAAAGACCTGTTTCCTTTCCCCTTTTGTCAAATGAAAGCTCTTCAGAGATGACTGGGCTCTTGTCTGTCTCCGTTTGAATCCTGTAGGATGTGACTTCGTGTGGCTTTGCTCTAAGTACACCAAAGCATCTGATACTTTTGAAGGTTGAAACCACTTTGTGGCGCTCAAGGGATGTCTGTGAAGACACCCGATCCTTGGGAGAAGAGCACCATACTCTCCTCTCAGTTAGAGCTTGCTTTACAGACACATGCTGGATGCCAATTTATCATAGACATGGCGGGGCCAGGACATTTGGGAGCATGTGAATCAAGTTGCAGAATTAACCGAAGAAGAATATGCAGATAATGTACAATCCCATCTCCCAGGGATGCCGGATTGTTTATCGCTAGGAGAGCACTGATGACTGCATCAGAGACACTTCTGATTTCTGGTCCTTTCCCTCTCTCTCCCTCTTGCTTCTAGAAACAGTTCTGAAAACCACCTCCTCCACCGTAGTCTGAGATGACCACAGACTGGACAGAAGAACAGACACCAAACTTGTTTATCCATGTCTTCAAAGGTATGGGTTTTCTTATACATAGGCTCAGTGTTCTGAGGAGATTGGGTCTCCTCCTTTCTGTTACTAATGAAAGATAAACTGAAATTGTTCTCCTAATAATTACCATTTTTTAAAAGAAAGATGTTGTGCGAAAAGGTTGGAGGCTGTTTCTGGAAGATTAGCTCCACTAATCAGGGTGCAACAGAATAATTTTCCTCAGATTACTCTAATCACGTCAGAACATTTAAAAAGCTCAAGAATGGATAATAAAAGTAATCTCCTTCTTGGGATATGTGCAGAAGCACAGAACGTCTTCAGGCTTTAAGGAATACTATTAGATTTTTGCAAGACCCTCTCAGTGAGGTAAGAGCTTATCCACCGGGGCACACTGCTATGTTAAGTATAATGATGTATTCTTTCCCCTTGGAAATAACACCAAGCCAAGCACTATATTCTCCTCACATTCATTACTTAACGTTACTTTCAGCACACATGGGGTCGGATGGACCCTTTCATACTTGCTTGATAATAGCTGGTGGGGGAATAAGCGGAGGAAAACAGCAAGCGAAGCCATCAAATGTTGAGAAACGGACAGCACCACTTCCCATTTAGCTGGAGATTCGTTTCGCCACCAGGACAGGCTGAGTCCAAGTGTCTCCAATGTTTAAGGATGTTGCTGTATACAGTAAAATCATTTGCTATTGAGTTAGGATCACACATGCCAAGCACCTGCATCCTGCAGTAGAGGGAATATCACACAAAGCAACGCGGGAAGCTTCCGCACCAAACCCACCATTCATTGCAGGGCTCATCAAGAGAGCTTCACGTTTTCCCTTTCCCTGTGCGAGGAAAACTATTTCAGGTAACCTAACTGCAAGCGATTTTTATACACCAGACAGCACTTACACAGCTTATATATTTAACGAGACCAGCAAGAAGCTCATGGTATTCTTAAGAGTTATTTTTGCTCAGAACAGCTCATAACAAAGCATGAGAGAGGCACGTCTGGCATGGAGACGCTTTCGTGCAGCTCCGTCCAAGAGGCACGCGTTTTACGGGACAAGTTCAAGTGCAGCCCGAGATGTTCCGGTGACAGAGCACCAGGGTCTCAGACATAACGTGCTGAACGTTGCTTTGGGCCCTGGGCTGCTCGGGTGGAGCCCTTTGATTTCATCTGAAGCATTCAGAGAAAAAGCCCTGGTGGTATCGGCTTCCCATTTCGCAGCGCTCTTTTTCCGAAGCAGCTGAGTGTGCTGGAGAGATAGACTCGCAGCGCAGAAACACATGGGGCACGCCCTCTGGGATTTTTCCGTTTCCTCTACATTAATGAAGATTAAAGTGTAAGAAAGGGCAGTCATCAGTGGAACGGATAATTAATGATGATTGATGATTTACTTTTAATTTAAGCCCCACCATTAATTCAGGTAAAGCACACAGATGCTTGAAACTTCTGGGGTCGTGAAATTGGTTAGCGTTCACGTGGACCGATGGAAGTCTCCACCTGCATGGGCGGGTAGGGGAGGGGTGATATTATCCATAAAGTAAGTTTCATTGGGTGAATATTGAAAGAGAAAGCTCCATCTGTTAGAAAAATACTTTTCCATCTTTCTTTTTAAATCTCTGCCACTCTTCGCTGAAAGCCTTTGCTGCTTTCTTGGACACAGCTACTTAGGCAACTACAGCTTTTGGTTTTCTTAGAGAAGTATGGCTTTTTTGTGTTTACATGTAGTTATTTGCTGCTATTACAAAATACTCTTTCTCACAACTCTTGAGATATCACATAAGCAAGTACCCTTTGACAGTGGCAAAAGTGAAAAAAAGTGACAGCAAGATCGGGTGGGCAGAAATATTCCAAACTTCAGGCCATAAATCCAGCAGCAGAATGCACATCAGCACTTTCTCCCTTTTGCCAACACAGCACAGCATCTCCGGACGCCGGTCCTTGCCGTATTGTGCAGAAGTGGTGTGTCAGTACCACATTCAATGATAAGGCTGTTTACAAGTGGCAAATTTAAGGCACTTATGGTTCCCCAGAGTTTATCTCCCTAAGGATGGCAGAGCTCAAAGAGAATGGAGGTTGGGGGTTTTGCCAGCATATTGTAGAAAAGCTTAAAGCTTCATTTGCTGACCCAGACTTACAAAGAACTTGAGAAATCAGGCAGCCTCATGGGCCCGAGTTCCAGGTGAGTATTTATTACCACATGTACTAGGAACTAAGACATAAATTTTGACCTGAGCAATTCTGATGCCTCCATGTACCAAATGAGTCAGGTGGGTGCTGTCTGGGTTTGAATCCTGGAAGTTTTGCTAAACTCCTCTCACCAAGGTTTGTGCTCCAGCAGCCTCTGCTCCTTGTGGTATTTCTAGTTTTCATACCGTGATGACAAAGAGGTATGGATCCAGGGAGTTCAATGGCTAATATTTCCTCCTCTTTGCAGAAACAAAACAAAACTATTCAAATTATTCAGGAAAGCTATTAATATATTAATATATGTTAATATTACTTGATGCTCTTAATCTCCATAAGTACAAAAACAGTCAAGCACTGAAGAAAAATGATGTGCCACAATCACCTGTAGGCATAAAGTCACGAAACAGAACTGCTGATCTAAACTAGCACAATAATTACATCTCTGTAAAAAGTTTAAGTAGTAATTATCGAAGTTTTATTTTTACGTATATTTGCGTCCTTTGTTTTGGAGCAAGCAGTAAGATGGAAATAAGACATTTTGCTTCTACTAGAGGCAGCAAGATGAACAAAGGGATTGAAGGAGACTAATGCTTCTGTAAAACTGATGGGTACCAATTATAAGCAAAGCTACAATGGCACCTTAATATGCTTCATTTTCAGAGAAGAAAGAGTAAGTATGCATTTAAAAATGCATTCATAATTAAGTTACAAGGTGCAGTGCCCACCCCCATCCCCCGACCCCTGCAAGCAAGCACACATTTTAAAAACTCGAGCACTGCACGGTCTCTGCCTCCCTCAGTTTTCCTTTGACTTTAAGCCTTTGCTTTCATTGTTGTTCTCTCTTCCTGCATCCTGCTGGTACAATAAGCTCTCACAGTCAGAAGGTGGTTTACCACCGATGTGCTTGACCAGCTGCAGACTTTAAGTCTAAATCGTTGCCGCAAATCTCCTTTGTCAGTGCTAGCAAATATTTGCTTTTCCTCATGTTAAATATCTTTTTTGCTCACCCCATCTTGAGGTTTAATGCAAAACAAACTCTTTTATTAATTCTCCCTACCACCCCCCACATTGTATCTTCATGAATTACTCCATGTGTTTAAGCAGATTGCTGTGGACACTGTGCTGTGAGCAATTAGAAGCCCAGCACTTTGTTACACAGCTGGCACCCTGGATGGGAGAGAGACATGCTACTGTGTGGCAAGAACCACAGAGCGCTATAATTCATGGATGTATAGGAATACATTTATCAGCGTGGATTATTTGTGGCTAGGAAGGGATTTTCATAAACACATCAGCATTATAAAACCCGAGCCCTGTCTAAACCTAGGAAATGCCATCAGCAAAGAATATAGAATGTTTTGTCAAATTCTCAAGTCTAATTTTATTTTTTAGAGGCTTCAAAAGACCCTGAACATCCTGACAGTTTCCATATCTGTTAGTAAGGAATACCCAGTCTAAATTTTTACCATGAAAGCTAACGACCCTATTAACTGTAATTTGTTTACTCACTAGCCTGGAACAGTATTTTTTTCCACAGGTACCTCTTTGATGTTCAAAATTAAGCTTCCTAGAGGCTTGAGAAATTAAATGCTAAAAGAGGTCAATTATACAACTGTTGCCTTAAAGACAAAGATCACCACTCCCTTGTTGCTTTAAATTGACTTTTTTTTTCTCCTTGATGAACAGATGAACACAAATACAAGATCACTACTCAACACATGTTAAGCTCGCCTCCTGATTCACTTGGATGTGATGGATAGCTTTGAATGAGAGCACCTGAGCGTGCTGTAAAGGGCTTAATTAAAACCAGCAAAATCGTCAACGCCTGTTCCTTAGGTAACGTATGAAATCTACACCAAAATAATACTCAAGCTGGACAAAAAGAAATCAAAACGAAAGGGTGTGTTTTATAAAAACAGGGAATTATTCTATATCACTTGCAAAGCTCCATGAGGTAGAAAATGTACCCGGGATAGTGTATGTAAACCATTCAGAGTTCTCCCTATGGTTCAAACATCAGCGTTATTATGAAATAGTTGTGAAGTGGAAAAAAGCATTCTGGTTACCGGAAAACAAATGAACAAGCTGATTGTAAGACAATGGGAAGATACTAGGGAACGAAACCCTACCATAGACATGTGTGTGCACAAAGAAAGCCTTTTTGGTTAATATCCTGGTTCCAGTGGCATTTCTGTGATAATAGGTAACAAAAGCATTTTGCAGAGAGGCAGCCTTGCTCTGCAGGGCCGATGCTAACATTTATGCTCTCCTTTCATGCCTGACACAATCTCTGTGTGCCTACCATAGATGTGCATAGATGGGTACCTATTCTCCATACTCTGGGGGCATCTCCTTCCATGATAGAGTTTTCTTTGACGTTAGAAAAGATTAATGACTCAAAAATACATAGTGTATCTACAATTCCAGGTGCTGAAAACTAATTAAGAGAATCCAAATTCTTCAACTTGAAAGTGGGTCACGAGTTGAAATGCCTCATCATCTGGTTTGAGAACAATCTTCCCCTCTATCTTGTACTGACCCTATGACAATTTTATTTTCTAGTTCTCTCCAATTTCATAGTTTCCATCCAGTTACACTTGTTAAGAATACAATTATAGCTCTGTGGCTGCTGAATACATTGGCGTATACAAAGCAGAGGATATGCCCCGGATTTTAAGGATGCTTAAAATGACTGCATGGGGACTCAATACAAAACAGGTGGTTGAGCGCAGGACTCAGTTGTGGGATTGGAATCCCTACTCTGTCACTTATTAAGTGCGTCTCTGTCTTATGTTATCTCTGGGGCTTATGTTACCTCTGTTTTGAAGATAAGGAAATGATCTACTTTAAATAATCCACATAAAGTGGTCCGTAGTTAGAGCCTCATAAATCATATTAATTTTTATGGGACTGATCAACTACCTATCCAGCCAATGTCCTTGTTCCCAGGTGAGATCGGATACCAGGCCTGCATTGATCTGGAGCAGCGCTGTGCTAAAGTCCTCCTTAGGAAAAAATCGGTAATACTGATTTTGTGCTTAAAATCTTTGAGTTCTATTTACTAGGCATTTTGGGCATTAATTTTGATTAAAAAAAAAAAACCCACTGTTTTAATATATAGTTTGATGACTTGGTGGGGTGCCTCTTAAATTTTGTGCCTGAAATGAATGCTTACTTGCTTCACCCTAATCCTTAAAAGCACATGTGGAGGCCCCAAGCATATGCTTTTAAGAGAGCTTTATGAGTTTGAAGAAACCTGTGTGTGTGTGTGTGTGCGTGTGTGTGCGTGTGTGCGTGTGTGTGTGCGTGTGCGTGTGTGTGTGTGTGCATGTGTGCACGCATGCTTAGTCATGTCTGACTCTTTTGAGACCCCATAGACTGCAGCCCCTCCGTCTCTTCTGTCCATGGGACTTCCCAAGCAAGAATACTGGAGTGGGTTGTCATTTCCTTCTCCAGGGGATCTTCCTCACCCAGGGATCTAACCTGCATCTCCTGCATCGCAGGTGAATTCTTTACCACAAGTGTAATCTGAGAAGCCCTGAAGAAGCCTGAAGTGGCTGCACACACTCAGAGACAGCAGGGGGTATGGCATATCCAGTTTAAGGATGGTTGGTTATACTTGGCACCAAGGAGCAAGTAAGATTTCTCTAAGCTATAAGCAGAGACTCTGAGGCTCCTGTTGCCTGGTGCCCAGCCTGCCTTGTTTGGCCTAGGACCTGATAAATTGTCCTCAGAATGCTGTAGAATTGATCTACTTTCAGAGTTTCAGATCTCCTTAAGGTCTGTGAGCATTGACTGAGGAGAGATGGAGCCTTCAACAGTGTAGAGAAAGAGCTGGAAAGGCTCTTTGTAACTGTGTAATGATTGCCTTAAACTTAACTCTTTCTTTACAAGGTTCAGAATAATTTCTCATTACCATTTATGCTAACAGACCATGATAAGGACATGGAGATGTCTAAATCCACTGATTCACTGCAGAGAAAGGGGTATTGGACAGTGCTCCAGAAGGAGTACCATGTGTATTTAAACTGTAATCGGAGACATCTATTTTCAACCTCAACCACAATCTGTGAGTACATTTTAAAGTCCCCTTTTGGGGCAGAGAAACTAAACAGACTTTTTTTTCCAGAAAAGAAAGAGATTGTCAACAAGCATATGAAGAGATGCTCCATATCACTCATCATTAGGGAAATGCCAATAAAAAACCACCAGGAGATATCATCTCACTCCTGTCAGAATGGCTATCACCAAAAAGACAAGAGATAACACGTGCTGGTGAGGGTATGGAGAAAAGGGAATCCTCATGTATTATTAGTGGAAATGTAAACTGGTGCAACCACTACAGAAAACAAAATAGAGGTTCCTCAAAATATTAAAAATATAACTATTGTATGATCCAGCATTTCTATTTCTGGGTATTTATCTGAAAGAAATGAAATCATCATCTCAAAGTAAGATCTGCCTCCCTTTGTTTGTTGCAGCATTTTTTATGACAGCCAAGACATGGAAATAACCTAAGTGTCCTTCAATGGATTAAAGAAAATATTATATAAATGTCTCCATACTGGAATATTATTCAGCCATAAAAAGGAAATTCTTCCATTTGCAAAGACATCAATGAAACTTGGGTGCATTACTCTAAATGATACAAACCAAACGGAAAAAGACAAATACCAAATTCATTATATTCTCACTTATATGTGGAATCTAAAAAACCAAGCTCATGAATACAGATCACTGGTTGCCAGAGTTAGGAGATAAGAAGGCGGACAAAATGGATGAAGGCAGTCAAAAGGCACAAACTTTCAGGTATAAAACGAAGGTTAAGGGACTGTGATGTACAGCTGGGTGACTAAAGTTCATAATACTGTATAGAAGATCTTACAAGTTCTCATCATAAGAAAATAAAACTTTGTCATTAGGTGTTGGGTGTTAACTAACCTTATATGGTCATCATTTTTCAATATAAATATATCAAATCATGATGTACACCTGAAACTAACACATTGTATATGTTAATTACATGTCTCAATAAATCTAAGGAAAATAGTCCCTTTTTACCATTTCTGTAGGAACAGAATATGAGAGGCAGAAAACAGAAAATAAGGAAAAAGAAACAGAGAGCAGATGGGTCATTCCTGGCTTCTTAGTGGCAAATATTTCCAAAGCTTATTGGAGAAGACCCCTAGAAGTACACCTGCTAGAAACTTCCTGCTTTAAGTGTGAAAAGAAAAGAAAGTGAAAGAAAGTGTAGTCGCTGAGTAGTGTCCGACTCTTTGCAACCCTGTGGATTGTAGCCCACCAGGCTCCTTTGTCCATGGGATTCTCCAGGCAAGAATACTGGAGTGGGTTGCCATTTCCTTCTCCAGGGGATCTTCCCGACCCAGGGATTGAACCTGGGTCTCCTGCATCACAGGCAGATGCTTTACCCTCTGAGCCACCAGGCCGGGCATTGAACAAATAAGAAAGACAGTGGTGTGCAGTTATCGATATAAACTGTAATGCAGGAAGGGACAATTCCAGCCCAAACCAGTTGCCATGGCAAGGACAAAGACAAAACCATAGTGTAATGTTGGCCAGGCAAATATAAAAATATCGGCCAGAGAGAAGAGAAGCAACTCCCTCATCACTGTCAGATAACCATAGAATCCAGCAATCCCACTCCTGAACATACATTCAGAGAAGACCATAATTAGAAAAGATACATCCACCCCGGTGTTTACTGCAGCACTACATAAACATCTAAGACATAGAAGTAACCTAAATGTCCATCAAGAGAGGAATGGATAAAGAAGGTGTGGTACATACATACAGTAGAATATTACTCAGCCATAAAAGGAAGAATGAAATAATGTCATATGCAGCTGCATGGATGGACCTAGACATTATAAGTAAGTTAGAGAAAGACAGATACTCTGGGATATCAGTTATATGTGGAATCTAAAAACAAAATTGAAAGAAATGAACTTATTTACAAAAGGGAAACTGGTCTACAGACTTCAAAAACAAACGTATGGTTGCCAAAGGGGAAAGGTTGGGGGGGGGGTATAAATCAGGAGTTTGGAACTAACATATGCACATTTCTATAAATAAAATAGATAATCAGCAAGTACCTGCTGTATAGCATAGGGAACTCTGCTCAGTATTCTGTAATAATCTATAAGGGAAAAGAGTCTGAAAAAGAATGGATATGTCTGTATGTATAACTGAATCATTTTGCTGTACACCTGAAACTAAAAAAACATTGTAAATCAACTGTAATATTACATAAAAATTAAGAATTCTCATGCACTGGGACATTATGTCTCAGCCCTACCACATATTATATGTAGTTGCTTGTATACAGCCATGCTTATGAAAGGGTCAGACCATGAAACAAGTGCTGGTTTTACTGCAAAGCTGACTTGGATTTCAGCCTCGGCTCCACCACTTATTAACGGTCTGTGTCCTTGGGGAGTTCACTTCACCTCTTGGCTTCAGTTGTGCATGTGTGCTAAGTCTTGTGCACTCTTTGTGACCATTCTCCGTCCATGGGATTCTCCAGGCAAGAATACTGGAGTGGGTTGCCATCTCCTCCTCCAGGGGATCTTCCCAACCCCAGGATCGAACCTGCTTCTCTTATGTCTCCTGCGTTGGTAGGAGGGTTCTTTACCACTAGTGCAACTCTACCTGATCTATGAAATGGGAATAACCAAGATCTGTCTCCCAAGTCTGTTCCAAGTAGTGTCATAATATGTAGGAAATTAGGTTGCCTGGAACTTTTATTCAATATCCAATCCTTATCTCCATAGTGTCTACCAGGCAATGGGCTTTGCATTAGTAAACATGAGAATGTATATTCAGTCCCTTTAATTCACACTCTGAAGTGTGTTTTAGCCTTTCTAAATAGACTGTCTTATTGCTTTATTAGATTTCGTTACAGTGACAGGACTGAGCCATCAATGGCAGTCATGCCTGACAATCCAGAGGAGACAGATCTGGCCGGACGCCCCACCTTGCCCCCAGCACAAGTACACATGCCACCCAAGATGACTCACTGCCGTCTAACATGTTACACTTTGTGCAACTTCAAAGCCATGGTCTAATCACAAATTTCTGCAAAGTGAGTGATCTAATGCAAACCTATTCCATAGATGGAAAATTTGTCTTTTTTTTTTTTTTTTAATTCAGGAGAACAGCATAACTGTTTGCAACTAAGTGTGTTTCATTGTTTTTCTGTAAGAGAATTCACAGCAAAAGTACAGATTCAACTAAGCTGAAGAAAGAAGTGAAAGCTTTGAATATACGACCTTTCCTCCAAATCTGGAACTTTTAATATGATGATAATAAGGTAGGCACAGAGTAAGTCAGTGAACCAGAGCTCTAAAAAAACTCTGCTACTACAATTTCAAAAATGGAATTACGAATCCTATATCCTCCTAGGAACATACACCACTGCTTAAGAAATGGTCTGAGTTGAAAATGAGAGTCAAACCTTCATTTTCAAGAACCTTATCTGGGTCAAGTTTTTAAAGCAGTAAGAGTGTTTACTGTTTTCCAAAATCTGATTTCTTGTTTCATGTTGCAGCTGAAGGGCGTATTACTTACTAAGGGTTGACAGGATTACTGCTGGTGTACTGGTGGTTTTTCTTGATTACACTTGTTTTTAAATGTTTCCATAAATCTCCTAGCTGATTCTGAAAATAATTTTCTAGTAAACTAAAAAGTCTTTTTTTTTGCAGAATTATCTAAAAATAAGGAGGGAAGAAAGTTTGTTTAATGCTATGCTCTGAAATACCCACTCATATGGCCAGTTTGAAGGTTGTTGGACTTGCATTTAAAGAAAATGAAATTTAAGTGGAAACAATTACAGGAACAAGAAAGTATGCAATGTGATGATATGAATAATGTGCAGGGAGAACGTTCTATTAAAACTTGTCTATTCTGTACTTACAGAAGTTTTACTTTGTATGTAAGCTATTTTTTTTTTTTTTTTTTGTATTTCATTTTGTAGGGTTATTGACTATTTTTCTTGTATTAGGCCAGGAGTTTCCCATGAAAATCTCTCCTATTCTTACTAGGTTTACAAGATTTACCTACTGAAAACTTCTTGAAACTATTTCTTTTATTTCACTGATACATTTTTTATCATGACCAATCCAAAGGAATAACATTTGCTTTTATTTGGATTTTCTAGGTTGTGTTAGTAAAGAAACTGACTTTAAACTCTGGGGGCTGTGGCTAATTTTTGTTTGTTTTGTCTAAAATTTACTTATAGTTACTCTGCTTCTCAACAGTTAAGGTAGAATATGTAGCTTCTACAGAACGTCTGAAGAATAATAATATTTTAAAGCCTATACTATATGCTTATATTTGCCTTGCATGTAATGTTATCCCACTCAATTAAAAAAAAAATGATGTATGATTGAGAAATTGGCCATAGGAACCCTGTAAACCAAGCTCAGCTCAGCAGGCTGAAGACACCCAGCAACAACTGACTAAGTGATTCAAACCGGGGGTAAAAATGCTGCAGATAGGTTTTAGAGGAATCTTGACACTATGCAACTTTTTGTAAACCGTGGTAATGTCCTCCTGAAATATGTAAATTTCAGGAAAAAATGTAAGTGGACAATTTTTTACCTTTACAATAGAGATTTAATGTAATCAAATACCCCTGCTACTTGTTTCCTTCCATTTCTGCCTGTTCCAAAAACAATTATAGTCTCAAAAAGAAAGCATAGTCACTTAATTAGCATCATTCTACAGCTGCTCCTTAATAAATCAACATGATAAATATGTGTATCACCCACATTTTGGGCTATTTCTAATCTAAATGAGTCTGGACTCAGGCACCTGATACATTATATAGGAACCAGAGGGCAAATTAACACCGTGATGGAGGAATAAAATGTACTTCACTATTTATTATTTATGTTTGGTTGTTTCCTATGAAAACACTTTTAAGTGCAATAGATAAGCAGGCTCATAGACTCTGCAGCAGAAATACGTCCTGGTTTCAAATGTAGGTGGAAGTCTAGGAGCCTGTGTGATAAAGGGTTTAGCCAAAAAGTCAAGTTTAGATGTTTGTAAGCAATGAGCTTTTCCTATAAAGAAATAAACTTTTGTATTGAAATATAAGGGAGGAAACTATGGCTGAACCACCAGACAGTACAAAGGTCTGCATCATAATAAATTCATGAATGCACACTTTATGTTATAAAGATACATCAATTCCACGCCTTCCTCCCCTCTTGCGTGCCATTTGCTTCTTAAGAAAACCAAAAGGCATCGGTTTCCGCTGCTGGCACTTCTCAACTACTGCATAGACTTCCTCTAGGGGACACAGAGGTAATAATACAGTCCTTAGCCTTAGGGGAACGTGGGAGTTTCTTCTCCAAGAGAAACATTAGGCAAACAGAGGACGACAATACAGAATAGTAGAAACAGTGGGGAGAGAGTGACTCGGGCTGACGGCCTAAAGGAGCAAAGTGTAGGTAGGAGAGTAAAAGTTGCCACCCCCAAAGGTCTCTCTGCCATGTGGGTTATTTCCAGCTGAAAACAGTCAAGGCCCCAAAGACTTGGAAGAATCTTCAATTTTCCCCCAGCTGCCTATGGAGATGGCATGGCAACCCACTCCAGTATTCTTGCCTGTAATATCCCACGGACAGAGGAGCCTGGCAGGCTACAGTCCTTGGGGTTGCAGAGAGTTGGACACAACTGAAGTGACTTAACACGCACACACACACACGCCGACTGCCTAAAGAATGCCTAAAGAACTTCCTGTTCAGAAAGGAAGTCATCACTATGGATCACTCAATACCTGTAGGAACAGGGTGTGTGAACATGTAGGAACCCCTCAAAGTCTGTTAAAATTTTTCTCTGGGTCTCACTGTTTCTGCCCGGCCCAGCAAACACATGTTTACCAAACATTTGCTTTTCCTTCTCTGTGTCCACTGTCTTCCTCGCCTTCAAAGTCCTAAACCTCTACCCTCAACGTCCTTTATCTTTAGCTGAGGGTGGTTTTTAAGGTGAGAGTTTATGCCATTTTGGTGATTTACTCAGTTTTCCTAGGTCTCACCTACACACACACAAACTTCCTTTTGATTTTTCTCCTGTTAATCTGATTGTCTCCTGTCAGTTTAATTCTTTGTCTGGACAGAAGCACTAGAAGGAAGGATGAAAATGTCTTCCTCCCCAACAGAACCCAGCAGGGGCCAGCATGTACCAAAAGGAGTTTTCGTGGCTGAGACATTGGCTTCAGAGGATGACTGTGAGCCGTACATCATAAGGACTTTATAGGGCTGGGCTGCACGGCGAGTGCTCTGTCCTGACACCAGTGGAGAGTCCACTTAACGGCCGTGAACGAGGCGGGCCCCTGGTACCCAGAGCAGACTCCCAGAGGCAGCAGGTCACTGCCCAGCCAGGTCTAGGCAATAACGGAGTTTAGGCCAATTTTGTCTCCACCACATCCTAGTCTTGCTTGTCACTCCTCTCCGTGGCTGGACGCCACCCCCTCATGTTCTGACCAATAGGCTGCCCAAAGTCCTCCACTTCAGAACCCCTTGACTTCCCCTTGCCCACAGCATTTGACTCCCCGCAAATGGCTTGTACTCACTCATTACCCCTCATCCCAGAATGAAAGCGAAAATAACACCTTGAGGAGACAGTCTCCTGGGATGGGGCAGTCCTATGGCACCAACTCAACTTCAGTTATAACAGCAACAACTATCTTGATCAGTGTAATCAAGAAACTTACACTTAACCATTACAAGTGGTTAATGGTTTTAAAGCATCACAATAATAGCCATGATGGGAGGTGTTTTGGAATCCCCACATCCTAGACGATAAAGATATGAAGATGTGGCCCATATGAGGGTCAGGCATGCTGGTCTCTGAGGTCTTAGCACCCTCCCTGGCCCTGGAAGGGCTGTGGTCACTGTACAGACTGGGAGCTACTGTGAATGCATTCCCTCACATCTGCTCTTCACCCTCTCATCTGAGATACTTTTTAAGGGGTTATGGAGCTCTTTAAAAACAGAAATTCTCTCCCCTCACTTCCAGACTATTATATGTATCTTACTCTGAGTTATTCATTCAGATTTTTTTATTTTTTGCATTCTGAAGCTATTTATACATACATTTACTTATTTATGTACTTGCTTCTTTAAATGTTAGTTTATTGATTAGTCATTTGAATTCTCAATGAGTATTTAAAAAATAACATTTTTCAAGTAATTGTAATTTATCTATCTAAGGCAATGGCAACCCACTCCAGTACTCTTGCCTGGAAAATCCCATGGACGGAGGAGCCTGGTGGGCTGCAGTCCATGGGGTCACGAAGAGTTGGACACGACTGAGGGACTTCACTTGCACTTTTCACTTTCATGCATTAGAGAAAGAAATGGCAACCCACTCCAGTGTTCTCGCCTGGAGAATCCCAGGGATGGAGGAGCCTGGTGGGCTGCCGTCTATGGGGTCACACAGAGTCGGACACGACTGAAGTGACTTAGTAGTAGTAGTAGTAGACTTTACTTGTTTAGTAAAAGTTTATATATTTTGAAGTTACCATCACAAAATACTTTCCGTTCTCTGGAGAATTGGTGGGTGGATGAAGCAGAAAGTTGTACAAAGCTCTGGGGGCAGTATGGGACTCTCTAAAAGGCTTTTTCTCCTCCTGTTTGTACCTCAGATTATTTTTCCTACATGTTTAAAGGGTTTTAAGCCTTGACTTTGGCATAAAGTGGCCTTAAATATCATATCAATGTTTAAAAGGAGAGAAAATGTAATTTAAGATATTTTCAGCTGTGAAAGTTAACCACCAATAAACAGTGATGCCTCCGTGTCACTATTTCCACTTCTTGTAGTAAGCATTGTATACACTCCCACATAAGACACTTACACCAACACTGGACTTGCATATGGAGGAGAGGATGTTGAGCTCCAAAGAGTGAACTTGTCTGTTGACATAGATAAAGCTTGGAAGGAGGAAAGCGAGCACTTAATTGAGGGGTATGCTGGCATCTGTTCTCTGGCATTTGGTTTTATTTTCCCACCTCACTCTGATGATCATCTACTCCAACGAAATAAATTATAGACTTACCAAAGTCCCCAGCCTTCCCAATACTCCTGATTTCAGGAGAAGGACTGGGCCTGAGAAGTCACATGTGCTGCTGAATGAACTACTTGATTGCACCCACTCTTTCCTAATTTGTGTCAACTTTGTCTAGAGATCTCTCACCCTTAGCACCTCGGTAAATTCCTTCCCCCCACCCCCCACCACCCCCTCCGGCTCTGCACTGTTTTGACAGAAACTGACATCATTTCCATACGGACTGAGAGCAGGGCAGCTGCCAAGTTCTGTTTCAGACCTTCTGATTTTGTATTGTGACCTTCGTAAGACTCTCCTGCTGGGTGACAGCCACCTGCAAGAAGGTCAGTCCTGTGGGTGAAATCTGTAAATGGCAGTGATACTGCCCTAAAATGAAACGCACAGGCTGTAAAGCAAGCTTTCTCTAAATGAGGGAAACATTTAGAGACAAGAAGGGAACAGAGTGGGAGGGAGGTCCAAAGCATTGTCGAGAGATCTAAGAATTACAAAACATTTTTTTTTTTTTTAAACAGGAATGAAGCTTTAGCTCTAAAGGCTAAATTTCATAAACTTCAAACTCCATTCAAGAAAGCACTCATTTCAAATTTTCCATCCCACAGAACAAGTCAGACCCCTCCTCAGTAACTGTCTCAGTTAATTCGAGTGTATTCCACTCACTGCATGACTTTATTGCCTGATCTTGACCTCTATAAAACAGAAGGTTGTCAAGAGCTAGGATTTCTTTAGATCACAAAAATCACCTTTCAGTTTACCCCCTCACTCAAGAGTATGTGAAAGTTCTGTGTTCCATGCAAAATTTCTTCTCTCCTCAGTTTTTGGGTGGACAGTTTAATTAACAATTATTATTATTGCTTTTATTACCTTTGAAACAAATGTAACATTCTTCCATGGCAGGAAATTGCTACTCAAAGAAGGGCAAGGGGCAGGGTGAGGTTAGAGTCCCTATACATGCTGTTCAATTTTTGTTCTCATTTCCCCCTTTCTGACTTCTTTTGTAACCCTGGCCAAAAGAAGTGAAATAATCCCAACCACCACTCTCTATGTCCGAAGTGCTTTTGGAGTCACTGAAAAGAGTTGATTAGCGGCAGCAATGACAGTGCCAGACAAATTTAACCTTCCCGGCATCAATGGGACAGATGACACGAAAATAGACCGAACTGCATGCAACATGGGGAAGTGGGGCAAGATAAGGGATTGGGCCGTCCTTGGCGCTTTCAGCTTTCTCCCGTGGGACACTTAGCGGTTTAAAATAATTCGCAATGTCACCCTTCATCCTCGGATGGATGTATCAGCACTTTTTTTTCCCCCATAAGTGGACGCACAGATGAAGCCTTCTGCACAATTAGCAAAACCGGTCACATCGTGAACATCGCAGCAAACAATAAAAAAGCTCAAGAATTCCTCCCTTGCCCCGGCATCCTCCCACCAGCCAGCCTCAAAATACTGCTTGTAAGGCATAACACCCACTTCAATCATGTCAGCTGCTAATCATTAATTGCTTCAGAAAAAGACAATATTTTACCCATCCTCTTTGGAGTTCGAGTGTGAATGGGGAAGCGAAAGAGAGGGAAAGTGAGTGAAACATGAAAAGCTTGATTTGTTAGGACCCCTGCTGTCTGAAAGGAGATCAAAGCTCAGAGGGAGGCTGTAAAACAGCCGAACGCCCAGGACTGAAACATGGCCCGTGGCAGCTGCTCCGGGCGCAGGCTCGCAACCCAGGTGTGCCCCGACTCCACTCTGCCAGCTGAATCCTGAGAGCGGGCTACTGCGCTGTTCCTTCATTATTTCAGAGGCAGTCACGGAGGAGATGCCGGCTCCATCCATCACAATGCACAAATTCGCAGCGCGCGGATTCAGCACAGGCCTAATTAAAGCTTTTCCTTTCATTTGTGGAGATAATTAGACTTTCATCTCACCAGGAAGCTTCAGAAAGATCTATTTCTTTCTTCAATAAAAGCTACATCAAACAAAAGCAGATTTTAATCGCCTTTTCTTTGGGGCATGAGTCAATAATGAAAGATGTCAGGGGTAACAAAAAATTGTGTGCAAAGGAAAAAAAAAAAAAGGGAGAGGAGGAAAAAAAATGCGTAAGCAATGTTCTTTAATTAACATCATGTTTGCAAACACCATTAATTTCTCTCATTAAAATGATTTTTATCTGCAACTGATTGTTGATAAAACAATCGATTTGAGCATCTCATCTGTTTTACCGCTATGCAAGAACCCCATCTGCTGTGCTGTAAGCAGTAATCATGCAGGCTTTAAAGCAACATGTGAGAACAATAAAAAAATGTGTGTGTGTGTGTGTGTGTGTGTGTGTGTGTGTGTCAGGGATTTGTGAGGCTGACTGCAGGGCAAGCACCACCTTTCCACAGGACATGTATAAAAAATGACTCGTGTTGGGCTATAGGACAACACGTCACAAAGATCAGAAGTGCATAAATAAAAACACAAATTAATATGTGCAGGCAGAAAAGACTCCATCTGTGTTTAGGAATAATTCTGTAAACAGATTCTGAAAGGAAGGCAGGGAACTTAGATGCAATAGTGTGCCATTGGCTCCTGTGATGTAATTGTAGATGACACACGTGAGCTTCTCTACCCTTGATAGCTGTCTCAGTTTTGCAAAAGGAAAATGCTCACCTGGACCACTTCTTGACTTTAGCTTGTTCTCTCCCTAAACTTTAGAGATGTGAGAAAAAATACTTCTGTGGGACCTAGATGAGCCAGCATGGGGAACCAAGGTTGGAGGCAGAGGATTCAAGAGCGAGTCTATCTTGGAAGAAGGTAAGGCTGGACCAGAAGCCACTCAATCAGGAGTGGGGACCAAAGTGTGTTTGTTCACAGAGAGAAAGAATGTGTATAGATCACCTAGAAAAGCAGAACTCAGCCTTTTGGAAGGGAACTTCAAGGTGATCGGGTCCAAGTTCTCACCTGCTTCTAAACCATCAAATGGTTCCCGTTGCTACTTTAGAAATTCCTATAACTGTGACCACGACTGGAGAAGGCAATGGCACCCCACTCCAGTACTCTTGACTGGAAAATCCCATGGACGGAGGAGCCTGGTGGACTGCAGTCCATGGGGTCGCTAAGAGTCAGACATGACTTCACTTTCATGCATTGGAGAAGGAAATGGCAACCCACTCCAGTGTTCTTGCTTGGAGAATCCCAGGGATGGGGGAGCCTGGTGGGCTGCCGTCTATGGGGTCGCACAGAGTCGGACACAACTGAAGCAACTTAGCAGCAGCAGCAGTGACCATGACTGTGGAATGCTGGCGCACACACTCACTTACAATTGTTCTAAGAATTAGAAACTTCATTCCTTTAGTAGATTAAAGACTGCCTTTCTCTTCATTCTAATCTGTGGTGAGAAGTATGAATTGCAGAGTCCCAGTCTGAGATAAGAACCTTCCTGTCTGATCTTTCAGTTCTGAAAGCAAGTCTGTGCTGCCCTGCTGCTGCTAAGTCAAATCAGTCGTGTCCGACCCCATAGATGGCAGCCCACCAGGCTCCGCCATCCCTGGGATTCTCCAGGGAAGAACAATGGAGTGGGTTGAATTCTCCATGCTGAACACCTACTTCCTGCAGGCAGTCTTCAGATAATAATATTTTCCCCAGCTTTTTCAAGACCCCAGTCTTTTTCATGGATACATCCCAGGGTGTCAATTTCCCAACTAAGATACAGAAATTAAGAGACAGAAATGAACTGTAATTCACATAGTTCACATGTGGGCAGGGCTTCCCTGTGTATGTTATCAAGTAATAACAAAATGTCAAAGATTGAAAATGGACTGTTATAGGAAATAAGAATAATTTTGTGATAAATCAAAACAGTGTTTTGTACACAGAAGTTCCTAACCATTTATGGCATGCTCAGAACTCAAAGTTAGCAGGAGAAATATCACCCTCCATGGATCCTGCCATTAATTTAAAACTATTGTTGTTAGGTCATCACTTATTGGGTTGGCCAAAATGTTGGTTCAGGTTTTCCATAATATCTTATGGAGAAAGCTGATCAAATTTTTTATCCTATTCAGTACATATTTGTCTTTAAGACTGTAAATTTTCTGCTGATGATAAAATCTTGTCTTCATATTATCAACCCAAGTCATTAAAAAGGAAAAAAAAATCTTTATCAATCCATCAACAATTCAGTTCTCAAGACTGGAAATAATTGGTTGACTTATTAAAGAAGTGCTTAACAACCAATAGAAAATGTGATTTTAATATCTTACACATATAAGCAGAGAAATGATGTTCTCTACTTGTTAGGTTTAGTATATAAGAGTGTAATTTTGGCTGATAATATCTGATTTTTTTCAGCAAAATATAGAAATGTACTAAAATCAACTTGAGAAAGTTAGAAGAGTTTCCTAAGTAAATGCCTGACTTTGCAAAACACTTTGTCATTGGGTCATTAAACTTAGAAAGCTCAAGCCTCTGGTTCCTCCAATTTTCTGACTAAATGAAAAGCATACACCTTTCCCATATAACCGATCCTACTAGAAGTCACTGAAGATTCACTAGAAATAAATGCAAAGGTAATCATTCTCATTATTCATTGATCAGATAATAATGGTGTGGCATATCTCTACAAAATGTACTTAAGTTTTTTTCAAGGTTTAACAGTGAGAAATAAGCAGCTTTTTTTTTTTTTTGAAAGAAAAGAAAGAAAGAAAGAAAGAGAGGGAGGATGAAAGGAAGGGAGGAAAGATGGGTATCAACAGTTTGAGTAAATATTAAGCTCAATCCTTGCACACTGTAGGCGCTCCAAATGGCACTATTTATTTGCTGTTGGGTGCCAAAGTTGCAACTACAAAAGAAAAAAGAAAAAAAACCTCTTCAATTATCTATTCAGGATGTACTGCCACACCTGCTGCCTGCTAATGCTACCAGCATTTTAACAATTTTTTCCTGTTCGAAGAGCAAGCAGCGCCATTTCCAAAGAGAGTGCTGTCCATTAGCGCACAGATGAAGAGGGCTCAGAAGTGGTGCTGGCGGTCCCCAGAGGCTGGGCTCCTCACCGCACACCTGATAGTGAGCAGAGCAAATTGGTGTCTCGAGGTCATTTCAGAAAATCAGATTACGTGCATGACAACACAAGGCACCGCTGCTATGCCATCTGCCCAGCCCACACCTGGCACAGTTAACCCCAAATGCTTTCTCTGGAGTCGAATCAGTGTGTTGTCTTGAGCCAGTGTTTCAGGCTCTGTCAGACAAAGATCAATTGCATGTCATTGCTTGGGCTGGCAGGGCTAAATAAACACATTTATGATGTTATTAGGGATTAATAGGATTTAGCAAAATATACAACTATTTGTGACTTTCATACTTGGGGATTATCTTGATTTCTTAACTCCAAGAGACAGAGGTCCCAAATATACACAGACTATCCCCTATTTAAGGCTGGGTCGAGGTCCTAACATGTTCAGTGGGTTGTTTGGAATTTAAAGTGTAGAAAAGGTGGCTTTGTTCCTAGTCTCTCCCCCATAAGCTTATTTATTCCATTGGCTGAACTCTACAGCTACTAGAATTATCCTGAATTCTGGGTCTTGAGAATGGGGGGCAGGGGTCACACGGTCATATAGTAGGAGTGGAAGAACAGGATGAAGATAAGGAAGAAGTGAAGGAGAGAAAAGGAGAAAGAAGAGGGTGGAAGAAAATGCAGGAGAAGGAAGAAAGGGGAATCAAGCCTGAACATGAACATGACGGGACTTCCTACCATCTACAGCTGGGAGCTGATGGCAGCCAGTTGAGGCTCATCTGAAACTTGGGTGCCTCCAAGTCAAGGGCTTGCTTTCACTCAGAATGGCTGCCTGGGTTTCACTGGACTTGACGCTGGAGGCCCCAAGGTCACATGGTGAAAACGCCTAGTTAACAAGATCCGTCCTCGCTCGAGTGCAGCTCAAGAGTGAACCAGGTAAGTAAGCTAAAGCGTGCTGAAGGCGCAGTGCTGGAGTGGAGCCTGCCTTGTCACTAAAGCCTCGGATTAAACAGCAGGATGAGTGGGAAAGCTGCTGGCACTTTAGGAAGAAGAGGAAATACACAGTGTACTGCTTCGTTTGAGAACATTTTCAGCCAAGGAAGGCTTGGTTTCTAAGGAGCCTGACAGCTATTTTTCAGGCAGGGGCTGTGAGGCAAATGCTACCCTCAGAATGGAATGGGTGGAAAAATTCAGATGCTAAAATAGCAGCTGAGAACTGGTAGGAAGGACATTTCTGTCCCCACTGGGATAAACAGATCATCTGGGGGTCATGGATTCTGAGTGGACAAAGTTCGGGATGAAACAAGAGAACAGGGGGACCCATCAGATGCCCTCTGTCTTCAGCTGGAGGAAAGCCCACTTTGCCTTTGGGCCAGAAGAATTTGTTGAAAAAAGAAAAAGAAAACAGGTTGATTATCTGCCTCTCACTAGATTGGCTTTAAAGACAGTACCTGATCCCTTTCATCTTGGCAGATAATTCTTTCTGAGGGTAATTTGAGTCCTTTCCTTTTGCTGTCTGCAGATAAAAATGGAGAGAAGTAGGAAGAAAATGTATACCTGTAAAATATATTTATTATACAAATAATCATGTTTCATCTTGGTGTAAGAGTCCCCAAAGTGCCCTCACATTTTGAAGAAGTCACTGGAGGTCAGAGAAGGGAAGCTGTAAGTTGTCATAGCCCACAAGTGGTCCAGACCTAGAGGTGGCCTCAGACCTCATTCCACAAATGCAATACATGCTCACTACTGATTATAGCGGACGTCGAGAAGACACTCCGCACGCTGCTTTGTTAAGATCAGTGGCACTGGGGGTCTGTTCCCTAATGATGCCCCCTCTGTCAGGGCAGCACGCCTGAAATGTTACCCCTGACTCCACCCTGGAGGAGTTTCTGAAAGAACTGAGCTTTCTTGAACCTGAAACCCAACCCATTCTTAAGTTAGAGTCAGGCATACAGCAATCAAGGAAACTCAGTCTCCGCCACCAAACCAAGCTGGGCTCATCCTGACCATTGGCCCACAAACTAGGACGCAGTTGTAGGGAATCCCCACAACTTCTGGTCCAGTGTTCCCAGAGTCCTTGGGGAGCTAAACATCTATTCCCTTTAGTTGCCTAACTTTCTTGACTTTTTTTTTTTTTTTCTCTTTTATTCCAGAATCTCCCATACTAGGAAAGGGGCCCAGCTTGACCGTGACCCATACAGCTTTCTGCCTGGTCCCTGGACCTAGATGACGAAATTTAGATTTTGAAATTATTATTATACTTTATTGCTTAGAGCAGTTTCAGGACTGTCACTAGACTAAGCACAAAGTATAGAAGGGTCTCCTATACCATTTCCCACACATATAGCCTCTCCCCATCCACATCCCGCACCACTGCAGTCTATTACAATCGATGAACCAACATTGACACATTGTTGTCAACCAGAGTCCATAGGGTTTACTTCCTGTTATATATTCAATGAGTTTTGACAAATGTATCCTGACATGTATCAACCATTCTAGTATCAAACAGAATAGTTTCACTCCCTAAAATCCCCTGTGTTCCACCTACTAAATGAGAAAAGAAAAAATCAAGCAACCCAATCAAAAAAAAAAAAAAAAAAAAAAGGACAGAAGACCTAAATTGACATTTATCCAATACAGATGACCAAAAACGTATGAAAGATGCTCAGCATCATTAAGTATGAGAGAAATACAAATAGAAATTACAATGAGGTATTACTTCACACCAGTCAGAATAGACATCATCAAAAAATCTACAAACAATAGACGCTGGAGAGGGTGTGCAGAAAAGGAACCCTTCTTGTACTGTTGGTGGAAAAGTAAATTGATATAGTCACTATGGAGAAAATTATGGAGGTCCTTTAAGAAACTAAAAATAGAACTATCATGCTGCTAAGTCGCTGCAGTCGTGTCCGACTCTGTGTGACCCCATAGACGGCAGCCCTATCATATGACCTAGCAATCCCACTCCTGGGCATATACCCAGAGAAAACCGTAATTCAAAAAGACACGTGCACCCTAATGTTCACTGTGAGTGTGTGTATATATGTACACTATTGATAGTATGTATAAAACTGATCACTAATGAGAACCTGCTGCACATCACAGGGAACTCTACTCAGTGCTCTGTGGTGACGTAAATGGGAAGGGAATCCAAAAGAGAAAAGATAGATATGTGTATGTTGTGGCTGATTCATTTTGCTGTCCAGTAGAAACTAATACTAACAAAGCAACGCTCAAGATTCTCCAAGCAAGGCTTCAACAGTATGTGGATCAAGAACTTCCAGATGTTTAAGCTGGATGTAGAAAAGGCAGAGGAACCAGAGGTCAAAATATCAACATCTACTGGACCATAGAAAAAGCAAGAGAAATCTAGAGAAACATCTATTTCTGTTTCATTAACTACACTAAAGCCTTTCACTGTGTGGATCACAACAAACTGTGGAAAATTCTTAAAGATATGGGAATAACAGACCACCTGACCTGCCTCCTGAGAAACCTGTATGCAGGTCAAGAAGCAACAGTTAGAACTGGACATGGAACAACAGGCGGGTTCAAAATTGGGGAAAGAGTACATCAAGGCTGTATATTGTCACCCTGCTTATTTAACTTATATGCAGAGTACATCATGCAAAATGCTGGGCTGGATGAAGTACAAGCTGGAATCAAGATTGCTGGGAGAAACATCAAAAACCTCAGATATGCAGATGACACCATCCTTATGGCAGAAGGCAAAGAGGAATTAAAGAGCCTCTTGATGAAAATGAAAGAGGAGAGTCAAAAACGCTGGCTTAAAACTCAATATTCAAAAAACAAAGATCATGGCATCCGGTGCCATCACTTCATGGCAAATAGATGAGAAAACAATGGAAACAGTGACAGACTTTATTTTTGGGGGGGCTCCAAAATCACTGCATATGGTGACTGCAGCCATGAAATTAAAAGACGCTTGCTCCTTGGAAGACAAGCTATGACCAATCTAGTCAGCATACTAAAAAACAGAGACATTACTTTGCCAACAAATTCTATCTAGTCAAAGCTATGGTTTTTCCAGTAGTCATGTATGGATGTGAGAGTTGGACTATAAAGAGATTGAGCATCGAATAATTGATGCTTTTGATCTGTGGTGTTCAAGAAGGCTCTTAAGAGGCCCTTGGACATCAAGATCAAACCAGCCAATCCTAAAGGAAATCAATCCTGAATATTCATTGGAAGGACTGATGCTAAAGTTCCAATACTTTGGCCACCTTATGTGAAGAGGCATCTTGTTAGAAAAGACCATGATGCTGGGAAAGACTGAAGGCAGGAGGAGAGGGGATGTCAGAGGATAAGATGGTTGGATGGCATCACCAACTCAATGGAGGTGAGTTTCAGCAAGCTCCCAGAGATGGTGAAGGATAGGGAAGCCTGGCATGCTGCAGTCCATGGGGTCATGAAGAGTAGGATATGAGTGAGCAACTGAATAACAATAGGAAACTAGCACATTGTAAAGTAACTATACTCCAATAAAAATAATTTAAAGAAAAAGCTGAGTCCGCCAGAATATCAATACTGTTGCCCCAACTCTGAGACTCAGCTGGCCCTGAGACCCTGCCTGCTATGCCCCACTGTCTTGAATTCCACTTAATGTTCTAAGCTTGAAACAGATGCAGGTCTATTACTCAGTCCTGCAGCTGAACCTGCAGCTCATCTTGGTTTCTTTCTCTTCTGACTTATTTCGGCTTCCCAGGTGGCACCTAGTGGTAAAGAATCCACCTGCCAATACAGGAGATGGAAAGAGAGGTAGGTTTGATCCCTGGGTCAGGAAGATCCCCTGGAGGATGGTACGGCAACCCACTCCAATATCTTGCCTGGAGAATCCCAAGGACAGAGGAGCCTGGTGGGTTACAGTCCACGGGGTCCTAAAACAACTGAGTATGGCATCTGTGTCTTCAGATCCCCAGCATGGACCTGCAGTGATGGAGCTCAGCATCACAGGCTCAATTTATTTTAATGTTGAGTTGACTGGATTGTCTGATCAATTCATTCAACTGCTGTTTTTCCCTTGGAATTCACAATTTTCAGGGAAATAGTTTGAGGTGCTCATGGTCATGAGTGGTCCCATGCATAGACAGGGTAATTAACACCTGTACCATCATCGAGAGAACGTAGTAGGGCTTGGAGCCGCAGCAAGAAAATTGACTTCAAAGGATTGGGACATCTCCCAGATCTTGGCTGCCTCTGTGTCCCAAAGCCATCGCTGAGGGAGGTCTGACAGAGCTGCCTTCTCTTACCACCCGCCACTACCAGCAAGACCCAGTGAAAGTGAAGTCGCTCAGTCGTGTCCGACTCTTTGTGACCCCATGGACACCAGGCTCCTCCGTCCATGGGATTTTCTAGGCAAGAGTACTGGAGTGGGTTGCCACTTCCTTCTCCAGGGAACTTCCCGACCCAGGGATCGAACCCGGGTCTCCCACATTGTAGGCAGGCGCTTTACCGTCTGAGCCCCCAGGGAAGTCTAGACATGGTGCCAAATCTTTAAGTCCCCACTTGCAGCCAAGTCCCTAAGTCATTCTCCACTGTTCTCCTTTCTTTCCTTTGATTGGCCCAGAGAGGGCAGCTGGCGACCCTGTGAGGTGGGCCAGGAGCCAGGCAGGGGCAGGTAGACAGTCAGGTCACGGGCTGGGAAGCGCCCCCAGTAACAAATGCCAAGAAAGGAGGGGTCACTGAGAGGTGGGGTAGAGGTTCCTCGTGTCCGGACTGTCCTGCCAGCCCTGCATGTTTAGGTCTGTCTCTGAAAGTAAATCTTGCAATGACTGAAGAAGGGTCAGGTCCTGCCAGGGTTGTATGAGCTTAACAGAACAAACCAGCAGTCTCTGGAAGATTCCCAGAGCAAGTGAGTTCTAACCTTCTCTGAGAGAATAAAAAAGTATTGCACTTCGGAGTAGAGTAGCTTTGACTATTCTACATAAAGGTAAATGCCTGTGAGGACAAACAGAGGGTATATACCACAGATAAGATCTCTGTGCATTCAAATTTAATGATACAAAGTAAACCGGCAAGGAAGACTATTTTATGTTTCCTGTCTATATAGACGTTTTGGTAATACACGATAAACATTTGATTTACAAAAGAGAAGCAACTGAAATTTACGGGGTATAAACATCTCAAGTGTATGAACATCTGATTGATGATACAGAGAGACCAACCTGTCCGGATTTGCAATCTTTTCAACCATGGCCATGAGCCACCTGGGAGTTTGGGAGTATGACTGGGGAGTGTGTTTGTTTTTTTAAGAGCTATCTGCCTCAGAGAATCTGCATAATTTTTTCCTATAAGTAGTGGATTTTGTTTCTTCAGAAGTTTCAGTGAAAAATGATCTCTTAAAAGAAACATAAGTCAAAATCACTAATCCCCAATACAGAAAGCATTTGGAAAGATGTGTTTAAGTAATAAGATGGGTCTGATTTTTTTTTTTTTTTATATACCACATCACTTCTGGCAATTCTTTTTTTCATATCTCTCCTGAAAAAATCTCCCATCTGAAAAAAGACTTATTCTATATCTCAAGGGAAAAAAAAAAAATGAGGCACTTAAAGAATCCAACCAAGCCACTATTTTTTTTTCTTTTTTAAAAAATAATGTTCTTAATGGTACAAAAATTATACCAAGTTCTGGGCAAGTCCCTCTACTTCACTAAGCCACTTGTATAAGATATTCCTTGGAGGACAGTTATAATTGAATAAAATGTACTCACAGAACCCTGTTGGTAGCTAGTAGCAATCAGAGGTAGATTTTCAAGCCTTGCTTTCCAGTTCTCTCTCCCCCACCTCCTCTCTCATTCTGGTAATACGGTGTTCATAGGCACTAATCCTCTTCCATCTCTGCCCCTTCATGTCCCTAGCCACATTCTCTCACTACGACATATTTTCCTCATCAATGGTAAGAAGAGTTACATGGATTTGTCAAGAAGCAGGGCAAGAACCTCAGTTGCACCGCTGTCTTTAGATGTGAGGCTCTGTTGCTGAACGTTATCGTGAAATCAAAATAGGTTCTGTATGTGTACCTAATAAAGTGCTCAAAAGTACTATATTTATTACTGCATTTCTAAATGTAAATGAAGTCAAAATTGTGAGGGAATCCCAAGAAATTCGTTATCATGTTTTCCATTTCCTTTTGACTGTTGGAGGGAGCATCTATTTCTGACCATTGGGTGGTCAGCCTTGTCCATCACATCTACCTGAATGAGAGACTCTTGGAGATGAAAGCGGTCATTTAGTTCAGTGTTTTTCAAATTTTGGACCACGTTCCATTATTGAGATGTGAGGTCAATCTAGCAAGATGCAACTGTATTAAAAAAAAATGAAAGTGGTCCAGCCAGACTAGAAAGAATGTATGAGTGAATTATGTATAATAAGGCTAAGTATTACTTTGAGAACATATTATTTAAGTTATACATACTGATGTGTGTGAATACTCATAATGTAAAATGTCTTTCTTACTGTGAGTTACAGCTTAAAAAAAAACACCCAAAACTGAAAGTCATGATCAAGTCCATCCCTCTGGGTGATGTTCCTCCCTCCTCCTGATAGAATGGTTTTTAAATATCCACTTGAATCCCACCAGCGATGACAAATTTATCTACTCATGTAACAGGTGATTCTATGTTCAGCTCTAATTGTTACATTTCTTTCTTGCAGTGAGTCAAAAATCTGTATCTGATTAGGTAAGATTCTAATCTTTGGAGTACCACAGACTAATTTTTTACCCCTTCCACATGTCTGTCCTTTCCCATTATTTGAAGATGCTATAATTTTCCCACTGAGTTTTGTTAGTTCTATTTTCCTCAGTAGTTTCTCTTATGGCATCTTATAAAAGCCTCTTAAGTATATCATATCGCTTGTCTGGAAGCATCAAGTATGGCAGTGTCTTCCTGAGCCAGGATATTTAGAGTTGAGTACAGTTCTTCATGTTTGATCTGCCAAACCAGGGGATTTAGGAGTTATCAACTCCTTGATTTTGATATTATACCTCTATTAATCTGGCCCTCAATAATATTAACATACAGTTGACTATTATCAAATCTATAGTCAACTAAAATGTAATTTCCATGGCTCTTTCTGCCAAGCCTCATTGAAATGTGCTTAAATATTTTTGGTGGAGAGAAGGAATGTAGGTTTAGGATTACATCTATTCTTGTTAAGGTGTATACCTATTGTTCAAGACTGTGCAAATCTTTCTGAATCTACATGCTGCATTCTTTTAAATTGCTTGTCACAGTTCCCTATTATCTAAAAGCCTGAGATGCATATCACTCATGACATTGAAGGAAGTAACTGAAATCTTGACCAGAAAGGAGAGTATCCATTTTTGAAATGCTGTATTGCTAAAGAATGCTTGTGAGTTGACTATTTGAAATTCATAATATTTTCTATTAGGAAACCTATTCCAAATGACGGATTTCCAAAACATTCAGTTCTCTTTAGAGGAGTACCTATCATTGAGATAGAAACAACACTTACTGAACTTCTTTTTGGTCAGAAACAAGAAGTTTGAAAGAGTAATGAGTAGAGAGGAAGAGATGGGGAGGGAACGTGCAGATTTACTAAGATTGATCATTAAAATTTGCAAGCGAGTCTGCTATTTATTGAAGCATAGAAGAAATGAGATATCACTGCTTCAAGGCAAAAGAACATGAGAGTACTACAGTTTCCTGGTTTCTATCTTATACAATGTGAAGACTTTGCCTTCATTTTTTTCTTCCTTTGTATATGAAGGTCTGAACCTCATGATTTCTTTAGGAATTAAAGTAAGATTTATCCATTACTTCTCGCTGCAGCTGCAACAGCCTTAAATGTCAACCCTTTCCTCTTCATCCGTCCTAACACCTTTAAGTCCAACCAGTCATCACTAGAATGAAAAATAAAAAGCTGGGTTAGGAATGGGAGGAAAGAGAAGTATTATGCACTATATATGTTGTTGTTTAGTTGCGAAGTGATATCTGACTCTTTTGAGACCCCGTGGATTGTATAGCCCACCAGGCTCCTCTGTCCATAGGATTTACCAGGCGAGAATACTGGAGTGGGTTGCCATTTCCTTCTACAGGGGATATTCCTGACCCAGGGATCGAACCCTCATCTCCTGCACTGCAGGCAGGATCCCTTACTGCTGAGTCACCAGGCTTTCCTGGTGACTCAGTGGCACTACATACTAAAAGCCATACGTTTCAAAATTCACTAAAAATTATATGATAGTAGTTTCCTTATAATTTTGCTGACAAGGGAGCCACTGTTCCAGATAAAATTATTCCAAGATCAAGTATGTGACAAAATGACTCTGTTCCTCTGTATGTGTTTATCAGGATGGAGAATCAACATGAATATATGTGCTTATGTATAATGAGCTGTCAATTGTCAAGTAAATAAAACACGAACTCCCAGAAAAAGTTTATAGCAATTTAAATTCTTCTTTTTAAATATTAGTCACAGAAAACATATGTCTAAAAGGCTGTAACATTTCAGTGAATGTGTGGGCGGTCTAGTATAAATGCCATTTCTAATTGGAATCTAAAATATTGAATTACTCTTCAATGAAACATATAAATAATAGTAATTTCTCTACGTATAAGGGGTAGAAACTTTTACTGCCCATGAGATTATTAGACCAACCTCCGATTATCAAGAAACAATTAATATACAAGGGTAATATGTGTGTGTCACTTATCCTCAGGACTCACACGTATAAAAACAGTAACACACTGTGAAAATAATGGTAATACATAGAGGTCCCATTATTATTAATTCATTTGACATTCACTGTGATCGCACTGGTCTTAATGAATTCATTTGGCATGTGCATATTATCTGTACTTTCTAACGTGCTCCATTGTAAATCAGTACTAATCAATGTGTTGAAAACAGAAAAAACTGTGACTTTTTATATTTTAAAAAAACCCAGGAGCCTTTAGAATCATACAATGAAAAGCTACAGATTGATATTGTATTTTTATGGCAAGAATTAGTGAAGAGCAGTGAAATAACTTTGTCTCATCTTAAAGATATATTTTACTAAATCTTTAATGGCATGTGGTCTCTGAAGAACACTTCAGTAGATATGTGTACAACAGGACATTCAGGGGAAAAATAACATGAATACATGGATGAATAGTGAGGAATTTTAATCATAAGGACATAAGCATGACCAACACTGAAGGGAGATGTATGAGTATTGACTAGTTTTCAAAGACTGCATAGTCAAAGACTGAATGTTGGCTCCAGAACACAGATACCACATCTGCCAACACCAGTCTCTCTTTCTTTTCCCCAAGTGTCCAGTCTTCTACTCTGTTATGTTTTTCCCTTGGGCCTTTCAAATTTCTTTGAGGCTCAGTTTTCATTTTTGTGATAGCTCTAAGTCATTAAAAAAAAAAAAGTTCAATTCCTGCTCACTAATGGCCAGGACTTAGTATCCAGATTTGGTCATTTTCTGGTCATTTGCCCTGGCAGCTTGCTGACACTTTATTTTTAGTCACTACATTTATTTGGGGGATATAATATCTTCAAAAGTAAATAGTAAGTGCCTCAAATAAACTAGGTGAACAACATTTCATATATATATATATTTGTCTTGTTCTACCCGTCCATGCTTCCCTGGAGGCTTAGACAGTAAAGAATCTGCATGCAGTGTAGGAGACCTGGGTTCGATCCCTGGGTTGGGAAGATCCCCTGGAGGAGGGCATGGCAACCCACTCCAGTATTCTTGCCTGGAGAATCCCATGGACAGAGGAGCCTGGTGGGCTGCAGTCCATGGGGTTGCAGAGCTGGACATGACTGAGTGACCACGCACGGCACAGCACCCTTCCACAGCGCTTGGTGCATTGCTGGGTGTTTCCTAGCTTTATACTAGTTCCGCATGACTTGTGTGATAGCTACATGGATTTCATTTTAAAAAATCTCTCAACTACACTTGTTTTTTATGTGAATTCTCTTTGCTGATGATCTTGCTCCTTTTCACAGATCTTTCCCCTTTCTCATTTTACATGCATGTAAGGAAAACACAAAATCTCTTGTATCTCCTCAATCTCCTTAAATCTATAGAGTCTCATTTTTTTGTTGTTGTTCTACATCAACTTTATACACAAAGCCTCATCATCATACAATGCTGCTGAGATCTCAGCATCTTTTAAAATCAATTCATATATCTCTGAAGTATATGCTAAATGTTTGCAAAGGACCTGCCATGAAGTGTGCAAAGAAAGAATGATTGTATCTGGTGATCCTGTATCATGATGGAATGAAACAGGGATGGATGCTTTGAGACTTCATTGAAGCAGGGAAAAGGGGAGTGCAAGGGAATTCTAGAGAAATTTCACTTTTTAACACATTGTTTCTCCTCTAAGATCCCAAAGACCTCCAGGATATTATAAGCACTGTTACTGGTGCCAGAACAACCATATTTATGACTCTGTGATGAATTTCTATTACTCCTTGAGTTTGCAACCTGGACATAATATATTCCTGAAAGTCTTCAATTTCTTCTCCTGAGTCCATGTTTAAAGAACATAGTTCCTCTGTCTTGTAGTTCTTATTCTCTGAAGACTTGTCTGTCTTGATAGTTAACTAAACCATAAACTCAGGGAAGAAACAAATTATATCCATGTTTATTATACTTGGGTTTCTAACATAGGTTTCTCAGTGCCTGAACACTTAACACATTCTCAACGAGTCATTTTCAATGGATGAATAAAATAGAGATGGCATTTGAGTTGAACATCCAAGGGGGGAAAAAAAAACAGAAGAAAATTGTTTAGAACAAGAAGGTATGTGAGGTTGACATTAAGGAAGGGGATGAGAGTTGGGGATAATCTGGAAAGATGGGACTGGTGTGACAAGTGAGAGTTTCTGATCATTTCATCTAAGATCAGGGACAAGGATGTCCACACTCACCATTTTTATTCACTCTTGCCACTTTTGTTCAACACAGATTTGGAAGTCCTAGACAGACTAATCAGAGAAGAAAAAGAAATGAATCCAAATTGGAAAAGAAAAGAAAAATTTGTCAGTATTTGCAGATGATACTATTTATAGAAAATCCTAAAGATGCTACCATAAAGAAAAACTAGAGCTTATCAATTAATTTGGTAAAGATGCAGGATGTTTCAGCATCTTGAAGATTAAGAAGAACCATTAGAGCACTTTAATAGAGAAATGACATGAGTACATGTGTATTTTATAAGGATACCTGTAAGCACAGGCTTGGAAGATAGATTGGAATGTAATGAGTAACAGTCTGATGGCAAATCAAAGTCTATTTTACCAGTTTAGGTGAAAAATTATGAAACTTTTAATGAAAAGGCAAGACAAAAAGAAGATGAGACAGATAAAGAAATTTTGGCAGAGGGAAACTCCTCAGTGCCTCATTAAATACTGAGGATAAAGAAAACAGATGAAAATACCTTTATGTACAAGACCACAAATAGAACACAATTGTAAGAACAATGAAAAAAATGGAACCAGACTTTGGCAGGTTTGGATTTTCAATTGTTGACCTTCTAGGTGGTATTCATGGCATTTAAGTGGAGATAGCCTATGGACAGCTGAGAAGGAATATAACACAGTCATAAGTAGCACACCAGACTGTTGTGTTCAAACATTGATTCCACCACTTAACGATGTGTTTAAACTTGAACAAGTTACTGAACTGTTTTGTGTCTTAGCCATCTCATTCACAAAATGCGAAAAATAATAGCGTCTACTTCACAGGGTTTCTGTGAGGATTAAATACTTCACTTGTGTAGGTAAAGCCTCTTGAATACTGCCTGGTACAGAGTAGAAGTGAGACGTGAAGTTGCTCAGTCGTGTCCGACTCTGCGACCCCATGGACTGTAGCCTACAACGCTCCTCCGTCCATGGGATTATTCAGGCAGGAGTGTTGGAGTGGGTTGCCATTTCCTTCTCCAGAGGATCTTCCCAACCCAGGGATCAAACCTAGGTCTCCCGCGTTATAGGCAGATGCTTTACCATCTGAGCCACCAGGGGTACAGAGTAAGCTCTATATACATATCTGATGTTGTTATTACTATTGGCGTTCTATAGAGATACTGAGCTCTATAGAAAAATCTGGGGTGGATATGTAAATTTTGTAGTATTGACAAATATGTAAATGTCAATGTTTAGAGGTGAAATAGATCAAAACATGCAAAAAATAGCCTATCTCTTTACCTCTAACTCACCCCTTCTCTCCCGGGATAGCAAAGCTCCACGTGTCAAGTAACCAGTAACATCATCATCTCTTGGTTACCTTCCTCTTCTGGGATGCTTGCAATTGCAGATCTCATCTATGATGTATAAGTTCTGATTCGGAAAGACTTATTACACATTTACACCAAAACCTCCCTGGTGCCTCTTTTTCATTAAGCATTTTCCTCACTATTCAGAGTTGGAGCATTCAACGTTTTCTGGACAATGCACTAAACGCATTCTTACTTTTGTTTATATTTGAATTTTTTGGAGGGGGACTTAGAAGTCATCAAATAGATGTATACAAACCATTTCTTTTTGGTTACTATGGCCAATATCTTTAATCTCTCTCCCTCCCAGTCTCTCTCTCACACACACAGTTAAAAAGAAGTAAAGGCATTATCTCCATAATTTGATAAAGTAGCATTAGATATGTGAAATGCATAGTTTTATGAAAATGTATAGTTTTAAGAGAACAAAATATTGTCTAGTCTAGCCCTCTCACATTACAGATGCAAACAGTGGACCCATAAAGATTATTTGATGTGCCTCTGATCACACAAGAATTTGTTTGCACACTGAGTTTTACAATACAATTTAGCAAGAACAGAAAATCTATAGTGTAGAGATAGACCCTATGCCAATTGCGTCATTGAAAGTACTCACTGTGGAAGTCATGATTTTTATCACAGCTGAATTTGTTCACTAATATTTTAATAAAAGACACTTCTATGCTAATATAAGACAGACAAACTTGCCAGAACTAGATCCCACTAGTGCCCAGAGTTATTATTTACACTCATAAAAGCTTTAATAATAAGACAACCAATATATTGGGCTAGCCAAAAAGTTGGTTTGAGCTTTTTCGTACCATCCTACGGAAAAAACCTGAATGAACTTTTTGGCCAACCCAATATTGTGTTTGTTTTTATACTGTCAATACATCTACACATATTATCTCATTTTATCCTTAGAGTGTCTCTGGATGAAATGAATTTCTACAAACTGTTCTTTTGGGACTTGTTAAAACACATGGTGTTTTGTGAAAAAGTAGAAACAGTATTTATATTTTTCCCAGAACTGTGTACAAGCTTAATTTTACCACCTTTAAAGAATTCTCTAGTTAAATACATCTTTTAAAATAATTGTGACATACATTCTTACACACAGACACACCTGTTTGTCAGACTACAAGCACTTAAAAGGTATTATTAACGACTGTCCAAACATTATAGATGCAGCTGTGTTTATGTAATAGTAAGTGACGAGTAATAAAACTACAAGGAAGTTACTTTAGCATCACAAAGGAGAAAGACTATTACCTAGGTTTATTCAGCCAAATATGCTTTTGCTTCCAAAATGACATTCACTAGATAAGGAGAAATGATGAAAGAAACATTATCATATGATTTTCAATTTTTAAAAATTCATACAATATGTTAAGGAAGTGGTATTCACTTTTTCTTCGTTAAGACCAAACTGTCAGAATATATTGAATGAATTGATTTACATAAGTAGATAAATTACTAATGTAGAAAACTACAAATTAATGTCCACTTTTCTGACTTAAAAGCAAAGTCATACCTAAAATAATATATTTTAATAGCACTCATCTGTGTGAACTTCCAACAATGAGTTTTAAGAGAATCATTACTTAGTACCATTCAACAGCCTTCAAAAATGATTAATTGTCAGTGCTATCTCTGTATCTATTTTTTAAAGAAGTCCTGAAATACATCTCTCACATAATGGGAAATTCTACCTGTTACTTACTTTATCAAGGCATAATCTTAAAATATATGTATATTTATATAATACATTTCCGAAATGTGAGAAATAACCCATCTATCATCATCTGTTCTTAGGGTTTTTAATACTTTTATTATTTTTTTTCTGAGAATTGGGGTAAGTGGAGCAGACAGAAAATATGTAGAAGTGTATGAGAAAAAAATAAATTCCTATTTTATTTGGAATAATCCACATATATTTATTTCACAGTGATTTTATACTTCATAAGGTGAACATGAATTTTCTGTTTTTTTAATAGTGAATTCAACTTTAATTTCAATTTTGTAAAAAAGAAGAGCCTAAGAGCAATAACCAAATAAAACTGAAAGCGTGAATCTTAATATACCCTTTCCTGTTTATCTGGGCATGTACCATTCCACTCCATCTCGACGAAGTGAACAAATATGTGTCTGACTTATCAGAAAATTCAAAAATCCAACTTTTGTCAGAAAGACCATAAATTGCATTCCTAAACCATAAAATCTTGGAAGGCATTTTAAAGAAACTTACAGAGAGAATCAAAATTAATTTGCAAGACATTAACAAATAATTTTAATTTTAAAATATGTTATATGGCAGGTTTGTTTTATATGCAAAATGTAAAATTACATTGTGGCGGAGGATGGGAGGAGGCATGCCTTGACAGTTTCAAGTCATCAGAGAGCATGATACTTGAGAAATCTGAAGACAGATGGAAAATTACTTGCTCCATAGCACAAGACTCTAGAGACTCATCAAAGGGTGAAAGTTCTACACAGCATACGCCACATGATAGATTCTTATTTTTAAAAATAACATGGCTGATGATAATAACAGAGGTGATCACTGCTGCTAACAATAGCCACCATTGTTGTTATTCTAATGCTTACCAATATGCAAGGTGTTTCTACCAAAATGATTTTCTGTACTCCTTCTATGTATCAGCACAAAGAAAGGAAGATTTTCTGTAGTCCTATGTGAAAACTCCATAAAAATGACCACAATTAGTTCTTTCCTCTTGCCCAGATGAGGGCAATTAACACAGTACCTTCTTTCTGAACGAAATGCCATGCCTTACTGTGTTGACCAATTTTATTGGAGTGGGACAAATGGATGCGTTTGAACTCATAAAGATGTTTGCTGCATTAATGCTGTCCCAGACACATTATTGACTGGACGGGTGACTCAGCATGTCCCTGCAGACTGTCACAAGCCTGCAAAACAGGCAAAGTGCAACCTGTGGATGGCAACCTACCATCTGCTGAGCTGACTCATCCCCAGATACACACTGAAAATATTCCCACATCAAAGTACAGACAAAAAAGAGGTTATCTGAACATAAATTACAATCTTAACTTGGAGCAAGCATACTACGGTACACATAGCTAAATTAAGACAAAGAATTTTATTGAACCTCATCTCAGATCAATTGTTTCTGAAATACTACAAATGGCCTTACTGAACCCAGAAGAGCACGCCGATGGATACTCACGCCGATGGATACTTTACAATTGGACGATAATTACAAATGTGTACTATGGTGAGCTGAAAATAAACTTTTCCATGAACTTTGTTTAAAATCAGGATTGAAAGAAGGTAGAAATAGTTATCTGGAGAAACTTAACAAATGATAGCTTCCTATATCTGGAATTTCTAATTATATGCACACCTCCAAGCACACATATATATGTTATAAGATTGTTTTGCCTACTATACAATTCTATATGTGTCATCAAATATTTTATATAACTTTAAAAAATAAACAGTGAGCCTCCTGGATGATATAAAGAGATCCTAGATCAAATGTTGAAATTCCTGAATTAGGATTATGACTGTAAATAAATTACTGAAAGTAAAATACAAAAACAACAACAAAAAATCTCACATGATTATAATTTAAACTATTTAATCTCAGCCTTATCTGAATTGATCCATCTGTCTATCCACACACATATACACACACAGACGCATACATATGGCAGTACTTTTTAAGCCCATTCTGATTTCTCTGGCTATTTTTGAAGTTGCTTCAGTAGCTTTTTCTGGAATTTTCTAACAGCCACTGCCAAGGAGAGGTTTGTCTAAAGAGCAGAAACATGAAGTAGACTGTTGTGATTCTTCTCAGGAGACCATGGAGGCCTACCACCCAATATTGTCCATGGAGCAGAAGACAAGCTTTCGGGCCACTGACTGCCTTGGGAAGGATCATGGGTCCTTTTCAGAGTCTCAAGGCTGTTGCCTGCAAATGAATGAATGGGCTTCTTAGCACTCCGGCAATTTGCTGTGAGGGCACCCTCTGTTCATGTGCCGCTCGGTCTCCCAGTATCCTTTAGAGGAGATTATTGTAAGACTTAGAGGATCTCGATCTAGGCAGCAGCAGCTACAGAAAGAAGTCATCACTGCTGGGTGGTCTGCACCTTGTATGTGATCCTACACTGGAAATTCTGCCTGGTTTCTGATGAGGCAAGCACCCTTGTGACCCCATAGACAGCCCACCAGGCCCCGCTGTCCCACAGTTATTGTTAAATGATTACGTAGATGGTTAAATGTCAACAAAGGTTAAGAAAAGTTTTGGAGCTCGGTCTATAGCATGGTTAATTAATAAACATTTCTTACAGTTTTGTTTTCCAACCTAAAATCAAATTTCTGATTTTGCTGGCTGAATGAAAAAATGAAACTCTTAGAGCGAATGAGGTGATGTTTACCCCGTGGCTTATCCTGATTTTGCCACCTAGTAATCTTGAAAATCCCACAGAGTGAACATTCAGGGGGTTCAGAGATGAAGAACCTAGAAGAAAACCCAATGGAAACATAAAGACTTACTGTCCAACACTCGCTGGTGGTACAGATGGTGAGCATAATGATAACCAGGTTTGTGTCTGCCTATACAGTACTAAGTATGTGGTGTGTGTATAAAATTTGATTCAGTCCCTCAAATCACCATGCAAGCTGAATATCATCTTTCCATTTAAAAGAAACAGACTTATGGAGAAGCTCAATGGTGAAGCCAAAAATCCCCCTAGATGCCTGACTGCAAAGTTCAGATCTGTTCCACAGCCTCCCCTCCAAACACTCTGCGATGATTGTCCATGATCGTCTTATGAAGACCAGCTTCAGCATGCAGTTCAATTCTCTTTGACAGAAGCCAGAAAATTTCATGGTGTTTAGAAGTCAATATTATCTTTAGAATTTCAGGAGCCAAACTATCAGCGTGGGGAATTTTTTCATGTCCCTATTATTCTCCAGAGGCAGGTCTTGCCAGCAAGAGGTGTTCATCAAAGCTCAGACGCCGTATTACCCTTTTTCTATCATCCTTCAGGGACATAGAAGGATCTGGACTCAGTGGGACCAGAACTAACTGGGGTAGACAGATGTTGAAAGAGGGCTCCCAGATTTGATCTTCTGGACCTAGGCCTTTCACCTGATGAGCTCTAGATTGCTAGAAGGTAAGATATCTCCAGATGTTATGTTTCAGGTACCTGTCAGATGTGCTTGTATTGGTATCAATATTAAGAAGTAGAAATTAAACAGAAACAAAACAAAACACATACCGCTGATCTATGACCCTCGCCAACCAAGATTATAAATTGGAATCCCATTACAGCTCTTCTACTCTCTGCTCATTGAAAATGTTTTGCATTGTCTAAGTTTTACATCTAAAATTGGAATCATTTTCCTGGAGAAAGACATAACATTACACATTTTTATATTCCTAATAATGTTTTTATGGCAAGTACATAATCCATGAACTGAAGGCAACTTATAATTATGATTTTCAACAGTGACACTTCATTATTTTATTTAGCGAAATCCCATCAATAATGAGTCACATTTCAATTTCTCACTCACAAACAAACACGTCTCTCGAGTATATATTTTGGATAAATTGCATTTAATTTTCTATTAGAAGATTATATTTTTAATCTATAAGAATTCATTAACTCATAGCAGGTGCTAATGTAATTGTGAGCTATCTTGGCATTCTAATACTTTGAAAATTGCATAGATACTGTCTTTAGGTTTATTTTCCGGTTGTAATCTACTACATTGCTTTTCTTTCTAACCTGGAACACATTTTTATGTTAAGGTTCTGCACCTCAGAAAATAGAGGTTGGTAATGAAAATTGTAACACAACATTAGCTGTGGTGTTGTAAATAGCAGTGCTATAAACTTTATCGAGATGGATCTAATGTAAGTACACAAGAAAGGGCTCAAAAGCTTAAGAAGACTTAACTTACCCTATTTGATTTTATCTGCGATTCATTTAGCTGAAGATAAGACAAGTGCAAGCTAATGACCTCCTTTTTTATATATCTAATTTTCAGTTATGCTTCAGTATTATCATATACACTTCTAAATGAGCCATATTCTTCACAGCTAATTGGTGGGGCCAGTGAAGTGGATCAACATGCAATGGTACTTTGTCTTATTCCCAGTTTGAGTCCTTACTGGGTATTTAAGCTGACAATGTGAATGCGGCAAGCTTCCAGATTTCAGCTGTGCTGGCAGCGAAGGCCACTCTGAGAGATGGGCAATATGGCTGTGTGTGTGCCATTCATCAGTGCCCACATTAAAAGGAGAGGGAGAGTGTGTGGTGTTCAACCTTCTGTACCTGGTGTGTATTGCTTTCACGCTGAGGTGCCCTGGGGGAGTGAGGGCTAAAGCTGGTGTATTGTCAAGGTGGCGAAGTCTAGATCTGATGCATTGTCAAGAAGAGAAAGATAGTTTTGCAAAGTGCTTTCACAAATACAGTCTTAGACACACAAACACATATTACAGGTTCCCCACCTCCCCCCACCAAATTTTTGAGTGTCATTCTCATTTCTCTATTTATGTTAGGAGTTTTACTTTTTATAATAATATTATTCACTTATAACCTTACGTAAAAATTGAAGGGTTTAAAATGAGATATCTTTGAAATCAACATTTTTAATTTCAGTATTAATGAATTCATTTGAAACAGGTGTTCCAATCATTTTAGGCATCAGTTAGTTTTATTTTACATTACTTAGAGTTATAGCTCATGTGTTTTAAGACTAACTCCTTGTTGATTAAAACTGAAACGCTTTGTTCACTCACTATGATACTACACAGCCAGGCAGCATTAATGACTTAGCCGTATCATTATCAACCCTTTCCAATTTCATCTATTAAGTACATTGTTCACGTTCTCTACATGGTATGTTTAAAACTTCACTATTTGAAAACGTTTTAACATACTTAAAGATTTCACTTTAGAAATTATTTTTTGCTATCGAATAATGCTTTATGTTTTTCACATGAAATAGAAAATCAAAGTAACACTGTTTTTATTTTTTTAAGTCTCCTTTCACTCTACCTTTAGTACATCTAATATAAATTAGACAAGTAATGAAAAATGTGCCAGCAGGAATCTTCTTTCCTTTGGCATTAATCTCTTAGTTTTAGATGGAAGCATGGCTATTTCTAGCTTCAAGAACACAAATATGTACTAAGAGAAATGAATTATAGACCTGTCAGATTATAGACAGGTTAAAATTCAGTTTAAAAGTGTCCTTTTTTCAATACTCTAGTGTAATTCTCAAAATAAATTAGGAAAAATTAATGACTACAATTAAAATATTAATAATTTGTGTTGCTTTAGGTTTATTTCAAAGGAGATCATCAGTGATTGCAATTTAAAATCACTACAGTACATCTCAACTTATCCTTTAAATTCTCATCTAGAAAATAAATTAATATAGCTGCTAAAAAGGAAGCTTGAGGCTGCCGATTCATATTACCTAAAGAAAAACAACTTCAGTGTTATTTTGGATAATCTTTTATTTTTCTTTCTGTATCAAGACTCTTTCTGCTCTCAGTAGGTATGCATATTGTTTCAGCTTTCCATTTACAAAATAATCCTGGAAGAAATCTCATTGACTTTTAATTTTCATAACTCTTTGTATCAATATTTAACAGAGGTAGGCAATCATTTCCAGGATAGCTAGCCCGGCCTTACATAAAATTAGGCAGGGTAGGAAATTACTTTCATTACTGCCTCTTTCCCCTCTCCTTTCAAAGAGGAAGAAATTAATTCATCTGTTAGGCTACATGTAAAAAAAAAAAATTAGTTCTGATCTTTATATAGTTGTGTAATTTAAATTAGTACCTGATTCTCTAAAGTCCACAATTTAGGACAGAACAGAATCTACTGCAGCAACTAATTAAACACTTACTGTAAGGTTAAGTTTTTCATTAAATCAATAGGCCCCTCGTGTCAGTTACAAAGCCCTAATTACTATGCAGTAAATTTAGATTGAATTTGAATTAAGGACTGATTTCAATCTAACCGCAGCATGTAAATATTGTAAATTACTAGAATTACAGTTCAATAAAATTGAATGGATTTCACTTTAGATAAACCAAATGCAAATGAGAAAAAAAAAAAAAAAAAAAAGACCTGATGAAATTTCTTCCAAACGTCTTGCCAAGAAGCATTACACATCACATATAGGATATTGTTTTGGCAATGAGCATGTCACAGCGCAATAGTTCTACCTCCCTTTAACATGTTTTAATATTTGATTATAGTAAAAATGAATAAATTTAATCTCTCCCGAGTGATCAAGCAAAATGATGGTTAATGTGACCGCTTACTGTGTTGCTTTAGTTTGATGACTGTATTGTTGTGCTAAAGCACAGTATGAAATCAGGTTATCAGGTTATAACTAGCTGGGATAAAATACACACACGCAGGAATGCACACAAGACCTGGGAAGTAACAAAACAAGCTGCGTTCTAAGCCTAAGTCAGATCCTTTAAAGTCAAAAAAGAAAAAGAAAACACAAAACTAAAAATGTACAGACACTAAGCTCTAAGTGGCAAAAAAAAAGAAAACAGTTGAAAGTTTCTGAACCTTTCATTTTGCCTTAAATAAGTATTCTATGCACAAGAAATAAACTAGAAAATCAAGACACAGAAGACAAGCTTTGACAACACAGAAAGCAGAGCTCAGTACTGATTAGAGGTAGGAGGGGGTAAGTTTGCTGATAAAGAACTGCTTGAAACACCTAACAATTTCTGCATAGCCTTTTAAAAGAAAAGTTGGAAAGATTTTTGTAATCAGATAAATCACACAGCCCAGACTGGTGCTGATCAACTTGTATCAACCTTTCTCTTGACTTGGCAAAAAAAGCCAATCAAATATAAAACATCAACACGACATATTTCATACAATCACATCTAAGAAAATTTAAGAAAAAACAATCTATCACCAGAAAAACAATTCACTTGCAATTAAACTTTAAATCAAAATCTTCTTAAAAAGTACCTGTGGTGGAGATAAAGCCCAGGATATTCCACATCTTCTGTTTTAATTCTTAACATTTATTTTGGGAAGACTTGCTCCCAGAATTAATTCTAAGACCTGCAGGTGGGTTTGAAAGAGTTCCACCTTATTACAGCTAAGGATTTAATCCACGGAGTGATTATGATTGTTTCTGCTTTCCTTTCTGATGAGGTTCACTCAATTAGCATCATAGTGTGAATGAAGTCCTATTTGTGACAACAAATGGTAAAATTATACTTCTCACTGCAGATAAGTGTCACAGCGGTCTCAAGCTGTAAAAATAGTAATTAAAAAAAAAAATACCTTTCCGAAAGCAATATTAACTGGCAAAACAGATACAGTTTCTGGACCATTCACTCTGAAATTAGCAGGGAATATTTGTCCAGACTCAACCTGATGGTTCATATTAAGTCTTTCCAGCATAAGCCCCCAAATTCTCTTTATACTATGTCAAAGAAGAAATTCAGACTTAGTCACTCACAGTCGTATTTTTATAAAATTCTAATGTTTTTGTGCCTGAAAAGGGCAATTTTATACACCCAAAATAGTGACAATCATTTTTAGCATACAAATTACTCTGTATCTTTGGTACAAAAAGTGGATTGTTTATAACATCATATGTCAGGAAGAATCATCGCTTTTGAATGGCCTTTGCCTTTCATCCATTTTACTTATGTCTGATTCTTTGAGATTTTAGTCAATAGATGGGAATATAATTAAAGGATGGTAAATTTTACAGACATATAAAATAAAAGGTTGGTAAAATACAGAGACACAAAACGTCCAACAGATCTTACAGAAACTACTTGGTAAAAGCTCAGGTAACAAAAAAACAAAGAAGAGACTATCTTTCATGTTCCTAAGGGAGCCTTTTTTTGGGAAGGTGAAAGAAACTTTTTATGCCATCATCAACAAAGTATCTATTTGATGCTTCATCTTCAGTGAATATATAAAAAAAAGAAAACAGACCAATGCCTCACACTTATGAATGCACAATATGAAGCAAACACACTTTCTTCCCAGCAAGTCTGTTGCCAATACCTATGCATTTGGAAACTGCAATCATACGTACTCACTTTTTTAAGAGTTTAATGATGAGGATGAACAAAATAAGCACTTGGACCACAGTGAAACAACAGTGGAAACCAAGTTTGCATAAATGACAAAATACAGGATATGGAAGTTAAAGCAAACAGTGCTTAATGCTGGTGAATTAAGTGACAGGAGGGAGGAAACACGTGGAGAACAATTTTCAGGCTAGTTGTAGAAAGGAGAAACTTGCTTGCTTTTTGAAAGGAATCCTTTACAAGTTTTCCCTCTAATGAGAAGGCAGTCAACTTGACTTTCCTGAGGACTGATTATCAATCAATACTTCTGAGTTGCTTTGATGTTCAACTCTATCTGAGCAAGCCTGATAGCTTTTCACTGCTAACTAACATCCTAATAAAGAACCAAATCTGAAACACTGTGACCCGGCAGCACGGCTTCTAGAGATCTGTATTTTAGACATTTCGGGAAGAAGGTATGAACATAAAGATCAAATTCATTATAAGAATGATGATCGCTAACCTTTATTGAGCGCTTCCACTGTACTAGACATATAAAATGATGATCTCTCTTTTCGTACATGAACAGACTGAGGTTTAAAAGAGGAGAAATGTGCCCAACGCCTCACAGAGAGTTGGGAGTACAGCTGGAGTTCTGTGTAGGCTGCTGGAATAAATTAGTCACTATGAGTACAAATTCTAGAGCCAGATGGCCTGGATTTGCTGCTTTCTGCTTATGTTACTTTATTCAAGTTAATTAACCTCTCTGTGCCTTTAGTCTCATCTCTGTAAGAACTGAGATAATAATAAATACTCCTTGGGCTTGTTGAAGATAAGAACAGGTGACAGCAAATATTCACACCAATTCCTTCCCTCAATGCATAAAATATATTTATCTGAACATAGCTGGGATAGGGAGGGTATTATAAACAACTCAAATACCCTCCAGTGTGGATGTCCATATGAATGGAAAGTATGAAACCTTAAAAAAAGAGAGATTTATATGGACTGTCACATTAAGTGGTATATTTCTAGGAAAAAGAGCCTGGAGGAGGAGCACTGGCTGTTTATAGATGTTATCAACTGATGAGGGGAGATGCTGGTGGTGGGAAGTTTGACTTTTTTATTTGGTACATTTCTGTATTGTGTGAATGTGTTATAGGTAGATTATGCTACTTCTGATATTTGTGTTAAAGCAATAAAGATGATTTAAAAAGCCATCTTTATTGCTTTAACATAAATAAAGCAATGCTTATGCATTAAATAAATACAGTTTATTTAAATTTAAAGCATAAATATTGCTTTATGTTTTAAATGAAGAAAAAGGTAAAAATATTCTTTGATTTTTATTTTTCTCTCATAAAACTCTTAATTGCAAAATTCATCAACTTTATCCTGAACTAGCTATATGTTCATTGAACTATTTAATGTTGATTTCTTACAGAGAATTGTTGAGATGGTTTTATTCCATTAGTTTAATGACACATAGCTTAAAAAAAAAAAAACTCCAGTACTATATATTTTTTCTCAGTTTTGAATCCTTATTTCCCTTATCTTTTATCCTTGAGATAATGTTGCTGACACTTATCAATCTTGGTCATTAATATTTGCATAAACCTCTTATTTAACTTTTAAACCCCAAATTTTGGGAACTTATTAATTTTGGCAGAAAGAAACAAAAGTAGGGGCCATCTAAGTCAGACAACCAACTCATTAACAGTGGACATTTATTCTAGAATAACATCACCAACTCATTCATAAATAAAATGTCCTCTTTATGTATATTATAATGATATGGCCTGCATGAAAATGTCCCTATACACTTAAATTAACACTGAATTTTATGTTTGGTTAATGTTCAATATTGATAATAAATATCCATAAAATATGAATCTATCTCTCAATTTAATGGTTGATTTTAATCTTCCCCAATTTAAATAGAGTTTATTAAACACACTTTGTTTCCATTACTGATAAAGAAACACATATATGAGCCTGTACTCCCAACCTCACACTTTTTGTGACTTGCTACACAAGCAGCTTTTCCAGGTCCCAATCTGAATAAACAAAACATGCTATGTGTTTTTATTTTGTATGGATACTAGAGAGGGCAACAGAAACAGTTTAAATAAATGTGTTAGGTTTCTTAGCAATTCAATTATTAAAAATTGATCTGGGTTTCTGTGTAGGATAATCATGGATAAATAATTAGCCCTGTAAGAATACTGGAATTAGCTGTAACTTAATTTTATTTGTATGATCACTAAGTGAAATGTAAATAAATATTATTGGTCACTGTGATTTCTAGGTAATAGTTGAAACTGGGTGCAATGGTACAGAGGTTAACATCTTACACAGGACTTTCAAAATATTCTCTCTCCCCTTTAACTTCACACCTACACTAGGAGCTGAGTTACAGAAGTTTTATTATTTTTACTTTAGAGCTGAAGGAACTGAACTTATACCCTGAAATGGCAATGTTTTGTACCATTTTAAGTCTGTTCAGAAAAAGGAAAAAATGCATACAGTATATACAGAAAACAGATCAGAAAATATCTACTAAGTGTCAACAAAGTAGGATAAATCATGATTTCATGTTAAATGGGTCCTATTACATTTTTCCACACAGCACCATAATGCCTCCCTGTTTCATAAGTGAGAGAGATGACATTTCTGAGAGTGGAACAGAGGGCCATGTTTACAAGAGAAAGAAAGACTGGAGGGGTAGACAGACAGACAGCTCTGGTACTAAACTCATTTTGTTGAAAGAAAGGTTTTTTAATTCCTTCCAGCAAAGACTACAGGGTTTTGCTCTAGAATCCGGCTCCAAACCCTACAAGTAATTTGTTATTTGGTTTGTGATGTGAAGTCCACTGAAGCATTAGGTTCTGCAAGAAACGCTCAGTATTAAGTCTAAGCCTTCTGTGATGCTTCTACCAAGGAGGGAATTATCTACCTTTCCAATTAGCATTTTGCAAGGTGTTCATAATGGTTATCTCACATGATATTTGAAAATGTCACTGTTGAAAATAACCACATGAAATTAAAAGTTAATATTAGGAATACATGTTAAAAACAATTTAAAAATTGACCTCATTAATTGGATAGCAGACAACACAGAGTTCATTTATTTAGAGTGGTCTCTGCCATGGGGTCAGATTCTGAATCCCTGCCATTTTGTCATTTCCCTCTCCTACATGCAAAATCCAGAAAACAGAAACTTGCATAAGGATGTACAGGACATTACTTATTTATATGTAAAACCTTTATTCTATTTTGTTATTTTAGATTAAATCCCGTTTCAATTCTATTCTCTCAGGGAAGCATTAACAGTTTGAGCTCAGCGTGAAAACCATCAAACACTTGAGCTGAAATTTAGATTGGGCAATTTTGTCTGGTGAAGTAGAAAAGGACATGTGGAATGGCAGGGAACAGAATGGCTTCTGGAAAGGCAGATGTTTTAATAACGTGTCATCAAGTGGGAGCTTCAGATATCTAAATTTAAATCTCTTGATATATTTAAGGAAGTATGCGGAAGAGAAAGGATGCTCTTTTACGGCGAGAATGAATAAACCCATCTGTCTTCTGGAAATGGCTAGTGCATATTTAAAAGCAATGATTAAATTAAAAAAACAAAAAAAAACTATTATAACCTGAAGTTTGCATAGAGGGTGGACAGCATGGAAGTTTGGGGATTTGTGGTCTTTTTTGTTGCCCAGACAACATGGGACAGTAGGGGTATAATCATGTTGTATGTCTATTAGCCAGCAAAGAGAAATAGCACAATTACAAAAGAAATTCTGTGTCCACTTAAAGATGACATTTTAATGAGAGATCATACTAATACATGTCTTTAAGTTTTTGTGTTTATAGCTTTTTCAGAAGGAACTAGTAAGGGTATTATCATACCCTATGATAATGTTACATTAGAATAAACTCCAAGCTTGTAGCACATTTGCATTTTATGGACTGATTTTCATGAGCAAAACTATAATTGTTGCTTTTCGAAGAGAATGGCTACACATAAAGTCCCTATAGTCTCCCAGTATGCTCATTTATAAGCTCTGTTCCATTAAGGATAATTGAAATATTTGCCACTAGCATTTAATTGATATGATTATAATTTTTATGGAATGTTTGAAGACAACTTTTAATATAATCCAGTCCATTTCTCATGTGCAAGAGTGAACTGCAAATATTTTTCCATCATTAATGATTTAGACTATCCTCTTTTCTGCGAAGGGCAGAGGAATGATTAGGCTGGTAAAAAAAAAAAATCCCACAGCCGACACTCAAAATATGTAAAACCGAACTTGTGGACTCCTGTTTTCCTCCTTATGTGTGCTCACAGGGTTCAGAATGAATAAATACATTTGAGTAATTGGAAACGTCATTAGCGACAATGAATCACACCCAGATACTTATGCTCCAATGCTTTCCAATTAGTTGCAGCCGAATTTTTTGTTGTTGTTGCTGCCAGCAATTTGGTGACTGAAGGTTTCAAGCTCTAAGAAAATTATTTTGCACATAAAAGACAACTCTCTTTAAAACAAAGTCTTTATCCGGGAACAGAACTCAGGTTATATTTTGGGTGGCCTTGAATATTTGACAATAAAATTTTTTTAGATAGCTATGGTATATATGGGTCTTTCTGTTTGTATCCCAAATATTTTATCAGAAAAAATACACAAAAACGTCACCCAATCTATTTTGAATGTTTCCTGAACTTTCAGGTATAAAATACACAAGTGAGATAGAAACAGAGTTTGCAAGTGTCTGTTAGTAAGTCAGCGAGAAGAAGGAAATTTAAAGAAAAGAAAAAATAATAATGGAAGTATAAATATTGAAACAGGAAGGCGTCTCAAAAGTTCACTTATTCAAACCCCAATTTTCAGGCCTTTTTCTCTAATCAAGTTCTTACTTGAAGTAGCCCGAAATGGCAACCCACTCCAGTGTTCTTGCCTGGAGAATCCCAGGGACAGGGGAGCCTGATGGGCTGCCGTCTATGGAGTCACACAGAGTCAGACATGACTGAAGCGACTTAGCAGCAGCAGCAGATCACTGAAGAATTTGGGGATTTGTTGAGGGCCCAGAACTAGTGAGTGGTGGAAGAAAATATAATGACACATAACAGAGAATTTAACTAATATTTAAGTAATTCAATGGATGAATGAATGAATGAATGACCAAATTAGTTAGGTCTTTGTGTTTTCTCTTGGGAAAATTACTTAAAACCTCTGCTAGCCAGTTTCCTGGTTGGTAAAATGAGGCAAATAATCCAGAAGGCTCTGCAGCTCTTCAGATCAATGGGATAAGGCAGGAATCCCACGTGTGTGCCTTTTCAGGCATTGTACACACATGAGCTAGTATGATGACTGTACACATATAAGCTCTTATCATTATTGTTCTTTTTTGTGGAAATGAGTATCAAAGTCCCAGCCAGAGACACATACATCTAAGATAGAAAGGGCTTTCTTCTACTTAACCACGTGAAGAGAAGAGGTAATTGATGCGGCAGAAACCTTGACTGTCGCCATCACCAGCACATTCAAAACCTTTACGGGTACATTCTTTGAGAAAGTGTAACAGATAGTTCTCTAAAATGAATTGCACATTCTTTTAAGTTTAGCACATAATTCTCTCTTACCTCTCTTGAATAGGATGCATACTTTAAGATTATATGCTGTGCAGGGGGAAAGTAACAGTTTTCCAACCCCCAGGCCCTCAACCCTGCAGAACAGGGATCAGAGAACTTCCAAAAGCTGTGACTATTTCTTTTCCAGATGTTACTTTCAGGGTCAAAGTCACTCACTGAATATATTTATCACATCCTAAAATTTACCAGTCATAATTTGAACGCAATTGCTTGTCTACAGCTCATGGGAAGAAGAAATATACAGAAAATTCCCAATAATCCTTTATCGCCAAGTGTCCCCGAAAAACAGGCTCCAGAGTGGGCTGTGACTTCACTCCGAGCCAGCCTGAGTAACATCCAGCCCACTTATCTAGCATTTCAATTTAATATTCGTTGTGCTAGGGTTGCCTATATTATCAATGTCAAAAAACTAAAAAGTCTTATCTTTAACTTTCATTCCAGGGCTTCAAAAGAGCTTTGAATTTGCATCTTACTCTAGGGAAGATGTAGCTTAAAAACATTTTTGCCCAGCTTGCTCCATTAATTTCTGAGGAAAATGCACCTACTGCTGTGAATATGACAGTTCTCAACCTTGGTGTTTTCACAGGATGTCCCTCCCCAGGGAACAGGCTGCACCATCTTGCCTTCCCCGCTGGAACCGCACGCCTGCTGGGTAATCAGCTTCGTGGGCTGCAGGGGGGGACCTCAGCTGGATGAAACCTGTGCACCATGCCAGAGCCCAGGAAAAGGAGAATATCAAGCTTTGGGGGCAGAAATACATTTCAGGTGATCACCTACATTCAGAGTGAAGGATAATTTGCCAATGCCTCCACTGGCTTGATTATTAGTGGCACTTAGTCTCTTTTTTTATGTACTAGAAAGCTTTAACTTAAGATAATTGTCATCATACCCATCAAATATGTCCCCCCAATTACTTCCATTGAGTCAGGAACAAAATTCATTTTGTAATGATTATCTGACTCAGGTAGAGCCCATTTTCTATAACTCTAGGCTGAAGCCAGAGACAAGGGCACAAAAAGGATTATTTTCAGCAGTTTCCAGCCCAGCTAAATCAGCAGATAATGGCATCTCTGATGCAGAGTGATTCTGACCTAAAACCCCTCTCATTGTTAATGTGTCTCACATCTCAAATATGCCATAGAGGCAAAAATATTCCATAGACATCTCCAGTGTTTTCCGAGAGCAAAAGAACAGGGTTAGGAATTTCTGATTTTCACCCTTTCAGCCAATTAAAAGCAATTGCTCAATAAAAAAAAACCTGGAACTTTGTTCCTTTCTTCACACATTTTCCTGTGGAAGAGCATCAGCTAATAAACACAGAATTCATCTGCATGCCTTTGTTACCTTGTTATATCCTAGAGTTCTACAGAAACCAAATAAAGACACCAAACAAAAATTCTAAATGCTCTAACAACAGGCAGGATAGAGGCTGCCACCACTGATATTAGAGCTTATTCAGAGATGCTCAGGTGCCCATTTCATTGCCAAACTCCCAGAGAGTAGATTAGGCTTTGGTACCTAGACACATTTACATCTAAACAAATCATATAAATCTCATATAACAATAGAGATAGGTGTATTATTTCTTGTCTTTTGATGATTACATTGGTATTCATTTTAAGAAATTTATTACACAATCATTTGTTTTGAAACTGTGTTTTTCAAACTTGAAGTCTATGGGCAGGGCTGTATGTGGAAGATTTCACAGTAAGGCAGGGGCCACAGAACACGCTGTTTCTGATCCGCATAGAGTAACTCCAGATCTATCTGCTTTGCACCCTGGAGTTCCACGTAAGGAAAAAAAAGCTGAAGAACATTAGACAGAAAGATGGAACCTTTCATGATTGCATTTGGACTAGGGCAAGGAGGAGCCACTCAATATATATGCACCGGATGGATGAATATGTGGCATGTCTATGGGATCTTTGTCATAAAATCATCTTCTAGTCTTTCACAGTATATGAGTATTAACTGGCAACATGTATTTATGTGCTATACATTAAAAGTTGAACCTATCAATATAGTGCTGTTATATATACTTAGGCACAAATGTGGGCTTCCCAGGTGGCCCTAGTGGTAAAGAACCCTCCTGCTAATGCAGGAGACGTAAGAGACTCAGGTTCAATTCCTGGGTGGGGAAGATCCCCTGGAGGAGGGCATGGCAGCCCACTCTAGTATTCTTGCCTGGAGAACTCCCATGGACAGAGGAGTCTGGCAGGTTATGGTCCATAGGGTCGCAAAGAGTTGGACATGACTGAAGGGACAGTAGGTTAAGTATTTGTATAGATACATATAACTATATAATTACAGTTGCAATAATGCCTAAATGATAAGAAAGTTAAGTTGAAAATGAATGAGTAGGCATGTCTTGTCCCATTAGTGAATCTCAGCCACGATGGTCCAAATCTATTCAGAAATACTGTTTTTGTTACTCAAGTACCCAGGCCCGATCCATGCTGTGGGAAACATCTATATTCATAAGCTGATGGATCTTTGCATTTATGTGAAGTTTTGTTCATTACAGGCTCTTCTGCATTAATTTTGATTTTAAAAATGACTTCAATAAAATATTGTTGATCTCAATTCCTCAATCTTTGGCACCTGCCCTTTATGTTTCATGCCTGATTCAAGAGCCTTCATTATAAGCAGGATTAAGCAAAATTATGTGTAGATAGGCAAAATCCAAAATCAAAACCAGTAACCAGGCTTTGTGTAGGCACTATTCTAAAATGTATTAACTCACCCAATTCTCGTAAAAGTCTGTGAAAGAGGTATTATTATCTCCATTTTTCTGCAGGGAAACTGAGGCACACAGAGTGTAGGTAACTTCTTAGGATGTAACAATAAACAGGCTTGACAGCCCAGATTCAACCCAGGCGGGCTATTCCAGGGCCCATGCTGTTAGCCATTAGGTTGCACTGCTACTCAAAACACAATGAAACAACCAACAAAAAACAAGAAAATAACTGCTCCAAGCCAAAACCTCCAAGAGTAAGAATATATCTACACTTATCCATTCGCATTCACTAGCTGGAGAATTCCCAGCCCCCCACCCCAAGACTCTAGCGGTAACCTCTCCTCTATGTGCAGGAACTACGCCCTCATCAGTAGCTGTGCTGGCCTTCTCATCTATGCAGGGGCCTGGAAATAGGTTCTGTGGCAAGGGTACTCTCTGGCACCCCTCTATCCTGCTCTCTCTTCTCTGTTAAACTGACTCTGTGTTGCATGTTGAACAAAGGAAAACATCCTTTCTGCTGTGGGTGTCATTCTTTGCATACTGAAAAACCAGGGCCCCACGTTTTTCAGTCAGTTGACTTTGTTAGGTGGTCCCTTCCACCTTCTGCCGTAATGCTATTACCCCATCAGGCCTCCAGTTCCCAACTCCACCTTCATGTCTAAAGCACTTGTACCCCAGCCTTCCACCTCCTCTTATGATTCAGTGACTATGAAGGTAAATGAACCAATCCTAGAGCACATCACGTTTTGGATAGATGCTGGGCAGGTGGCCAAGGGCCTCCTATATCCAAAATCATTTAGGGTTTAGAGGATACCTCCTCCTATAAAGGCTTGAAGAGGAGTGAGATTAAGGGGCTTTAAAAAAACAACCCTAGCATCTAGGATTCCACAAATCCATTTTTGCAAACTTTGAACCCAAATTCAAAGTTTGGTGGGTTTCATTCTTTCTTTATGGTCTTAACCACCCACGTGCGTTCTCAGTCAAGTCTGACTCTTTTCAACTGTGGACTGTAGCCCACCAGGTTCCTCTGCCCACGGGATTTCCCACAGAAGAATACTGAAGTGGGTTGCCATTTCCTCCTCTGGAGGATCTTCCTGACCCAGGGATTGAACCCATGTCTCCTGGAGCTCCTGCATTGGCAGGCTGATTCTTTACCACTGAGGCACATGGGAAGGTCCTAACTTCCCCAGAGCTGCACTGAAGTGCCACCCAGCAGCCCTTACAATGATCAGTTCTGCAGCTGAAGGGAAGAGTGGATTCCTGCAGTTCCTGAATCTTCCTACAGACAGTGACTACATAACACTCTAATGGAAATACTAAAAGAGTCATGTTAACAAATGTCAATAAATCAATCAATAATAAAATAAAAAATAAACTGTGATATTCTCAGACATAGCAGACATACAATTTGAATTTTGAATTGAATTATCCATTTATCTATAGTGGCTTCCTGTATTGCTTGAATTTATGTACTTAAACTATGAGAAACCTAGATTCTAGTTACTCTTACCTTTTTCTTTTTTTAAGATACTATTTTCATTAATTGTTTAAAAAGACACATTTAGTTCTTTAATGCATTTTGAGTTTATTTTTGTGGATGGTGTAGGAGGTGTTCTAATTTCATTTCTTTACACATAGTTGACCAGTTTTCCCAGTACAACTTGTTGAAGAGACAGTTTTTTCTCCATTGTATGTTTTTGCCTCCTTTGTCAAAGATAAGGTGACCATAGGTTGTGAATTTATCTTCAGGCTATCTTCTTCCATTGATCTATATTTCTGTTTTTGTGTCAATACCATACGATCTTTATGACTGTAGCTTTGTAGTGTAGTCTGAAGTCAGGAAGGCAGATTCCTTCAGTTTCATTCTTCTTTCTCAAGATTGCTTTGGCAATTGGGGTCTTCTGTGATTCCATACAAATTGTGAAATTATTTGGTCTAATTCTGGGAAAAATACCATAGTCAGTGTGATAGGGATTGCATTGAATCTCTAGATTGCTTTGGGTAGTATAGCCATTTTCACTATATTGATTCTTCCAATCTAAGAACATGGTATATCTTTCCATCAGTTTGTGTCATCAAAGATTTGATTTCTGCGTATGGGTCTTTTGTGTCTTTAGGTAAATTTATTCATAAGTATTTTATTCTTTTTGTTGTAATGGTGAATGGGTTCGTTTCCTTATTTTCTCTTTCTGATTTTTCATTGTTAGTGTATAGGAATGCAAGGGGTTTCTGTATATTAATTTTATATCCTGTGATTTTACTATCATTGATCAGAAGAATGAAATTAGAATACCTCAAGAGACTCAAAATGGATTAAAGACCTAAATATAGGACCAGAAACTATAAAACTCTTAGAGGAAAACATAGGCAGAACACTCTCTGACATAAACCACAGCAAGATCTTCTATGACCCATTTCTTAGAATAATGGAAATAAAAACAAAAATAAATGTGACTGAATTAAGTTTAAAAGCTTTTGCACAATGAAAGAAACTATAAGCAAGGTGAAAAGGTAACCCTCAGAATGGAAGAAATTAATAACAAACAAAACAACTGACAAAGAATTAATCTCCAAAATATACAAGCAGCTCATGCAGCTCAATACCAGAAAAACAAACAACCCAATCAAAAAGTGGGCAGAAGACCTAAACAGACATTTCTCCAAAGAAGAGATACAGATGGCTAATAAACACATGAAAAAATTCTATGAGAGAAATGCAGATCTAAACTATAATGGGGTATCAATTCACACCAGTCAGAATGGCCATCATTAAAAAATCTACAAACAATAAATGCTGGAGAGGGTGAGGGGAAAAGGAACCCTCATATACTGTTGGTAGGAATATAAATTTATACAGTCACTATGGAGAACAGTGTGGAGATTCTTTAAAAAACTAGGAATAAAATTACCATATGACCTAGTAATCCCAGTGCTAGGCTTATACCCTGAGGAAACCAGAATTGAAAAAAGATATCTCAATGTTCATTGTAGCACTATTTACAATGGCTAGATGTCATTCAACAGATGAATGGATAAGGAAGCTGTGGTATTTATACACAATGGAATATTACTTAGCTATAAAAAGGAATGCATTTGAGTCAGTTCTAATAAGGTTGATGAACCTAGAATCTATTATACAGAGTGAAGTAAATATACTAAAGACAGATAAAGACAAATATTATATATTAACACAAACATACACACATACATACATGTGGAACCTAGAAAGACAGTACTGATGATTCTACTTATAGGGCAGCAAAGGAGATAGACATTTTGGACACAGTGGGGGAAGGACAGGGTCAGATGATATGAAAGAACCACATTGAAACATATACATCACCACATGGAAAATAGATAGCCAGTGGGAGTTTGATATATGATACAGGGAACCCAAAAGCCAGTACTCTATGACAACCCAGAGGGGTAGGATGGGTAGAGCTACAGGAGGGAGGTTCAAGAGGAAGAAGATATATGTATACCTAATGCTGATTCATGTTGATGTTTGGCAAAAACCATTACAAAACTGTAAAGTAATTATCCTCTAATTTAAAAACAATTTAAAAAGATACATTGCTGTGCATATCTTAATATTAACCAACAGAAAAATCAATATCCAATGCTTGTACTTTATTTCTCATTAGTCAGGGCTAATGGAATTTTTATAAGATTATACACAGTTTTGTTTTGTTTTTAACTAAGCAAATTATCAAATAAATAAAAAACTCAATTATGTCAAAATATATGATTGGAACTGGGGAAAATGAAAATAAATTCATTATTTCATGTCAAGATGTAAAATTAGCAGTATTTAATAAAACTTTTCACCATCTAACCTGTAGTGTTGATACTTGGAAATCATTCCAGTTCTACAGTTTGGTTTTCTAAGCCAATTACTGTAAGGAATTAAAGAAGGTTAAAAGTACTAGCAAATACTTTTAGGAAATAGTATTACTCTGGGCTGATTAATTTTGATGTATTTCTAAAGAAAGCAAGGTAAAGCAAGTTTAAATTCAAGATCTTTGACAGAGGAAATACTTGGTATTTAACCATAAAACGGAAATTGAGGGACAGAGAGCTTCACTAGACTTCCATTACTGTGAGCTCATATGCTTCCATTGCTGTAGGAGATAATGGATTTAGGGAACACATTATTTGAGATGGGGAGGGAAGCTTGCCATTGAGGAACCTTATAAGGTCAATTTGAACACCTAGGACCCCTTCTTATATTGACAAAAAAAAAAAAAAAAAAAACTGTGCTTCAAGATTAAAAGCAGCTTATCATCAAGTTTCTGATATGAAACAAATACACCAGTTATATATTTTAGTTTGTTATAAAGGCTGAAAAAAATTTTTAAAGAGAACTTTAGGGGAAAAAAGTTTAAAAATACCTCTTCTTCAAAATTCATCCTCTGGATAGATCCTGCAAATTGAAAATGACCAATCATACTTTAAAATAATTTCCTTCTATATAAGTTTCAAATTCCTGCCTTGATCTTGAAATAATTTATTTTAGCCATTAGTAAATAGGATACTTCCTCCTGAATACTTTGTAATCTTTCACAGTGTAAGCCACTTTTCATTTTTATCAATTAGTAAATCTGGCACTATGAATTGGCAGAAAGAAAACACAGTCCCATGTTGAGAAGAGAAACATTTCACTACCCCATGTGCTATGTTCTGAGATGAATCAGATGTCCTTGGGTGATACCGTGTGCCGTGCACAATAATTAGACTTAATGATAAAATATCATGGAGGTTTTTTGTATTATACTTGTGACTCTGGGGTTGTGATTAAATATTATTTTAAAGGTATAACTGTAAAGATAGCAAGTCCCAGGCATAAAATTTTACCAAAGTATAATTTTAAGAACTTGTTCATGTTTGGGTGAGAATTAATACAATTAATAGAAAATATGTAAAATGCTGTAATTTTAAATAGCAGAAAAAGAACCAGACTAATTAGTTTTTCACTTAATTATTCACAACAGCATTCTTGAAGTGGTATTTCGTGATATTCATGTAAGAGCACAGACATTTAGAAATGGCTCACAATTTTTCTGTCAGCTTTACTGTTCTAGCCATGAACGGAGACTTACTACTCTTAACTCTAATGTTATTCAAAACTGTATCCGGATCTAATTTCTGAGGATAAAAATATGCAAGTATTCTTTAAAATAAAATTTCAATGAACAAATATGTTGAAAGCTGACTGATTATAAATAAGCTACATTTCTTCCCAAATAACAACATTACAAGATATTTGGGCCAAAGTTAGAGCATTGTTTTCTAATGGCCATAAAACTTCTTAAATGTAGAAGTGATCATAAGTTATATTATATATATATGGAGGAAAAAAAGAGGAGTAATTCTATGTATGAGGCTAGAATGTTACATATTTCAGTTCAAATACAAGCAAAATCATATAGTACTACTATGCAACTAAGTATAACATCACTGCAAGCCTAAATTTATGATACACCCAGAGTAAACCAATGAAAAAAGTTTGCGTGACAGTTTAGAATTACAATAGAACCATTTGACAAAAAAAAAAAAAAAAACATTTTAGCTCTTTGAATCCAAAACCCATAGATCTACCGTTCATTAATTTTATAAAAATAGTGACCAAGTGATGTACAGACTGAAAGAAATTCTGACATCCCATTTAACATCTGAGACTTAAAAACTGATCTACCAAAAAGAAATAAAAGGCAAATTTACATAGGGGACAAATAGGTGTGGTGGAATCAAGAGAGGTTAGTAAAATAGCAATATTTCCAAAAGCTGTATTTGTAAGGAAAGCTGAGGATACCATGCGAAAAGCATGTTAAATCAGCGAGTGCAAAGGCAAAATGCTGGCAAAAATAAAATGCATATAAGAAGCTGAAATTTAGGTTGGAAGGATAAAAAGATAGGCATTCACATCAGGGGCTTGGCAGCAATATAGAGTGAGAAACAGAGCTCTAGGCTTCATTTGTCTGCTCTGGATCTTAGGCATAGTAGCCCAAGAAAAATTCTAGTTTCTACACTAATGTGTCAAACTACACAAATGTAGTTGTTAAAGTGAGCAAAAGAACCAAAACGAGAGAGGTTGAAGAGAGCCCTACATAGATGGTGACCAAACACACAAGATCAGTTGTGGTTCAAACTGACTGGAATTCCCAAATGCGGATGATTCATACTGAACTAGAAATTGCTCTGTGTGCCCTTGACTGTGTGAAATAAAATGCAGATAATCTGAGCACATATGCAATAAATACAGACAAGACGTAAAAAAGAGATCAAGGGAGGGAGGGGATAAAACTAGTGGATTTACAAAGGAAGTACTTTGTCTTTTTTTTTTTTTCTTAATTTTACATTACAGTTGCTTAACTAAGTGTGATGGAATAGAGCCAAATAGTGTTATTGTTTGTTAACTTCAAGTTATTTACTCTAACAAATCTTTAAAGTACATAATATAGGATTGATCCTGTTTCTTGAATATGGTAGCAGTATCAAAAATAAGAGTATTATCATTCAGTGACACAGATATTACTAACTTTTCCTTTTTTTCTGTTCTAAAAAAAAAAAACTCACTGTATCACAAATATTTGAAAAATAAAGATCAATGTCAATGAGTCTTCAACTCTTATTTATTTCTTGCTGTACCACCCTGGTCCTTTTGATTCAGGTCCTGGATTTACAATTTCTCTTATAAGTGTCACCTGAAGAATATTCCCACAATCCTTCACTCATGCAGTCTTAAATATTTTTTAGTAGGAAGGTATTTTGCAACCTGGAGTGTTTTTTTAATCCAGTTAAATTATTTTTCATACTCCATTACTTTTTTTTTATCCATTGAAAGGAGATAATAAATGCAATAGACATCATTCGTAGCACATTTGTGATTCTAGAAATTTATACCTTGTGTAAGATGGAACTGAGCAAACTCTGAGAGATAGTGAAGGACAGGGAAACCTGGAATGCTGCTTCATGGGATCACTGAGAGTCGGACACGACTGAGTCACTGAACAGCAACTAAAAGATGGAAACGTAACTCTATACCATTAAAAATATTGCTAGTTGCCCGTTGTCAAGTAGAATAAAGTTCTAAATTTTTAACTAAAGAAGGCTGAAGGAAAACTCTGACTATATCTAGTTTATTCAGATACAGGGACATTATTATCTTTTCCTAAGATCTAAGACAACACCAATTAAATACTTTGAGAGATGCAGCAAGGAGCTCCTACCACATGAGTAAGGATATCACAAAAGACTTGCATAGAATAAAGGCATTGTGCTAACACGCTCAACTTTTCCGTGATTAAAAACTAGAAAAAAATTGGAGAGGAATATTACACTTCAACCTGTAAAGATTTGGGGGCTGTTATTTCACATTTCAAGCAGTTGTTTCCCTAAACATCAACGTTAAAAAGTATAATATCATGTTCAGTCTCAAGCATGAAATCAGAAAGCCACATCAAATGCATAAACTGCATAACTGTAGTTTTGTTTTTCTTTGTAGGGTTTGTTTTTCTCATCTAAAACAAGTGAAATGACTTTAAACCGCTTACATAGTCATTGCAATCTGACTGCAATGTGTTCTTTCTTCTACCTTCCCAAGGATTTCTGGTGTTAAAATAATGGATTCACAAGGAATAAACTGCATACACACAATCAGTTCCTGAAAAGTGTAGGCGGCTCATGCAGCATGGTGCGATCACACTGTAGCATACAGTTTTCTTACAACAGTGCCCTTAAATTCCATGAGACTCAGCCTTCTTACATGGCACGGGCCTCCCGCTGGCTAAGCGGATGTCAAGAACATGACTGCTTGGAGTAAGTCATGGCATGTAGGCTGTCTCTGATTCACCATTTAAAAGTCAAGTATGGAATCAGTTGGGGAGTTGATACCAAGGCATTTTAGAAGGGAAAAACGTCATTCCCCCAAAAAAGCAAGAGGCCCAGTGTCACAGGAGGACTTAAGTCCGTCTTCTGTGGCTCAGTCTTCCACTCTGTGATGTGATGTGTACTTCTAGTTATTTCTCATCTAAACCTGCCCCCTTTTGGTGCCCAATGAAAATGCCCATGGTAGCGGAAAGTGAAGCTTCAGGACTATTCTGAGTATTCTGAGGTTCTTGGATGTGTCAATCCTGCTAACCATTTAAATACGTGTCTATAAAATCTTACTTTTTAAAGCACAAATTTTATAGAGTGTACAATTCTGTTGGAAAATAAATACAGCATATATAAATGTATGTATTCATACACCTTAAAATTTATTTATTTGAGGGAGTGTGGATTCATCTGTGTTATCTCCTTGGAATGATATTTTTAGATAAGAGAAGCTTAAGAAGAGCTGATAAGAGATACTGTCTAACTTGCATCATAAAGAAGGCTGAATGCCGAAGAACTGATACTCTTGAACTGTGGTGCTGGAGAAGCCCTTGAGAGTCCGTTGGACTGCAAGGAGAGCAAACAAATCAATCCAAAAAGAAACCAACCCTAATTATTCACTGGAAGGACTGATGCTGAAGCTGAAGCTCTAACATTTTGGCCACCAGATGCAAAGAACTGACTCATCGGAAAAGACCCTGATGCTGGGAAAGATTGATGGCAGGAGGAGAAGTGGGGAACAGAGGATGAGATGGTTGGATGGCATTACCAACTCAATGGACATGAATCTGAGCAAACTCCAGGAGACCGTGAAGAACAGGGAATCCTGAGTGCTGTAGTCCATGGGGTTGCTGTCGGACACAACTTAGCGAATGAACAGCAAGATGTCTATGTAGGGGTGCTCTTTGCTTTTTTACAATCCTGGGCAACAAAATGCTCAGTTGATCACCATCTGAGGAATGCCTTAGTCAGTTTATGTATCTAAGTGAAAAACTAATTTGTAATAAGTATATGAATTGACCCAGCTTGTCTTAAGTTTTCTTTTTCTCTCTACACATCTATGTCTTTACTTGATTAAAGAATATGATAATGGAAAATAATGTTTAAAAGAGATGGGTGCAAGTCATTTCTTAGAAAAGTATCTTTAAAGAGTTGGGCCCTTACTTTAGACCATATATGGAAATTTATACAAAATAAATTATAGTCACTAACGTAAGGGTTAAAGCTATAAAACATCCACAAGTAAACATAGGAGAAAATTTGCTTAGCTGTGGATTAGACAATAATTTCTTAGATATGACACCAAAACCACAAGTGACTAAAAAAATAGATTGGATTTGTCAAAATACATCCATGGCGGATTCATGTTGATATATCGCAAAACCAATACAATATTGTAAAGTAATTAGCCTCTAATAAAAATAAATAAATTTAAATTAAAAAAAATTATGTTTCAAATAAAGCCATCAAGAAAATGAAAAGACAACCTACAGATTAAGATTAAATATTTGCAAATTATATATCTGTTAAAGGAATTTTATCTAGTTTGGAAAGAACTCTTACAACTCAATGATGGGGAAATAAAGGTAAATATTGGGCAAATAATTTGAATAAACTGTTCTCAAAAATGTGCATATACGTGTGTGTGTGTGTATGTGTGTATAGATGTCCAATAAGCACATGAGAAAACACTTAATGTCTATAGTCAAGCAAATCAAAAAAACAGTATCACAAGATAGATCCCTGGATCCAGAAGATCCCCCAGAGAATGGAATGGCAACCCACTCCAGTATTCTTGCCTGGAGAATTCCATGGACAGACCATGGGGTCACAAGAGTCAAACACAACTGAGCAACCAACACTTCACTTTTCAGATACCTACTAGATATCACCTTAGATTAGATACAACTTCAAACCCACCTGAATGGCTACAATTAAAAAAAAAAAAATCAACTGCAGATGGGCCCCTTGAATCTTTAATTTGTTCATGAGAGAAAACTATACAAAGGTGGGGAAAGAACCACAGGGAAGCTGCAGTACCAGCAATAGAAATTCCTAGAGATCACTCGGAGCTGAGAAGAGCTTGTGTTACCATCAGCTAGAGTGGAAAGACATCATGATACATGGAGAATTCTATAGACTTCTCAAATGGGACATCATTTTAATACTGTGGCTATTAGTCTTATTTAAAGTTGCTTTGGACCCTCCCTGCTGCTGCTGCTGCTGCTAGGTCGCTTCAGTCGTGTCCGACTCTGTGCGGCCCCATAGACGGCAGCCCACCAGGGTTCCTCGTCCCTGGGATTCTCCAGGCAAGAATACTGGACCCTCCCTAACAAACCTTAAAAGCAAATACAGAAAAGGATCAAACTGACTCCAAGTAACATAACTGTGTTCCAGAACAAAGTCCATCTAATACTTTTGCTATAAAGGAATACAACAAAATCCAGAATTCAAAAATGTAATCTTCATATCTAGTATCCAACCCATGATTAGTTGGCAGACAAATAAGCAGGTAATTGTGAGTCATGATTAGAAGAAAAACCAAGCAACTGAATTAACAAAGACAAGTGAGAAGGTAGGATTAGACAGAAGAAGCATTGAAGCAGCAATGAATATGCTCCATATACTTAAGGATGTTGATGAGCAGGCAGACATAATGAGGAAAAATATGAAAGACATAAAAAAGAAATTGAAATGGAACTTATAAAAATGAAAGAAAAGAGACTGACATGAAACATATAATAGAGAAGATCAATAGATTGTAGTATGCCGAATAGAAAAAGATCATTAACTGAAAACACAGACATAGAAATATTCCAAAAGGAAATGGGGACAAAAAGAAAAAAAAAAAAGAAAAAAAAAAGAAAAAAATCCCACAAAATAAAGCATAGAAAAAAGACGGACAGGAAAAAAAAAATCAACAGAGGACCAGTAACTGCAAAATGACAACAAGCTGTTTAACATAGGTGTAATGAAGTTCTAAACAAGAAAGAGAATAAAATAAGAAAATGTTTAAATAAATAAGAAAACTTCATATCAAAGTTCAATAAGTTTCAAACAAAACAAATGCAAATAAAACCACACCAAGGAACACTATATCCAAACTGCTGAACATCAATGATTATTAAAAAAAAAAAAAAAAGCTTAAAAGTACCCAGAATAAAAGACATATTAGATGTAGAGTAAGAAAGATAAGAACGGTAGTAGACTTTGTAACACAGATGATAAAAGAAAAAAAAAAGAGCAATATTTTTAAATTACAGAGGGCTAGAGTAAAAGCCAACATAGACTTCTATATCTAGTGAAAATATTTTTCAAGCATTGGTAAAAAAAAGCCTTTTCTCCAAATAAAGCCCAAGAAGATTCATCACCAGCAGATATGCACCACAAATTATAGTAAAGGATGCTTATCAAACAAATGGAAAAGGGTAAATGACAGAAATTTAGATGTACAGAGAGGTGAAGGCGCATGGGAAAATAAAACTAGAAGATAGCTGCCTCTCCAAAATAAAATAGTAATGATATGTTGCAGAGTTTATAGCACATGCAGAAGTGAAATGTATGACGGCGTTAGCACAACGGACAGGAGGGAGGGGATGAGGAGCAATGTTGCAAGTTCCTCACATAATATGCGAACTGGTAGAAGGTGGCTGAAAGCTGTCTGTGATAATGTAGAGGTGTGTATTGTAAGCCCTAGAGCAACTTCTAAACAAACAAACAAAAAACAGAATAAGAACGGGCTACAGCTAATAAGCCAATGGCAGAGATAAAATATTATACTAAAAATACTCATTTAAACTAAAGTAAGGCAGGGGAAAAAAGATAAAAGGAAGCAAACACTTCTGGCTAATTGGGAAAATATAGCAAAGTGGGACCTTTTCACCTATCATTTCAACAATGACATTAAATATAAATATATAAATATATATTTTAAAAGTATAAAAATATAAATACAATATATACATAAACCGTATATACATATACTGATTAAAAGCCAGTGGTTGTCAGATTGTACAAAAAAGCAACACCCAAATATGTGCTATCTATAGCAAACCTACATATCAATTACATAAACCGTATGTACATATACTGATTAAAAGCCAGTGGTTGTCAGATTGTACCAACAAAGCAACACTCAAATATGGGCTGTCTATAGCAAACCTACATATCAATTACTTTAGGTGAATGAGAGAGTGTTTTCTAAGTTCAGTAACAAGGCATCATTGTCTACTTCTTCATCTCTATTCAAATTTGTACTGAATGTCCAAGATATGAAACAGGAACTAAAACTCACTCAACTCACAGGTGGAATGATTATCTATTTAATTATCCTATGGAATATACTTCCCAAGTAGTGCATTTGGTAAAGAATCTGCCTGCCAATGCTGGAGACACAAGAGTCGTGGGTTTGATCCCTGGATCAGAAAGATCCCCTGGAGTAGGAAATAGCAACCCACTCTGGTATTCTTGCCTAGAAAAGTCCATGTACAGAAGACCCTGGTGGGCTACAGTCCATGGCGGTTGCAAAGAGTTAGACACAACTGAGTGCACACTCACACAGAATATACAGAATAGTTCCCAAAACGAATATCTGAGGTTTCAATGTCACAGAATACAAGTATCAATTGTATTTCTACATATTAGCAACAAATATAAGTGGAACTTTATTATTGGGTCATTTAAAATAACATCAGTATCAAGAAATATGCAGAGATAATTTTTTAAAAAAATATGTCCAAGATCTTTACTCTGAAACTACAAAACATTGCTAATAGAAGACCCAAATAAATGAATAGGAATTAGGAGACATCATATTGTTGAGGAGTCAATTCTGTCCATATTGATTTATGTTTACAATGTGACTCCAAACAACATTCCAATAGGCTTTCAGGTTTAAAGTTTGATTCTAAAATTTATAGGGCAATTGGAAGGGTATTACAGATGACCAACATAATTTTCCAAAAAAACAAATATGGAAGATCTATATGACCTGACTTTAAGACATACTATAAAGCTACAGTAATTAAGACAATATGTAATATTGGCATAAAAACAGATACAAAGATCGATGGAACAGAATAGATAGTCTACAAATAGACCCATTCTTATACAGCCAATTGATTTTTGGTGGCATCTCAGGTAATTCAGTGAGGAATGGAAGTATTTTTCAACACAAGGTACAGGAACAATTGGGTATCCATAGGTAAAAACACTGACTCTTATCTTGTACCATATAAATCAAGTAACTTGAATCAGAAATCTGCATAAAAGCCCCCAAATTATGTAACTTCTAAGAGAAAGCACAAGTGAAAATATTTTTACCTTAGATTAGACAAAGATTTCTTAAACAGGACACACAGACAAAATGATAAACTATACCTAATCAAAATTTAAAACTTGTGCACTTCAAAAGATACCATTAAGAAAATATAAAGGCAAGGCTAGCAGTGGGAAAAATGTTCACAGAACAGACATCTGATAAATTTATTCGGAATGCACAAGGTACCCAATAATAAGATAACTATTTTTAAAGGGACAAAAGATTTGAACAGAGAGAAATTTCATAAAACTGAGACAGGCTGGGACCTCAAATCCTTGGCAGCAGTGCTTGCACCTGACAAATGTCTCCTCAACCAACAAAATACAAAGAAACTTCCTTGGACAGCAAGGAGACCAAACCAGTCAATCCTAAAGGAAATCAACCCTGAATATTCATTGGAAGGACTGATGCTGAAGCTCCAATTCTTTGGTCACCTGATCTTTTAAAAGACTCTGATGCTGGGAAAGATTGAGGGCAGGAGGAGAAGTGGGAGACAGAGGATGAGATGGTTGGATGGCATCACTGACTTAACGGACATGAGTGAGTGAGTGAGTGAGAGTTGCTCAGTCATGTGTGACTCTTTGAGACCTCATGGACTGTATGTAGCCTGCCAGGCTCCTTTGTCAATGGGATTCTCCAGGCAAGAATACTGGAGTCCCATTTCCTTCTCCATAATGGACATGGGCTTGAGCAAACTCCAGGAAATGGTGAAAGACAGGGAAGTCTGGTATGCTGCAGTCCATGGGGTTGCAAAGAGTTGGACATGACTGAGCAACTCAACAATAACAAATAAAGAACTAAAGATAATTGTGTGTGTGTGTGTCTGTGTGTGTGTGCAGTTGGGACAAACTAGATAACAAAATATAAAAAGATAAAAAACCCAAATGCCACCTCTGAAGAGCTGGGAGCAAAAACTACAGGTCAGAAGCAAAAGCAAGGTACTGTGCCTGCCCCTGTACTTACTACCACCAAAGAAGTGGGCAAAGCACCTCAGCCACCCCTCTAGCCTGACTCCTGGGCACACCCCTACCATCACTCCATATGAGGAACCAGTTCACCTCCCAACTTGGGCGGCAAGCAAGAGAACCTGTTACTTGTTTTCGCTCACCCCTGCTTCAGTTTTGTGTATTAGTTACTCAGTCGTGTCTGATCTTTGCAACCTCATGGATTGTAGTCTGTAGCCTGCAAGGCCCTTCCGTCCATGGGATTTCCCAGGCGGGAATACTAGAATGAGGTGCCATTCCCTTTTTCAGGGGATTCTCCAGACATAGGAATCAAACCCAGGTCTCCTGCATTGCAGGCAGATACTTTACTGTCTGAATCACCTACTGTGCTGCAGTAGGGGCCCCAGTAAAGTCTTGCCTGAATTTCTTGCCTGGTTTCATCAATTTCTATTGATTAAGAAAGGCCAAGGGCTCTGGTGGGTGACAAAATAAGATATTCCAATAACCAATATAGCACATAAAATATTACATGCCATTACTTATTAGAAATATGCAAATTAAGATCACCATGAGATATTAGTACTTATTTTAGAGAGTGGCTAAAGTTAAGAGAAATGACATACCAAGTTTTGGTGCAAAGGTGGGGTGGATGAAAGTCTCTTACATTGCTCGTGCAAATGCAAAGTATTGTATTTGGAAAGGGCTTCCCTGGTGGCTCAGTGATAAAGAATCCACATGCCAAATGCAGGAGATGCTCATTTGATCCCTGGGTTGGGAAGATCCACTAGACGAGAAAATGACAACCCACTCCAGTACTTTTGCCTGGGAAATCCCCTGGACAGTACAGCATGGCTGGCTACAGTCCATGGAGTCACTTAAGAGTTGGACACGAATGAGTGACTAGACAACAACAATATCTGAAAAATTGTTTGGCAACTAGATCTAATAGAGTGCCTGAAGAACTATGGATGGAGATTCATGACATTGTACAGGAGGCAGTGATCAAAACCATCTCCAAGAAAAAGAAATGCAAAAAGGAAAAATGGTTGAGGCCTTACAAATAGCTGAGAAAAGAAGAGATGCAAAAGGCAAAGGAAAAAAGATATATGCATCTGAATACAGAGTTCCGTAAATAGCAAGGAGAGATAAAGCCTTCCAAAGTAACAATGCAGAGAAATAGAGGAAAAAATAGAATGAGAAATATTAGAGATCTCTTCAAGAATATTAGAGACACCAAGGGAACATTCCATGCAAAGATGGGCTCAATAAAGAAATGGTATGGACCTAACACAGCAGAAAATATTAAGAAGAGGTGGCAAGAATACACAGAAAAACTATACAGAAAAGGTCTTAAAAACCTAGATAACAATGATGATGTAATCAGTCACCTAGAGTCAGCAATCCTGGAGTGAAAAGTCAAGTGGGTGTTAGGAAGTATTACTACGAACAAAGCTAATGGAGGTGATGGAATTCCAGTTGAGCTATTTCAAATCCTAAAAGATGATGCTGTGCAAGTGCTGCACTCAGTATGTCAGCAAATTTGGAAAACTCAACAGTGGCCACAGGACTGAAAAGGTCAATTTTCATTCCAATCCTAAAGAAAGGCAATGCCAAAGAATGCTCAAACTACCGCACAATTACACTCATCTCACACGCTAGCAAAGTAATGCTTAAAATTCTCCAAGCCAGGCTTCAACAGTACATGAACTGTGAACTTCCAGATATATAAGCTGGTTTTAGAAAAGGCAGAGGAACCAGAGATCAAACTGCCAACATCTGTTGGACCATAGAAAAAGCAAGATAATTCCAGAAAAACATCTACTTCTGCTTCATTGACTACTCTAAAGCCTTTTGAGTGTGTGGATCACAACAAACTGGAAAATTCTTGAAGAGATGGGAATATTAGACCACCTTACCTGCCTCCTGAGAGATCTGTATGCAGGTCAAGAAGCAACAAGTAGAATCAGACATGGAACAATGTACTGGTTCAAAATTGGGGAAGGAGTACATCAAGGCTGTATATAAATTGTCATCCTGCTTATTTAACTTATAGGCAGAGTACCTCATATGGAATGCTGGGCTAGATGAAGCATAAGCTGGAATCAAAATTGTGGAGAGAATTATCAATAACCTCAGATATGCAGATGACACCACCTTTATGGCAGAAAGTGAAGAGGAATTAAAGAGACACTTGATGAAGGTGAAAGAGGAAAGTGAAAATGCTGGCTCAAAATCCAGCATTCAAAAAATGAAGATCATGGCATCCAGTCCCATCACTTCATGGCAAATAGATGGGGAAACAATGCTAACAGTGACAGACTTTATTTTCTTGGACTCCAAAATCACTGTGGATGGTGGCTGCAGCCATGATATTAAAAGATACTTCCTCCTTGAAAGAAAAGCTATGACCAACAGAGTATTAAAAAGCAGAGACATTACTTTGCCAACAAACATCCATCTAGTCAAATCTATGGTTTTCTAATAGTCATGTATGAATGTGAGAGTTGGACCATAAAGAAGGCTGAGTGCCAAAGAACTGACGCTTTGAACTGTGGTGTTGGAGAAGACTCTTGAGAGTCCCTTGGACAGTAAGCAGACCAAACCAATCAATCCTAAAGGACATCATCCCTGAATATTCATCAGAAGGACTGAAACTCCAATACTTTGGTCACCTGATGCGAAGAGCTGCCTCATTAGAAAAGACTCTGATGCTGGCCAAGATTGAAGGCAGGAGAAGGGGACAACAGAGGATGAAATGCTTCTGTGGCATTCCTGACTCAATGGACATGAGTTTGAACAAACTCTGGGAGATAGTGAAAGACAGGCATGCCTGACGGCTGCAGTCCATGGAGTTGCAAAGAGTCAGACACAAGTGAGTGACTCAACAACAACAAATCTGGCAATTAAAAGTAAATATATACATACAATAAGATACAGAAATGCCATTTTCTAGCTATTTACCCATGGAAAATAAAAATATACACTCACACAAATACTCTCTCCAGTTCTCATGTCAAATTATTTAAAATACATGTGGGTTCCAGCTTAAGTACCCTTCCATTTATGAATTCATAGACAACACTGCTCAGCAATAAAAAGTATTGAATCACTGACACATACAAAAAGAAAGGAGAATCTTTCTGAAGATAATGTTAACTAGAGCAATGTGTCAGATGGGTTGGACTGGTGAAGTGTTATATGGAAAGAGTGGAGAGGTCAAGTTGTAAGTAAGGTTCCAAATTAGTGTTCGACCCACATTGAGGCAACACACACAGTACCTGTGCCCTCAGTGGCTGTTTGAGTCAATTGTCACACGTAGCTGTGTGTAGACTGCTTGTTTTTCCACAAATGGGATGCCTTCATGGCACTTTCACTCAAGTAGCTTGAAACAATGCCTTTCTAATACAAAAATGAGAATAACAGGCTACCTGAGCAGGTATTAGGGTTAGATTTGGGCTGAACAAAAACATCTGGATTTCAGGAAACAAGCCACCGCTTTAAGTGTAAAAAGCCTCACTTTTAGATCAACTCTTTCTTCCTTACTCTGAAGAACAGTAATATTCTATCTTACCAAATAATTTAAGATGTTACTTTCATCTATCCCTCATTTCAGATTCTTTGTAATTATGGAAAAGAATATATTATCTTGATTTTTGAAGCTCACATTATAAAGGAAAGTACAGGTTTGCAAGATTAGAAGGTTATTATTCCCTTTGTCAATCACTTGGTGTACACTAGGGTTCACTTAGAATACTTTCATAGTGTGAACTCCAATAGTTGTAAAATTTACAGTAACAGACAAATATGTAGAATACATACAGCATAAAGCAATGCATATTTTATGCTTCATTTTAAAGAAAGTTCTGCAGCAGCAATAAAATAACTAAATAAAAGTACCTTTCTACCTCTATTTTACACAGTAAGAACAGGATTCACACCTAGAATTTGGTATTCCTTATGTGTAATCTTTTAAAACATTTTAAGTTATCTAATTAACTTCTTCTGAAAGGAATATTCAAATGTGAAAATAACAACTTAAATTCAATTTTATTTCTTCTTTAGAATCCTTATCCTTAATTTTTTTCTCTGTAACTGAGCATTTTTTGAGTAGCTGGCTTCTTTATTTGAATATAACTCATGTCACATACAGAATATCTACCATGTGTTCCTAGAACAGGAAAATCAATGAAAATAGCATGAAGAGCCCCAGTAAGCCTGTTTTTGATGAATTATATCCTTAAAGATATACCTTGTATGTGGTTCAAAATGTATTGATTACTGACAACTGTTTCTGTAATATCAATAATGCACTATTCTCTTGAACTTCCCCTGAAGTGACAGGGTTTAATTGAGAGAGCCCTAAACAATAAATTGACTACCAAGGAGACAGAATAATGAAACTGAATCAAACTTCTAAAATAAATACTAATTCTAAACTTGAGGCAAACATATTGATGTCTCTGTTTGCTCTGCCTTTTTTTTGACTTGTATCTTTCATAATAAGCTGCTTACCAGAGGGATTATTACCACACCAAGTTTAAGCTCCTATAAAGCCCATCAACATTTACCATCCTTTCTATCAGCTATTCAATATTAAGAAATTTTAAACTAGTAGAAATCATCTTAAAATGCCACTTTTACTATTTTAAATCATCTATTATATAACATTATATAATATAAACCTTGAATAAACTTTCCCAATTAGGTTTAATTCCTTTCCTCCTGTTCTGTTTCATCACCGATTAAGTGACCGAGAAACTCCCAACACTTAGGGACTTGATCCAAAGGAGAGCACTTCCTTACTGTGTGGGTATGTACCGAGTTGCTCAGTTGTGTCTGACTCTTTACGACCCCATGGACTGTAGCCCTCCAGGCTCCTCTCTCCGTGGAATTCTCCATGCAAGAATACTGGAGTGGGTTGCCATTTCCTACTCCAGGGGATCTTCTCAACTCAGAAATCAAACCCACGTCTCTTGTGTCTCCTGCATTGGCAGGCAGATTCTTTACCATCTGAGCCACCAGGGAAGCTCCAGTGAATATTTAAACCAGAAATAAATTATGCCTACATACTTTGGCCACCTCATGCGAAGAGTTGATTCATTGGAAAAGACTCTGATGCTGGGAGGGATTGGGGGCAAGAGGAGAAGGGGATGACAGAGGATGAGATGGCTGGGTGGCATCACCGACTCGATGGACATGAGTTTGAGTGAACTCTGGGAGTTGGTGATGGACAGGGAGGCCTGGCATGCTGTGATTCATGGGGTCACAAAGAGTCAGACACAACTGAGCGACTAAACTGAACTGAACCGAATGCAAGAAGTGAGCTATACAGACTTGTATTCTTAGCAAAACATCTATACCATGCTGTGAGGAGTTCTAAATTAAATTTCTTAATTATTCATAAAAAGCATAGTCGGTGATTAAAGCCTTTTAATCTATTTTCTAGAGTTAAATATCTCAAATATATTATTTATTCAAAATATTTTCCAAGATATTTTAAACAGAAAATTTTGAACAATGCATTTTAAGTCCCACTCTAAAATCTATCATTCACACAATCTATAGCGTTCATTTGTCAAGATAATTATTTGATGATAATATAATCTCAGCACCAGTTTTGCCTATCTGTTCCACCATCTTGCTCCCAATTCGCCATCTTGCTCATGAGTGTATTATTATTAAGCTTTGTTATTCTAGCTTAGAATTCTGACTCCTGCTTTGTCAGTCTAAAAACTATCAAAGGAAAATGACAAATTTTGACAAAACTTATTCAAGCTGTTCTGCCACATTTTCTAAGACCTCATAAATCATTTGTTCACTCCTTGGTTTTAAACTCTTAAGTGGCTTATCTGTGTTATGTCAAGATCAGAACAAATCGGTTAAGAACTTGCAATGAATAAGCTAATTCATCCAGGACTTTCTAGACAATCCAAGGATGAATTGACACTTTGTATGTCAGTGATCAAAATATTGGCTTTGGCATCTGACAGCATTCAGACCTCAGATCTGCCACTTAATAGCTGTTTTGCACCAGGTCATTCTTTCTTGGTATCATATTTTTAAACCGTATGAAAATTGAGGACAATAGTGAATGACAGTTAAATGAGATATGACACATGCAGCGTCTATAGGATTTTTCAGAAGAGAAGTGCTTAGTCAATGCTACTTGCTTTTCTCCTGGCCATCATTATATAAGGATAGCCATTTGCTAATTTCTATAGTAAACCAGCTTGTTAGGACAACCTGGTCATTAATATTAAAAAATTAAATTAAATTTGGTACTTCAGATTTTTTAGCTTTTCTTTCCTGTTTATATATTTTTAAATTTAAGTGACTATATATTGCAAGAATAAGCTAATTATACCTCTTTGTAGCTGATAATGTTTTGTTCCATATGATCAGCACCACTGTAATACATATTGCATGTAAGCTACCAGATACGATTTAATTTAATTATAATTTCATAAGACTGAAGTTTTGCTCACATGGTTGGCTTCCTGTTGGGCATGACATCTTAAAAAGTGATTCATTTAAAAAATAATCCAATCATTAAACTTTGAAAAACTAGGTCTTTCAAATATGTTTCTATGGGATTTAATGTTTTATAAACCTTTGCCAAAATGTTATTCAAACATCTTTTTATCATATTTGAAATATTGCCAGATTAAGACCTCTGCTCAGCGGGCATGATGGGGGGATGCTAGAACTTTCATCATTTCTAAGATGGATGCTTGTAATTCATAATTATCCTTTCTCCCAGCCAAGTGCACCAGAATACATCACTTGCAATGGATGAAGCAAAGGGTGTTCTCTCTCCTCACTCAGTTTAGATTAACAGGCTGTCTCCTTCCTGCACCTGCTTCCCACCCCAACACTGCTTCCAGAAGACAAATAACAACATGTCTTTTAGCAACGCATACTAGGTTCCTTCTTCCTATCATTTTACATTAAGCTAATATTTAGCACCTACTTTGATCCGAGTTCTGTTTCAGGGGTTATAGATATGGGATTCATTCAGTTCAGTTCAGTTCAGTCGCTCAGTCGTGTCCGACTCTTTGCAACTCCATGAATCGCGGCACACCAGGCCTCCCTGCCCATCACCATCTCCCAGAGTTCACTCAAACTCACGTCCATCGAGTCAGTGATGCCATCCAGCCATCTCATCCTCTGTCGTGCCCTTCGCCTCCTGCCCCCAATCCCTCCCAGCATCAGAATCTTTTCCAGTGAGTCAACACTTCACATGAGGTGGCCAAAGCACTGGAGTTTCAGCTTTAGCATCATTCCTTCCAAAGAACACCCAGGGCTGATCTTTAGAATGGACTGGTTGGATCTCCTTGCAGTCCAAGGGACTCTCAAGAGTCTTCTCCAACACTACAGTTCAAAAGCATCAATTCTTCGGTGCTCAGCTTTCTTCACAGTCCAACTCTCACATCCATACATGACCACTGGAAAAACTATAGCCTTGACTAGACGGACCTTTGTTGGCAAAGTAATGTCTCTGCTTTTCAATATGCTATCTAGGATTCATTAGATAAGGTTATCTGTTCACTATCCACAAGCTGAAGTGAGAATAAATTTGGGGCTGGAATCAGTTTGAAATAAATGTGCCAGTTAGATGTAGATCATGGGCGCTTGGAGGAGCATTTCAAAATATGTAATGTCAGAGAGGCAGGGAAACCTTTCAGAAGCCTTTTACAATTATGTGAGCTTAAACAGTAGCGCATGCAATGGGTAAGACATTAAAATAGTAATAATGTGATTGACTTCTACCTTTTAAATACTTCCTATGACAAATAATGCCAGATGTGTACATTACTTCTATTAATCTTCATAATTCCACACTGGAACTTATTATTCTTATTCCCATTTCATGGATGAAGTGCAGAGATTAAGGTTAAGCCACACACCCAGGACCACAGGCTAGCAAGCAGCAAAGTGGTACAGCCATAGTTCAAAGCCAGGATCCTCAGAGTCACTGTGCCAGAGGAGTCTCCTGTACAAACCTTAAGACTTTGAATGTTCCTGGCCCAGGAGAAATAGGGAAGGACTCGACTCTCACAAAATACTAAGGCATCACTATGGGACTAAAGGGTTAGTTAGTTGGACCCAAAGTTTTACTGTTTCCTCTCAAACCATAGCAACATAGGCAGATTTATATGCAGTAAAGACAGTATAGTACTGTTTATGAAAAAGCAGACAGCACCCCTGACCCAATGGACATGACTCTGACGGAACTCTGGGAGATGGCAAAGGACTGGGAAGCCTGGCATGCTGCAGTCCATGGGCCACAAAGACTCGGGCACGAATTAGTGACTGAACAGTACTGACAAGTACTCTGCCTGGTCCACACCGTGCACAGGACCTCATCCCTTCTATCCTCGTGGGGGGGAACCACTCTCTGAGTCCATGTTATCTTTGAGTCCTAGTGATGCCTCCCTTACCCTCTACACTCTGCTGTCAACTGCTAAAGCTCTGGCTATGGCTCTTCATTACTTAAGGACTTTGTCTACTGTCTCTCCGCATCCAAGCATTGCCAGCCTGGGATGACATGATCTGACTTCTCTGTTTCTTGATATTCACCTTTTCAGTGACCTCTTCCTTCTCATCTCCACCTCAGCCACCCACTTGCAGTGTCATGGAACAGGGTATCCTTTCCCATAACCCAGCTTGGAAACGTTAAAGCAGATATCCTCTCTCTCACCGCCAGTCTCTCCCCACCTACCTGTTTGCTCAGCTGCTCACCTTGAATTTATATTTGACTCCAGCAGGACCATTACCCCAGGATTTCCTGTCTTCACTTCCCTTGTGGATCCTGGTTACCACCTATGGCCCCATGGAGGAATCATTCTTTAACTGCCCTCTTGCATTCTTGTGCTCTTTGTTCTTTACATACTATTTGGAAAATTTCGCCCTGGATTAATACCATCTGTGAGCTTTCCTGCTGGGAAGTTTCTGGAGAAAATCAGGCAGCCTTCTGAATATTCATAGTCATAAACCTTAATAACCTCCCAGCAACAGTGGGTAATCTCCCTGCATTTCTCTAGGTGTTATTCTTCTCCACTCAACGCAATGATTATTTCAAACACTGTTTACTTGTTTCAACCATGACTGTCTTTGCCCATCACCCTCAACATGGTCTCCCTTGGTTCAGCAAATAATTCAGTCTCCTGCCGCCAAACCAATAAAGCCTTTTAACTCATGTAGCCATCCTTTCCTCTTTCTCTCCTAATACAGTGGGAGAGATACTCCTTTTTCTTTTAAAAACCATTTTCTAATATAATGGGCTTGCGTGTTTAAAATATCTTGAAAATGTTTAGAGGTTGAACAAAATAGTCCCTTGTATCAGTAATTCTCTCTTTTGTCTGCTCTTCAGTATCATTTGGGACTGTTAAAAGTCTCAGTACATTGGATAAAACCCAGTCCAATTAAACCAGTCTCTCCAGGAGCAGAAACCAGGCATTTGTATTTTATACAGCATCCCAAGTGATTGTCCTATGGAGACGGATGAAGACCACTGAGGGTGACCTGAATACACGATGAGGCTCCAAGCTAACTTGGAGATTTTCTCAGCAAAACAAAGATGAAGATGTGAGTTAAACCAAAACATGAATTTTATTATTGAGATATTAATAAAAACGTTCTTGTTCAAGAAAAAAAAAATACACATTTTCTACACTGAATTGCCAGATCCCATCTGTGCCTATTTTTTTCAGGAATTTTATATCATCACTAAAAACAAACAAACAAAAACACTCTGTTTATTTCACATCTTTCCCGTTATGCATTTCTATTCATCTTCTGAGTTTCACAGCTAAGTTTGGAAAGAGCTGTCTGTATTTGTTGATCTTTTTTCTTCCTCTCTTTCATAGACTAACCTTCTTTAATCTGGATTTTGCCCCAGTCCTCTATGAAAACTCTGTTGCAAAGTTTACCTATGATGTTCTTGGTGTTTAACTGAAGGGGATATGTCATAATCTTCATTTCATTGGCCTTACAGCAATTTGTGGAAATACTCGCCTTCCCTTGGCTTCTATGATACTTCTTCCTCATCAGCCTCTTTTCCCAACTGCTCCTCCTCTACCTAACTACTAAAATTCAGAGTCTTTCAGATTCTTTCTGTTTAGGACTTTTCTTCTTTATCTTCCTGTGTTCTCTCTTCCAGCAACCTCATCTTCTATCATGATTTCAACTAACATTTGAAAGCCAGTGGCTCCAAATTCAAACCTTTAGTTCAGATTTCTGAGCTCCAGAACTACATTCAGAACTTCATTTTTGAAACACCCCTCTGATACATTGTGACTACTCCAAACTGAACATGACAATCAAAAACATCCTCGAATTTCTCCAACCGGAAACATGAAAGTCATTGGGGCCCTTGTGATCTCTGACCCATCTGGTGCATTCTCTTCCTTAACCAGCCATGACATCCAAGGACTTATATCTCTATCTTCCCAGGGGACTCCTACAACATCATCCCTTTCTCTTTTCTGAACTGGTGTAAAATTTTCCAAATTGGTCTTCCTATATCCTCTCCTCATGTCTGTTCTGTTCTTCACACATTAATCAGTGATGAATTTTAATAGAAATCTGACGTCATCACACCCTTGGCCTACCGATTCCCCTGTGGTTTCTCATTGCACCTAGAATTGAGATCAAATTTCTTTAATGGGGTCTGCAAGGCCCTGAATAACCTGTTCTTCACTGACTGCTCCAGTATGATCTCTCTCCTCTCTATTCTCTGCTGTCCTTGATCTAGACACACTGGGCCCCTTTCAGGGCAACAAGTACACCAAGTAGTTCTTCATCTTAAGTGTTCTTTCTACCGCCTAATATCCTGCACCCCCCCCCCCCCCCGCCGCCTCTACCTTCAAGTCTGAAACTCCTCACACCTTCCTTCACCCTCTGTGACGAGGGCAGTCTGGTCTATTACATGGAAATCCAGGTAAAATTGGGTGCTTTATTTTTTCCATCAATCAGAAGAACTTGTAATGATAGCACAGCGTAGGTGTAAGTTTCATGATCCCCAGCACCTAGCAACTAAGTCTCTGGCACATAAATATTTGCTAAGTGGAAGAAGGCTGCTTTCATTAAGCTTCTTTAACTAAAGCCTAGAATTACTTTTCTCAAGTGTTTCTTTTGTTGCCATTATTCATATTAATTATAGACTATAAGTGAGAATTATTACAGTGGCATCTCCAAAGTGAGATTTTCATTCTTCTTTGTGACATCACATATTATGGAAATATTAGTCCTAGAATAATGGATCCCAGCATAAGAATGAAGATTCAAGAGGTGCAGCTGGATGTTTTCTGAGCTTTCTACTAAAGAAGATTGTCAAAACATGAACAGAAATTTAAATGATAATAGAAGAATATGAGGAACTGGTGTCACCTGAATAAACCAGGTCATATTCTGAATTGGAAACTCAGGTCCCTAAGTGGGCAAAATGATTCTGAATTGCAGCACACCTCTCTTATTTTCCCAGAGCAAATTCGCACAATCCAGAAGACAATAAAATCATTGGTGAGGAAAAGGAACAGATGCTCTTTTCTTTCTAAAATATTTCCGTCCCTAGTAAGAAAGCAGTTGTGTTCCTTCAAGAATTGTTTTATTTCTGCAAAATTACTCTGAAAGTGTTTGCAATGAAAATTACTCAAGTAACTAACTCCAAAAATGTGATCCTAAAAAAGAGAACCCATTGCATTTATGACTTACAGTACTTATAAAAATATACATTTGGCTACAAATGAGGCTATGGTGATATCAGACAAGACACCGTTTGGATATTGACAACTCTGAAAGGTTTAAGTAGCATTTCTGCTAAGGCATTCATATTTTTATACCCGTTGATGTAATATCCAGTAAGAGAATGATATTATTTATTTAAACATAGCATTTCTCTTACATATTACTTAGTAGCTCATTGATGAGAAGTTTGACTTAAAAATATGCAGAATGACATAAGTGACAGGTTTTATATTATTTAGATGGTACATTTTGAGTTACTTTCATTACATTTTTATACAATGTGTTTAACTCAAAATGTACCCTCTCATTTTGCTCTGAAAGGAAATCATTTCTTAATTTCACTTAATTTCCACAAAACCCAAGTTTTGTTCATGAAAGACTGTGAAGACTTCAATTTTGTGGTTCAAATATCAAATAAAATGAATCCTTTCATTAATTATATGTGTTTTCTAACTTTTGACTCTGCTTTTATTGAAATCTAATTTTTATAATGCTTTTATTTCTCTTTTCTCTACTTTTTTTTTTTTTTTTAATAATGAGATTGTACAAATTCCTTGTCTCCAAAGTCAAATTTATCCTATGTTGACAGAAATCTCATCTCAGGAAGATTTCTCACAGTGAGTAGTTAGTTCAGCCCACTGAGAAATGATATATAGCATATATCTTAATGACAGCAGAAAACCCACACTGTCTTTATTTGCCAAAGCATCCATGCTCTTAATTTCAGGCAGGTATTTTTAGTTTCTAGTAATTTGGCGAAAGGTAATAGGTGAAAAAGTCAAAAAAAAAAGTGCAAAAATATGGTGTCGAACACTTGCTATATATAACACCTATAAAACGTATAGAAAAGTACATTTGCATTCCAATAACACCTGTGACATTTAGACGTTCTATAGAATTCTTGCTTTCAATCTTTGCCTGCATCAGATGCTGGTATTATTTCTCTCTAAAAATAGTCAGAGACCTTAAAATATTCAAGTACTCAGAGGGTATACGATGCAGCAAATAGAAATTCTTTATGATTTCTATTTTCTAATTCTTGCTCATAAAGTGGTCAAAAATTATAATTAAGCTTAGAAGAACTCAGAAATTCCATATGAAAATACTTCAAAAGACCATGGTTAAAAGAAAGAAAGAAAACTGCAGCTATATATTTACTTTATAATATGTTCACAATCATGATGCCCAACAATATTCTAATAATAAAAGTTATATTTCTGTACCATATCTTTGGGAATAAACTTGCCTTTATGTACATGGGCAGGATTTGCTCATTAACAAAACAAATACACAAATACCCTGGGTTTCCATTTAACGATCACACCAGCATACAGCAGATTTTCATTCACAGAGTTTACTCCACATTTGTTATAGATTTTTTTTTTTCTGGCAACATTTGTCTTTCCTGTTTTATGAACCAAAGCTCTTTTATGGTTTCTACCTTTTTTGTATAAAATTCTCATAAATAATTACTGGATTTCAAAGGCTCCCGGCAGCTGGACATTTGGTATAATTCTAAGTGATGTTAATAGAACTATGACCGTGAACTTAAAGACTTACAAAACAGCCTGATTTATTTCTCTCTCTCTCCTTCTTTCCTTCGTTCTTCCCTCCCTCCCTCTCTTTCCCTCCTTCCTTCTTTCTTTCTTTCTTTCTTTCTCTCTCTTTCTTTCATGAATTGGCATTTGCAGCACTGCGCATGTATGCAAAGAGAGGAGGTGAGATGTCATTTATCTACTGAACTACCACAGCTATAGGCAGAGTGCAGAAAAAAGTGTGAAAAGGAAAGGCAGATGTTTGACAGTTTCTTAGAAGCTATGTCTGAAAGAATGACGGGATTGACTGGAAAATCAGAAAACAAGTTTCTCCAGAAGACAGGGCTATCACAGCGCCCGGCCTCGCATGGGTACTCACCACTCCTGTGTCCTCCCCGGGGGCCGCACGGTCCTCAGGTAGACCAGCTGACAGCCGAGCCTGGGCCCGGACCCCCGGCTCTGCCCGTGGGCGATGGGGGCCACCTCGCCTCCCTGGGAAGCAGCTCTTCTTAGGAAATAGTTCTTGGCCTGTTGAGAGAAGGCATTCCTTACACAGGGACTATGACTGTGACTGCAGGTGAACAATTCACAGATACAAATTCAATTTCTAGTGGTAATTATTATGCAAAAACATTTATTTTAATTACATGAGCTTTAAAACCTTTTTTTCTGAAAAAGAGGAATAAATGGATAAATATGATATAATTGTGCATTTGTAGGTATACAACATTCACTAATGATACAAATAAAACACTGAAGCATATGGCTGACTATAGTTAATTAGATCAATCAAAACTCTGGTTCTGATCTTCTCGGCACTAGATTTAATTTTCTTAGGGTATTCAAAGGTTATAGTATTCAAGTCTAGTCTGACCATGTATAACTTGGGTATATCTAACATGTTCACTTTATATTGAGTTAGCCAAAAAGCTCATTTGGGTTTTTCAGTAGCATATTATGGAAATACCTGAACAAACTTTTTTGGGCTAACCCGATGACAACATGAACCACCCTGGCGGCTCAGACAGTAAAGAATCTGCCTGCACAGCAGGAGACCTGGGTTCAATCCAAGGTCAGAAAGATCCCTGGAGAAGGGAATGGCAACCCACTCCAGTATTTTTGCCTGGAGAGTTCCATGGACAGAGAAGTCTGGTGGGACACCATCCATGGAGTCACAAAGGGTTGGACCCAGCTGAGTGATTAACACTTTCACTTTCAATAACAACATACATTATGCATTTTGGTAGCACACAGAAAGAAATTCAGCTTTATGGAAAAGAAAAGAACTTTCCTTTATAAAATGATAGATTGCTCTCAGAAGAGTGAGGGAGACAACAGGAGTGTTGTGGGCACTCCATTAGGATACAAATCCAGGCAACTTCCGCCACTCATTTCTCTGCCACAGGGAAAGTGACGTGACTTATCTCATTAATGAATTTACAAAAAAGAAAAAGAAAATGAACAAATTCAGGGCAGATGCTCCTCCTCCCTTTCTCTTCAGAGGCGGCCTCTCCTCTGAAAGTGCATGCTCCTTTCTGTTTTCCTGTATGCCACAAGCTTACTCAGGAACCAGTACTACCAATGACAGTTGGGGTGGAAGCCACAGTCGGGGCTGTAGATTCAGTCCGCGGGTGACGATGGCACCCCGTGCTTGGTCACAGTCTCTCCTCGTCCACCTCTCCAGTCTTACTTTTGTGCATCTCTCCAACACAAACCGTCACACTCCAACCACAGTAGCCTTCCTCCAATTCCTAGGTACAGTGATCTCCTTACTACATCAGGAATATCGTCCACACAGCCATCTTCTCCCTGGTATGCTTTCCCCATTGATTTCCCTATGGCTGGCTCTGTATCATCTTTCAGCCCTGAGTTGAATGTCCCCTGCTCTCTAGCCTTCTTGAACACTCTATCTAAATATTAATACAACCCTCTCTCCATCACTGAACATTATGTTCCTCTAAATTAACTCAACTTGTCATTATACCATGGTCTTTTGGTCGGTCTGACTTCCTCCCCATGACTCCAAGATTCATGAGGTCAGGGATCATGGTTGTTTCATTCATAACTATTACATAGTAAATATTCACTCAACATTTCTGGAAAAAATAACTGAAAAGAGAGTGGTAGACATGGAATCTTAAAATATACTTAATTGGGGGGAAATGTTAAGAAGGACATATAATATTTCTCCCTAATTAAATATATTTTGATTTCATATCTACCAATGTCTTTAATAGTTTCAGATCATCATCAAATATCTTTTAAATTAGTGAATAGGAATTGTGGCACTTAAATAACACTGTCTTCACAGATCAAGCACAAGAATCCTCAGATGATGCAAAAAGAAATACATTGCTCAGTGGCCTGACGTTAGCATATGATAGTACCTCTGGAGATGGTGTCTATGGTTTAGCAGCACATAGCTGAGAATCTTTGACAAGATAAAATGTTTTCATAGAAAATATAGTATTCATTGAGTATTACAATTTCAGCACTAGAGACATTTTTCAAAGACATTCCAAGTAGCTGAGTAGAAAACTGAACAATCAGTTGCCACATGGTCTTTGAAAGACCAACAGGCAGAGGGTAAGGACAACACAGCCTGTTTTCAGACCACTCAGTAGAGCTGAGAAATCAAACTCTTCAGATGGCTTAATGGTGGCAACAGTCACAAAGACAGTGGCATCAGCACCAACAAGGCTTGACAGCCTCAAAATAGGGAACAAAAATCATAATTCTTCTGTGTCATAATTCTGAAAGAGATGGGAATACCAGACCACCTGATCTGCCTCTTGAGAAATCTGTATGCAGGTCAGGAAGCAACAGTTAGAACTGGACATGGAACAACAGACGGGTTCCAAATAGGAAAAGGAGTACATCAAGGCTGTATATTGTCACCCTGTTTATTTAACTTATATGCAGAGTACATCATGAGAAACGCTGGACTGGAAGAAACACAAGCTGGAATCAAGATTGCCGGGAGAAATATCAATAACCTCAGATATGCAGATGACACCACCCTTATGGCAGAAAGTGAAGAGGAACTCAAAAGCCTCTTGATGAAGGTGAAAGAGGAGAGTGAAAAAGTTGGCTTAAAGCTCAACATTCAGAAAACGAAGATCATGGCATCCGGTCCCATCACTTCATGGGAAATACATGGGGAAACGGTGGAAACAGTGTCAGACTTTATTTTTCTGGGCTCCAAAATCACTGCAGATGGTGACTGCAGCCATGAAATTAAAAGACGCTTACTTCTTGGAAGGAAAGTTATGACCAACCTAGATAGCATATTCAAAAGCGGAGACATTACTTTGCCAACAAAGGTTCATCTAGTTAAGGCTATGGTTTTTCCTGTGGTCATGTATGGATGTGAGAGCTGGACTGTGAAGAAGGCTGAGCGCTGAAGAATTGATGCTTTTGAACTGTGGTGTTGGAGAAGACTCTTGAGAGTCCCTTGGACTGCAAGGAGATCCAACCAGTCCATTCTGAAGGAGATCAGCCCTAGGATTTCTTTGGAAGGAACGATGCTAAAGCTGAAACTCCAGTTCTTTGGCCACCTCATGCGAAGAGTTGACTCATTGGAAAAGACTCTGATGCTGGGAGGGATTGGGGGCAGGAGGAGAAGGGGACGACAGAGGATGAGATGGCTGGATGGCATCACTGACTCGATGGACGTGAGTCTCAGTGAAGTCTGGGAGTTGGTGATGGACAGGGAGGCCTGGCATGCTGGGATTCATGGGGTCTCAAAGAGTCAGACACGACTGAGCGACTGATCTGATCTGATCTGTGTCATAAGATAATAAGTTCTGATAAATGGTAATTTACTTTGAAGATGAGTTTTTAGTAGTTACATTTGCCAAGGATTATTTTTTTTCCTGCTTGTAATCAATTGTGTATCCACTTGTAAAGCCTCTACTAACAGGAAGAATACAACAGCAAACAGAATTTCTAAAAACAAATATAATCTGATACTCATTACTGAGTGAACTAAAATTAAATAGGAAAGAAATAGAGCCACCTTTGTCCAGGGAACACAGTCCCGCAGCTGTCTCGGATAGCCCAGATGCGGACTGTGGGCTCCAAGGTCACCAGCAGGAGTTGAATTTGGGACTTTCTTTGGTACCAGACTTGTCCTGACCACAGTGAAAAGCTACACTGATCTAGGCAGGAAGGTTTGCAGGAGATGCTGAATGAAACTAAAATCAGATTGAACACTGCCCCCAAAGGACCGGATTTCATCAAGGAACACACAATGCAGTGTGTTTACAAATTCCTGGGAATTCTCTGGCAGTCCAGTTGTTAGGGCTGTGCTCTCACTGCAGAGGGCTCAGATTCAGTCCCCGGTCTGGGATCTAAGATTCCACAAACTGCATGCCGCAGTCACACACACACACACACACACAAGTACTTGAGCAATGAGCAATGACTGCACAGATGTATTATGTGCTCTCCACCTCTGGATTCTGGTGGGATTTGGTTTATGCCAGGTAGACAGGGGGTTCAAACTAGGAGGTAGACATGTTACAATTCAGAGGATAGTCTTGAAGGTCTTGGAAGGTGACTTTGAACTGTTGCCCAACTAGTATCCAACTCTGGCCCCATCACTTCATGGCAAATAGATGGGGAAACAATGGAAACAGTGACAGACTTTATTTTGGGGGTCCAAAATCACTGCAGATGATGACTGCAGCCAAAAAATTAAAAGACGCTTGCTCCCTAGAAGAAAAGTTATGACAAACCTAGACAGCGTATTAAAAAGCAGAGACATTACTTTGCCAACAAAGGTCCATCTTGTCAAAGCTATGGTTTTTCCAGTAGTCATGTATGGATGTGAGAGTTGGACTATAAAGAAAGCAGAGCACCGAAGAATTGATGCTTTTGAACCGTGATGTTGGAGAAGATCGTTGAGAGTCCCTTGGACTGCAAGGAGATCCAACCAGTCCATTCTGAAGGAGATCAGCCCTGGGCTTTCTTTGGAAGGACTGATGCTAAAGCTGAAAGTCCAGTACTTTGGCCACCTCATGCGAAGAGTTGACTCATTGGAAAAGACTCTGATGCTGGGAAAGACTGAAGGCAGGAGCAGAAGGGGACAACAGAGGATGAGTTGGTTGGATGGCATCACTGACACAATGGACATGAGTTTGAGCAAGCTCTGGAAGTTGGTAATGAACAGGAAAACCTGGTATGCTGCAGTCCATGGAACTGCAAAGAGTTGGACATGACTGTGCAACTGAACTGAACTGAAATTATTGATTGATCAATAGTTCATATTTCATAGATGACTATATTATGAATATGAGCCAAGTTACTAAGTTATCAAGGTAACAATTACCAACAAATGGTGATATTACTATATATATTTTTAACATATATAACATAAACATAATAAAATATATAGCATTTATGTATAATACAAATACTAAATACTGAAATACAAATATATAAAATGGAAAATAGAAATGTTTTAATAAAAAGACAAATCTACATTTAATACAGGGCTTCCCTTGTAGCTAAGTTGGTAAAATAATCTTCCTGCAATGCAGGAGACCAGGGTTCAATTCCCGGGTTGGGAAGATCCCTTGGAGAAGAAAATGGCACAGGGGAGAATCCCATGCACAGAGGAGCCTGAGAGGCTACGGTCAATGGGGTTGTAAGAGTCAGACATGACTTAGCAACTAAACCACCATCATATTTAATAAAAATATTATATATATATATATATATATATATATATATATATATATAAAAACTATATAGATACAAGAGACATGGGTTTGATCCCTGGGTCAAGAAGATTCCCTGGAGAAGGACACATCAACCCACTGCAATATTTTTGCCTGGAGAATCCTCTAGACAGAGTAGCCTGCCAGGCTGTGGTCCATAGGGTCTCCATAGGGTCAGACATGACTGAAGCAACTTAGTACTAATACTACATATTTATGGATGCTTATTTTTCACCATGAAAAAATATAAATATTCCTGAAGATAGTGAGAAATAGCTCTCTCAGCTACTATACACTTCACCTCCTCCTTGTAGTCTTTTTCTCTCCAAATATCAGGAATTAAAAATTGCTAAAAAGTAAGAACTACATCAATACCATTTTAGTCTCTGAACATACACAAAGGATTTTGGCATTCAAAGAAAAATACGATACTGAAGTTTGTTTTAGAGAATGCACTGCACCGCATTATTTATTGTCCTGGGTAGATACATGTGTATCCACACACAGAGCACTTTAATACACTTTATTTCCAGAGTATGCATTCCTGGAAAGACTTCTGCTAATAAAGTGAGTGTGACAAAGCTATATTTGAGCTTTCATGTCATCCTTTCAGAATCTGGATGCACTGCCAGTCAGTAATGGAAATTACAGCTAAATAAATGACTCAGTAGTCAACCTTCTAGAAACAGCCATAGTTAGCATTTAGGGTAATGCTAACTTCACTGTTGTTTTAGTAATCTCATCAACTTTTTGGTTAGGGATGGATAAATAACTAGCTTTTAGTATGTAAATTACCAACAAAAACATTTTGCAGAAAATGGGTCAGGTTAGAGATGTAAATGAGGCCTAAAGTGTCTCATTAGGTTTTGAATTGCCTTTTTTTTTCCTTAAGCGTTATAAATCTTGCAAGCTTTGGGGGTAATTTTCTCGCTTGAATAAGCGAGTAAGGTCTTTTCCAATAATAAATGAACAAAAATACTTCTTGAAACTAATTCTGCTTGGAAAAAAAAAAAAACAAACAGAGCAAATTGAATACTGAAATATAGTTTTCAGGTAAGTTGTGCAGATCCCATGTACAGATTTCACAAAGGACCTAGTGTGGCAGAATATTCAATGCCTCTCCTTTAATATCAACTGTATATTTGAAAAATACTTATCAGATCTTGAGACAAATCATTAACTATAAAATATAAGTCTATTTTGTGAAGGGATGGATCTTTGATTTAGCAAAATGTCTCTGTGGTTCTCCTCTGACAAGTCCTGTTTGTAATGCTCATGTCTAATCCATATTTTCAGAACAAATACTATGCAAAGGCAGGGTCTTGCTCGTAGCACTGCTCTTGGGTCAGCTTACACAGTCAAATGATGAGTGCAGACACAAAAGCCAGGCAAAACTGCTTTAGATCTCATAAGATACTAATAAAACAGCGTCGTATCACAGACCGAGACTGTCACCAGGCGGCTTCACACCTCTTCCTTCCGCCACGTTGGTTTCTCTCCTAGAAACCACTCATTTACAGCAGCCAAAATTAGCCTCGTGTGACAATGTATGAAGCATGTGCTGCTCGCGTTCAGCTATCACGGCACTGCCAATGTTTAGGACAGTTTAACATCTCAAACTCATGACGGGGGGCTGCTGAATTTTTGTCACTCGGAAAGCTGCAAAAATGGGATAGTAAATATATAATTACAGTAACTACCTATATTTAAACGGCTTAGAAATCTAACAGGGAAATCCATCAACCCACTGTCATCATTTAGTTTGTGTTGGGCCTAATTAAAGATAAACACTTAAAGTCAGTGATTATAAAACCACATTTCAGATCGCTTTCTTTTTAATTCTCAGCAACAACCAATATCCCCTCACCTATATATATATATATATATATATAGTCTTTCTAAAATACCAACTTCAATATTTGCCTGCTCCTTCATTCATTTCATACTTTGCTATAGCAGTCTCTGTAATGGACTTTATGAAATAGAGCCTTTTGTGTTTAGCCCAAGTGATCTAAACAAATCATAGGTATGTATATATCACATTTTCTTACAGAATAGATTTTATTATTTCATTCATTTTACCCAGTAAGAAAAAAAGGGATGATGAGACTAAATTCTTCACACAAGTATCTGATTTAAATTGGTCTCTGTTGCCTACCAAATTTTTAGAGGTCAATGTAAGATATTTTCACACGTTTTAGCAAAGTAAGCAAGGAGGTGACAGCAGATCTTGAGGTCATTCAGACCTAGTCACAGCGGGTAAAATAATACGTGTTTATTTAGTGTTTACCAAACACTCAAGTGTTTGGTCACTGTGTTATGTTATGTGTTTTAATATAAGAGAGTTATTTCAAGTAGACAGGACAGCTAATCTGAGAGAGAAATATGAGTCCTGACGTGTATTTGTATGGTCTACATACTATTGCGTCACCTCTTTTGCTCACTACTAAAAGTCTTTCTGGCCTCCCTAAATCTCGCACAGCTTTTTTAAAATTTTTGTCTTTGTCTACCAAGTATTCCTTCCACTTTCAGCTTAGTTCCTACTTGAGGATGACCTCAAACCTCTCTCACAGTCTAGTCATGCTCTTCAAAGAGCAACCTCCTTCCCAGGGCTTTAGGAGATAGGAAGCACACCCCACCACCTCTATCCTTTCGATTAGAGTTACTCACTTATCTCTCTAATAAATGCACAAAAGATGATCATATAGTCACATACTTAGGGCTAAGGAAAATGGCCCAGCTTCACTGAACACTTATCATGTGCCACACGTTCACTTTACCCTCCAAGCAGTCCATGCAGGAAGCATGATGATTAGTCCCACGTTACAAATGAGGGAATTAACCCCTTAGAGAAGCTGGGTACCATGACTGAGATCATAGAGTATGTGGTGGAAAGAGAACTTGGGTGCAAGTTCAGGTTCAAAATCAGGTCTCTGTATATGATAAACAGAGCCTCTACTAGGCACACACTTCCTCCATACATTCTAGCCTCTAAACACATTGTTATCTGTATTATGTGTCTAATGCAGTGGGGTTAGGGTTCTGATGCTCTCATGAATCCAGGCTGGTGTTATCTTTGCTAATAGCATCCCCATCCACAGACTCTATCTGAGGCAAAAGTGGTTCTCTTGAATATAGAGATGAACATGAGCTGGAACCCATATTCAAGTGGTAGTTCTTTATACTCCTGTCATTTCTGTGATTATTTATAAAGTCTCTGGGAATACAATTCTGCTTCTTGGTAAGGCCTTTTGACACTATGAGTTCAGAAAATCTATTACCAGAAATAACACCTCACCAATACTTAAATCTCAACAACATTCAAGGTTTTCACGTCTATGATTACATTTTATTCTCAAGATAGATCTTTGTCAGACACAGCTGATCCATGATCATCCCATTTACTTAAAAGAGAAAGATGATAAAAGAGAAAGTATGGAAGAGAAATGAATGATTGTTTAGAATCAACTACTTGGGGACACTACTTAAGTACCTAAATTCTCCCTTCAAATTCACATACTGAGGCAGGAGGAAGAATCCCCCCTCCTAGCGTAAAGTGATTGGAGATTCGTTCCCTATGGACTGAAACTCCAAGAGAATAGCAGGACAATTAAGGGAGGAGGTCGGGCCCTGCCCAGACCACATATTTCTCCTTCCCAAAGTCAGCAGACCTCCCTGACCACACGTGCACAGACAGACACTTGGGCAGTCAAAGGGGAAGTCAAGGAATGCTTTACTTGTAGGCCTTTTTGATTGGATCCATTTTGCCTAAGAGATTTGTGAACACACATGGAAGGGTCCTGAGATATACCATATATGGACTAGAAGAAGAACTGAGTCGCTGAGTTTTGTTCAACTCTTGCGACCCCATGGAGCCTGCCAGGCTCCTCTGTCCACGAGGTTCTCCAGGCAAGCATACTGGAGTGGGCTGCCATTTCCTTCCCCAGGGGATCTTCCTGACCCAGGAATCGAACCCAGTTCTCCTGCACTGCAGGCAGATTCTTTACCGACTGAGCTAAAAGGGAAGCCCCATATATGGACTATGACCGAGGAAAATCAAACTGATTGGTCAAAAAAACCCAGAAGTGCTCCACAAAAGTAATTCAAACTGCCATGAGGGTGCAACTCTGCGACTCTCCCCGAGACCACCCATGTGTCTATCCACAGGTACTGGACTCTTTTCCTCCTAATAAATATGTAACTTGCTTCACTACATAAATACTTGCTTCACTACATTCTGTCTTTGTGGGAATTATTTTCTGCAAAGTCGAAGGGCCAGGGTCCTCCAGGAATTGGTGATGGACAGGGAAGCTTGGAGTGGTATAGTCAATGGGGTCGCAAAGAGTCGGACACAACTGAGTGACTGAACTGAACTGAGCTGACCTAGTGGCTAGGATTTGGTGCTCTCACCGCCATGACCCAGACTCAGTTTCTGGCTGGGAACCCGAACCCTGCTCCAAGCCATTGAAGGCTGAGGACACCCAAGATCAATGTCTTCCTTTTAGTGCATATGTTCTTCAACACATTCTACAGGTAACATAATTGGGGTTCATGTAGCATTTTGTTAACAGCTTATAAAGGGCAAGCTCTAGGATGAGAAGTTGTGTCTATCTCCAAGACCACCCTTTTTTCCTCATAACTCAAGTTCAGTTGATAGTACACATTGACTGCTTACATAATGCCTGGTCTTGTTCCTTATCTCAGATTGAGATTTTCTCTACTCAGGTTTTCACTTTGTTAATGGAAAGAACCATGTTTTATTTTCTTTGCATAACTCACAAACTATACCTTTGAAGCTATGTTTAAAAAGCCAAGGTACAATTCAAAGTACTGGTGATGTGAATGTGATCTGGAAATAAAAGAAAGTTTTCCGCACTTGTACTTTTATCTATTCACCCAGAAACTGTATCTCAAGCAATTCTGGAAAGGAACTGCAGTCTTTGAAACCCCTATGCATTCCTGGTCATTCCTTGTTAGGCAAGCTATGTTGAGGGCCACAGTTTGAACTCCTTATATTATCCCAGGCTTCTCTGGTGGCTCAGACAGTAAAGAATCTGCCTGCAATGTGGGAGACCCGAGTTCGATCCCTGGGTCAAAAAGATTCCCTGGAGAAGGGAATGGCTACCCACTCCAGTATTCTTGCCTTGAGAATTCCATGAACAAAGGAGCCTGGCTGGCTACAGTCCATGGGGTGGCAAACAATTGGACCATAAAGAAGGCTGAGTGCTGAGGAACTGATGATTTCAAACTATGGTGCTGGGGAAAACTCTTGAGAGTTCCTTGGACAGCAAGGAAGTCAACAATGAATATTCATTGGAAGAACTGATGCTGAAGCTGAAGCTTCAATACATGGGCAAAGAGCTGACTCATTGGAAAAGACCCTGATGCTTGGAAAGATCGAGAGCAGGAGATGGGGGCAACAGAGGATGAGATGGTTGGATGACATCTTTGAAACAATGGACATGGGTTTGAGCAAATTCTGGGAGACAGTAAAGGACAGGGAACTCTGTGTGATACAGTTCATGGGGTTGCAAAGAGTTGGACATGGCTGAGCAAGTGAGGAATATTATCCTAAGTCCCCTAAGGATCAGCATGTCTAAAATGACTTGTCCAAAGTTTCAATGAACTAGTGGCAATATCAAACATAAAGTCACATCTTTAGACATGTCTTGGCACTGCACCTCTGAAGAACTAGTGTATTTGTTATCTTTATCACATATCTGTAAGTATAGACCATGAAATCTGTAGGACACATTTATTGAATAAGCTGCCAGTAGAATATCATAATGATGAATGAAATCTTTAAAAAGTAATCTTAAACAAATAATAAGTTATCAGAATGCTGATTAGTTAGAACAGAAAGAAAGATTTATAGGCTGATGTAGCTTAACATCAAAGAGTTGGACTCAAAAACACATGACACTTTTCCTATTGGTTTAGTCTGTGTACACACATGTATTTATAAAATACTGATTATATTGTGAAAGTGCTAATACAAATCAGCTTTCTGTTCATGGATTTTATTTTATTCACCTCTGCCTCTCCCATCCTGTTGTTTTGTGTGAGACACAATATCAAGAGAAAAAAATTATGAAATCTCACTGCATTATATCACATAGTATATAATGGGGAAATAATAAACATTGAATGAATGAGGCTAGGCCAGGTAATCTGATTACATTGGTTAAAGTGATCACTGATTGATGTAAAGTAACACAGTGAAAAGAATTATGATGAATATATGTACATATTTAGCTATAAGAGTATATCCTATAAGATCATAGAATATGTCTGAATCTTTTATCTCTGTACCCAGCATCAGGTAGAGTACTGGACCCAAGTTAGATATTCAATGTATATGTGTTTCACTGATGAACACTTTCTACTCAAAGATAGTATATAATCCAGGAGTGTAGATAAGTGAAAAATATTTTTCACCCTCTTTCTCATTTTTGGCCTCAGTATTTAAAAAGGATGGCCAGGCTCTTACAGATACTTGGGCAGAAACTTTGTCTTTTCCACAATGCACTCATCTATGAGGCACACACATATACACTGTGTTTGAATGAACCCAAAAGGATTTGATCTGCACAGGCCCTGGTGGCTCAGAGGTAAAGAATCCGCCTGCCAGTGCAGGAGACACAGGAGACAACAATTCAGTCTTTGAGTTGGGAAGATCCCCTGGAGGAGGGCATGGCAACCCACTCCAGTATTCTTGCTTGGAAAATCCTATGCACAGAGGATCCTGGTAGGCCACTATCCATGGGGTCCCAAAGAATCAGACATGACTGAAGTGATTGAGCATCATAGCAGCAGCTGCACAGGTCATTTTAGAGAGAGACAAATAGTAAGATTTTTCAGTTCTTCAGGTTCACATGCATATTCTATTTTCAAGTGTTTCATAATTTGCCTTTATTTCATCCTCATGATGTTTCTCTCGACTACAGTTTTATTTTATATATGTATATGTGTGTGTGTGTGTATATATATATATACAACTTAGAATTGCACATTGGTAATATACTCAATATGGAAACACATGCACCTTAAATATACAATTTTCAAATGAGCATCACTTGGTTTAAATTTCACTAACTTTATATCAACAAAAGCAAAACAAACAAAACAAAATAAAAGCAGACTCATAGATAATAGAAAATAAATGAGCTGTGGCTAAGGAGGAGAAGGGTAGTGGTGGTGAAACATGAAGGGGGTTAAGAGGTACAAACCTCTGGTTATATAATAAATAAGTTACAACGATGTAATATACAGCATAAGGAATGTGGTCAATAATATCGCAATAAGCTTGCACGGGGACAAAGGCTGCTAGACTTACAGTGCTGATCTTTTCATAATGTGTACAAATGTCAAATCATTATGCTGTGCATCTGAAACTAACATACTATTGTAAGTCAATTATATTAAAAAAATACCATCTAACCACTCTGTGACTACAACTTTATTTTTTAAGTTTAGTTTGAATTTAAGAAATTCATAAGCTCTAAAAGAGTTTAACATTTTGTAAAACTACAATAATCTTTCATTAGATTACCTTTCATATACAAACTATACTTATGTTCAAATTTGTTTACTTGTGAAAACTTGTTTTCATTTTCAGTGGATATATATTTTAAACTGAAAAACTTTGAGTGTCTTGAATTTCAACGAAACGGATCATACAAACAAATTAAGGGAAAATACTGTTTTTCATCTAACAGCTTTTTTAACTCAATGAATAGTTTTCAGAAATAAATTACAGTTGTAAAGTTATAAATAAAAAGGTAGGTATATTCAAGTCCATCTCCTGACCTGAGTTAAAGATTGATCACATTTTGAAGATTCTGATTAAAAGGAAGATATTCGTTTTCAGCAGATTGCTAAAACTCCAAAGCTTACGAACGTTCTAGTGGAATCTCTACCCCAGCAAGGGTCAGTGTGTGTGTGTGTGTGTGTGTGTGTCTGTCTGTCTGTGTGTGTGTGTGTGTCTGTGTGTGCATGCGTGTGTGCATGCACCTAGTGCCATGCATTGAACATATTTCAAGGCTACACTGAGCTTATCATACATATAGAGAAAAAGACAGGCGTCCCCTTAATAAGCAAAGAATTAAGAATTAGCACAGATCTATCTGGAAAGAACTGAGACTAGTGGAAATTCAAGCTGCCTTCACACCCATCAGCAAAACTTCCACCAAAGGATCTTTTGGCTTTACTCTTTTTATCCATAGCTCTCTGACCTGTGGAAATAGCAAGGAGAGAAAGCGGGAGAAGCAATTTCCTTTTGGAAACCTGTCTTTCACTCTCTGACAGGAGTTTATAAAAATAGGTACAAGTTTATATCCTAGTAATAATCACTGTATTTCTCTACAATGATTTCTATATATGCAGGCATCAGTTGTATTAGCCTAACCTGTACATCACTACATTCCAAAAACGTACTGCAACTGATTCCATCAATTCATGCATTCTTCCGTAGATTTGGTCAATAAATAGCATCCATCCAAACTTTCTTTGGGATGTCTGGCCCATTCCATCAAATCTCTTTCAAACATACTTGTACTTAACGCTACACAAATACAACAGATGATAAGTTTTTCTTGTATATCACAAAGACCTAATTCATTTGGAATTTCTATATTTATTTACTTCATTAAGAATAATTTACATTAATATTTTGCTCTGATCAGAACTAATATGTCAAAGAAGGAAACAAATACTTTAAGAAATAATAATTTAAACAATGTAATTTTCCTTTAAGGGCAAGTGGTGCATGAAAGGAGAAATGTTACCATCATATTGCAGGCTATTCTGAAAAATTAAAATAGAAACATAAAATGTCTCAAAGAAACAGCTGTGTAAGTTTAAACGAATCAGATGTGTTCTATGGGAATATGCTGTTTTACAATGATTAACATTCTTAAGTTTAGAAAGATTATTATACTTTATACTTGAAGTTTATTGACAAATAGTTGTCCTGACCATTTTCCCACTTAATTTGAGGTTAATTTTTTTTAGCTGCAATGCTGTTCAAGTGCTCAAAATGTTACACCATAAGTCCGGCTCCACCAACCCAGGGGCAAGTCCTACCTGAACTTGAACTCTGATGTTTTATACGAGGTCAAGGTCAAGGTACTCACTCACAACAAGTGTTCCTTGCAGGGACCCTGCTCAGAGGAGCACACATGAGACCGGGTATCACACTGATCTGGCCATCCCTGGAAGCTGAGCCTTGTGGAAGCAACAAGAAGTTTGTGGCAGGCAGGGAGACCTAGTCAGGACACCCCACCCACCCCTCTCCAGCGAGACACAGCTCTCATCTCATCACCAGCTCTGAAGGCAGCTGGCCGGGTGGACACAATGCCCCAGCACGGGGAGGGAAGAGCTGTGGGGAGCAAGCTGATGGCCCCTCTCTACGGACAGGGAAGAAGAGAAAGGCAGGATATTGAAAATAAATAACACAACTCCCTCTCTGATATCAAGTACCAAAGATTTCAGAAGGGAATGCAAATCCAGCACAGAAGACCTTTGTTTTCTTCTCTTGTATTCTGACATTTTCCTAGAATCACTTGATAGCACTCACATTAAGCTTCATTTCAGATTCTGTCCAAAGTCAAACTACCAGATGCAGCCGAGTGTGACAAAACTTTCCCAAAGATCAGAATGAGCGCTTGTGTTGATTTTTCATTCACTGCATTCCTAAGACTGATTACAAAAATTAAAGGTCATAGGAAAGAAGCAAACTGCACAGTAAGAGGCTATTTCTTCTCCTATTAGAAACCATGATAGCACATCTAATTTTCACAAACTATCCAGCTGTCCTTACAATGAAAGCTATTTTGTGTGTGCTTTTCCCCATCACCAATAAAGCTTCATGATCTAAATATGAAGATGAACACTGTTAGCAGGAATAAACTATCAGATTTTCACGTGGAAAAGAGAGACACTGTAACCACAGCGCATGTTAAACAATTGCAACCATTGTGTCAATGCAGACTTCTTAGAGAAATCTCAAATAGTGCATTCTGAAGAAACCATGAAAGTGTGTTTGAAGGATAATGATAGGGACATGAGCTATATTTTCCAAAGACGTCACATCAAGGATCTAAAAACAAAAAAATAAAACCCAGAAAACAGCATGTTAAAACTCGTTTCCTATCTGAGTTTGCATGAGAGTTATAAAAAAAAAAAAGGAAGAAAATTAAATTTCTATTTTCACAGGCAATAATGTGTTGTACAATTTGCAATTAAAAATAAATTAGGCACAAAATCTGCAACAGATTGTTTTTAAACTTTCATTAAACCTCTTGAGTTATGCTGCTGGATGCAACGTGCTAACAGAAATGCTAGGGTTGAAATGAGTTTCTGGCATATGAAATAAAATTATGTCTTCAATGTACAAAAATTTAATTTACAGCTTAGCTGATTGGATGGAGCATTTTAACACCATTTTGGAGGTTTAAGAACAGCAAGTGCCATAATCCTCTGAGTATTTTGATCACTAGCACACAGGCATGTAACATACTTTGTGTTCAAGGGAAACCTTTATCCAGGATGCAAAGCTGGTGCTGAATTATAATCACATTCAAAAAGATTGCAAGCCTGTGGGTATTAAGCTTTGCACTCTCAAGCTTAGCCAAGAAGATTTAAGCAACCTACTCTGGGATCATACAGTTGATCTGATCAGAGTATTTGGAGACCTTGAAGTTTATTTTTATCAGAAGTTTTGCATTCAGGGTCTCAAACATTAGACCTTTTCAGTACTAATCAAAAGTGTTTCCTTGCAACTCCAGCAATGACACTTACAAGCAGATGGGATTCATGAGAGAAAGAAAAAATAAGAGAGAGAGAGAGAGAGAGGGACAGACACAATAGTTTACCCCTAAATAAAAGAAAATCTTGAAGGCCTAAAAACAACTTCTGATGTCTTCGATGTTATTCCAGATTTCTTTGCTGTATTTGTCTGAAAAAGATTTATCAGATATTTTTGCTACTCAATTTAAATAACTTAAGTAATTTAAATGACAGATGCCATCTGTATCCTAAAGCAGTCAACTATTTTGCTGAACTTCTTTTTTTGTTGTTGTTCAGATGAATCAGGGAGTTATTTATGGAGCAGGTGTTGCTCATATTCAGTCTCTAATAACAGAGACAAGGATAAAATAGAGATCAAGTTCAGAATTTTTTTCATCTACACTTCCATAAAATGACTACTGAACATTTATAAATTAATATATAACTGAAGAATGACATGAGGTACTCATACATGAATTTCTCTTCATTGTGGATGTGAGAAAATAAAGGTATACACAGTTCAGGTTCTTTACAATAACTGGACCAAGGTTCTTAAACCTAGCATCACGTACTCTTTATTTGTTCTTTTGTAATTAGTGACTATTTGGGGAGCGTTTCTGCTACATTAACATAGTTTTGATTGAAAATTATAAAGGACTATGATGATTTCTGACAACCAGTCTATACCTTCTCATTTATTTATCATTTGTTTTTCCTTTTCTTTTTTTTTTTAATCAAGAAAACATGCATATAACTCAAACCACAATTTGTTGATAATGGTCCAAGAGAAAATAGTTTTGTCTTTCAATTATAATGAAGTGAAAGAAGTTTCCCAAATGGATCCTTTCAAGCACAAACAAAAAGAGCAAGACACATCATCTCTCATTCATGGTCATGAAGGCTTAGCTTGATCTGCTTAAATCTGTTTGGCTTCTTTCTCTAATGAAACTATGTGCCCATAGCATCCATACTTGGTAGCTTCACCTGCCTGAGCAAGACAGGGGCATCACTTGCTGAGAGCAAGAAGCAGATAGGGGTTAGGTTTAGATAGGATCATCTGGGAAAAGAAAGGTGGAGGTCAGATGTAGTTTGTAGATGACCTGAGATGACCTTAGCAATTCTCTGAAGTCTGACTTGAAAAACCATGTTGACTGGTTGGGCTAGGTGGTAGTCCCAGTGGAGATAAACACATTTGGGAATATAGAGTCATATATAGATTCATATATATAATGAACAAAAGTCATAGATTCAACTTAGAGTTTAGGGCTCATATTGGGCCTGAGAATAGAAGTAGGGATATAGATTTTGTATCAAGTGACTGGGAAGAATTTCTAAAACTTGAGCCAGAGTGTGGCCTGTGCAATGACCCTTTGTACACAAGCAACTGTGGATCTCAGAGCAGCATGCTTTCAGTTCCAGATTCTAGTCATCTTTGAAGTGCTGTCAAGTAAAGGTTTAGACTCATCTCAGTTTTCACTATCCCTCCCTTTGCCAAAGGAATAAGACAACCTCACTGGTGCCTATGATTGCAAGATGACTAATTCCTCAAGGGTGACTTCAGCTTTAAAAAATGAACCTGGTGGCTAAGAAGATTCCCATGATTAATTTAAGGATGAGGATAAAAGACTTGTGCCAACAATGTATTCAACAGGTGTTTTAGGGCCTGGCTAAATAAAGTGATGAAGTGAAGTGAAAGTCACTCAGTTGGGTCTGACTCTCTGCGACCCCATGGACTATACAGTCCATGGAATTCTCTAGGCCAGAATACTGGAGTGGGTAGTCTTTCCCTCCTCCAGGGGATCTTCCCAACCCAGGGACTGAACCCAGGTCTCCCACATTGCAGGCAGATTCTCTACCAGCTGAGCCACAAGGGAAGCCCAAGAATACTTCTCCAGTGGATCTTCTTGACCCAGCAATTGAACCAGGTGGATTGCAGGTGGATTCTTTACCAACTGAATTATCAGGGAAGCCCTAAATAAAGTTATGGATGCACTTAATTATTACAGGCCTGTGTTAAGCCCTGGTCATGTTGATCTCTTTAAAGTATTTGACACCATTGATTTTTAACATTTTTGACACCCTGGTTTTTAAATGTCTCCTTTTTTTATTTCCTGATACATATCTTTGCTAGTTCTGCTCTTTAATCATTTTTATTGTCCTATTCTGGCTTCTCAACATCCTCTTCATGTATCTAATTATTAGGGCATTTCAGGATTCTACTCTTAGTTCTTTGCCTTTTTTCATGCAAAATACTCTTCCTGGATGATCACTTTATCCATTGGCTGCCATTCCATAAGTACTCTGCCTATTCTCAATTACTCTCTTCAGAGATTAGCACTGTTCTAAGATCCAGAGCTGAATTTTAGTGGTTGACTGGATATATCGAATTTGCATGCCTTCAGGGACTTGAGAAATGCAATATCATAAACTAAATTCCTTCTCTTCCCTTAAAACTTTCTCCACTCATTCTTAACCCTGCTCCATCCTCTATAGACTTCATCGTGGTTAATGGGGCAGTTACCTATCCAAAGAAGATATTCTGTTGTCACTTTCAAATCTTCTCTCACCTCTAACATCCAATATTATGAAATTCTCATAATGCAACCACAAAAAGATGTCTCTATTTTAGTAGACAAATAGTAGACAAAAAAATGTCTACTATTGCTTCTCTTGTTACTTTGCTCTTGCTTTCATTTTATCTGTCATCTTCCCATCATATTTTCACAGTAACTCCAACATCTGACTCTGCCAGTTCAATGGTTCTCAGACTGTGATCCTCAAAAATGGGGCATCAACATCACACGTGATAGAAAGACAAGGCCCAAGACCCACCCCCAGGCCTACTGATTGTGAAACTCAGGGTGTGAGTACCAGCAGTCTGTGTTTTTAACAAGATCTCCACATGATTCTGATGAATGCTGAATTTGAGAATCACTAATTTGAGTTGATCTCTATTCTACTGGCTGAATGGTTTACTATCTAAGAAGTCCACTGCTATCATCCATAGATAACCTCCACTGGTTACCTGTAAGGTTAGATTAGTGTCTTCAGTGAAGTTTATGCAGGAATCAATATCAGTTCAGTTCAGTTGCTCAGTCGTGTCCGGCTTTTTGAGACCCCATGGACTGCAGCACACCAGGCCTCCCTGTCCATCACCAACTCCCAGAGTCTACTCAAACTCATGTCCATTGTGTCAGTGATGCCATCCAAACATCTCAACCTCTGTCATCCTCTTCTCCTTCTGCCTTCAATCTTTCCCACATCATGGTCTTTTCAAACGAGTCAGTTCTTCGCATCAGGTCAAAGGATTGGAGTTTCACCTTCAGCATCAGTCCTTCCAATGAATATTCAGGACTGATCTCCTTTAGGATGGACTGGTTTGATCTCCTTGCAGTCCAAGGGACTCTCAAGAGTCTTCTCCAACACCACAGTTCAAAAGCATCAATTCTTCAGTGCTCTATTTTCTTTATAGTCCAACTCTCACATCATACATGACTACTGGAAAAACCATAGCTTTTACTAGATGGACCTCTGTTCAAAAAGTAATGTCTCTGCTTTTTAATATGCTGTCTAGTTTACTCATAGCTTTTCTTCCAAGGAGCAAGTGTCTTTTAATTTCATGGGTGCAGTGTGTAGTGATTTTGGAGCCCCCCAATATAAAGTCTGTCGGTGTTTCCATCATTTTCCCATCTATTTGCCATAAAGTGATGGGACCAGAAGCCATGATCTTCATTTTTTGAACATTGAGCTTTAAGCCAACTCTTTCACTCTCCTTTTTCACTTTAATCAAGAGGCTCTTTAGTTCTTCTTCACTTTCTGCCATAAAGGTGATGTCATCTACATATCTGAGGTTATTGATATTTCTCCTGGCAATCTTGATTATAGCTTCTGCTTCATTCAGCCTGGCATTTCGCATGATGTACTCTGCATATAAGTTAAACAAGCAGGGTGACAATACACAGCCCTGATGTACTCCTTTCCCTATTTGGAACCAGTGCTTTGTTCTATGTCAAGTTCTAACTGTTGCTTCTTGACCTGCATAGACATTTCTCAGGAGGCACATCAGGTGGTCTGGTATTCCCATCTCTTTCAGAATTTTCCACAGTTTGTTGTGATCCACACAGTCAAAGGCGTTGGCATAGTCAATAAAGTAGGTATTTTTCTGAAACTCTCTTGTTTTTCAATAATTCAGCAGATGTTGGCAATTTGATCTCTGCTTCCTCTGCCTTTTCTAAATCCAGCTTGAACATTTGGAACTTCACGATTCATATACTATTGAAGCTTGGCTTGGGGAATTTTGAGCATTACATTTCTAGCATGTGAGATGAGTGCAATTGTGCTGTAGCTTGAACATTCTTTGGCATTGCCTTTCTTTGGGATTGGAATGAAAATTGACCTTTTCCAGTCCTGTGGCCACTGCTGAGTTCTCCAGATTTTCAGGCATATTGAGTGAAGCACTTTCACAGCATCATCTTTTAGGATTTGGAATAGCTTCATTCCAAATGGAATTCCAACAGGAATTCCATCACCTCCACTATCTTTGATCCTAGTGATGCTAGGAATTCCAACAGGAATTCCATCACCTCCACTAGCTTTGATCCTAGTGATGCTTCCTAAGGCCCACTTGACTTCGCATTCTAGGATATCTGGCTCTAGGTGAGTGATCACGCCATCATGGTTATCTGGGTCATGAAAATATTTTTTGTATAGTTCTTCTGTGTATTCTTGCCCCCTCTTCTTTATATCTTCTGCTTCTCTTAGGTCCTTACCATTTCTGTCCTTTATTGAACCCATCTTTGCATGAAATGTTCCCTTGGTATTTCTAATTTTCTTGAAGAGATCTCTAGTCTTTCCCATTCTATTGTTTTCCTCCATTTCTTTGCACTGATCACTGAGGAAAACTTTCTTATCTCTCCTTGCTATTCTTTGGAACTCTGCATTCAAGTGGGTATATCTTTCCTTTTCCCCTTTGCCTTTAGCTTCTCTTCTTTCCACAGCTATTTGTAAGGCTTCCTCAGACAGCCATTTTGCCTTTTTACATTTCTTTTTTCTTGGGGATGGTCTCAATCACTGCCTCCCGTACAATGTCAGGAACCTCCGTCCATAGTTCTTCAGGCACTCTATCAGATTTAATCCCTTGAATCTATTTGTTACTTCCACTGTATAATCATAAGGAATTTGATTTAGGTCATACCTGAATGGTCTAGTGGTTTTCCCCACTTTCTTCAATTTAAGAGTGAATTTGGCAATAAGGAGTTCATGATCTGAGCAACGGTCACCTCCTGGTCTTGTTTTTGCTGACTGTATAGAGCTTCTCCATCTTTTGCTGCAAAAAATATAATCAATCTGATTTCGGTGTTGACCATCTGGTGATGTCCATGTGTACAGTCTTCTCCTCTGTTGTTGGAAGAGGGTGTTTGGTATCTATCACCAGTGCGTTCTCTTGGCAAAACTGTTAGCCTTTGACCTGCTTGATTTTGTACTCCAAGACCAAATTTGCCTGTTACTCCAGGTACCTCTTGACTTCCTACTTCTGCATTCCAGTCCCCTATGATGAAGAGGACATCTTTTTTTGGGTGTTTGTCCTAGAAGGTCTTGTAGGTCTTCATAGAACTGTTCAACTAAAGCTTCTTCAGCATTACTGGTGAGTTTACTGACTTTGATACTGTAATATCGAATGGTTTGCCCTGCAAATGAACAGAGATCATTCTTTTGTTTTTGATTGTATTCAAGTACTGAATTTTGGACTTTTTTGTTGACTATAAGGGCTATTCCATTTCTTATAAGGGATTTTTTCCCTACAGTAGTAGAGGTAAAGGTCATGAGTTGAATTCACCCATTCCAGTCCATTTGAGTTCACTGATTCCTAAAATGTCCACGTTCACTCTTGCCATCTCCTGTTTGACCACTTCCAATTTGCCTTGATTCATGGACCGAACATTCCAGGTCCCTATGCAATATTGCTCTTAGAGCATCAGACTTTACTTCCATCAGCCGCCATATCCACAACGGGGTGTTGTCTTTGCTTTGGCTCTGTCTCTTCCTTCTTTCTGGAGTTGTCTCTCCACTCTTCTCCAGTAGCACATTTAGCACCTACCCACCTGGGGAGTTCATCTTCCAGTGTCATTCCTTTTTATCTTTTCATACTGTTTATGGGGTTCTCAAGGCAAGAAAAGTGAAGTGGTTTGCTATTCCCTTCTGCAGTGAACCACATTCTGTCAGAACTCTCCGCCATGACCTGTCCATCTTGGGTGGCCCTACAGGGCATGGCTCAAAGTTACATTGAGTTAGACAAGGCAGTGGTCCATGTGATCAGTTTGGTTAGTTTTCTGTGATTGTGGTTTTTTTTCTATCTGCCCTCTGATGGATAAGGATAAGAGGCTTTTGGAAGCTTCCTGATGGGAAAGACTCAGGACTGACTGAGGGGAAAACTGGGTCTTATTCTGATGGTGGGGGTGGGGTGGGTGGGGCATGTTCAGTAAATCTTTAATCCAATCTTCTGTTGAAGGGTGGGGCTGTGTTTCCTCCTTGTTGCTTAACCTGAGGCCAAACTGTGGAGGAGGTAATGAAGATGAGCTCAAAAGGTCCCAGGCAGGCCTGCTGCCCTCAGGGCCCCTGACCCTGCAGCAGGCCACTGCTGACCCACGCCTCTGCTGGAGACTCCTGGCTACTCATGGGCATGCCTGGGTCAGGAATCAATAAAGCTCACCAATATTTTCAGCTTTTCCTTAAGGAACATGGTCAAGTTTCACTTCCCTGCTCTTTGGAAGTTAGGTGTGTCATGTCCTTGCTGTGGCTAACCCAGTGCAAGAGATGCGTTTTACTTCGGGTGAGTTTCCAATACGTGATTTGCCAGGTTTCCTTTTGTTCCCTGTCACAGTGTTTAGCATTCAGATGGTGGAGAAAGAGGAAGATAAAGAGCAGAGCTCCAAGCTGACTGGAATCGCCATGCTGTGAAGGAAATAAAGAAATCTTCACAGCTTTAAATTCGTGAGGTTTGGGGGTGTTTGTTACAGCAACATAAGCTTCCCTATTCTCACTTTACCTTCTCCATCTTGGCTCCTGCAATTCTTCTTCTCCTTTCCCCTACTCCTTGTCCAAATAATCCTGAATTCACTGTTCAGTAAAACTGCTGAGCTGTTTCATGACATTACAGCCTTGCAGGTGCTATTCTCTGCACTTGGAACTCTTGACATACATTTTTACTGAAATGATTCCAGTTTTCATTTTCAACTTAAATATTCATTCTTCTGGTTAACTTCTCCTAAGTACCTGGGGAAAAATCAATTGCTTCATCCTCTGTGCTATCAAAACAATCTTTTCATTCCTCTGATATATTTGGTATCATAGCTTACAGTAATTTAATTGTCCAAACTTTTTCTCTGTTCACAAAACGGTAATTTCCTCACTGATTGGGGCTTTGACTTACTCATTTTTATTCCAACAGAAGAATTATTCTTTTTTTTTTTTCAGAATTATTCTTTTTTAAAAAGATCTTTATCATATCACTTGCATGTTTTTCCAGAAGTAACTTAAACCTTCTACAGCTATCGCAACTTTATATGTATATGTTATATTATGTAGCTCTTTAAACTTTCCCTAATAACATTTAATATTTGTTTGGCTATGGTACTCAGTGTCATGTTGGCCTAAGGAAGGCTTAAGGAAGCAGTTTGCAATAATTCCTACATCCTTTGCTTAGGTGGTGACAATGACTTGGTACAATTAACCCCTTGAATATTGAAACTACAAATTTATATAGCAGAAGTGACAGCTTTATAAGAGAACTCATCACGCTAAAATTATAGTTTTTATCTCTTTCACCTGAATGCATTATCCTATGTGACCATAATATCATTCATCTGCCACTTTCTGCACACTACACAATTTTGTGAAGATTTCCTTCAGGTTTTTTCATGTCAGTTTCATATGTCACTGTCTAAAATGGTTTAGTTTCATGTGATAACAGGTATTTCATCATGGATTTGCCCTTCCTAGATCCTCAGGCCATAAGTAAGACTTTTAAAATACATATTCTTGCATCTGATCTTGCCAAATGTCTCCTTTTTTGGATTTAGCTCTGTTGATGACAGCATCATTTTTCTGAGACATCCAGTATTTTATGGCCTCCTTTTTCTTCTTGGTTTCCCTTAGCCAAACTAGTAATGCAGTGTCCTTCACATTTATTTTTATCCATTTTATTAAAAAAAAAAGTTCATCTCTCTGAATTCTCATCTATCCCTAATTAATTTAAATGATAACAAAGGAAGACTGTATTTCTTAAAGCAATGCTTGCTCATTACTTCCTTGCCCTAAGGGCTTCAAACACTCTTCTCTTCAATATAAACCCAACCTCTTGAGAAGATCATATAAACAAAATGGCCTTTATCTTTCATCCATTCTGTATCTTCCCTATGTTTCCCAGTTTATGCATGCTAATTTGCTTTTGTCGTGTCTGACCATTTGTGACTCTATGAACTGTAGGCTGCCAGGCTCCTCTGTCCATGAATTCTCCAGGCAAGAATACTGCAATGGATTGTCGTGCCCTCCTCCAGGGGGTCTTCCTGACCCAGCGATTGAACCCAAGTCTCTTAAGTCTCCTGCATTGGCAGGCAGGTTCTTTACCACTAGCGCCACATAACGCCTCTATTTAGCATTGCATGAGCTGGGTTTATCCGTTCCACTTTTTTGCTCACAGAAAGTTCTCTACTAGAATTATTTTTCATGCTCTAATCACCATAACAATCCTAGTTATCCTTCAGGACATCCCTCATCTCCCCCTTTCATTAAGCAAGACATTACTAGCCTATAGAGCTGCCCTGGTGGCTCAGTCAATAAAGCATCTGCCTACAATGCAAGAGACCTGGGTTTGATCCTTTGGTTAGGAAGATCTCCTGGAGGAGGGCATGGCTACCCACTCCAGTGTTCTTGCCTGGAGAATTCCATGGATAGAAAAGCCTAGCAGGCTATAGTCCATAGAATTGCAAAAGAGCTGGACATGACTGAGCGACTAAGCACAGCACTACTCTATAGAACTCTTTCTCTTCTTTAAAATTCTAACACTTGTTAAATATTTATTTAACAACTATGACATAATGGTCTTATTTTTCATTGTCATTTATCATCATTTAAATTGTCTCCCTGATCATAAGTTTATTTGCCATTGGAGTGTCTTGTAACTTTATCCTCAGTAAGTTGTCCTAAGTATTGAATACTCATGATAATGTTCACACAAAACTGACTGTGCATGTATTATACTGGGTGGTTAGTGCCAGGCAAGAAGCCACCAGCTACTGTCATTGTCACAGGTTTCTGCTACTTCCTTATACCCTTAATTCTCCTATCTGTTTTTCAGGAGACACTCCCTCCCTAGACTATGCAAATACCCAGAAGGCATCCAGTCTCTGAACTGACCAGCAGTCTAGGTAGAGCCTGAGAGTATAACTCAATTCACCAAACTCAGAAAAGGAAATGTTAACAGTAGCTCAGGAACTCAGAGAAAAATCTGGGCACTAGAAATGGGCCACTGCAATGGACAGAACTTTGACCCTGAGCCAGATTTCTGTTGCAGCCACAGAATCTTTATGGATTCATGATGGGAAGCTGTAAGTGATATAGTAGTTAACTAAAATACCCTGACTACTGCTGCCGATGGGAATCAGTTGGGTGTATTCTTATAGTACTGAAGCCTGGGCCTCACTTTAGGAGAAGTAAGTATGAGCTGGATGGAGTAGGGAAAAGAAATGGGTCAGGGCTCGGTGTGAGTATTTTTAAGGATATTTACAGTTAGCTCAGATTTTTTTTTTTTTTTTAATTCAGGAATGAGAACGATTGGGAGAGAATGTCAATGGGAGCATGTAGCTGAAGCAAAGACTATGGGAATTGGTGGGGGTGACGCGGCCACAGCAGATTTTGATTAGTATACTCCCCTTATTTACAGGATCTCAGGTTATAAATCCCCAGGTGAAAGAAACCATGCAGGAAGAGCATGTTGCTTATACACCAGATAGCTATCATCATGAGGCTAGAGTTCATGCCTTTTTGTTCTCCCCATGATATTTTTAGTAACCAGCACATTGCCTGGTTCTCAGTAGATGCTCACTTAGTAATATGCACAATGAATCAATTTGAACTGTGCAACAGCACTTAAACTTCAGATTGACTAATTTTCACTGAAATCTGCTATGAGTTGTTGATAAATGCATTAGGTTAATACTGCATTTAAGCCATCAGGTAATGACTTAAGACAGTCTGAGGAGAGCTGTGCAAAGAGCATAAACTCTTAGAGTTCAGGGTGCAAATCATAGTTTTGTCTCTTACTAATCAGGTGATGAAAGTGAAAGTGAAGTCGCTCAGTCGACTCTTTGCAACCCCGTGGACTGTAGCCTACCAGGCTCCTCTGTCCAATGGGATTCTCCAGGCAAGAATACTGGAGTTGGTTGCCATTTCCTTCTCTAGGGGATCTTCCCGACCCAGGGATCGAACCCGGGTCTTCTGCATTGGAGGCAGATGCTTTAACCTCTGAGCCACCAGGGAAGCCTAACCCAGTGATACTGCACAATTTATTCAACCTCGCTGACTCTTTACTTCTGATTTGTAAAATCAAGTCACAACATCACTTCCGCAAAGCTGTTAAGGTGCCTAAATGAGTATGTAAAGTGTTCTGAGCAGCACGTGGTGATCAGCAAATCATAACTAGCATTATTATATATTAACAAATGGCATTTCATTCAAAAGAGCTGTACATAGTGTTTCAATTTTTATCAGGCAAGTGGTTGATAAGGATCAAAGGTTAACAATAGATTAATAAAGTTATAAACTAGATGAAAAGGAGCCTACTAGTAGGGATACTGTCATTATTTAAATGTATTTGCACAGAAAATGAATAAAAGCATATTTTTAAACTTTATTGTGCTAAAATTTACAAGATATTTAAAGTATATATTGTGGTGACGATATATATGTGCATTGTGAACAAAATTTCTCCCATCTAGTTAATTAACATATATCACCTCACATATGGCAGAAAGTGAAGAAGAACTAAAGAGCCTCTTGATGAAAGTGAAAGTGGAGAGTGAAAAAGTTGGCTTAAAGCTCAACATTCAGAAAACTAAGATCATGGCATCTGGTCCCATCACTTCATGGGAAATAGATGGGGAAACAGTGGAAACAGTGGCTGACTTTATTTTTCTGGACTCCAAAATCACTGCAGATGGTGATTGCAGCCATGAAATTAAAAGACGCTTACTCCTTGGAAGGAAAGTTATGACCAACCTAGACAGCATATTAAAAAGCAGAGACATTACTTTGTCAACAAAGGTCTGTCTAGTCAAGGCTATGGTTTTTCCAGTGGTCATGTATGGATGTGAGAGTTGGACTATAAAGAAAGCTGAGCACTGAAGAATTGATGCTTTTGAACTGTGGTGTTGGAGAAGACTCTTGAGAGTCCCTTGAACTGCAAGGCAAACAACCAAAGGAGATCAGTCCTGGGTATTCATTGGGAGGACTGATGTTGAAGCTGAAACTCCAATCCTTTGGCCACCTGATGCGAAGAGCTGACCCATTGGAAAAGACCCTGATGCTGGGAAAGATTGAGGGCAGGAGGAGAAGGGGACAGCAGAGGATGAGATGGTTGGATGGCATCACCGACTCAATGGACATGGGTTTGGGTAGACTTTAGGAGTTGGTGCTGGACAGGGAGGCCTGGCGTGCTGCGGTTCATGGGGTTGCAAAGAGTCGGACACGACTGAGTGACTGTACTGAACCTCACATATTTATCTCTCTCTCGTATGTGTGTGTGAAACAGTGAGAGAGAAGGAATAAAAAGCTTCTGTATGTTGGAGTACAAGTATTATCTTTCCATCACTGCTCATAATATTGATGCAAATATTCTAAATAAGGAAAAAGGCAGTTATGTGTGATATGCAGAGAATTTAGAAAGGTTCTTCGAACCCACAAGTTTCCTCAGGTGCTCTGGGAGACAGAAAACATTACACAATTCTGTTTGAAAAACTGCAGTCAGGCTGTTTACAAAAGTGTGGGCATGTTCGACCTTCTGAAGTTCGGTAAGTCACCTAAATGCCAAAAAAATGAGAAATAAGGAGTTGAGTACAGATCTAAAGAATTTGTTTTTCCTCCTGTAAGTCTTAGCTAGTAAAACAAAGGTCTGTTGTTTTTTTTTAAAGGTAATTTTAAGAAATGACAAAATCTACTCTTTGGACTAAGACTACAGCTTAAAACAGCAAAGTGTTTACAGGTATCCTGTTTGGACATGACAAATGTTTCAACACTTAAGAATACTTTTGGGATTTAATGTCAGAATCCAAATTTACATAAAAGTAAGCAGGTAGCATCTGCTCCTAAGACGTGGTATTTCAGGAAGCAGCTGGAAACAAGGAAACAAGTAATTTCAGGGACCACGTAGTTGACGACTGTACTGCTCAAGTTCATTGTACACATTAGTTAGTGATGACCTGATTAACGCTGGGCTCCCACAGAGGACAAGTCCTGGCCTCAATGAGGATATGGAAATAGGAGACAGGAGAGGGGGATGGGGCGGGGGAGGGGAAGGAGGTTGGGGTTTGATTTCTAGGGAAATAGTCTTTCTAACATCACTCTGCCGTGAAGCTAGCCTTTTTCTCTGCACGCATTTATGAAGATTGATTAGATTTAGAACAGGTGGAATATACTCTCTTGGGAGCTGGTCTGTGAAAGCAACAGGCTGGAAGACTGGCCATTTTGGCTAGAACAATGAAAGTGGTTAATGAGAGAATGTATACAGCAAAGGAGGCCCCCTAGAGTTAGGCTGAGGTGTGTCCTTAAAAGGTGGACTGTAAACCCTGCACATGACCACCTCTTTCATAATGAAAGAGTAGGAAAATATAAAATGAAAAAAATCCACATCAACACCAGTAAAGGAGTGGTTAAAAGAAGATTATTTTGAATACTGGTTATTATTTTCACAAAACTATTTTGTTTTCATAAAGTATATAAAATAACACACAAAAAGCTTCAGAATAGTTATAAATAAAAATATACATAAAAGTATCCCATTAAATAGACATGTAATTTAAAACTCATGTAAATATATTTGTGGTCATGGGATTTCTTTGGAAGGAATGATGCTAAAGCTGAAACTCCAGTCCTCTGGCCACCTCATGCGAAGAGTTGACTCATTGGAAAATACTCTGATGCTGGGAGGGATTGAGGGCAGGACGAGAAGGGGACGACAGAGGATGAGATGGCTGGATGGCATCATTGACTCGATGGACGTGAGTCTGAGTGAACTCCGGGAGTTGGTGATGGACAGGGAGGCCTGGCGTGCTGCGATTCATGGGGTCGCAAAGAGTCGGACACGACTGAGCGACTGATCTGATCTGATCTGATGAATTTGTATGTGCATACACAAATTTATGCATGTGCTATCATAAACAAAAGAAAGAATATCACAAAGTTCTCTTTTAGATAATAGAACTACGAGTGCCTTTTCACATTTGATAAAGATCTAACTCCCATGATAAATATCTAGGTAGACTAAGGTTCAAGTTCCACCTCTAGAACTTTCTAATTGTGTGCCTATGGGGAAAACACCAAAGCTTGCTGAATCTCATCTTTTTTCCTCATGTATAAAGTGAGGAACAACAGCCTCTGCAGACAAAAGGATTATTTGAAAGTGATTTCAGATCATGTTTGTAAAGTGCTTTCACAGAGTCTGGCAGATCTTTCAATGCTAATTGGTGTTATCATTCATCCTACAGAAAATCTGCATTGTAATTAGAAGTTTTTAAAAGTCTGTTAAAAATCAAATAAATGATAGCATGAACAATGGAATAAGAACACAGTGTGGAAAGGGACCCAGTGCAGGATTACAGGAGTGTTCGAGCCGACAGCTTTTGGAGAAGGAATGGGGAGTTACAGTGATCACTGTCCAGAGAATGGACAGGACAGCAGCAAACAATTTCACAACATCTTTTTACCCTTAAAAATCTGATCAGAGTCTGAGTAGATGTAAAGTATCAGGGAACTAGGAAAGACAAAATTAAAAGAGGGGAAAACCAAGACGTATAGATATAAACCCAAGACGAGGTGCTCCTGGGGGAGAAAGACACCAAGGCCTTCTTGATGAGCACTAGCTGAGACATCATTTTGTTGTTTATTTGTTTGTTTATTTGCTCAATCGTCTCTAACTCTTTCTTGACCCCAGGGACTGTAGCCCATCAGGCTCCTCTATCCATGGGATTTTCCAGGCAAGAATACTGCAGTGGGTTGCTATGCCCTCCTCTAGGGGATCTTTCCACCCCAGGGTTAGAACTCATGTCTCTTGCATTAGCAGGTGGATTATTTACTATGTCACTTTATGGTATAGTAAATCTTTATCCAATTTGTATTAATTTATCCCAATCCAGTTGGTTGTTCCATGATAATTCATTTATTTCTAGAGTCCTCAGACCAAGAGGACCTTTCAGGTATGGTACAGAGAGCATGGTCTTGATTCTCTGTCACTACCCTCCAACACTATAGTTGATGCTAAATTCATGGCCCAGGCAGAGCTACCTGGGCTGTGTACTACCAGTGGCCCCTGACTCCAGGCTCCAGAACAGGCCGAACTGGAAAATGCTGTCTTCATGAGGAAGACTCTATTTTTTTCTCATCTTTGCTTAGCAGGTAAGGTTGCCTCCCAGGTTTGATACTATGGACAATGAACGTCACCTGCCATTTCAGTAAACATAGGATGTTACGACCATAAGTTAGAGCTGCGCTTGTGCTCAGTAGTATCTGACATTTTGCAACCCCATGGATACTAGCCTGCCAGGCTCCTCTGTCCATGGGATTTCCCAGGCAAGGATGTTGGAGTGTGTTGCCATTTCTTCTTCCAGGGGATCTATCTTCTCGACCTAGGTATCGAACCCATGTCTCTTGGGTCTCCTGCACTGGCAGGCAGATTCTGTACCTGCTGAGCCCCCTGAGAAGACATAAAGCTATCAGCCATTGCAGCAGCCCAGGTGAATTCAGACTGGAGAAAAGAGAATATTGGCCCTCAAGAGTTCAGGTGCATGTCAAAGGAATGATTTCAAGCCTGGACACTTGCATTTTCCCATATATAGAATAGGACTAAATTCATTGACTTAAGATGACTGTTGTGTGTGTGTATGTGTGTGGTTAGCAGTGATTTTTGACGTTACACTTTTTTCACCCAGCAAAAAATTCCTGCAAATCCTGGCCCCTCGTTTATTTCTTTGGAACAGTGCCTCAGAACTGTCTAAGAGGCTGCCTGGCTGGGTTACAGCCCTCAGCGAAGGCAAGGGGAAAAAAAAGCCTAAAAAACCCAAATAAATAAATAAATAAATCTTAACTCTCAGGTTGTGAGTTTTTTTTTTTTTTTTTTTCTTTCAGTTGACAATACTCAAAGTGGAATGTTTCAGTTACATGAAGACCCGAAAGTGATAAACTAATAAACCTGAAATGAATGATCTAAGAACCTGGAGTACAAATTTTCTGAAACCTCCATAACCAAAAGCAGCTCCCTGTGAAGTTGTAACATCAAAGATCCAGTTGAGACTGGTCAGATATTTATGAATTATTTTTCCTGCGGGAGTTTCCTTTCATAGATGTTCAGGAGATAGATACGGCTCTGTTAGAGTGAATACAGAACACAGAACATTAATTTAGGGTTATGAAATGAACACACTCTTTAACCTTCAAGCAATATGTTAGAGGGTCTGCACATTTTCCTTGGAACATTAGTTAAAACAAATAAATAGGACTTTAGATGAGGCATAGTGAGCTATCAAGTATATACAGAAGTTTTGCAACTACTTGTTCAGGACATTTTTTATTGTTGTTGTTGTTCAGATGAGAGGGGAACACACCAAAAAATAGAAAATACAATTTGGCAAAATGGTATGTTGATACAAAAATTAGAGTTTCACAAAACATGCTCAGGACCCATGTTGACTTTTACTAACATAAACAGGTAACAAGCACCTAAATTCTTTATTCCTCCTTTCAGCCTGTTTTCATCCAACTTCAGTGAAACTGCCCATAAATGTGACAGCAAAGCAGATTTTATTAATTACTTGTTAAGAGCTAGAATATGGCTGAATCCCATTTCCTCTTATTTTAGCTTTTTCTCGATTCCTTAACACTTCATTCAATCATCTATGTGTTCAATAAAGATAAAGAAAGCCTACCATGAGCTGGACACTGAGTAAGCAAAAAGGCACAGGGATAAAAAACAGGCTTTCATCTCAAGGTTTTTGTATAGATTGAGGATAAAAAGACAGATAGGGAAAGAGTTGATATGCAATCTGAAAGCACTGCCTTAGACTCCGGAATACTCAGGATTCTCTGCAGCACGAGGAGGATGGTGTGAAGGTAGGTTATGGTGGGAGAGGTCTCCCAAGGGAAAACTTTGGGAGTTAAGTCTTCTTACAGGTTAAGTGAAATCAATTCTGGCTTAAGATAGAGAACTAACCACAGGTATTTGCACTGAAGTAAGTCAAAAGTTGTGTTCTGTTTCCTTGTTTTATTTACAAACTCACATAAACAGGAATAATTGGTAATTGACTCAGCGAACATGAAAGACTTGGCCTTATGCCAGCAGTAGAGGAAGCTGTGATGTCACCTGATTTGTATCAGAGAATCACCAAAAGCAACAGGCATTGGTTGAGCAAGTACCCCTATAATTGGTACATGCACACTTGTTTGAAAGCTATTTAAGAAGCAATTAGATCTGCAGCTTCTCCCCCATAACCAGAGAACTTTGCTTCATAACCAACCCCTCCATCCACATAGAATATATGTTGAATCTCCAGAGATGGTAAAACAGAGGGATTATAGACTGGGGATAACAGGTTGATGGAAGATCGAGGTCACATATTGACGTGAAGAATGCTCCAAGTGAGACATAAAACTTCACTGAAAAACCCTTCCCTAGGGAATCCGGCTAATTCTGGGGGGGTGGGGAATTAATGACCTTTGGGGCTCTGCAATGAAACTGTCCAGACAGGTCAGCCTATGGTAAGAACTACAGCCAACTCAGCAAGGGGCCCAAGGGTTTCATACAGTTCTTTTTTTTGGTATTTTTAGATATAAGTTCCTAGCAAAGGGTTTCCAGATTTTGAAGAGAATATATGACATGAAATACAAAGACCAAAACAAGAAAGCATGCATATTGGGAGAAGTGGGAATCATGCAAGGAAAAGAGAAAAACAAGACTCACCAATTATCGTTCGCACCTTCAGAGAAGTGAGAGGAGTTATTTCATGTATAAAATGAATGTATGTTATAAGAGGAAAAATACAGATATAAAATTTTTTTTTGAAACTAACATTATATAGAAGTAGGAGATTTGGAAAACAAAATGTTATGAGAAAATTAACAAAAACAAAAGAGATGGAAAATGTAGACAAAAAAGAAAAAAACATAGAGATTATGTCTAGGAATTTCATCATTTAAGTAATACAAAATTCATGGAAGAAGAACTGAAGAAGTTGAGGGGGATAGGTTTTCAAAGAACATAGTCAGTCAATTTTCCCTAAACCAAAGGATATGATTTTTATAGATTTAAATTACTTTATAAGTGCTCATAGATTCATAATCATCAGACTTATTATTATGAAATTTAAAGAATTTCAGAAAACCAGTAGCAAATAAGATCATGCTATAAACTTTCAAGGGAGGGAGAAAGAGAGAGAGAAAGAGACAGACAGGAGGAAGAAAGAGAAATAATGTCTTGAAATTTTTAATGAAAAAATTATTTATAACCTGGATTGTATACCTAATCAAACTATCAGTCATATCTCTAAGAATATGGAGAGAGAAATTTCTTCAAGATGAAGAAACTGACAGGATATCTAAATATTTAATAATAATCAAACAGTTTGAAGTTGAATAATGATGCTAAATAGACAATCAACCAAAAATTTATATGTTAAGAGTATGTTTAGTTTTGAAAACAACTGCTAAACTCTCTTCTAAAGTGGCTGGAACATTCTATATCCCCACCAGTAACAAATGACTGTTCCTACTGATCCATGTTCTTCTCAGCATTTGGTATTATCAGTGTTATGGATTTTGTCCATTCTAATAGGAGTGACATGGTATATCATTATTTTAACTTATAATTCCTTAGTGACATATGAGTTGAGCATCTTTTACCCATATTTAAATTGAGTTGTTTCACTGATAAGTTTTCAGATCAGATCAGATCAGTTGCTTAGTCATGTCTGACTCTTTGCGACCCCATGAATCGCAGCACGCCAGGCCTCCCTGTCCATCACCAGCTCCCGGAGTTCACTCAGATTCATGTCCATTGAGTCAGTGATGCCATCCAGCCATCTCATCCTCTGTCATCCCCTTCTCCTCCTGCCCCCAATCCCTCCCAGCATCAGAGTCTTTTCCAATGAGTCAACTCTTCGCATGAGGTGGCCAAAGGACTGGAGTTTCAGCTTTAGCATCATTCCTTCCAAAGAAATCCCAGGGCTGATCTCCTTCAGAATGGACTGGTTGGATCTCCTTGCAATCCAAGGGATTCTCAAGAGTCTTCTCCAATACCACAGTTCAAAAGCATCAATTCTTTGGTGCTCAGCCTTCTTCACAGTCCAACTCTCACATCCATACATGACCACAGGAAAAACCATAGCCTTGACTAGACGGACCTTTGTTGGCAAAGTAATGTCTCTGCTTTTGAATATGCTATCTAGGTTGGTCATAACTTTCCTTCCAAGGAGTAAGCGTCTTTTAATTTCATGGCTGCAGTCACCATCTGCAGTGATTTTGGAGCGCAGAAAAATAAAGTCTGACACTGTTTCCACTGTTTCCCCATCTAATTGCCATGAAGAGATGGGACCGGATGCCATGATCTTCGTTTTCTGAATGTTGAGCTTTAAGCCAACTTTTTCACTCTCCTCTTTCACCTTCATCAAGAGGCTTTTTAGTTCCTCTTCACTTTCTGCCATAAGGGTGGTGTCATCTGCATATCTTGGAGAAGGCAATGGCACCCCACTCTAGTAGTCTTGCCTGGAAAATCCCATGGATGGAAGAGCCTGGTAGGCTGCAGTCCATGGGGTCGCTAAGAGTCGGACACGACTGAGCGACTTCACTTTCACTTTTCACTTTCATGCATTGGAGAAGGAAATGGCAACCCACTCCAGTGTTTTTGCCTGGAGAACCCCAGGGAGGGGGAGCCTGGTGGGCTGCCGTCTATGGGGTCACACAGAGTCGGACATGACTGAACGACTTAGCAATCACATATATTAGGAGAATTGGGAGACAGAAATGTTTGTGAATCTATGTGGTACTGTGCCAGTGAAGAAAGTGAAATCATTCTCTTCCATTTTGGAAATGCAGAGTCAATGACAAAAATCTAATAATCAAGAAACAACAATATTACCATACGACTAGGAGGCAAATTCCACAAGAATCCAGGGCAAAAGTTGAAAATGGTTACCTGCCCTTAGGAAATGAAATATTTAAAAGGTAGAGGACTAGAGAAACACATTAAATACAATAAAAAGAAACAAAAAAGCCAAAATATATGTCTTTAAAAATAACAGACTTTATAGAACCACTTTCTTCTATATATGTATTAGACATAAATCTAAGTGTTAAAAATGAAGATGCATACCTGTTAGCCAGAGAGAGAAGGAGGGAAGGATGGTGTTCCTTGTAGGAACAAATATGAAGATAAAATAGATCTATTCTTTGAAATTTGGCCAACAGTTCAGTATGTCAGGAACAAGAATGGCTGTCCTGGCTTGGGTTTTTTCCAGAAGCAAACCTTGAGACAAAGATTTGAGTCTAAACAGTTTACTTGGGAAATAGTGAGAATTCTGGTAAAGATGATGGGTTATGACACACAGATGTGAATGAATCTGGACAATAAACAGGCTCTGTTAAATCAGATGCAATGCATAATGACAGCTTAATCATATGGCAAGGGGGGCAGAGGCCTGGGAAATGCTTCAAAACTTTGCAAGATGTACTGACAGATCAAAGGGATGGGGCCAGGCACCAACAAGGTCAGCTACAATGTGGTCATGATGGAAGTGGGCAGAAACGTAACATGGCTGATGACTCCACCCAAGAAGACTGGCTTCATAGTGCTGTGACTCCATACACTTGAAGGTACCAGTAAAATACTAACGCTGTTAGTTAAAATAGGTGGCTGTGCAAATTTCAATCACTTCTCACTGGAGCCAGTTACAGTTTAAGTATTTTACTGTATGCATCAGGGGATTCAAATATATCTTAAATTTAAACAACAATAGCCAATATTTATTTGTAAAAGCCTATGAACATCAATATTAAAACTATACTCCATGGTTAAATCATAAACTATAATTATATTTCCTCATGTAGTTTTAAAATTTGGTTATTTCCTGGCAAACATCCAAAGGTTGGTTCTGTAAAACAATGATGACAATGATCTGAGGATGACATTCTCTAGGAAATAAAGTGAAATAAAGATTTTGACTCTAAGGAGAAAAGGTATTTCAGATGACAAGATTATCCTATTATCTTTATGAATTTACGCCTTAAAGATAAGATGTTATCAGAGAGCAAATGTGCTGATTATACACATATTACTTCAATGTTACAATAGGGTTGCTGAGAGAACACATTTACTTAAACTTTTCAGACAACTACCAATCAGCATAGACATCAACTTAAAACAAAAAAGGATTTTATCATCTGCAAGAACACATGCAAAGGGAGATTTTACAATGGAAAATACAAGTTACCACTCAACTTAGTGATCAGTCAATCCTATCATCACTGATAGTGAAAGGGATTCTGTGAGGCAGTATGAAATATACAGCCTCACCGAGAAAGTATTCAAAATGTCTAAATTGTATCTAATCAGGCTTGTGAGTCTAACTTCAAATTTATGAACTAGAATAGCCTAGAGAAGTAGAACGCACAGAGAGAAAAACCATAAGGCAAACACAGAGTGTGTGTCATTCTTCAGGACAACAATGGATCTACTGTCTTAAACATGTCAATGTCATGGCCATAAAAGCATGACAAGGAAACACGATGTGAGAGGCAGAAGGACAAGTCTAGACCAAAAGAGACATGACACCATAGCTCAGTGCACAGACACTGATTAGATCTTCCATAAGGGATATTTAGGGACAATCGGGAAGTCATGATCAGCCGATATAAAGGAATTTTTGTTAATTTCATGATATACCATAATGGATTCATGATGTTGTTACATAATGAAGCATTTCAGAGTGAAATGTCATGATGTCTATAATCTACACTAAAATGTTTCAGAAACAGAAACAATAAGGATTAAATCTAGCTTATGAGGTATATGGTATTTATTATCCTATCCCCTCTAATTTTCAGCATATTTAAAAGTTAAAAAAAAAAATCACATGGACCCAAGTAAAACTTAGTGGACCTGTACTTTAAATCTAAAAACTATTTCTTACACATATTTGCATTTCTGAGGTTAAAAAAGTAATATAATCATAGAATTTGCAAACTGGCAGAATAATCCATTCTCCAGGCAAGAATACTGGACTGGGTTGCCATTCCCTTCTCCATGGGATCTTCCTGATCCAGGGATTGAACCCTGGTCTCCTTCACTACAGGCAGATTCTTTACCATCTGAGCTTCTAGGGAAGAGAAATTGAGGCCCACAAAACTGAACTGACTTGCCTAAAGCAACAAGGCGAGTTATCAATATTTGCAGAAACAAGAGTAACTTGAATATATGTCCCTTTCTCCAGATGACCAGTATTTCCTTGAAAACAAGATTTATGTCTAACTAATTTCTGTCATCTTTCAGTGTCCAGAATACATCCATTGGGTTTACAATACATCAACAGTTTGCTTGTAGAATAATTTCATCTGCATTTCAAATCATTTTACATGCCAAGTATCGAGTTTGCATCAGTGAAGAGAAATGCAAAACTTTCAAAGCAAGTATTATAGTTAGACAAAGTTACTTAGCAATTCGTAACTGAAACTAGAGCAGTGAACAGCAGCTCCAAAACCTAGTAAAAAATTGACTATATCATTTACTGTTTTTTTTTGGTTGTTGTTGTTTAAATTCATGTATCTTTAGATTAAAAATACAACATGTAGGTCTAACAATACTCATTTGCCAACCCAAACAAAAATGCTAAGTTTCAAGTGTGATTCTTCAGAGGGAAGGTCAACATTCTCATCAATTAATCCTCATTTTTCATAATAAAAAATGTGGGCCAGCTGCTGAATCAGGTACTTGGACAAACATTGTTGCCTATTTTGTAAAATCAGCTTTAGCACATTTGTGCCTGGAAAGAGTAGCTGATTTTGCAAGATGTTGAAATATACAAGCTACATATGGTTCAGTGTATTTTCTACTGCATTGTTATTTTCAACCAAGAAAACACATTAGGCATTTGTATCATCCTCTTTTGACTAATGTTTTCTTTATGCTGATTATTGCCCTCAACAGATACTGCTTGATATTTATAATGAAAAAGAAGGGGAGGGGAAACTATTTATCTTCAAGATATGTTATATCTTTCTAAAATTTTAGTGATAAAAAAATTTGTTCCAGGGATTATAGTTTTCATGTTACAAAACAAATATGAGATGACTGTGGACAAGATGCTATCTATTGATTCCTCTTAGGTATGCTACCTTGTCAGAAGGAATCACTGAAATATATCAAAAGGCTATTTATACAGCATACACACTGTCCTTATGGAATATTAGAACATTTGCTTTTAAAGTTTTCTAGCAAATTCCATACCCTGACAGGAAAAAGCAGAAATGCAACACTAGACTCTCTTTCACTAAAAAATGGGATTGTAATTTTATCACATTTATCACTGTATTGTCTCTTTTTGAGAATTTCCCCTACATGCAATGAATCCATTGTTAAATATTTAGACACTTTAAATTTAGCTTTTCCGACATCTATATTTAATATCTAGACATCTTTTCAACAAATATATTGTTATTAAAATGGATTACTTTTCCAGAAAATAGAAGTAAAAATTTTGGAGACAAGTTTTTGAAAATTTTGATAGCATACAGCAGAATAATTTTATAGATATATAGGTCACTAAATAAAAATTAAATTAAAATATAATATTCCAAAACAAAGAATATTAAGCTCACCAGATGAAGGGGAAGAATGGATAGATACATTTAATGTGTAAATCTGAATGCTTAATAAAAACATAAAGCAAAATTTTTACAGAACAATAGTATTGAGAGCCAAAGTTCAAAAAGATGGTAATTATAGGAGGACATAAAAGCACTCAAAAGATTTTTTTCAATTCACAATTTAATTTTAAAAATGATAGGAAAAATATTCAAATTGATCATAGTCATAGTTTTTTAGTTATTGATAATTGACAGAATATGAGTTAATAAAGAAAATATGAAAATACTCAGACCAAATCAGATAGAACCATGTTAAAGACCATCCCCACACCTGAAATATCCTCATCTTTACAAGATCCATTGTGTGGATCACAACAAAGTGTGGAAAATTCTTAAAGAGATGGAATACCAGAGTACATTATCTGCCTCCTGTGAAACCTGTACTCAGGTCAAGAAGCAACAGTTAGAACCAGACATGGAACAATTGCCTCATTCAAAATTTGGAAAGGAGTACGTCAAGGCTGTCTATTGTCACCCTACTTATTTAACTTATATGCAGAGTACATCATGAGAAATGCTGGGCTGGAAGAAGCACAAGCTGGAATCAAGATGGCCAGGAGAAATATCAATAACCTCAGATATGCAGATGATACCACCCTTATGGCAGAAAGTGAAGAGGAACTAAAGAGCCTCTTGATGAAGATGAAAGAGGAGAGTGAAAAAGCTGGCTTGAAACTCAACATTCAAAAAACTAAGATCATGACACCCAATTCCATCATTTCACAGCAAATAGTTGGGGAAACAATGGAAATAGTGGCAGATTTTATTTTCTTGGGCTCCAAAATCACTGCGGATGATGACAGCAGCCATGAAATTAAAAGCCAATTGCTCCTTGGAAGAAGAGCTATGACCAACCTAGACAGCATATTATAAAGCAGAGACAACAAAGGTCTTTGTTGTATACTTTGCCAACAAAGGTCCATCTAATCAAAGCTGTGGTTTTTCCAGTAGTCATGTATAGATGTAAGAGTTGGACCATAATGAAGGCTGAACACAGAAGTATTAATGCTTTTGAACTGTAGTGTTGGAGAAAACTCTTGAGAGTCCCTTGGACTGCAATCCTAAAGGAAATCTATCCTGAATATTCATTAGGACTGATGCTGAATCAGAAGCTCTGGTAGGTACTTTGGCCACCTGACGTGAAGAGCCTGACTCATTTGAAAAGACCCTGATGTTGGGAAAGATTGAAAGCAGGAGGAGAAAGGGATGACAGAGGATGAGATGGTTTGATGGCCTCACCCGCTCAATGGACATGTGTTTGAGCAAGCTCCGGGAGATGGTGAAGGATAGGGAAGCTTGGTGTGCTGCAGTCCATGGGGTCACAAAGAGTCGGACAGAACTTAGGGACTGAACAACAACAGAATCGACAATACAGCTATAACTCACGATTTCTATCTTCTCATTCCTATTATTTTAAATTCTTATAATAGGCCATGGGCAGTCTACGATTTACTATGTTGATATTAAAGTTTTCTTACATACATCATTTTTCTCTTCTGACTAGATCACACATTACTTGACAGCAGGAACCATGTTTTACAATTCTTCTGAATCATGTGTATTGACTATGATAGGTTTAATTGAAGTAAGGTGAATGAACTACAATATCTCCATATTGCAAGGTGACATCAAGGGCAACATTCTCTTAAGTCATATCCTGCAGATTCTAATGTATTTTCTCCACTAATCTAGAGTAGTAGCAAAAATTCTCCAATTTTTATACAAACATTTATTCAGTATACCTCAAGATGGACATTAGTAAGTATAAATACCAGTAAGTGTGCTAGTTGCTCAGACATGCGTGACGTTTTGCAACCACATGGACTGTGCCCACCAGGCACCTCTGTCCATGGAATTCTCCAGGCAGGAATCCTGGAGTGAGTGGCCATTCCCTTCTCCAGGGGATCTTCCCAACCCAGGGATCCAATCTGTATCTCCTGCATTGTAGGCAGATTCTTTACAGATTAAGCCAACAGGGAAACCCAAAGATAAGTAAATATTTAACTATTATAAGACATTGGGAATCAGAATTTAGATACATGATATGTATACTCTGCTACATTTAAATTGGATAACCAACAAAGACCTACTGTACAACACAGAGAACTCTGCTCAATGTTATGTGGTAGCCTGGATGGGAGGGGGTGTCTGGGGGAGAATGGATACATGGATATGCATGGCTAAGTCCCTTTGCTGTCCACCTGAAATGATCACAACATTATTAAATGTCTATATTCCAATATAAAATAAAAAGCTTAAAAATTAAAAAAAAAAAAACAGAATTTAGATACTGTCTTGGAAATGAATATCACATTGAGGCAAATGAAATGTTAAGAAGAAAAGTTCTTTAAGCAAGATTATGGGGTTAACTCTCAAAAGCGTGGTTCTAGGATTCCATTGTTTTCGGGAATAGCGACATTTTTTCCCCAACGGACCGTGAAACTGACACTTTTTCTTTGTTTCAAATTCCTACAGTTTGCTGCTTATTATGTCATTTCCATTTGCTCCTTTTATGACACTTTTATGTTGCTCCTCTAATGACACTTTTACATTCAAAACCAACTGAAAAACCTACAGCGCCCTGGTTTGTGTTCCTGAGCCTGAAACTAAAACAAAGGGAATCATCAAGTCTGAACACTAGTCTGGAGGCTTTGCTTCTGTTTGTGTTAGTGTGTTTTGTTTAAAATTACCACCAGAGTATAAATTAGGAGGATCTTTCTCCTGGTAATTGGTATATAAATTATTATGGCATTATCTTATGATCACAAATGTTGAATTTTGACTCCTCCAGGTCCTACCACAAACGTCTCACCCCCATAACAAGATGCATTTTTATTCTAAAGAATGTAAATGTGATCATTAACTTACTATATAAAATAATACAAAAGAAAAAAGTCTGAAAACAATCTACTCCCACAACTGTCCTGCTGTTTGCCAGAATGTTTAGAAACTGCTAGGGCTGCCTTTCTTCTTTTGATTCCGTATAATGAAAAAAGACAAGAGATTAGAAGCCTCAGAGGATTGGATTCCCCACCCCCTCCCTGCTTTAAGAGAAAGACCTGTATTCTGAGCATCCAAAGCTGACGATATGGATCCCGATTCTTTCCAAATAAAGTGACCAATCTAAAAGCCAAAGGGAGTCTAACCTGCAATCTTGTGATTGATCTTAGCTCATATTGGAGGAAAAAAATCTCAGGCTACTTCAAGTATAGGACTGGAAATGCATAAGTAGAATTTATCCACATTAGTATTTGTGCAATTACTTATGGCAATGTTCTATGCTGCCTTTGAACCTGAAAAGGAGTAAGATGAATAATTGTGATTGTTTTTGTTTAGGAGGCAAATCTAAGTGTCTGGAGACTAGGCTGGGCAAGTTATTTTTGTTGTTGCTTTTTAGATGGCAAAGAAATATGTGCTGCAGCATCATTTTCCAGCAACTAAAAAATGTCCTCACTGATTTATGTTAAATACTATGGACAATAAATATGTATTTTGAAGATGGAAGTAGAGAGCTCAACATGTGTGTTTTTTCGTCCTTCAGCAAATCCTGAGGAAGCGTCTTCCAAAAGAGAAGAAATGTTCTGTAGCGCTTTGTGTGGATTTAAACATATGGTCAGAGTCCATATGTGCACACACTTCCATGTCATCTTTACAGATAAATGTGTGAGGCTGGCTGGAGACAGGTGCGAACAGTGAGCTAGCATCTGGCCTTCTGTTCTGGCTCCAATCATATACGTAGCTTTACTTGAGCAAAGCAAATTAGTAAAAGATCACAGGTCGGATACTCAGAAACCAGACAAAACTTAGTGGAAATGAGAAAATAAAAGAAAAAGGCACATTGAATTTTGGCCAGTGTAAGACATGCAGGGGGTTCCCAGATTCCTCTCTTGCACTTTGACTGTTCACTTTGTCTATCCATCCAGGGAAAGGCCAGCATCTTTTCATTTTCTATGATGTATTTTATTTCCCCGATTCCTTAGGTAACTTCTATGTCAAAAAGGCAATAGCATCCTCAGTGTAGTCTTTGCATCATGGGCATTTCTTCCCATTTCTGTTCAACTGTGAGCGCTAATGACTTTATGATACTGCTGACTTTTCAGTGACGAGTGAAGTACTCCCTACATATCAATGAAGTGTCAAGTGCAACTGGAGATGTGGTGTTTTGGGGTCCCTGCATTTTTGGGTTTTGCAGAACAAGAATCTTGCCTACTGGACAGAAGGATAGATGAGGGAGCCAATCCTGATGTAGAGAGAAACAGTTCTAAATTATTTCCCTTTTTAAATAAAGATGTTAGAGGGAAAAAAATGAGGGGTGGAAGGGAGATGTTTTAGAATTAGGTTCCCAGGAGGGTCACAGGATTTAACATCTCATGTGTAGAAATTCCACTGGGAGATGCTCAAACCTCTGGGATAGGAAGCCAGACTGAAGATAGTGACTGATAACACCAAGGCTGCGGATATACAAAATGAAGGAGAATCCAAAGCTATTCTTGTTCCCTACTGTGGTTTTTTAGGAAGGAGACTTGGACAGCTTTGCTGGTTTGAAGGAACTAAGGAGAAAGGGAAAAGACGAAAGAAGTGCTGGGGCAGTATAGAGCTGTAAATGTAATTTTCTATGACAAAGAGAAACAACACAGTTTTCATTGCCGATGACAAGTCCTGGCTGAGCACATCTGTCTTGAAGGACAGTTCAAACAATCCATTCAGATGGAGATCAAGGAGAGAGGAAAATGGAGTAGCACCCAGACCCAGGGCTCTGCCAGGGTCCCAGCTTCTCCTGGAACTGATCATCCACCCCGGCGGAAGCTCTCTGAGCAACGGCGGTTAATGATGCTTGAGTGGATGCTGTGTCAGGGCCTTTCAGCTCTAATACAACCCAAGTTTATGAATTCAGAAGACACACAAACACTACTGATACTATTTATAAAACAGATAACCAGTGAGAACCGACTCCATAGCACAGGGAACCTGATGCACTGAGATGAGTTCAGTGGGAAGAAAATTCAAAGGGAGGGCGTGCATGTACATGTATGGTGGGTTCCTTTTCCTGTATAGTAGGAAAAAACACACCGTTTTAAAGCAACTATACGCCAATAAAAATTAATTTTTAAAAAGTCAGTGAAATGACTGACTGATCCTGACCACTAGAGGAAATTCATCAAGAAAAAGGAAGAGAGGCTATCATTTCATACTCACTTAAAAACCCTTGTGAAGAGATCCACATCATTTAAGCCATCTCTAAAAAATTTTACATGTTAAGACGGTAAACAAATAATTATTAAGTTAGCTACTTCATTATAGGTGATTGTTTAACACTCTTTTAAATAGGAAAAAAAAATGAGTTAGTCAAATCCAGTCTGAATTCTGACTCCACTATAATCTTGGACAAGCTACTCAAGCTCCCTGCCCCCAGTTCATTCACCTATAAAGCAACATGAGTAAAATATGCTTTGTAGGAAATTTTCAAAGATTGAGTAAAATGGCATCTCTAAAGCAGTTAGCAAAATGGCAAGGGAATTGATTTACCAGTGATGAGCATTTTAATATTACATGTGGAATATTAAAAAGTTAATTAAAATTGTAAATGTTTACACCATATAAGTAACTCAGGGCATTTTAAAAATTATATTCTGTATTTTATCACATCTAAATTATAGTTGATAATAAAATTCATTATTTTATTATCCATTATCACTGGAAAATAGAAAAATAAGTGTTAACTAAGTTAGACACATTACTAAGATGCCATCATTTAGAAGATGAATTCAAATTTCAAAAATGCTAAAATTTGAGAAACATGCATCTTAGAATAATGGCACTGAGTCATTCCGGAGGCTTTCTCTTTTTACCTGGTTTCCTAGGGAGCAGGGGCTTTGTCTCTGTTGTGTTTTACAGCCCTCCTATCAATGCCTGCTGGATTTTTTAGGGGGTCAGTAAATAGTTTTTAATGATACTGGTGCTCAGTCACTCAGTTGTGTCTGATTCATTGCTACCCCATGGATTGTAAACCACCAGGCTTCTTTGTCAATAGGATTGCCCAGGCAAGAATACTGGAGTGGATTGCCATTCCCTCCTCTAGGGAATCTTCTGACTCAGGGGTTGAGCCTGCATCTTCTGCATTGGCAGGCAGATTCTTGACCACTAGCACCACCTGGGAAGCATTGTTTAAGGTTACTAGTTGTGAAATTATATTTTGAGCCTGATGGAAGGAAAACAGTCTTGTAATGTCAAGTTATTCACTATGTTTCAAAGTTACTATTATCTCCTTACCTATGTTTCCAATGCTAGAAATAGAAATCTGACATAAGACCTAATAATACGATAATAGTGGATGTGTGGTGTTTGGAGTCATATGCATTGAGTTTAAGTTTTGTTCCTTTCTTACTTTGGGACCTGGACCAAAGGTTGTAATGTCACTTCTTTGTGGCAAAACCATTAGGGAAAGTGAATGTAAAAATAGAACAATACATTTGGAAACTAAAAGTAAACTGCTTATTTTTCTACTCCTAGGCAAGTACAAAAAATGATCATTTGAATCTAGGTACAAAATACCAAATCACCTCTAACTTGGGAACAAACTTGACTTCTTCAGTACAGATTATTATTCCATTGAACCTTCATATATAAATACAATTATGCTATATACTTTAATGATTTCAGAAGAATAAAGTCTAAGATGATCTTCTCAATATAACATGAGGCATGATATTTTTGAAAATCTTGAAAAGGAAAAAAATTGCCTGAGGAAGTGAGGCAGAGTCAGTTTTCATATAGCCTCGCTATTTCATGACCATCAGGTAGAAACTTTTCAGGTTTAATGCTTTATAATTCTCCCAGCTGAAGCTTTAAAACTTCAAAGCACTGTAGAACATTTTAAATTTCTCTTCTGCCCATGAGAAAATCCTTTGCATTGAAAGTTGCTTTCAACTGGAATCCTACATTTGGTATTACACAACAGCGACATATTTTTATGGAGATTAAAATTACACACCAAGAATGTAAAGTTGCCCAAGCAAAACCATTTCTACTATTAAAAATGCTCCCACTACACACTATGAAGTGCTATAACCTGCTCTTGTCCATAAATAATGCTTACTATAATAAATTTAAAAACCATTCATAAATTCCATAATTGGCTAAGAAATATTCATCTAACCACCTGCAATTTACAAAGAGGATCTGCTTAAGCATAATTATGTTTCCTTTAACTGGTAAACAATAAATCTACCACCGATTGCAAAGACAGGAGATCAGTGGGTATTATGAAGAAAGATATGAAAATCAATATGTAATGCCTGGGAAAAGGGCATGCTATATTTTTAATTTGAAATCTACCAGTGGTAAGTCATGAATATAAAACTTGCCTCTGTAAAAATAATGTGTTTGCTGTAAAACTAGGAATCATCCTTGGTTATTGAATACTTTAAGAAACAGTGTGTTAGCCCCTCTCAGAATCTGTGTGAAGCTGGCCCCCTTTGGCAACTAAAAGAGCTCTTTGAACCATAGAACAGATGTAATGAAAATTGGTTCCATTAAATGCAGCTGGCAAATTACAAACTGAGAAATTAATGCACCATACCATGACTCTAGGGGCTAAAATGAATCAAGGTGTGGTTGCCAGATGCTCATATTTCCTCACTGCATCCCCCAATAAAAACATTTCTCTGCATAGACTTGTTTAATATAATATGGATTATTGATACAGACAATGTAAAGTGGGACATCATAATGATAATTCATCAGCCAAAATAACACAATAATGTGTTATATTCATGCAATAACATTTTAAAAGAACTAAGATCTGAATCACATAATTCTTATATCCTCCTTTGGGCTTAGAGAATGCACTGGACTTCCAGAAGTACTCATAGAGACACCGTTTATCCTATGATAAACTGTCTCTGAATTCTAAAGGGAAGGGAAAGTTGATGTAATGCTATAAACAGCATGTGCCTTTGTTGATTTCAATTCAATTTATTCCAACTTGGTGCGCTACTGATGGCTCTACTAGCAGAAGCTGACAGAAGTCCATTTAGCATCTGTTTTTGAGGTGCTCTTCAATGGTTCTGAGTAGTCCTCTTGAGTCATTAGCTAAACATTGTTTCAAAGAGCTTCACTGGCAAGGATACCCCTGTGAAGACTAGAGAGAGGGATAATCTGAAAGCACATTCCCAGGTAGTTCAGGCAATTCCTAGGGTATATATATGTATATGGCTCCTAACCCGCCTCAAAATAAAGAGAAAAATAATTGCCAGAGGCTTAGTTTTGTTTGATTTCTATTGAGTGGTAGGTACGTAAGCAAAACATTCGCAATGAAGATGGTTTGACTTTAGTGCATTTGAAGATACTTAGGTTGTGTTTAGCCATTTTATGTACAAATTTAACTGTCTGATTGTTTTCAAAGAAAATTACAGTTAGACACTTAAAACACATATTTTTATAATACCTAATCCAATTCAGTGGTGGAGGATAGGAGAAGTGACTCAAAAAGGTTCAAAAGAGAGTCTAATTATTGACAAAGCTTTAGTTTTAAGTGGAGTGGTGGGTATATGCATATATCACTGTATCCTATTATTTTTTTTGAATGTCTAAAATCCTGCATGATTATATTAAAATTTAAAAAATATTTTAATTATCTTATGCCACAGTTTTACAGACAGAGAGGACTAGAGAGTTAATCATCTATTTTCTAATTTGTTCTCTCACTGCAGTTGCTTCGCTTTTTCTGGAATTCAAAGAAAGAACAAAGATTTGCCAGATTATATGGGGTAAATGATAAGTGTTTCTATTTCTCTGTTCTAAATAAGTGGGAACACACATGCTTAGCATGGGATTGTATATATACACATATATTAAGGGGTCTATTTTCTTTATACCTTCATAATAAAAATCCATCTCATAAATATTTTATTCACAAGGGTGGACTGGACTAAAACATGACAAATATTTTGATTTCAGAAACTGCAATAGTAAGTAATGACCTAATTGCAATAACAATGTATTTAGGCTTTCTTCTTAAAGCTAAAATGTATACATGTGATCTTTTACTGTGTGAACGAGTTCCTCTCCTATTCTTTTACAGCAGTTGTTAGGCAGAAAATGAACAACTACCCTCAATTCATATATATGAAGAAAAAGTACAGTAGAAATAACAAGCGGATACATTTTAAAAATATGTTATACACATTATACATTCTATAGTAACCAATTACACTATGTAGGTTGGAATGGCCTATTTACTTTTCTGTCCAATAAAGTCCTTTTCTAATTAGAGTACTGCATCATACAGAATTACACTGTTTCCAGATAAAGAACTTTTGGTAAAGTGCACAGATATTGCAATATGCACGCTGTATACTTTATAGCTATTATAAGCAAGCAGCAATGACAATTTTCAATTGTTTTATAGCATTATTTCCACATTCAGAGACATGTATACTAAATACATATAATCACCCACATACTCAATATGCATTACAGCATTAGCATTAGCAACTACCATTAGCTACCCTACCATTAGCAACTTCTCCACGGAATGTAACTGAGATTGTTTTCAATGTACATATGTTATTTTCATAACTCTACAAAAGGTCAAGCAAGTTCCTTTACAAATAACAATCAGTTGACTGTATATTGAAAGCTGTGAAAGAGGCAGAAGTCTATGCACACCTAAGCACTCTTTCTTCCTTACAGGTATTCATTGGAGAATTTTTTTAGCAGCAATTTTTGATGTGTGTGGTAATTAATTGAAATAAATGAAAAATCTGCCTTGTATCCATACTGAATTTGCTTTCACAGCTGCTGATCCTCCAGCTCTGAATGTCAGCCAATTAGTGAAGAAGTTTTACATGGCTTCTGCCCTAACTGGTTTTCCTGTCTGACAGCTCCATTTTCAAACTCAACCAGGGAGGTAAGACTTTATATTAATTCCATTTTTTCTTTCCATTTCATCCGGAAGTAAAATCAGCAGGTAAAAGATGCTGAACTTTTTCTGAAAATTGCTCACTCAAAAAAACACAACATAATCCATGACCCCACCCCAAATGAAACGAATGAATGAATGCGTAAAATGATGTTCTGAGGTTCCTATTGAATAAATGTCAGCTAAGAGATGAATTTTCTCACTGGACATAGTATAATTTTATTTTTCCATTCTTCATACAATGAATTAAGAAATAGAGATGGGGAAATGTAAAAATTAAGATTTGCAGATTCTGATGCACTTAGCAGTTTCATATAACCTACTCCAGAATTCTCCAAAAGTCAAGGTAGAAACTTTGGATTCTATACAATTTTAAGTAAAATGCTTTTTTTTAATATATACAATGTTTACCTTTTTCAGATTTATATTTCTCAAAGTATGATGAAAAAACTGAATTACTCCCTTTTTACAACCCAGCTCATTAAATTTTTATGAATTGGTGAATATGGCATGTAGGCTATCACAGACAATGATCACACAACACTTGACATTGTTGGCAAAAGGCATAGTTATAAAATTTGCTGATTTGCTATCCTTATATTACAAAGGAGTAGGTCAGTTCTGGAATTAATAGTCAACCAACAGATACCAAATTTTTCAAGATGTCATCTACATATATTGACTCAGGTCCACCTACTGACACCAGCCCATTTTGAGTGGGTCAGCCTATGTGCAAAACGAGAGGTGAGATTTTGCCACATGGAGAAAGTAAACACAACTTGTAGCACAATGAAGTTAATTGGAAATAAAATACATAACACTTATTGGACTTTAAAACAGTGAATTCCAAAATAATTAAGTTAATAAAAAGAGTCTCGCTCTTTTCTGAACTAAATTAAATGGCTCTAAAATTAATTTCATTGGTTTTTTAATTCACTGTTAACTCAATAAAATGAGCTTTTAAAATTAACTTCTTTGTTTTTGAACTCACTGCAGTAAAAGTCCATAAAGTAACTTTGGGAAAAAAAAAAAAAACTCATGAGTTAAACTTGTTCCAGATTTAGTCAGTATTCATCTGATACGTAGATAAGAAAGGCAGATAAAAAATCTAGGAGATTTTGCTCAGAATATGAAGCCTAGGGTTTTTAAGGGTCCATTTACCTATCTTATATCTACTAAATGGAAATGAGAAATATGCCTCTCATTTGAGGCATAGTAGGACAAAGTGAAATAATCGCTTTTAAATAATTACATAAGAGATGAGGCATATAGAAAACCAAATTGAATTTTCTAACGCTGGTGACCTAAAATATAAGGTGATAACATAATCTGAATATTTCTGAAATCTGCTCTTTAGGTCATCTAATTTATAAAGCTTTTCCTGTAACTCTGATGACAAATAAATAATTTATACTCTCCAATTCATCCTGATGTGTATATTAAAACAAAGACAGAAGGAAAGGCATTTTGCATGTATTTCACTGGCATATTTGGATAATAAAATCATGGAGAACAATTTCCCTTTTAACTACCTATATTTTGATATTGGAACTCTCTGAATGTGTATCTGTGGCCTATAAATATAATAAAACATCTTTCATATTTGTATTTTACCTTCCCTTCTAATTGCTACAGATTTACCCCAGACTATTACCAGTCCAAAGAAATCCCAGGGCTGATCTCCTTCAGAATGGACTGGTTGGATCTCCTTGCAGTCCAAGGGACTCTCAAGAGTCTTCTCCAATGCCACAGTTCAAAAGCATCAATTCTTCAGCGCTCAGCTTTCTTCACAGTCCAACTCTCACATCCATACATGACCACTGGTGAAGAGTTGACTCATTGGAAAAGACTCTGATGCTGGGAGGAGTTGGGGGCAGGAGGAGAAGGGGACGACAGAGGATGAGATGGCTGAATGGCATCACTGACTCGATGGACGTGAGTCTGAGTGAACTCTGGGAGTTGGTGATGGACAGGGAGGCCTGGTGTGCTGCGATTCATGGGGTCACAAAGAGTCGGAAACGACTGAGCGACTGAACTGAACTGATTATTAGTCCAAGCTTGGATAATTACAATGGCATCCTACTTTATCTACCCAACTCATCTTCCTTTCTCTTTGGAAATTTAGAAGATGCACACTTCCTTATCAATCATCCTACACCTAACAAGTACCTTTCTTGACTAATTTCTGCTTTTCCAGTTGCAAAACAAAGGTAACTATCTCTCAAAGTCTTCTCTGACTCTGTCTCCAAGACTAAGTAGATCCCACTGCATAATAGAGTGTTTATATCTCTGGTTCTTAGTATTGGTAGGCTCTGGTCCTTTTTGACGGTGGAAAATGAGAATCTTCTCATTCACATTTGAATTTTTAGTGCTTCATAGAGATTTTGGCATATAATTTGTACTCAATAACTATTTGTTGAATGAATAAATCCTTCACCAGTCAGCCTATATTTCAAATTAAATATTGCTTTCATTTTGTTACCTAAAGAAACATTTCTTTTTGGTTACATCATTAAATCTCAATTCCTTTGTTTCACTTCATTTGTAACAGGTTTATTGCCTCAGAGTTCTCACAGACACTTCCAAAACCTTTCTGATATTCATCTCTCTGCCTTAGAACTCGCTTTCCTTCTCAGCACAAAATTCCCATTTTTCTGACATCTTGTCTAATCTTATGTCAATTAACATTGATATTTTCACTGGTATACATATATTTGCCATCCAGGTTAGCCTTTGATTGGTGTATTAACTTTGTTCCCTAACTGCTTTGTGCTTCATCCAGCTTCATCACTTCACAGTCTCATCACCTCTTCACGGTCCCATCACTTCATGGCAAATTGATGGGAAAACAAAGGAAACAGTGTCAGACTTTATTCGGGGTTTCAAAATCACTGTAGATGGTGACTGCAACCATGAAATTAAAAGACACTTGCTCCCTGGAAGAAAAGCTATGACCAACCAAGACAGCATATTAAAAAGCAGAGACATTACTTTGCCCACAAAGGTCTGTCTAGTCAAGGCTATGGTTTTTCCAGTAGTCATGTATGGATATGAGAGTTGGACCATAAAGAAAGCTGAGTGCCAAAGAATTGATGCTTTTGAACTATGGTGTTGGAGAAGACTCTTGAGAGTCCCTTGAACTGCAAGGAGATCCAACCAGTCCACTCTGAAGGAGATCAGCCCGGGGATTTCTTTGGAAGGACTGATGCTAAAGCTGAAACTCCAGTACTTTGGCCACCTCATGCGAAGAGTTGACTCATTGGAAAAGACTCTGATGCTGGGAGGGATTGGGGGCAGGAGGAGAAGGGGATGACAGAGGATGAGATGGCTGGATGGCATCACTGACTTGATGGACGTGAGTCTCAGTGAACTCTGGGAGTTGGTGCTGGACAGGGAGGCCTGGCGTGCTGGGATTCATGGGGTCGCAAAGAGTCGGACACGACTGAGCGACTGAACTGAACTGAACTGAGGATTAAAAGCAACAGTTGTGTACATGGCAACTTAACCACAATGTCTGGCATACAGTAAATACTCTGGAGAAAAGTTTTCTCTTTTCTTTATTTAAGATATGATGAACATTTCTCAACTATTACATATTTTTTCAAACATAGGGTTCTTTCTGCTTGGTTCATATTCCATTATATTTGTGCACTCGATATCCATCCCTTTTGATGATGGTGCAATGTAGAAACCAGGACAGTATAGCACAGCAGCAGGCTCCAGAGTCAAACAAAATGCTTGGAATTGACTCCTAGCTTCACTACTTACTATCTGTGTGGAATTGGGTAAGTTACTCAAGTTCTGGAGTCTCAGTTTCCTAATCTGTGAAATAGGTATTATAATTCCATCTGGGAAATGGGTATAATTCTATTTCTCCATGAATGCTCAGTAAGTTTTAAGTGCTGCTGCTGATGGTGGTAGTGGTATTTCCAAACATTTAACTTGTTTCCAAACATTTAACATGTTTCCAGAGTAAGTCTATATAAATCATAGCCAAATTGTCACTATCTTTGAATTGAATAATTTTTTTGTGTATGTCGGGAAGATAGGATGTTCTGGTCAGGATCAGAATTCTGAGACAGGTTTTCTAACATAGTAATACAGAGAGGTCATACACAGCACCCATGAATTAAAAGATGCTTGCTCCTTGGAAGAAAAGTTATGACCAACCTATACAGCATATTAAAAAGCAGAGACATTACTTTACCAACAAAGGTCCATCTAGTCAAAGCTATGGTTTTTCTAGTAGTCATGTATGGATGTGAGAGTTGGACTATAAAGAAAGCTGAGTGCTGGAGAATTGCTGCTTTTGAACTGTGGTGCTGGAGAAGACTCTTGAGAGTCCCTTGGACTGCAAAGGGATCCAACCAGTCCATCCTAAAGGGAATCAGCCCTGACTATTCTTTGAAAAGACTGATGCTTAAGCAAAAGCTTGAATAGTTTGGCCACCTGATGTGAAGAACTGGAAATGTGACTCATTGGAAAAGACCCTGATGCTGGGAAAGATTGAAGGCAGAAGGAGAAGGGGACGACAGAGGGTGAGATGGTTGAATGGCATCACCAATGCAATGGACACGAGTTTGAGTAAGCTCTAAAAGTTGGTGATGGACATGGAGGCCTGGTGTGTTGCAGTTCATGGGGTTGCAAAGAGTCGGACACAACTGAGCAACTGAGTGGCTGAACTGACTGAACTGCATTGTATTTCTTTTGGAGCAGTAACTACTTGTGGCCCTTACAAAACTATAGACTCATAATCCAGGAAACGAGATTATAGTATCATAACAGGTTGGACTAAATACATCACCTGCTTCAGATTTCTACTTTAAAAAAAAAAAAAAGGAAGAAGAAGAAAATTCCTGAAGCTACAGAAAATGATTAAATACTAAGCTGGATCCCTTGTAAGTGGTAGGGTGAAGATGTTACACACAGCTCCTGTGTTAAAGTATATTCCTCCTCTCCCTCTAGGGGTGGGAAGAGGGGTGCAGGGGAGGTTCAAGAGGGAAGGGATATATTTATATATATTTATGATTGATTCATTTCACTGTACAGCAGAAACTAATGCAAATCATAAAGCAATATTTGTTGTTGTTCAGTCACTAAGTTATGTCTGACTCTTTGCGACCTCATGGACTGCAGCACACCAGGCTCCTCTGTCCTCCACTATCTCCCCAAGTTTGCTCAAGCACAAGCTTATTCTGTTGAAGAATTGATGCTTCTGAACTGTGATGTTGGAGAAGACTCTTGAGAGTCCCTTGGACTGAAAGGAGATTAAACCAGTAAATTCTAAAGGAAATCAATCCTAAATAATCACTGGAAGGACTGAAGCTGAAGCTAAGGCTTCAACACTTTGGGCATCTTATATGAAGAGTTGACTCAGAAAAGATCTTGATGCTGGGAAAGATTGAACACAGAAGTGGATGACAAAGGACAAGATGGTTGGATGGCATCACTGACTCGATGGACATAAGTTTAAGCAAGTTCTGGGAGATGGTGAAGGACAGGGAAGCCTGATGTGCTGCAGTCCATGGGGTCACAAGGAGTTGGACACAACTGAGCAACTGAACAATAGCAACATGTCTATTGAGTCAGTGATGCTATCTAACTATCTCATCCTCTGCCACTCCCTTCTCCTTTTGCCTTCAATTATTTCCCGGCATCAATGTTTCCAATGAGCTGGCTCTTAGCATCAGGTGGCCAAAGTATCAGTAAACAGTTTGTAAGTAGAGCAATGATATTCCAATAAAAAAGTTAATTTTTCCAAGCCATTGATTGACCAATACAGACCTATACTGATTATCCAATTAATTTAAAGACATTTTAATTTAACACTGTATGTATTATTTTTCCAGATACAGCTTCCTACCTTGTAATCTTAGGTGAGCTACTATTTCTGCATCTTAACCTTAGAGAATAGAATTTAGAGTGTTTTTGTAAATCCTGAACACCTTTTTTCATCTATTTCCTACTACTTCAGTATGAGAAAACCTTTTAAGATGGCCTAGCCAACAAATGACTCTTCAGAGCTACATTAGAGGCTATTAATAGAAAGCATGTGGAATGATCAGACACGGAGGCACCTCAGGGGACTGGGGCTCGAGGAAGACTCAGTTGGAAGCTGTGGAGAGTTGTGGAGTTGTGTGTCCTGAGGGCTATGGGGGTATCAGTTTCTGGAAAACCGTCTCTGATACTCAGCTGGACTCCCTCACTGATAAAAAGCACTGTTGCCAAGCTTGTGGCCGCAATTGCAGGGGGCCTGGAATCTCTGCCATCATCCCTATATTAAGTCTGATTCTAGAAGTGAGAGTTGCTGTTCAAGCAGTTCAAGGGGATAAAAGAGGCTGGCCTTAGAGGTGTCCTTTTGTGTAAAGTTTAGATAAGACTACAAGAAGACTGAAATAAGTCCTTTAACCTTCATCCCATGCTGACCAGGTGGCTCCAACTAGGACTCAAAATCCAGCTGTGTATTTAGAAAAAAAATTGTTATACCCCCTCTTTGGATCTGACTCATGGTGTATCTTGTTACACTTAGGCACTGACTAAGTTGTCCTCTATTATCGCTGTTGGTGAAGTCTATGCATGATTTGACATTTTCCCCAAATAAATTTCAGTGTATTTTATAATTTTCCATGCAAGATATGTAATATCAACTGCAAACATTTCTTCCTCATTCATATCTGACTTTCTCTTTCCTAATGATAGAGATGAGACACATTTTCTGTCATTCTAAAGCCTACATAAAGACAATTCTCAATAAAATCCATTTACATCAAGCAAAAAAAGTCTTAAAACTAGTCAAGAGACAACTATCTTCCTTGCTATCTATGGTAAGATATCCCAAAAGAATTAATAGTCACACAATTTGTGGGTATTTGATGAGAGTGTATAACACATTTATTTATTTATACTTTCTCAGCCACAAACTTCAAAACTTCAAAATTTCCATTTTAATTTCACACTAAAATAATATATGTGTCACTATATAGATATGGTAAAGCACAGTGCTATGTTTTTTAATAGTAAGCACCTGCAAGATATTAGATCAGGTAATTAACACTGCCTTGAAGGTCAGTCACATCAGTGGTCATTGGAGAGGTAATTAAAAAGTCAATCTAACATTTCTAAATTCAACATAAAGATATCATCTGAAATATAGGCCTTAACTGTGGGAAAAGGAAATGCCTGTCTTGTGTTTTTTTATGAGTCATTTTAAATCTTTAATGCTTTAAAATTAATTACATTAATTATAGCAACTGGCTGTTCATTTCTTTTGTGTGGGGTTACATTGTGTTATCAACATGAGAAGAATCTTTAGAGGAGCAATTCAGGTTTTTAGCCCCCAGACTCTTAACGTGAAAACACTACCTCTACTGTATGTAATTACCTGGTTTGGGCAAAATAAGATGTGCCTGTAAAACAACAGAAAAAATTTAGTGTAGATCTAATTAATTTTTAGCTTTTTTTGCCTGCAGTTTTCTAAATGGTGCAGTCATTTCTATGTAAATGTTTATATCACCTCATGGTTGTACTTGAGCCTGTTTCAGTTTACAGAGTGATATATTTGGTGAAGATATCCTGGTAGGATATTTCCCTCCAATGGAATATATTTTAAAAAACAAATTTTATGGAAAAAACCTGTCTTTATGATTTCAGACTTTATTTAATAATAATCATTTGTATTTCTCCAGGGGACATCAGTCTATAAGAAGAACACTCGATATATACTTCAAAGTTCTCCTGACTAACTAAAAATCTTAAGAAAATGTGTGAGACAGAAGCAAACAAAACAGAAACTGTAAACTGTAGGGCAGAGACCTAGTCTGTCTCCTCACTTATATCCCCTGACTCTAGAGTAGCTTCTGGCAGATAGCCCCTTGGGTTTAAGTTACTGCAGGGGTACCAAGCACTGAGGTCAACATGACAAGGATTTTGAGGGTCACTGAAAAGAATATTTAAGTGATATCAGTTAAGTAAGTAACACACTATTAAAATATTTAAATACATAATACATGAGAAAATTTAATTGGTGAATTACACAAACATTTTTGAGTGCCCATTAATTGCCAGACAAAGAGCTGTAAGCTCTATATGCATTCTATGTTTATGTCACAAGGACAATTTCCATCCCAGAGGACTTGAATGGTGAACAGAGATAGACAAATCTTCTATAAATATTAAAGATAGTGTTGGTGTAAATGCTGAGAGAAAAAAAATTAAGCAGAGTAAAAGGGATAAGGAGTCCCCTTCATGAATTTGTTTTTGTTTTGGCTATTTAAAACGTGGCTGGAGAAAGCCTCAGGGATATGCAGACATTTGAATTGAGATAAGAAAAAAGCAAGGAGGCAAACCATGAGAACATGAGCAGAGAGTCTTGTGGGTTCAGGGAATGTCATGAAAAAGCTCTGAGCTGGGGAAGTGGGGTTTGTGCTTCAGACTGTTCAAGAAACAGCAAAGAGGCCAGTGTGGCCAGAGCAGAGGGAATACAAGAAAAGAAGCCAAAGATGCAACAGGGGCCCCATCAGCATGGGTCTCACAGGCCATGATGGCTTGACTTTTACCTTGAAGGAGATGGAAGTTACTAATGGGTAGTGAGCCGCAAGTGGTGTGATGTGAATTCTTTTAAGAGCTCCTCTGGTTGCTGTTGAGATCAGGTTGTAGAAGGCAAGGGTGGAATTAGGGATGTAGCTGGTGGCCTCTATGATGCTTCTGCGAGATGCCTGTGACTCAGGTCAGGGTGAAGGTGGTGGGAGGTGGCTGGATTCTCGTTTTCTGTTGAAGGCACAGTTGACAGGGTTTGTTGGTCAACAGCTTGTGTGGACGGGGTTGCTGGTGACAAATTCCAACGATTTTAGTTTGAGCAACCACACACACACACACACACACACACACACATTGGGTTGGCCAAAATTTCATTTGTAAATCCTGAAAGTTCATTTTCTGTAAACACTGAAAGAAACTTTTGGCCAAACCAATAGCTTTTGTTGACCAAATCCTTCTTAAGTGGCAAGTCTGTGAGGTGGATAATTAATTTATATATTTAATTTATGTATTGAGGATACAGGCTAATGTGGGTTTCCATTACTGCAGCTTAAAGAATAAAGATTGATACTAATAGGCGGGGCTGCTTTTGAATTTCCTTTCTGCTGGACTCATTTCAGCAGGTGACTTTTGTAAAGGTCATCCAGGAACAATTCATGGAGTCAGGGTATGAACTTACGGAGGCATTTAGTACCATGTGGCACTTGATTAAAATGAAATCATAAGTAATAGTGACAAAAAATTAGCTTCAGCATATGTTTCTATGAAATTAAATTTTCATTAGTTTTATTAATAATGTTTCCAAATCTCTAGTGGAGAAAAGAAAGTAAAATATGCTCTCCTGGACATAAAATTATCCTTAATTTGAAGTAAAGTACCTACTTCCATGTACTGGATGGCCATTTACTATTGTAGCTGCTAAAATGAACTTTAATGAAAGACCCTAACCCATGCATTCTCAATAGGATGATATTGCCCACAGAGGGCAAAAATTGGTTGGGGATGTTGTTGCAAAAATCTCATATATTACAATGGTTTTTGTTCCTCCAAAGGTCATAGTACACACACAGATATATAGTGGTATTAACACCTAGTCATTGTAATTGTATTAATATATAATTGGGTGGGTGGTGATTAGAAAAAGCATAAAGGTACTTTAGGGGAATAATAACGGAGAAAGTTTGAGAAACACTGGGTTTTAGGTGCAAGGTTTACTGAGAGAACTTTTCTTAAGCTATAGATTCAGAGTTTGTATTTTCATCAAAACCAAACAAAACAACATTTGGAAAGGAAAAAAAAAACGACACAATGACAGGAAACAATGTGCTGTCCACTGGACACTGTCATCCTGGTGGCCCAAAGGGCCAGGCCTGTTTACTTGGTTAGTCTAATAGACAGAATTGCTAACTATCTTCACGTGCACAGAGGGACAGGGAAAGCAGTCACTCAGAACCTTCTGGTCCACAGAGACCCCGGGTCAAGTCTGCAAGTGACAGCCACAGGTGTGTATCACACTGGTCAATCTGCTGCTGTGCAGTTATCTTAGGCTGTCATTGTCCACACACTCGGAGCCAAACAGAGGGCTTGGGGGAAATACAAATGCATGGAATCCATGCACCATTCTGATGAGTTTGCAGGCAATGAAAAACCACTGGGCAAAGACGGAAGTGAAATGTTAACGTGATTCTCCCCATTACCGAGACATAGAATTGCTTTCTGACAATGTTAAGAAACAGGCTATTTATGTTTGGTGTCTTCTTGCATTCACTTTTCCTCAGCTGTGTTTCCTGAATCCCCCTCCTGTGTCTCCCACGTATTTAATGCACACGTTATCTGATTCACTTTTCCTCAGCTGTGTTTCCTGAATCCCCCTCCTGTGTCTCCCCGTATTTAATGCACACGTTATCTGACTGCTGCAAACCAGCACTCCTTTTCAGTCTCTCTTGACAGCTCCTCTTTAACCTATTTATCAAGTGGAAGAAAAGTGAATGCAGAGCATGCACTCTGACTTCCTTCTCATCCCACTCTGGTTGTTAATACCCTTCCCTTACCCAAACTAAACTCCCATGTGTGCTGAAGGGTTCCCCAATTCAGTATATTCTGTACTGACTCTTCTTGAGTCCCCAGCTAAAGGTCTGAAACTACTCCCAGGCATAATCAGTAGGTCCTCAACAAAATACATCACTTCCTTTTTTTTTTTCTCTCTCCGCATTTCTGTATTTATTACTTCAGTTAAGAGCCTACAGTTTAGAAATCAAAGGACCATTTCATATTTCATTTACCACTAGAGTTGGGTAAATAGTACTCGGCCCCCTAAAAAAAGTTATGTCTCTATTCTAATTTCTAGAACCCATGAATGAGACTTTATTTGGAATAAGTGTCTGCAGGTATAAATTAGCATCTCAAGATGAGATCATTTTGGATAATCAGAGTATACCCCAAATCCAACAACAAATGTCCTTATAAAAGATGCACAGTAAAGAGGAGAAGGTGTAGGTAGAAGAAGAAGAATATGTGACAACAGAGGAAGAAATTCAAGTTATGCAGCCATGGGCCAAGGAACTCCTGGATCCACCAGAACCTGTACAGGGAAAGGAATGATTCTCCCCTAGAGTCTAAAGAGAGAGCTTTCCAAGAACTTGATTTCACACTCTGGCCTTTACAACTGTGAGAGAATAAACTTCTGTTATTTAGATCCACCCAGAATGTGGTTATTTGTTATGGCAGCCCTAGGAAATGAATACACCCTTCCACCTTTTACAGACAATCAGTAAATAAGTCTTGTTTACAATGAGATTATATTTATGCATCTCCTAGCTCAGGGTGTTATTTTCAGACAGACTCCTGTCTACAATAGCTCAGCTCATATTGAAGCAGAGGTGATACCCTTTAGAAGAGAAAATCATAAATAAAAATAGCTCACCAGCTAATTTATCAAATTACTTCATACAGACACCAACCATCTAGTGAACATTACTTTTTTCTGATTGAATAAAGTATATCTCTACTTTTATTTCATGTTTTATGAGGGAAAATGGGAAATTTCTTAGATCTTATTATGAAGTGGCAACATTAAAATTAGCCTCTGTATGCAAAGCCTCACTGATGACTCCAACCACATTCTAATCAAGATAGTTTAGTGGTTAAGACACAGCCTCCTAATTTGAGTTGACCAGGACTGCATTCTGGGATGATAGATACCAAGTGATCTTGCACAAGCTATTTACCTCTCTAGACTTCAGTTTCCTCACTGATGAAAAAGGAATAACAATAATATTTATTTAATATGGTTGTTGAAAGGATTAACTAAAGTAGATAATACAGAGCTTGGCACATATTAGGCTCCCAAGGAGTAGTTCTTGTAGCGATGGCTGCTAAGGGTAATATCCATAGTTCCATCTGAAGCCAAGGTCAGTAAGAGGCCCTGATAACTAAGGGAGTCTCCAAAGACCACACAACCGACTCTGGAAAAGACCCTGTTGCTGGGTAAGACTCAAGGCAAAAGGAGAAGGTGGAAGCAGAAGATGGGATGGTTAGATAGCATCACCGACTCAAGGTACATTGAGCAAACTCTGGGAGATACTGGAGGACAGAGAAACCTGGCGTGCTGCAGTCCATGGGGTTGTAGAGTCGGACATGACCTAGAGACTGAACTGAACAACAACAAAGTCCCTGGAGGTTACAAGAAATCTCTGCTTTTTATTGCCTGGGGTCATATCCCATGGCTCTGGCCAAAGACTCCAAAAAAAAAGCTGCTCAGAAGTTGAAAATATTGACAATTTTCACACAAAAAAAATTCTTTTAGATAATGTTGACCCTTTTAGATAATCTTTCAAATACAAGAACCTTGAGGTTCTAATATTTATGGTGATAAAGCCCCTGACATTTCACGTCCTTCCTGTGCTCCTCAGTTGAGACAAGTAGAGAAAGATACCAAGCTCCTCTTCCAATCTCTAAGATTATCTGGAAAACTGAAATTGAAGAATTTTGTTAAATGTAGGATACAGGATATGAAATACCTGTCAATACTTAGTTTACAGTAATAATGTCTAAATGGGCACTTGAACCTTTTCAGTATTTATGTACTTTTCAAATGTCTGAAGGCAAGAAAGAGGTAATAGGCAATCTTTTCTACCTGTAAAAGTCTTGTGTGAGATCACCCTCCACTAGTAGAGAGCAGATTCCATTTCAGTAGCGTTAAAAGAGAAAAACACATCAGAATGAAGTGCGTCTCAGTACAATTCCTTTGTAAACAGCTTGTAGGGAAAAATGTGCTGCTAGAAACATATCACTGACTACAATTACTCAAAGTTAAAAGGTTTTCCAAGACTTTTAATTACATTCCTTTCCAGGAGCAGTTTGGAATAATTTTCAAATTCATAGTATGTCACAAATAATAATCTGAGATCAAGTTTTTCACAAAAGGTAATATGATTTAGATAGTTGAGTTTCGATCTATGAAAAACAAAACTACAAAACCTAACTAGGTTTACAATGTGTCCTTAGGGGAGCAGGCTTCAGCACTGAATGCTTGCTAATACCCTGTCTGCATGACTATATCCCTTCCAAACTTGTGGTATTCTAAAGCAATTCTTTCTGGTGCTAAGCTCAGTCACACTCCTGTCTGCCTCTTTGAGACTCCACGGTCTGTAGCCCACCAGGCTCCTCTGTCCATGGAATTCTCCAGGCAAGAATACTGGAGTGAACTGCCATTTTCTTTAAGGAATCTTCCCCACCCATGTGTCAAACCTGCATTCCCTGTGCCTGCTGCATTGGCCAGAGGATTCTTTACCACTGAGCCATCTAGGAAGCTCAAAAGGCAATTCTGGACATATAGCTAAAATATGATACTAGAGAGAAGAACCAAACAGTGGCATTTTGGATCAGAAGAAACTAGGTGATGACGAGAGATTTGTCTTTGAGTGTGTCATACTGCTCCTGGCCACAGCACTGTTTGGGTGTTTAAAACAAAAACCCACAAAAAACCCTCCAAATGTCCCAAACCATGGAATAGACCTTCAAACTGTCATTGTAATGAAGCCTAATTTTATAAACTCTTCTACTTCTTAATGGTCTCAGTGCATACAAGCAGATGCATGTAATACTTGGAAGCACAAACTCTGAACCCAAATGTCTGCATTTGAATCTGGACTCTCCCCTCATTCAACAAGACCTTGGGTGGGTACTCTGATTCTCTGTACTTCAGTTTCTATGTCTGTGTAATGAGGTCTCTAGCAGTACTGTCTACAAAAATAATTAAAACTGAATAAATACACCTACAGATTTTAGAACAGTACCTGTAATATAGGAAGTGCTATATGAATATTTGCTATTATTATTTTATTTCATATAATTGAAATATTACTTCCCAATTCATTAATTAATAAGGAAAGCAGGAATAAATATGATAAATTTGGAAGTTGGTATAACTTAGCACAGGGAAAAAGAAAGGTCTTAATTCTGCCAGGAAAATTGAATATTCCAGAAAGAAGTATAAAGTTCATGAGAACACAGCCATGGTTCAGAAAATAAGCTGAGCCACTGAATAAGGATGCTATTTGATTCACACAAAATATAATACATGTAAGGAAAGTACTGTTAACCTCCTTTTAAACATACAACAGGCAAAATGATGATTTCTATAATCAATGATCAAAAACATATAGTTTAATATCAATGCTTCACTGAAAATCCTTCACCTACAAAATGCAGATGACAGCAGTAACTATCTTAAGTTATTTTCAGTGAGAAATGTATTTACACGGGGAATAATTCTTAGAACATTGCCTGGTCCTTTCTAAATACTCTTTCACGACACACACCAGTTTTAGCTATTTACCTATACATAATCTTCCCTGATGTTGTTTGGAAAAACGAAATCTTTTTATACAAGCCATTTCCTATTTGGTTGCTCTTTGTGGGTTAATAGCAAGAAAGGAAGTTGTTCAAATTTGGTGATTATAGTATTTGCTCATGATATCATGAACTCTGAGCGCTCAGCCTTGTGGTTTGCTGTGCACCAAAGGAACGAACAATCAAAAAGTATATATGCCGTTCTTACGTGACCCCAAGCAAGAGAGAGAGCAAGCCTCTCAGTTGCACATCCCTGTAGACCAGAGAAATTGATCCCTTGGGTCTTATGTGAGAGGAGAGCAGTGTAAACCAGGAGCACAAGAAAGCCAACTGCACCTCTGGAATGGATAGGCCTGCTCTCAGGTTAAGGAAAGAGACAAAGTTCCCTCCACTCTGTCCTCAACACACTCAGTCCTCTTTTGCTTGTTTTCCTATTTTCTGTAGAATTATGCTTCACCCTGAAAAGTACTCCCCCCTCTCTCTCCTCCTATGTATATATACATATAAAATTATAAATATACAGATTATTATATATTGCTGAAAATGTAAGCCTCATACAGGCATACATCATTTTTTATTGTTGTTGTCCATAGAAATCTCCCAGTTTCTAAGAACGTCTAGCATACAGCAGGCAAGTAATAAACATATTTGGAATGAATGACTGGAGATCACTCTTCTCCTCATGCAACTCTGATCTGTAAGCACGTAGGTTATACTGAAGCAACACTGTGTCACTTTGAGAACAAATCCGTCTAAAGTAGATGATACACATTTCTGGAGATGCACAACAAAACAAGTGATCTGTGCCTCAGGGGGACACTAGCAGCCCTCTTGCCCAGGAAGGAGAGTGTGGGGCTCTTTAACACCATTGGATAATGTGCAGCAGTTTGTCCCAGTTGCCTCAAAGTAGATCAAAAACTTCCAGTGCCAAATGGCAAAACTCTCCAGACATTAAATCTCAAGATGGAATAGGAATGATCTAATAACGAGAATAAAACTGAAACCAAGAGGGAGGAGAAATTAGAAGGATGGATTGAAAAAAAAAAATCCTAACAGACAGCGGGGCTGGATTCTGCCAAATAAAACTGTTCATCATGAGAACTACTGGTTGACCCGACTTGAAACACAAGTACAGCTGACCCTTAAACAACATGGGTTTAAACTGCACAGGTCTACTATTTCATCAATCATTTTCAATAGTAAACGTCACAGAACTACACATTCTGCAGTTGGTTGAACCCCCAGATGTGGAACCACAGATATTGAGGACTTGTGTATACAGAGGGCCAGCTATAAAAGTTATATGTAGATTTTTGTCTGTGCAGAGCTTCTAACCCCTGCATTGTTTAAGAGTCAACTACAAGAATGAGATCCTTTAGACCATCAGCAATATGGCTAATATAGTCTTAGTTATAAATCCTCTTTTATGGCCACAGAACTTGGTCTTTCTCTTCATCACATTTAATCAAAATTATGAGAGAGAATCTTCATTGGTAGAGAGAACCCTCTGCTTCAGTGTCCTTTGTTCCCTCTCCCCACAGAAAGAGGAGGGAACATAAAAATAATAATTATTTGAAACTTAAAATATATGCAGCACCTGATTTGAAAATTCATTCATTGGATAAGACCAGTAAATTCAAAACGTGGAATGAGATGTGCCCGTGAGGGTATCTAGTTCTATTCCCAAATGACACACAGACCATTTCAATGATTCCTGTCCTGTCTGAAGGTTTTGATTCTCTGTTGTATAAAGAGAAAACCTTTATGAAACCAGGTGCCAGCAAAGCCCACTGTCACCAACCTGTCAGATCCAGCACATAGAAGATGACTCAGGAAGTGGCCACAAGGCCAGCAGAATACCAGGGTGCCCCGGGTCTCCTGTCACGCTTGCTACACTCTGACCAGGCTTCCTTCTGCAGCAACAAAGCAGAGGAGACCCAAAGAAAGCAGTAGAAAACACTCCTTCATTATGGGAGGCAAGGCCAGTACTCCTTTCTCTTACTGCTCCTTTCTGTTTTACTTGGCTCTAGGGAAGCTCAAACTATCCCATAACAAAAGGCAGTGGCGATGGTAGGGAGGTAGGGTAGGGACACACAGGAGAATCAATATTTGTAAATGAAACAGCGTAGTCACTTTGGTTCTCTGAGTAATAAAATCTCCCTGTTCACCTCGAGCTCCTGGGCAAATATAAGATCATCTGAGTGTGGTTTTTATATATCTCTAAACTCTTTACTTGACTTGCTAATGCAGGCTCAAATTCTTCAGCATCATCTATTTTATAAGGATTTGATTTCATATCTTAGATCTAGGGAATGGGATAATGTGATAGTTAAAGGGAATGGAAGCTATTCTGCTTTCACAAAAGAAAAGAGAGATGCCAATTTAGAAACCCTGAAAAGTGTAAAAAAAAAGGGGGGGAGGGCTGATATAGCAAAATGTACACAGAAATGGCAAATCCTGTGATGTGAGGTCAAAGAAGCTGTACCCCTACAGAATGAAGTCCATTTATATGATTCTCATTCTCGGTGTTCAGACATTTACAAGTAAACTACTAAATATAATAGATTACAAGTTCGCTGAATCAGAAGAATCCCAGCTTTTGGTATGATTAAGTTTTAATTGTATTTCTCCTTTGGGATCACTAGTAGCTAATAAGCTCATGAAAATAGGTCTTTAAATAGCAGGAGTAGTACAAGTCTCTCTGAGCACTATATTTTGATATGCTTGGTTGCCTAAGGCATTCTGCTGCCTGGAGACTCAAGTATTTAGTTTTCATATCAATGAAATATCTAAATAATACTCAAAAACTCCTCAATTTTAAAAGAAGGTGATATCAGACAGGGAGCCAGGAGTAGATTTTTGTGTTAAACTAATCAATAGTCTTTAAAATTACTACTACATATTATTTATGAGAAAAGCAGATTTAAGAGACATATCCAAAGGCATATTTCAGATTTGAAATAAATGTATTAGACTAAAAATTTCTTCTTTCCTGCTGTGTCTTTGAATGCTATAAGATAGATACCATGTCTACACACTCTTACCTGAAATAAGTCTAACTTTATAGAGTGCTCAATGTACTCTGATAATACACTGCTCCTGCTGCTAAGCCGCTTCAGTCGTGTCCGACTCTGTGCGACCCCATAGACGACAGCCCACCAGGCTTCCCCGTACCTGGTTAGTAACTTTTCATGCTATCAAGGTATCATCTAATAAATTGTAAATACCCATATTGCTCAAATAATTCAATAAGAGTAGTGTGAGAATTATGTAAAGTCTTCCATGATAATATTTTTAATACAATGGGCAGTTATAGGGGGCATTTATATAATTTGTCAAATTGCTCGTATTTTTCAAAACATGCAAAGTGTCACTAGAAGGAAGATTACTACTAACATTTCAGTTTCATTAGGAGTATACTGGTTCTCAGAACTATTCCAAGTATACTTCTAGGCAAACTGGCATACTATAAGTGATCGTGACTTCTTTGGCTGAAAGTACAGTTGGATCAGCATTTCTATGGTTGCCATCAGCTCTGCCTTGTTTCTTTGCCTAAAATCCTTTAGAGATGGGCCATTGTCTGCAGGCAAGTCAAGTTCCTTTCTACGACATGCTACCCTATTCATGAGCTTACCTGGGTCCTGTGCTTAATTGCTCAGTCATGTCTGACTCTTTGTGACCCCATGGACTGCAACCCACCATGTTCCTCTGTCCATGGGGATTCTCCAGGCAAAAATACTGGAGTATGGGTTGCCATGCCTTCCTCCAGGGGGATCTTTCCAATCCAGATCTCCCACATTACAGTAGACTTCTTTACTGTCTGAGTCATCAGGGAAGCTTCCCAATATAGATAAAGACAAAATATATTTGTCAACCAATGTCTCCACAGCAGGAGAAGGTTTACTTTTAGATGGCCACCTTTATGACTAAAAATTAATAAGAAATTTTATTCTTTCACAGAACAAGTTAAGTTTTTGAAGCTAAGAATTCTCCATGTCACTTCTCTCCATAATATAACAAAGAAAAGTCTGAGTTTTCAAACAGTGCCCTTTAAGAGTTTATAGCCCCTTGGCTAAAAAAAAAAAAAAAAAATAGTGTAAAAGATGTTCTTACGGAATTTCTGATCTGACATGAAGTATATACCAACAGAATCCTTGCAAAAGGAAATACAAAAAAAGCACTTCCCAGGTTCTCTCCTAGTTTTGAGAAGGCAAGAGGTCTGGATAAGCATCTCAAAGCTGAGCCTTTGGAGGTTAGCTCCTCATTATGGTACTTCTGCCTCAATCATTTTTAGGCTGCCAGCTGTAACTCCATTGATCACACCCCTTTGCCCACAAAATCAATAGCACTGAGTGCCCAGAGAAAACATTTGTTATAGACATGTAAGGCAGACCTCCTGACCACAACTGAACCAAGTATATCAAAGCGCATTAACCATGGAATGATTCCTTTAGGTTTATTTTGGTTAACAGGGATAATTTAAAGTAGGGAGATGACCCAAGAGAGACATTTTCTACAGTTTTATAGATTTACCAACTTCTCTCTACTTAGGAACCCTAATTTCCCACATGTTCATGGCTCTCCCTGGTGACTGTCTGTGGTTTAATAACATATGTTGCCTTCAGGGCTATGGAAGTACAGAGGCAACCAATGTTGTTCAATTGTAGGAATTGGGAAAGGGAACACTCCAGTTCATAGTACTGAAAATAATTTCAGATAAAATTCTAACACTCCTCAAATACACAATAGTTCTTAAGATTATTCAAGCATAGAGTATTAACAGAATTTAGTTGAAGAAAAATTGTCCTTATTAAAAAAAAGCACCTTATTTATCTTAAAACCTCTTTACCCTAAAAACTTCTTAAATAACCTACAAATATCCATGTTAATGAAATAGTTATTTGTATTAACAAAAAGATGAAAGGCTTCCAAAATGTACTAACTTCCTCACCAAAGAGCAATTTATTCGATTTCTGGTTATTAAGGAAAAATAATACGGAGAAGGCAACGGCACCCTACTCCAGTACTTTTGCCTAGAAAATCCCATGGATGGAGGAGCCTGGTAGGCTGCAGTCCATGGGGTCGCTAGAGTCGGACACGACTGAGCGACTTCACTTTCACTTCTCACTTTCATGCATTGGAGAAGGAAATGGCAACCCACTCCAGTGTTCTTGCCTGGAGAATCCCAGGGACGGGGAAGCCTGGTGGGCTGCCGTCTATGGGGTTGCACAGAGTCGGACACGACTGAAGCGACTTAGCAGCAGCCTTATAATAAATGTCAGCAAGTGACTATTTTAACATGATGGTAAGGATAAAATGAAATTTTAGCCTTGGCTTGCCAAAGCACCCAGACCTACTGATTTCTTAGCATCTTATTAAGAAATTTGCTCTTCTTTGAATAAAACTTCAGATGGTTTTGAAAATCCCTTACAGGTTTGGTCCCAAAACTGTTGACACTGAATTGCCAATGGTTAGGGGAAAAAACAAAAAACAAGGAAAGCCTTAGAGATGTGGAGGTGAGCCTAACGTTCTTTAATACAAATGGATAGCAGGGGAGTATGCCCTTGGCTACAAACTTTAAGAGTGTGCACATTCTCACACAAGAGCAAAATTGAAGATTCATGGAATTTTTTGAACAGACTCAGCAAGTTAGCAAATAAACTCCATGCATAGGTACACATGCATACACACGTACATCTCAAATCTCTTCTTAAATCTGGGCGGAAGGTTGGATCTCAGTTTTTCTCTACTCACTAGCTGAGGATGACACCAGCAACTCGCAGTTAGCTGTCCCTAGAACACAATCCAGGTACCGCCCTTAAGGCTCACCTGGGGAAGCCAGATAAAGAGCCAGTTCAGACCTTTCGCTTGTATCAGATCTGGGTTTCTTCTCAGCAGGGAGTCCAATGGTGCCAAATAGTGCTGGATTAATTGGGGCTATTTGGCTCCAACTCCTGATATATACATATATACATACATATATATATATATATATATATATATGTATGTTTGTGTGTGTGAAGAAGGAAAAATAACCTTAATATATACATATATCTAGCCACCTTATGTTCCTCTTGGATGTTTAAAAAACTGACCATTCTAAAGCTTGGGAACTTTAACACAATATAGGAAAGAAGTTCTTGTTTATTATGATTTATTACTACTTTACCCACTAAATATAATTTTGCCTATAATCTTGTTGGAATGGTTAATTCTGCATATTTTCATTTAATACAAACAATCACCCTGCACAGAAATAAATTATAACATGCTATAAAAATCACTACTATGGAGGGGCTTTTTAAAAAGACAGATGTTCATATGCGTTATGAAAAACAGGTGGACATTAGAACATTTTCAACAATACTGTCCATAGAAAATAACTACTATACTTTGTAATAGATCATTTCAACAAGTTTTCTTGGAGTCTCTACCACCAAAGAAATTCCATTTGACTAGGAATTCTCACTGGTTTAAGAGCTCCTAAAATGAAAGTCCATTCATATCTATATATATTCCAGAATCTCAGTTTGGTCCCATTCTAATTATGCAACGTGGCTTTCATCTTTAGGCTGACATCAGTTCAGTTCCATTGCTCAGTCGTGTCCGACTCTCGGACCCCATGGACTGCAGCACACTGGGCTTCCCTGTCCATCACCAACTCCCAGAGCTTACTCAATCAACCTCATGTCCATTGAGTCAGTGATGCCATCCAACCATCTAATCCTCTGTCGTCCCCTTCTCCTCCTGCCTTCAATCTTTCCCAGCATCAGGGTCTTTTCCAATGAGTCAGGTCTTCACATCAGGTGGCCAAATTGGCTGACATATAAACCTATTTTTAGTCAATATTCTTGATATTTCCTACTTTTTACTGGATTAACTCTTTCTGAATTTTCTTCCCATAGAAAATGTGTTCCTTTAAGGCTTGCCACAAGCCCACCTCTTTTATGAAGCCTTCTGACTCTGGTCCATGTGGGTCTCCTTTTCTCTTTTAACTTCTCATGAGGCTTAGTGTTTTATCAGATGTAGCATTGGGTTGCATCTGTGTACTGACGTCGCTCTATCTTTCATGTGTGTTAACCTTGTCTCCTCAAACAGATGGTAAGAAACTTGAAAATACAAGTAAGACTTTAAAATTATTTGGTATCCCTTGGAGTAGGCTATTAACGTATAGAGGATGCAATCTTTAAAATTAAAAAGATATTCCTAGGGAGGGTATGAGACCCTTTCTCCCTGGAAATATCCTGGCCTTAGATAGTACAGCCATATCTGGGTGACATCTGAAAGGGAACACTGTACCAGGTGTACATTTGTGCTACAAAATATGAGATCTAAATTTTATATTGTTTCTAAAATTACTCCAAGTACTTTCTTAGATACTATATCATTTCATTTCAGTTAGCCTCTGTGTGTTGAATATAATAAACCTATTTATAATGGGAAAACCTAAAACTTGTAACAGGTGATTTATTGAATACAGGAGAAAGTGCGTATGAAAGTGAAAGTGAAAGTCACTCAATTGTGTCCGACTCTTTGCAACCAGGCCAGAATGCTGGAGTGGGTAGCCTTATCCCTTCTCCAGGGGATCTTCCCAACCCAGGCATTGAACCCAGGTCTCCCGCATTGCAGGTAGATGCTTTACCAGTTGAGCCACAAGGGAAACCCAAGAATACAGGAGTGGGTAGCCTATCCCTTCTCCAGGGGACCTTCCTGACCCAAGAAATGAACCAGGGTCTCCTGCACTGCAGGCAGATTCTTTACCAACTGAGCTATCAGGGAAGCCCTAGAAAGTACATATAGGATATAAAACTGACTGTTTATCATCTGGTTTTTACTGTTTGTAAGAGATCCATTGTATCTTCAAGTATTTAGGAACAAATTTGTCATTATTTTACTTTCCTAATCTGGTATTCAATATTTACATCCTAATTTAATGGTGGTGAATGGGGCTATTATCTTACATGCATTTTGTATCTGTGGATAGATTATGCTTATAATGTCTTCAGACTCTAAAATAAAAGGCAGACATTTCCAAGAAATGTAAAAGAAGAGATGGGTGCTAAAAATCCATCAGGAAATGTATATAGAAGATTGTTCATATCTCCATACTTATACTCAGAAGAACTACATGGTAGCATAAATCAAATAATCAAGGATGGATTATTCTGTATTATTAATTATTCCATATTATTAATTATTCCATATTATTAATCCAATTATTTCAGGATTATTTGCTGGAAAATATTATTGAGACTACAGAAATAATGTTGAGAAGTTTACGATGTGACTTCTGCTTCGCTTTGTTAAGTTTTGAAAACCAGAATTATAAAGATATACAGGGTTCAACTCAGTTATTCATTGGTGCATATTTTTACTTGGAGTAGGACTTTACCACAAAGCTATATATATATATATATATATACACACACACACATACACGTATATACATATATATGTATATACATACATACATGCACATATACATACATACATATATATAAATCTTTATTTTTATAGTAAAATAATGATGGGTTCATTAAAAATAATGAATTTGACTAACTAAAAAATTAAATTATAAAAACTTATACTGTATCATACAGGTGAAGGGATGCACTCATCCTGTAAATAACACAGAAGGTCAGAGAAGTTTAATCATTGGCCATATCTTTGTCCAGCAGTGAAGAAACAAGACTTCTGCTAGAATTAATGAATAAATAAATAGTGAGCTATCACCTGACAACTGTTAGAATGGATGTTATAAAAAATCAAGAAATAAAAAGTACTGTGAGGATGCAAAGAAAAGAAAATCTGTGCACCGTTGGTAGGAATGTAAACCAGTACAGCCACTATGGAACACAGTATGGAGGTTCCTCAAAAAATTAAAGAGGACCCTACTCTACGATCCAGCAATTCCATTTCTGGATATTTATCGAAAAGAAACTGAAAATACTAACTCAAAAAGATATCTGCACCCTACATCCACTGCAGTCTTATTTACAATAGCTAAAATATGGAAATGACCTCAACGTTCATCAACAGATGAATGGATACAGCAACTATGGCTCACAACACACTCGGACACACACCGTGGATTACTATTCAGCCTTAAAAAGGAACAAAATCTTGCCATTTGTGACAACATGGATGAACCTTGAGGGGATTAGGCTAATTTAAATGAGACAAATAGAGAAAGACAAATACCACGTGCTCACTTACACGTGGAACCATGTGAACCCATGAACTGTAGCCCACCAGGTTCATCCATGGAATTCTCCAGGCAAGAATACTAGAGTGAGTTGTCATTTTCTTCTCCAATGTGGAACCACAAAAATAAATAAACAATCTCATAGATACATAGAATAGATTGGTGACTTGCCAGAGGCAGGGAGAGTAAAGAGTGAACGAAATTGATGAACAGGGTTAAAAGATACAAATTTCCAGTTAAAAAATACATAGGTCATGGGGACGAAATGTACAGCACAGTGACCTCAGTTAATAATACTGCACTGCATATTTGAAAGTTGCTAAGAGAGTAGACTCCTAAAGTTCTCATCACACACACAAAAGATCTTTTGTAACCCTATATGGTGATAGATGTTAACTAGATTTATTATAGTGATTATCTCTGAGTATACATGAATATCAAATCATTATGTTTTAAACCTGAAAGTAAATAATATTATATGTTAATTATATTCAAATTAAAAATACATAGAAATTGGTATAAAATGTACTTATATGGGGCTCTTTGCAAAATTAGCTAGAGTGAAAAAAAATTAGAAATAATCTGATTGTCCAACATTGGTTAAATAAATTATGCAGTCAATAACAGTTAATAGCAAGCATTCAAGAATGTCTGATAGCCTCAGAAAATGCTCAAAACATAGTAAATATACATGATATACATATATACCTAGAAAAAGATTCTTAAAAATTATCCTAATGTTGTCAATTATCTCTGGTGGAAAAATTGAAGGATTTAAAATTGTTAATTTTACTTTCTTGTATATTCTACATCATTTATAACTAATATCATTGATTTTATAATCAAAATATTAAACAAATGCCAATCAATTTGTTTAGCTAAGGAAATAGAAATGATGGATAATGTATACTTTGCATTCTATTTTTTAAACCCAATTAATAATGCTCTTGAGGTTTTCCTTCCTAGGCATAAAAAGCAGATGAAAGAACAATGAGAGATGCAAACTAAGAGTCAATAAAAGTAACTGCAGAATTGATTTAAATTAATAACAATTAAATATGTCTGACAGAAACATGTTCTTTCTCTTTTCCTTCATGCAAAGAACAGAAACAGTCAATAATCATGCTTCAAATAACCTTCGCACTAACTTCACAAAACTGACAAAAGCTTGATTTTGTCAGATCCCTCAATGCCGCTTATTTTCTGTATCACAGTTGTTGGAAGTGATTATTGAAGGCCCATACTATGAATTTAAAAATTCTAGACCCTGGAATCCTTCAGGTGATAACATGCAAGCTACTTCAGTTAGATTCCAATCATCGACACCATGGGCTTCACAGGTGGCCCAGTGGTAAAGAGTCTGCCTGCCAATGAAGGAGCCACAGGAGACGCAGGTTCAATCCCTGGGCCAGGACGATCTCCTGGAGGAGGAAATGGCAACCCACTCCAGTACTCTTGCCTGGAGAACCCCATGGACAGAGGAGCCTGGTGGGCCACAGTCCATGGGTCACAAAAGAGCTGGAGATGACTTAGTGACAAAACAGCAACGCACTATAGGTGAGCACTAAGCATTAGAAGGGTTGGAGAGGGAAAAGGAACTTTGATACTTCTGCTAAATTAATTGTTGCTGGTTACCATCTTCATGCCATAATCTTTTCTAGTTTATTTCCCTTTTAAGTAGTCCTTTACTTATCTGGGATTTGTGTGTAGTTTCATCAATTACTTAGGATTTGTGAGAGATGTCAGTTCTGAATGTTATATTCTAAATCAGGATGTATTTGATTTCTAAGAAGCAACATTTGAGGAACTTGGGGTGGTATTTATTACTTTTTGAACGTTATCCAAAAATTTTAGTTTTAAAGCTATACTCTGTTCTGGAAGATTGGTTATAATGAATCCCTTTTTCTTCATCATTTTAGGATATTCTGAAATTAATATGCATACTCAAGTAAAGAGAAGCAACCAATAGCCCAAATAGAAACCAAAGAATTAAAGAAGATATTTAAGTTACAGTGGTAAGTATAAAGCCCTTCTAATATCTAATATCTATTTTAAGATGTATTATTATTTCTATGAAATACTTTGGCTACAAAAGAAAAATATGTATAAATTCCCAGTCTCTCTTTTAATAAATCTCATTGAGTTTAGTAATTATGTTTCCACATCTGTATTTTATCAATACAATAAATAAGTAAATACATTTTCTATTTAGCCAGGACATTATTAAAAGAAAGTATTTCAGACACAAGTATTTCAGACGAACAAGAAAATTCAAATAGCATGCACCATAATTGTTCTACATGCATTGTGTCTGCAGCTGTCTACACAAACTAATGTTTTGGGTATAATGAATACTAATGCTTCCTGGAGGTAATTGTCCTATTATATTCAGAGTTCAGCAGTTAGGTTTATTAATATTAGGTAGCAAAATGTTTTCAGTAAGGCAATCAAGTTTGCTTCAAAGCAGGCTACTTCAGGTTACAGTGTTTATTGACTATCCGAAATGCAATTATGAAAATATCATTGAATTTTCAGTGTTCCTGTGGTTAAAATATTCACTTACTGCAGGGCTGAGCTTCTACTATAAAAAGCTTAAAGCTACTGACCCTCATTTAGCAAAGTTCGATCCAGAGAATGCGTATTCTTTCCCACAGCTTCTGCAATTATCAAAGCAAAACATGCTATTAGGTTCTTTAATCAATGTTTGTTTTCCACTTGCAGAAGCGGCTGCCCCGATAGGATATTTAGCACCTGTAAGGCTAATTTTAGGCTGTATTTGACTCTTCGGGTTCCTGGGCTCTTTTATGGCAAGAGCTGTACAAATTTTCTAGCTCTCCTTGGGAGTACTTCACCCTGAGAGCTTAACCCAGGGAGCAGTGGAAATGAGAGATGAAGAGAAGAAAAAAAAAAAAGATAGCCTCGTTCATCCTCCTGACAATGTAATACTGATCCCCGCACCACAGGGACTGGCTGGACCAACGTGAAAGCCTCGAGGCTTCTGGAACTGACTCCAGCCACTTTTCAATCTCATCATCGTCCTCCACTGTCCTCCCCACTTCCCTCCCTTCCTTTCCTATTTACAGTTATGGAAATATCAATTAATGATGGGGAGGGGGCAACAACTGCAAGTCAAGCTTTAGAATCCATCTATTTAGTTGTAGAAATTTCCAACTAGCTTCAATTCAATGACTCAATAAGAAATTAAAACGTTGTTATTTTTGTGTGTTTTGCTGGTTTGGGGCTGGGCTTTGATTCTTCAGATCAGAGTTCTCTGTGCTGGTAAGGATGGAGTCTAAAATGGATTCCCTCTCTTCATTCTTGCCAAAAGTGAGAATGGAAGAAGAGACTGGTGAAGTTCAGTCGGCTTTAGAGAGTAACTGCTTAGTGGTCATCGATAGGATGCTTGCAGATAGACATCTTAATGGCTATAGAGTCTATTCTAAGTCTTTGTTTTTGGGAAAAGCAGATCAAAATATTACTCTAAATATTTCAGAAAAATATTGAACTATGGTCCTTGTGGTTTTCCAGTGAACTTTATACACACACACAAAATGATAACCACTACCACCTTGAGATAGTAAAATGGTAAATATAGTTAAGATTGTCAAAAAAGAAAGGCATCCATAAAAACATTTTAAAAGTCAGAAGAACAATAATTCTATGATCTCACATATCTTTCCATGGATGGTTTGCTTCTCAATTTATGGAATAACCATAATTATGGAAAAGTTTCCAGAGTAAGAAGGAAGAGAGGAAACAAAACATTTTTTACTGAACAGACATTTACTGAAAGCATCATGCACATGCTTTCATATAACCTCCTTATCAACTTTCTGAGTATTTGCCATCATTTTATGTAGAAAGACCGAGTAGGTATTCTGAAAGATTTAAAGCAAAAATATCTAATAGAAGTTTCTGCAATGATATAAGTTTCTATAAACCTACACTTTCCAAAATGGTGGCTACTGGCCTCTTGTGTCTATTGAATACCTGGCATGTGACTATTACATTTGAAGAAACAAATTCTAAATTTTAATTTTAACTCAAATTTGAGTAGGAACACATTCAGTTCAGTTCAGTTCAGTTCAGTTGCTCAGTCATGACCCCGTGAATCGCAGCACGCAAGGCCTCCCTGTCCATCACCATCTCCCGAAGTTCACCCAGAATCACGTCCATCGAGTCAGTGATGCCATCCAGCCATCTCATCCTCCGTCGTCCCCTTCTCCTCTTGTCCCCAATCCCTCCCAGCATCAGAGTCTTTTCCAATGAGTCAACTCTTCGCATGAGGTGGCCAAAGGACTGGAGTTTCAGCTTCAGCATCATTGCTTCCAAAGAAATCCCAGGGCTGATCTCCTTCAGAATGGACTGGTTGGATCTCCTTGCAGTCCAAGGGACTCTCAAGAGTCTTCTCCAACACCACAGTTCAAAAGCATCAATTCTTCGGCGCTCAGCCTTCTTCACAGTCCAACTCTCACATCCATACATGACCACAGGAAAAACCATAGCCTTGACTAGACAAACCTTTGTTGGCAAAGTAATGTCTCTGCTTTTGAAGATGCTATCTAGGTTGGTCATAACTTTACTTCCAAGGAGTAAGCGTCTTTTAATTTCATGGCTGCAGTCACCATCTGCTGTGATTTTGGAGCCCCCAAAAATAAAGTCTGATACTATTTCCCCATCTATTTCCCATGAAGTGATGGGACCAGATGCCATGATCTTCGTTTTCTGAATGTTGAGCTTTAAGCCAACTTTTTCACTCTCCTCTTTCAGTTTCATCAAGAGGCTTTTTAGTTCCTCTTCACTTTCTGCCATAAGTGAGGTGTCATCTGCATATCTGAGGTTATTGAACACATTGGCTAGGGGCTACCATATAGGACAGTGCAGGCATTAAAGGTCATATTGCAAATAGATTCTTGAGGAGGCAGTTTGCTTTTTTGTTTTGCATTAATTAGACTTTGAGGAATTTTTTAGTATGTATGCAGGTACTTTGTTAGATCTAATGAAGCATAATCTTATTAAAATTGCAGAACTTGCATCGAGTAAATTTTTGATGGAATTTTTTCAATGAAAATGTTGATTACTTTGCCATTATTAAGAAATGAGCCCTCTTTATTTTCTTTTGTATTTTATTCAACAGATTAAAAAAAAAAAAAACAGATATGTTCAATACTTAGTTTCAGGATTTTAAACAACATGCTTATTTTAGGGCAAAACATGTTATCTGGTCTAAATCAAAATAATCAAATATAAAGTGTGCTAAATAATCAAAAATAAAGTGTGCTAAATTTGAATACTATTATTTTTCTTTTGATTGGAAGAGATCTAAGCTCCATAAACTATTAAGACAAGGACATAGATAATGTCAATATTCTTCAAGCTACACACATGCAAGAAGCATTTCCTGTAATAGTACAGTTAACTTTGGTTGACTGACCTTTGAACCTGTTAATTTAGAATTGTTTTTAATAATGTAGGGACTTAGTGTCCTAGCAGGGAAATAACAGCTAATGGAGAGAACTCATTGGTAGAATAAAATCCCAAAGTGAAGAAGAAAGAAAGCATTGGAGATCATAAAAAGAAGTGCAGAAAGAGAGGGTCAATTTTACAGGGTAGGAGGGCAAAGCAGGGAGGAGGAGAAGAGGGAGGAAATAGGAAGGAAGAGGATGAAAACACAGATCATTTAGAAAAGGCACAAATATTATTTGAAAAGAAAGTTAAAGTCTCATTTTGACCAGTCATAATCTTTGAACACAGAGTTATTTGGACACAGAGTTATTTGTCATACATAAAAATGCCGAAAGAAGCGCTGGGGGCCTGAGATAAGTAAGGGTAAGGCTAACACACTTATTAGAGAATTTTATTGTTTAAAATTTGTGGCTGTTTAGTTGCTTAAGTGGTGTCCGATTCTTTTGTGACCCCACGGACTGTAGCCCACCAGACTCCTCTGTCCATGGGATTTCCCAGCCAAGAATACTGGAGTGGGTTGCCATTTTTTTCTGCAAGGGACCTATCTTCCTGACCCAGGGACTGAACTCACATATCCTACATTGGCCGGTGGATTCTTTACCACTGAGCCATCTGGGAAGCCCTGTATCTACTGTATATTATGTGGGATTTATACAGGTTGGGGAAAATCCTCCAAACAAGACAGAAATAGTTGAGCCCAAGAAAAATGATCTGCATTTAAGATTCTGTCTGGCATTTGGGCAGAGAAGAAGTGGGAATGCAGGCAACCCACCCCTAATCTTTGTCAAGCTCAGTTCACTCAGTGATTACTGGAAATCTTATTTTCACTTTCTCTACTCATCTTTTTGGATACCAAATTGAGGTAGAAGAATTTGTATAATAATATTATATATAATAATAATTATAATATATATAAGAATTCTTGTACAATATTATAAATTTCTATACATCTATTGGGGTAACATATGTGTCCAACCTAATTAAGCATTTGCCCACATTTCTAGATTCACTAAAATAAATATTTCAAATATACCTCAGGTAATTAATGAAAAGATGACAATATTTTAAACATTTTGAAACATCTAATATGTATATTTCACTATTGCTTCAGGCAGTTAAGGTGCATAGTGCTATGCAAAGTTGCTCAGTGTTTCAAAATATTCCAAATATTTAATATAAATCAAATTATTAATTAAATCAAATTAATGACTCTGTTAGCACTACAGTTATACAATAAAGAAACAGAGACAACACTTGAATTACTATTTTTTTACAATTTTTAAAAAATTTATTTTTTTTTAATTGAAGGATAATTGCTTTACAAAATTTTGTTGTTTTCTGTCAAACCTCAACAACAGCTAGCCATAGGTATACACATATCCCCTCACTTTTGAACCTCCCTCTCATCTCCCTCCCCACCCCATCCCTCTAGGTTGATACAGAGCCTCTGTTTGAGTTTCCTGAGCCATATGGCAAATTCCTGTTGGCTATCTATTTTACATATGGTAATGTAAGTTTCCATGTTACTTTTTCCATACATTTAACCCTCTCCTCCCCTCTCCCCGACCCCATGTCCATAAGTCTATTTTATTTGTCTGTTTCTCCATTGCTTCACTGCAAATAAATTCTTCAGTACCATATTTCTAGATTCCATACATATGTGTTGACTATGCCAAAGCCTTTGACTGTGTGGATCACAATAAACTGTGGAAAATTCTGAAAGAGATGGGGATACCAGACCACCTGATCTGCCTCTTGAGAAATTTGTATGCAGGTCAGGAAGCAACAGTTAGAACTGGACATGGAACAACAGACTGGTTCCAAATAGGAAAAGGAGTACGTCAAGGCTGTATATTGTCACCCTGCTTATTTAACTTCTATGCAGAGTACATCATGAGAAACGCTGGACTGGAAGAAACACAAGCTGAAATCAAGATTGCCAGGAGAAATATCAATAACCTCAGATATGCAGTTGACACCACCCTTATGGCAGAAAGTGAAGAGGAACTCAAAAGCCTCTTGATGAAAGTGAAAGTGGAGAGTGAAAAAGTGGGCTTAAAGCTCAACATTCAGAAAACGAAGATCATGGCATCTGGTCCCATCACTTCATGGGAAATAGATGGGGAAACAATGGAAACAGTGCCAGACTTTATTTTTCTGGGCTCCAAAATCACTGCAGATGGTGACCACAGCCATGAAATTAAAAGACACTTACTCCTTGGAAGAAAAGTTATGACCAACCTAGATAGCATATTCAAAAGCAGAGACATTACTTTGCCAACAAAGGTTCGTCTAGTCAAGGCTATGGTTTTTCCAGTGGTCATGTATGGATGTGAGAGTTGGACTGTGAAGAAGGCTGAGCACCAAAGAATTGATGCTTTTGAACTGTGGTGTTGGAGAAGACTCTTGAGAGTCCCTTGGACTGCAAGGAGATCCAACCAGTCCATTCTGAAGGAGATCAGCCCTGGGATTTCTTTGGAAGGAATGATGCTAAAGCTGAAACTCCAGTACTTTGGCCACCTCATGCGAAGAGTTGACTCATTGGAAAAGACTCTGATGCTGGGAGGGATTGGGGGCAAGAGGAGAAGGGGACGACAGAGGATGAGATGGCTGGATGGCATCACCTACTTGATGGACGTGAGTCTCATTGAACTCCGGAAGTTGGTGATGGACAGGGAGGCCTGGCGTGCTGCGATTCCTGGGGTCGCAAAGAGTCGGACACGACTGAGCGACTGATCTGATATGATATTTATCTTTCTCTTTTTGCCTTACTTAACTCTGTGTAATAGGCTCTAGGGTCATCCACCTCATTAAAACTGACTCAAATGCATTCCTTTTTATGGCTGAGTAATATTCCATTTTGTATATGTACCACACTTTATCCATCTGTCAATGGACATCTAGGTTGCTTTCATGTTCTAGCTATTGTAAATAGTGTTGCAATGAACAACGGGATACATCTGTCTTTTTCAATTTTGATTTCCTCAGGGTATATGCCTAGGAGTGGGTTTGCTGGGTCATATGGTGGTTTTACTCCTAGTTTTTTAAGGAATTGCCATACCGTCTTTCATAGTGGCTGTACCACTAACAGTGCAAGAACATTCCCTTGTTCCCACACCCTCTCCAGTATTTATTGTTTGTAGACATTTTGATGATTGACATTCTGACCAGTGTGAGGTGATATCTCATTGTAGTTTTGATTTGCATTTCTCCAATAATGAGCGATGTTGAGCATGTTTTCATATGTTTGTTAGCCATCTGTATGTCTTCTTTGAAGAAATGTCTGTTTAGGTCTTCTTCCCACGTTTTTATTGGGTTGTTTGTTTTTCTCATATTGAGTTGCATGAGCTGCTTGTATATTTTGGAAATTAATCCTTTGTCAGTTTCATTTGCTATTATTTTCTCTCATTCTCTGGGCTGTCTTTTCACTTTGCTTATGGTTTCGTTTGCTGTGCAAACGAAAGCTTTTACGTTTAATCAGGTCCCACTTGTTTACTTTTGTTTTGATTTCTGTTACTCTAGGAGATGGGTCATAAAGGATCTTGCTTTGATTTATGTCATTGAGTGTTCTGCCTATATTTTCCTCTAAGAGTTTTATAGTTCCTGGTCTTACATTTAAGTCTTTAATCCATTTTGAGTTCATCTTTGTGTGTGGTGTTAGGAAGTGTTCTAATTTCATTCTTTTACATGTAGCTGTCCAGTTTTCCTGGCACCAGTTTTAGAAGAGGCTGTCCTTACCCCATTGTATATTCTTTCCTCCTTTGTCAAAAATAAGGTACCCATAGGTGCATGGGTATATTTCTGGGCTTTCTATCTTGTTCCATTGGTCCATATTTCTGTTTCTGTGCCAGTGCCACACTGTTTTGATGACTGTAGCTTTGTAGTTTAATTTGAAGTCAGGAAGGTTGATTCCTCCAGCTCCATTCTTCTTTCTCAAGACTGCTTTGGCTGTTCAGTGTCTTTTGTGCTTCCATATGAACTGTGAAAATTTTTGTTCTAGTTCTGTGAAAAATGCCATTCATAATCTGATAGGAATTGCATTGAATCTGTAGATTGTCTTTTTCAGAATATTGATTCCTTCTACCCAGGAACATGGAATATCTCTCCATCTGTTTATGTCATCTTTGATTTCTTTCATCGGTTTCTTATAATTTTCTGTGTATAGTTCTTTTGTCTCCTTAGGTAAGTTATTCCTAGATATTTTATTCTTTTTATTGCAACGGTGAATGGGATTGATTCCTTAATTTCTGATTTTTCCTTGCTAGTATATAGAAATGCAAGTGATTTCTGTGTGTTAATTTTGTATCCTGCAACTTTGCTAAATTCATTGATTAACTCTAGTCATCTTCTGATACTATCTTTAGGGTTTTCTATGTACGGTATCATGTCATCTGCAAACAGTGACAGCTTTACTTCTTTTTTTTTTTATAAGATTTTTTTAAATTTTATTTTATTTAGCTTTACAATATTGTATTGGTTTTGTCATATATCAAAATGAATCTGCCACAGGTATACATGTGTTCCCCATCCTGAACCTTCCTCCCTCCTCCCTTCCCATACCATCCCTCTGGGTCGTCCCAGTGCACCAGCCCCAAGCATCCAGTATTGTGTATTGAACCTGGACTGGCGACTCATTTCATATATGATATTATACATATTTCAATGCCATTCTCCCAAATCATCCCACCCTCTCCCTCTCCCACAGAGTCCAAAAGACTTCTTCTTTATGATCTGGATTCCTTTTATTTCTTTTTATTCTCTAATTGCTGTAGCTAGGACTTCCAAAACTATGTTGAACAGTAGTGGTGAAAGTGGACACCCTTGTCTTGTTCTTGATCTTAGGGGTAATACTTTCACTTTTTCACCATTGAGAATAATGTTTGCTGTAGGCTTATCATATATGGCCTTTACTATGTTGAGGTAGGTTCCTTCTATGGCCATTTTTTGAAGAGTTTTAATCATAAATGGGTATTGAATTTTGCCAAAGGCGTTTTCTCCATCTATTGAGATTATCATATGGTTTTTATCCTTCAATATGTTAATATGGTGTGTCACATTGATTGATTTGTGTATATTGAAGAATCCTCGCATTCCTGGAATAAACCCAACTTGATTATGGCATATAAGCTTTTTTATGTGTTGCTGAATTCTGTTTGCTAAAATTTTGTTGAGGATTTTCGCATTTATATTCATCAGTGATGTTGGCCTGTAGTTTTCTTTTTTTTTTTTTTTTTGCATTGTCTGTGTCTGGTTTGGGTATCAAAACCAGAGGTGATGGGCCTTGTAGAATGAGTTTGGAAGTGTTCTTTCCTCTGCAATTGTTTTAAAGAGTTTTAGAAGGATAGGCATTAGCTCTTTCACAGTAGAGTTCTATCAGACACTTTGTACTACTTTTGATTATGAAGTACTGAACTTTAAATTAAAAAAAATTATCAGAACAGTAAAAGTCTAAAGATAAAGAAAAAAATTTTTTTTAAATGTTGATTTTTCAAAATGTGGTTTGAGGCACAATTTTAAAGAAGCATGTATATTAATGTGAAAATTATGTTAATACAAGATACAGTTATGTGCATACTCTAATGCTTTTTGATCTAAGTATATTTTATAGGACTCTAAAATTTATAATTAATTAAATTTATATTTAGAATTATTAAATAATAAATATGTTCAACTGAATAGTTTACTCAAAGGGAATTAATACAGATATAGTGAATAGATGTAGCACACATGACTATATACTAAAATATGAACTTCAAAACAATACTTAGCATTTGTATTATATTCATAACAGACAGGATTAACTTTGTATTTTTTTCCTATATAAATATGCTTTGGGAGAAAGAAATGGCAACCCACTCCAGTATTCTTGCCTGGGAAATCCCATGGACAGAGGAGATTGGCGGGCTACAGTCAACAGGGATGCAAATAATACAACATGACTGAGAGACTGAGCATAAATATGCTTTAATTTCACTGATAATAGTGAAGATATTTTGAGATCCTATCTTGTGATAGTCATCTTCTCTAGTGCAACTCCACCCTGAATTCCAAACTTTTAGCAACAAAACTCTTTCCTCAAATACACTGTTATAAGGAAGCCAATTATATAAAACATTAGAAAAGAAAAATAAAGAGTTAAGAGTGGGGAGGGGGGGGGAGCGGTGAGTAGCCTGGGTGCCCCAGGTCCTGGCTCTTACTGGAAGTTTCTGAGAATTTTTGGACAACACCTTGGAACTACCATCTAGATGTGCTGGCACATTTATTTTCCCTCTAAATTGTTTCTTAGCAAATTGACAACATTAACTTAGTGACAAATTTATCTTCGCAAAATGGGATACTAAGAGGATAAGATGGTGGTATTTTAAATAGCCATGGCCTTTACTTTTCTTTCCTGTGATTAAAATTCAAGAGTAAATCTTCCCAAACAACCTAAAAACATAATTTTCTATGGGTAGATTTTATAATGAGTAAAATTTGATCCAGAAAAAGTGAAGAATTTTATACGTTCATCCTAGATAGTTCAGTTCAGTTCAGTTGCTCAGTAGTGTCTGACTCTTTGCGACCCCATGAATCACAGCACGCCAGGCCTCCCTGTCCATCACCAACCAGGGAGTTCACTCAGACTCATGTCCATCCAGTCAGTGATGCCATCCAGCCATCTCATCCTCTGTCGTCCCCTTCTCCTCTTGCCCCCAATCCCTCCCAGCATCAGAGTCTTTTCCAATGAGTCAACTCTTCGGATGAGGTGGCCAAAGTACTGGAGTTTCAGCTTTAGCATCATTCCTTCCAAAGAAATCCCAGGGCTGATCTCCTTCAGAATGGACTGGTTGGATCTCCTTGCAGTCCAAGGGACTCTCAAGAGTCTTCTCCAACACCACAGTTCAAAAGCATCAATTCTTCGGTGCTCAGCTTTCTTCGCAGTCCAACTCTCACATCCATACATGACCACAGGAAAAACCATAGCCTTGACTAGATGGACCTTTGTTGGCAAAGTAATATCTGTGCTTTTCAATATGTTATCTAGGTTGGTCATAACTTTTCTTCCAAGGAGTAAGTGTCTTTTAATTTCATGGCTGCAGTCACCATCTGAAGTGATTTTGGAGCCCAGAAAAATAAAGTCTGACACTGTTTCCGCTGTTTCCCCATCTATTTCCCATGAAATGATGGGACCAGATGCCATGATCTTCGTTTTCTGAATGTTGAGCTTTAAGCCAACTTTTTCACTCTCCTCTTCCACTTTCATCAAGAGGCTTTTTAGTTCCTTTTCACTTTCTGCCATAAGAGTGGTATCATCTGCATATCTGAGGTTATTGATATTTCCCCCGGCAATCTTGATTCCAGCTTCTGCTTCCTCCAGCCCAATGTTTCTCATGATGTACTCTGCATAGAAGTTAAATAAACAGGGTGACAATATACAGCCTTGAAGTACTCCTTTTCCTATTTAGAACCAGTCTGTTGTTCCATGTCCAGTTCTAACTGTTGCTTCCTGACCTGCATATAGATTTCTCAAGACGCAGGTCAGGTGGTCTGGTATTTCCATCCTAGATAGTAAGGCCTTTAAAATAGACAAGTTATTCTTGAGCTAATATTTTACAAGATCCTATCAAAGTCCCTGGTATGTTTATCTCTGAGAGCAGGTGTGTAATTTTTCTGTTATTATTGCACTGCTTGTCACAGATCCTGGTACAAGATAGCCCATCTGTGAACCAAGGGCCACTTAGACCATACAAGTCTTCCGAGTACACTTCTAGCAAAGTCCTCGGAATCTGTGATTGAAACTCAACTGTGTTGATACTGACGGTGCAATCATGTGTTTCCCTTTGTCTCTGTGGCTGGCATGGATTAATAGTCTGAGGCAGGAGATGGGCATAACACAAATTGAAAATAATGGAGCATTTTGCACCAAAGGAGTCAGAGGATAAGAACTACAATGGACAGAGCAGAGGAAGGTGAGCAGGCTGGAGGCAGTGGCATCTGTCAGCAAGAAGCTGCAACAGCCGGGGTACACACGGCTCAGCACATCCCCACCTAATGAAGACAGGGCCCCCCTGCTGAATGTCACTGTGCAATGCTGATTTGTAGGATACTCTACAGTAGATTTTACAGGGCAGCCTCATTATAGATTGATTCCCTGTGAAATTTGTAAGCAAAGTTTATCTGGGTGACATTTGCAACATTTCAGTGGAAATATGTACATGGACACAATTGTACAGAAATAGATTGTAATTATCATTCAAAATGGGGACTCATTGTAAACCATAGATCAGTAATTTATGATCATGGGAGACATCCCCCAGATAAGCAGTTTTTTCTTGCATGCTTCATGCTAAGTCACTTGAGTTGTGTCTGACTCTATGACGCTACAGACTATAACCCACCAAGTTCCTCTGTCCATGGGATTCTCCAGGCAAGAATTCTGGAATGGGTTGCCATGCCCTCCGCCAAGGGATCTTCCTGACCCAGGGATCGAACTTGCGTCTCTTATGTCTCTTGCATTGGCAGGTGTTCTTTACTGCTAGTGCCAGTTGGCAGACCAATCCATAGTATGTACTATTTCTTATAAATATTCAAGAAATTTGTTGAATGAAAGAACAATGATTTATCAAAAAAAGATGTTTAGTACAAATATGATACATAATTTAGAAGAAGGAAAATGGAAAAAAAAGACATTATTGGTACTTAGCATCTCTAGTATAGTGAAAAAATAGAAGTAAACTTGTGATACTTCTTTTTACTTAAATGGCAGTGATTCTTCATGGGGCATGTGAGTGCAGGCCTGGATGAGCCTTCATGTCCCTTCCACGCTATGAATTTATAGTTGAATCATTTAGTGGAAGTTGCCAAGTGAAGAATGTCCAGCTCGTCAAATCTACAGGTATGACTGCCCTATACACATCTGAGCATCAGTGTAGGGCGAGAGAAATGGGCTTTAAATGAAAAAAAAAAAATTTTTTTTCAACTTAAAGAAAAGTTACTGAGATCAAAGAATATTAGCATTGGAGCAGATTTCATGATCAGATATACAGCTATTTAGAATAAGCAATTAAAGAGTGGCCTTTCAAAACTGTAAAATATATATTTTTTTAAATGTAAATATTTTATCCTAATACTTTAAATAGCTTTTCATAAACATTTGATATTATGGAGCCATGCTGTGGAGCTGGTTTTTGTTGTTGTTGTTGTTGTTGTTAATTTTGTGCAAATTCACAGCTAATGCCATTAAAACTCTAAATGAGCAGTTCTGGTGAGCAAATGCCTGCTAAGATTAATACACAGAATCCTGATATCTCTCAACTGTCTCATTAACATGATAACAGGCCCAAAGGAGTTTCAAATCCCTTAACACACAAAAGACATATTTTCTCCCATTTTTCCTTCACACCACCATAAAAATGGAAATTAAGCCACATAAAAAATCTTTCCAAAACATCAAGGGGCCAATCCAAATACATAAAATACTAGGTTGTTTTTTTTTTTTTTTAATATTACACTACAAAAGCCTTGTTGAAATGCTACTACGGAACTGACTTATATACACAAAAACCAAGGCGATTGAAAATGAGTTTATATTTTATCCCAAAGCCCAAACAATTAGGGCTATGGAAGAAACTGGGAAAAAGTGAATGATCTACTATATTAAGCTATTTGTTTTCCATCGAAACTAAGCGTCACGTGTAGGTTAGAGATGGACTTTCAAAAATCTAATTGTGCATCTGCTTTCCAGGGTTTAAATCAAAACCATAAAGTTATTGCACCAAATCCTTCTGTGGTCTAATGAGGAAAAACATAAAAACAAATTATCCTCTTTGTTATGGAGGATATGCTTTACAATATCCCTGCGTGGTGACAACTCCTTGTCCTCTTGTCACCGTCTGTCCTTTAGACCACACTGCAGAAAAGCAATTTTCTGCCTCAAAAGCACTCTATTTTTTTTAAAGTTTGTCTCTGGGCAATTTTCAGGTCTACTAGAGCTGCACAACTGTATACAGATGAGAAAGACCCCAAATAGGGCAATTTATTTGATTCCTCCTTCTTCAAAACATTTAGCTGAGATTGCATATCCAACCTAGAAAGCCCAAAAACGAATATTCAAGAGTGACCCACAGTGACATATATCCTTCTTGTCAATTCGCATTAAACGTATTTACCAAATAATGTAGACTTCCCAGAGCTGTGTTTTGTTTAACGTAAACCTTTCTCACTAAAATTTTCCTAAGATAGTAAAATCAAGTTCTACTTAAAAAAAAAAAAAAAAGGTAAATCCCTAGAAATAGGTAGTTAAATACAGCATATGGAGTTTGCAGATGAAAAATCACTTAATTTTAAGTGGTCTGCTCATTTGAATCAGCAGTTTGGTTTTCTGGTTGAGGAGTAAAGGGCACCTTTGATGCAAAAATGTATTCGTCCAATGTTCAGTGGCTGATAATTTCACACTTATCCATGCCTGGTGCTGGCATGACCATAATAGCCTCCTGATGAAACCCTGCCCTCACACAGTATGGAATATTCCACACCAGTCTCTCACTCCAGTCAGAAAACAAGTTTACTTATAACACTGCCTGTTTAGAGGAATGATTTAAACATTGCATTTTTAGATTTAACGCCTGCTGACACATTTTTAAAAGAATGTGTTAACAATCTTTGTCTACAACCATTAACTCTCTCAATGCTGAATTACTACTCTCTAATCAATCATTTAATACGATAGTAGATGCTTGCTTTGATCAGATGTGGTATTGTACAGTATAAGCTAGAATGTGAGCAATATTAAACACGTTTCTGCTAACTAACAACATTAAACATGCTTTGGCCGACTAATGAGCAAATCCCCTATCCCAAATTTAGAATTTTTAATTAGAAAACAGTCATGAATATAAACATAGTTCACAGAAAGGCTAACTCAGTGTTTCTATTATTCTCTGCCTTTCTTCCTACTACTGTTAGTGAGTATGTGTGTGTGTGTGTGTGTAAGCGTGGTCATATGCATCTGTGTGTGCACATGCATACACTTGTGTAATTATCAGTCTCCCTTTTTTTTTTTTCCTTTCTCTCTCCTCTCTCTCACTTTTACTTCAATTTCTCTTTCCTTCTAGGTACCTAGAGGTAGTTATGTGCTCTTAGCCTAACGATAAGCAGACAAGAATTTTTTTTAAAGCAATGGAAATTACATATCAGGTATATATCTAGTGAAGCTGTTTCAAGTCCAGTGACCCTTTTATCATCTGAAAAGCTTCTTAAACTTTCATAAGCACCATAAAATTATCTGACCAGTCGATTCGTGATCTTAACTCCTTGTCACGTGTTGGATCCTAACCTATGTTTGCATGCACTGCTGCCAATTCTTCTCAAAAAACTCCTTTTTCAAGCTCATCTAGTTCAGCTTGTGCCCTTGTTGCTGGGGAGAAACTGACCTTCAGTGAGGTCTCTGACGACCTCATTACAACTAAGCCCAAGGGCCAGTCCAATTTCCAACCCTCATCTTTCCTCACCCTCTTTGCAGCATTTGTCACCTTCAGCCATCTCCTGTTTCTCAAAATACTTTCCGACCTCAGCTCCTGACTTCTACTTAGTGCAGTCAGGTTTTCTCCACCGTCTGCAATATATTTACTGTAGTCATTCTTCTCAGTGATGCAAAGGGAAAGTAGCAAAGTTTACAACTCTCTGCGTTTCTCCCTGGGTCTAGGTACGCAAACTTGAACCTGAAAGGTGTTCATCATTCGCATCATCTTCTGTAGGTTAAGCCAAGGTGAGCTGTATCTCAGTGAACAAAATCTGTCATCACTGTCTTTGATCTTTGCTTGGTCACATGCTGCCCCAGAGATATACCGCTTTGGCAGGATTTCAAGGACCTAGCCCTAAAATCATTTATTTCCAGCAAGTTAGAAAGTCCTTTAATTTTAGACAAAATTAGTTTTAGTAAGTTATTCTCCTTCCTAGGCCCCGTATCTCTCTTTTTTTTTATTATTATTATTGCTATGCACCCCTCTAACAACTAAGCGAAAGTGAGAGTCTCTTAGTCATGTCTGACTCTTTGCAACCCCCTGGACTGTACAGTCCATGAAATTCTCCAGGCCAGAATACTGGAGTGGGTAGCCATTCTCTTCTCCAGGATATCTCCTCAACCCAGGGTGAGCCCAGGTCTCCTGCATTGCAGGTGGATTCTTTACCATCTGAGCCACCAGGGATAACAACTAAAACATTTCATTTTTCTTCAATCAAAGTTGGCTCAAGTGCAGTCAGAATGCTTAGTCTGAATACATTGATAAGCTTTAATCCATGCCATCTAAAAATACAAGAGCCCAATTTACATGCATTACATATAAAACTCATCTTTAAGTTTCAGTTTTTTCTTTGTAGAGTTTTGGGATTTGGGCATCCATTTGTATGTTACCAAATACTTAAAATTCACGTGGTGGCTTATTAATTTATAAAATAAAAATATTAAAATAAAAGTATATATTACCTGTGTTTACATAAATCACTCTTCAGATCTCTGTGATAATGAAGGAAGGACCAATCACTTGAAGCTACATGGAGTGAGGGTCTCATATTAGCTAGCAGCTTCTATCTTTTATACCTCTATGTGCCTTTGAACAGAAATATTCCTTTTTTTTCCCAGTAATATGGTAAAATTGACTTAAGTGTTCCTTGTCTCTGCATTTCTATCCATCCTTCGAAAGGCAGTCAAGTGATTAAGAGAATAGAACACTGAAAAAGAATCAAATGTTTTAGATAAATCACAACTGGAATAATTGGGAGTTGCTCAACGAATCGATGGAGAATCACAATATTTGGCCTCAAGCAAAGAAGAAAAAAGGCAGGGGTAACCCATTTTCATTAGGATAGTCCCTTTAAGTCTATAAAAATGCCAAAAGAGAGAGAGCTAGAAAGCGCATTTACGACTAGCTTGACTTCTGATTTTCCTTCACAATATCTAATTATGTAAGTTAAAAACACGGCAGCATGGATCTACAGGTGATAGATTACATTTCACGCCGTGGCTGGTGGCATCAGTCAGGCCTCAGTGGACATAAAGCACTGACAGTTTAAGGCCCAACCACATGAGGCTGCGGGCTTCATTCTGGTTTCTTTAAAAGTAATGCTTGTAGGGGTGTCAATCAGGCGTTATCAGCAGGAAACGGAAGAAAGGCACTGATGCATAAATTTACCTAGCCTGAAATCCTTGCTTTTCAGGAATTAAAAAAAAAGAAGAGAAAAGAAAAGTTGAGCTTTGCCTCACATTTGCATCGCATTGGTGGTTTACATTTGTTGTACAATAAATATTTCATTTTAGCATATTTTGCACAGGAAAGTAGGAAGGAAAAGGTGACAGAAATCAAAACTCTTCATAACTGTGTGGGGCATGGAATGTAATCACTTTACCTTCACACAAAACAGGAATTCAGAATGCGTTTCTGTTGTCAGTGGGCATGTCTGATGTAGACACATATTCAAATGATTTTGCTCCATAACTCCTTTAGAAGGTATTCAAATATTACATTATTTTGTGAAAAGATCAGGGGGCTAACCTATTAAAAACTTGCTGTGGTTCAGTTTCACAATGAAGAAATACTTTTGTATTTAAAGTAGTTGTCCAAAAGGATATGTTCTATAAATATTTGTAAAATATCAAAGTAAGTGAAGGGTTTTAGTTTAGAAGGCACATGGCCACTCAGGTGTGAGCTAACCTATTTCATCCTCAAATTATATATGATGATTGTTGTTTAGTTGCTAAGTCGTGTCCGACTCTTTTATGACCCCATGGACTGTAGCCCGCCAGGCTCCTCTGTCCATGGGATTTCCCAGGCAAGAATACTGGAGCGGGTTGCCATTTCCTTCTCCAGGGGATCCTCCTGACCCAGGGATTGAATTCGCATCTCCTGCATTGCAGGTGGATTCCTTACCACTGAGCCAAAAGGGAAACCCCATATATGCTGCTATCAGTCTTTACATCTGCCACTCTCTACCCTCCACTGTGATTTTCTTATTGATGCCAGGGGTTTCATCACTGCCTCTAGAATCAAGGTGGTGTCACACGCAATGTGTCTTTCTTGAACAGATCTTTTGCATCTGCCACTTCTTTCTATTTCCTTGATAATTATTGAGATTTAAGCTTTATTTCTGCTGCTGAGTTTATCTTTCTGAGTTCATTCATGTTCTGCCATAATTATATAGTAGAAAACATAGTTTTTATCTTAGTGGTTAAAGGTCTCTACAAACCTAGTGGAGCCTTGTCTCTCACAATTGCTGTACAAAAACCTTTGATCCAGGCCATCCACTTCCCAGCATCCTCTTCTTACTCCTGTCCCTGAAACTTGTTTGCACAATTCTCCCCACCTGAAATACTCTCCCCTCCCTTCCATCTGCCCAGCCAAATTCTTCACATTATTCAAAGCTCAGCTTAAGCTACAAATTCACTGAGAAGTCATTTCCCATAGGCCCAGCCCCAGCTCATCCTCCTATCCTCAAAGCACAAAATCAAGTCTATGTATTATTCAAGCAACACTACATCAGTTATTCATTGTGCTTTACCATTAGGACTGGTTACATAATTATTGGATTTAGGATTAATACAAAATCCAAACACGAGAGCCCTAGTATAAATTTTTCAAAAAATTTCAAGACAACAACAGAACCATAAGCCAAGTAGAGGACCCCTCTGAGTACACGGCCCCATGAGACTACATAGGTGGTATACCCAGAAAGGTGGTCTTGTGTGTCACATTACATTGTTATTACACATCAATATCTATATCGTACACTAGCTTCCCTATCTGGATCATAAATTACTTCGGCAAAGGATTAAGTACTTTGTTATTTTTCCATAGTGCCAATGTGTATACTATAACTAAACAGTAACTATATTGAGATCACACCTTGCTAATTAACACTTGCTAATAATCAGTTGTTATTATCATTGGTATTATAGTAAATCAAGCATTGAAAACCTTATTGTTGAATAAATTTTTTTCCAATAGGAATTTTCTACCCTGCCTATCAAAAGAATAACAATTATGCAAGATATAGAAAAAATACATTGTGATTAAGTAGTGATTTTACATTTTAAAAATTTGAAGTATATTTGAAATCCACCATTGTGTATATTCACTGACTATGCTAAAGCCTTTGACTGTGTGGATCATTACAAACTACGGAGAATTCTTAAAGAGCTGGGAATACCAGACCACCTTTACCTGTCTTCTGAGAAACCTGTATGCAGGTCAAAAAGCAACAGTTAGAATTGGACATGGAATGACACACTGGTTCAAAACTGGGGAAAGAGTGCATCAAGACTCTATATTGTCACCCCCTTTATTCAACTTATATACAAAGTACATCATGTGAAACATCAGACTGGGTGAATCACAGCAGGAATCAAGATTTCTGGGAGAAATATCAATAACCTCAGATATGCAGATGATACCACTATAATGGCAGAAACTGAAGAGGAACTAAAGAGCCTCTAGATAATGGAGAAAGAGAAGAGTGAAAAAGCTGGCTTAAAACTCAACATTCAAAAAATCAAGATCATGGCATCTGGTCCTATCACTTCATGGCAAATAAATGAGGAAAAAGTGGAAAGAGTGACAGATTTTATTTTCTTGGGTTTCAAAATCACTGTGGATAGCGACTTCAGTCATGAAATTAAAAGATGCTTTCTCCTTGGAAGAAAATCTATGACAAAACTAGACAATATATTAAAAACCAGAGACATTTCTTTGCTCACAAAGGTCCATCTAGTCAAAGGTTTGATTTTTCCAGTAGTCATGTATGGATGTGAGAGTTGGACCACAAAGAAGGCTGAGAACTGAAGAACTGATGCTTTCGGACCATGTTTCTGGAAAAGACTCTTGAGAGTCCCTTGGACAGCAAGGAAATCAAACCAGTCAATCCTAAAGGAAATCAACCCTGAATATTCATTTGAAGGACTGATGCTGAAGCTGAAGCTCCAATACTTTGGCCACCTGATGCTAAGCACCAGCTCTTTAGAAAAGACCCTGATGCTGGGCAAGTTTGAGGGCAGGAAGAAAGGGGGTGACATGGCATCACTGACTCAGTGGACATGAGGTTGAGCAATCTCTGAGATAGTGAAGGACAGGGAATCCAGGTGTGGCAGTACATGGGGTCACAAAGAGTCAGACACAACTGTTGTTGTGACTGAACAACAATAACAACTGTTTAAATTTAAGGGGTGCAACATGTTGAGTTGATATACTTATATGATTGTTATTGCTACAAAAGTATGTCTATAACATCACATCCTAATCATTTCTTTTTTGTGGTTGGAATAATTAAGATCTAGCGACTTCCCTTTTACTTTTCACTTTCATGCATTGGAGAAGGAAATGGCAAGCCACTCCAGTACTCTTGCCTGGAGAATCCCAGGGACAGGGGACCTCGTGGGCTTCCATCTATGGGGTTACACAGAGTCAGACACAACTGAAGCAACTTAGCAGCAGCGGCAGCAGTCTGTTAGCACATTAGATGATGGTAATAGAATATTGCTGTTTAAGTATACTATACGGTGCCTCAGATCGCTAGGATTTGTTTACTACTGGTTGTGACAGATTACATCATCTTAATGTTAAGGACATGTCAAATCTTCTGGGTTTCAGGTTATTTTTTGATGGTCTAGTTGTTACCAGGCTCCCACATAATATGATGTGCCTTTAAAGGATAATGACACTAAGTTTCTCACTTCAGTTACTCAAACCACAACCTACTTATCTGCCAGTTACTTTAACTTTTGGAAAGTGATAGGAAAGACCAAGAGAAGACAAGAGGAACTGGTTGGGGTTGGGGGAGGAGGGTGGGGAAGCAGGAAGAACATTTTAGGTTGGAATCTTCTGATGCTTCCAAGAGAGTTCAGGGATGTCCCATTCTCCTCTCCTCTCCTCTCCTCTCCTCTCTCCTCAAGCACTTTCCCGGTGGCGGCTGGAAACACATGAAGGATGCTTTGCAAAGCATGCTACTCTCACCGGACACTGTTCAACCCAGGACACAATATGGTATCACTCTTAAAACTAATAAAAAATAAATGGAAAGACTTTCCCCCAAAGAGACTGACTGTTCATCTTCATTCAGCCTTTCAAAGTGCCTCACTTCAAGGTGACAGGGCTAAGTATGGCCCATAAATCCACCTCTGGCTTGCCTTTAGACAGTTATAGGATGTGTTAGATTTCTTTGCTCCAAGCAGTGCTCTAGACTCACCCTTGTTAAAAGTATTACTGTAGATATTTCAGTACCTCCAACAAAAATGTCACCTTTGAAGTTATTTTCCTGCAAAATTCAAACTACATTAATCTTACTTCCATAGGTATTTGAAGTTTGGGCTTCCCCGAGTTGAAACCATTTCTCCTGATACTAACATAAAAATCAAGTTCTATAACTTAAATGCCTCAGAAGCAGTAGGAAACAGACCAAAAATAGCCTTAAAACTCAGTTTTAAGAGGAGGAAATGACAGTTGAGGAAGGAAAATCTGGGGAAAATATCTACATCCACATCCAAAATGATATAAGAATATCTAAGTAGAGTTCTTGGCAAATCATGAGAAAGTTTAATTGTCTCCTACTTTCTTTAGATGTTGCTGAATTATCAGTTGATTTTATTTTGCAAGTGTTTTGAAAAAGTTCCTTTTAGTGTAATGACTTACAAAATGTTTCACTGTAGAAAAATTTGCATAAAACTCATTTTAGATTCCCTTTGGTAATCAGACACAAGAACCCATCAGGTATTGTCTGGATGACAGAGGAGCTACTTCTTGTGATTTGAAAGGTTGAACCCGAGTTGATGTTTTTCTCTTTATTTTGCCTCTGAGATGACCACATGGTTATGAAGCTTTATAATGACATTCCCCCCCACCACATGTTCAGGTATTCTAAAAGCTACCTTTCTCTCAAAGAAGCATTTTTATAATTATTTATCAAAAATGAGATACAGTAAAAAAAAAAAAAAATTCTGCTCTGAATGCCATGAGAAATTGTGGTAATCATGAGCATTCAAAATGCAAGCCGCTCTTCTCCGGACACCAGACAATGAAATGTTAGATAAAGAGAGAGTTTCAGAGTACAAGCTTGTCGCTTCTAGGGTAACAATGAAAACAGAAACAAAACAACCATTTTCATATGTATCGAGGGAAAGCTGACTAGAAAGTCCAGGCAGCAATTCAGGAATCTGCACAGTGGAATTTGGCACACACCAATAGCCCTCAGAGGCTTTCCTGAATTCAGATCAGTGTGGAAAATAAAAGCTGGAATAAAATCAAAGTCAAACATGACATTGAAATAACATAAATTTGAAAAATTAAAGGAACATGAGATGGAATGTATAGGATGTAGAGATGGAATGTAATTTACAGGAAAATGTAAATTTATTATATGATTCACTAAATAGTAACAGTTGTTAATTTTATAAAGGAAATATCTCAACAAATATTTGGGAGATAAAGAAAGGGATGATGGAATTGTCCTTAGGAATTTTTGTTTATAAACAGAAATCTGCCTTTCTTATGGCTCGGGTAACTGATTCTAACCTCTACGTCTCCAATAACTACATTTAACAAAGACCAATACGGTAATTTCTCCCTTATACCTTAACATCAGCCCCTTAACCATGGAAATATGCATAAGGCATATGTGTAGCATTGGCCAGAAAGTTTTTTTGGGTTTCTGTAACATCTTACGGAAAAATCTGAACAAACTTTTTAGTCAAACTATTGTGTGTGTGTGTGTGTGTGTGTGTGTGTGTGTGTGTGTGTGTGTTTCGCTGATGTTGTTATTCAGTTGCTAAGTCATGTCTCACTCTTTGTGACCCCATGGATTGCAACACTCCAGGCTTCCCTGTCCTTCACAGACTCACAGAGTTTGCTCAAACTCATGTCCACTGAGTTGGTGATGCCATTAAACCATCTCAATCTTCTGTTGTCCCCTTCTCCTCCCACCTTCAAGCTTCCCAGCATCAGGGTCTTTTCTAATGAGTTGGCTCTTCGCATCAGGTGGCCAAAGTATTGGAGCTTCAGCATCAGTCCTTCCAATGAATATTCAGGACTGATTTCTTTTAGGATGGACTGGTTAGATCTCCTTGCTGTCCAAGGGACTCTCTAGAGTCTTCTCCAGCACCACAGTTATATATTAAATTTATACCAAAAGACTGTCACAGGCCAGAAGTATCCATAAATTGAGTGCCAGCAGAAGGGCCCTGGCCATTCCTCCACAGGGCCAGCCAGCCCAGTAAAATTTTCTTGGACACAGAAAGTATGATGTTGTTCAGTCACCAAGTCATGTCCAACTCTTTGCAACCCCATGGACTGTAGCACACCAGGCTTCCCTGCCCCTCACTATCTCCTGGACTTCACCCAAGTTCATGTCCACTGAATCAGTGAGTATGTATGCATGCATATCTGAAATTGCTCCATTAATCTTTCCTGCCATTATCCAGATGAGGCATCTTTGCCAATCTACATATGTGTGTGCACATGGAGTATGCTCCTACTTTTTTAGCCAGTGTTGAGTTATTCTAAGTGATTACAGGTATTTCAACCAAAAGCTTCTTTGGCACTGATGTCTTTGCCGTGAGCACTTTTACCACATTTTTGTTGCATAAGCAATCAGTTGTAAGGCAATTTTGCCATAAAAGATAAAATAACTGGTTGACAGTTTGGGTTGACAGCTTGGTTTCAAGCAGCTGACAGCATGGCTTTCTCGAGCTGACAGATGACAATGATTTGTCCTGAGTTGGTTTCTTATTTTCAAACACACTCTATTGGAAGAGAAAGAGGACAAGAGCCTCCAAGGTGCAGAGTTGAACCCACATTTTCCACAGAACGTCTATCAATATAAAGAGGTAGGTGACAACACAGAGAAACAAGTGTGTAGAGGCTTTCACGATGCAATGCAAAGCTCAGTTACAAACGTGCCTCCTAGCAGCTGGAAACTTAAACCTCTCCTACTGAAGGAAGATGTTTTAGTAACAAAGTCAAAGTGCAATGCTAAACAACAATACAAATCAGCAAACAAAACAGTGTCTCTCTTTTGTTTTTTATCTTTTATAGCAAAAGTGCCTTATAGCCAACCAGTTACATGGCAACAATGTTTGCAGCAAAGATGTGTATAGACAAAGAAGCTTAGGGTGAAAATACCAGACATGATTCTAACCCCAAATGATGACCAGTGTCGATTTGCAGCCGTATCTAAAGGCTTAGGGTCCACTGGAAATTCCACCTTGTACTCATTTGGCCATAGTCCTACCATCTCCCATGATATACAATAGCTAGGCCCGGGCTAAGTGCTTTTCCTCACAATAAATCTATGAGGTCTGAATCATTATCTCAGTTTTGCAGTGGAAGAAATTGAGGCCAAGTCTCTTGGAAATGGTAAAGTTTCCATTTAAACTTCAGTTTATTGACTTTTATGAGAAATAATGTTAGTATTCTGGTTCCACTATATTTGGTATAAACTTATAGACTAGCCTATGGACTTGAACCCCATTTCTAACAAACTTTTCATGGAATGAAAAATGCAGCCTCCAAAACCAGTTGAAATTTATTTTCATAATTACTTTTAGACTTTAAAAGCCACTGCCCAATGAATGGATACATAATATACAAAGAGCTTTGTTTACAAGTTAATTTCTGCAATGGGTTTGCAGATAAATGCCATGGGCATTTCACATATATATTTATGTCACATCTTTTCTACTATATTTTTGGCCAGGAAAATGAAGCTTCCATTTTCTGGGCTTTCCGTTATAAATCAATATCCCCACATGAGATGCTGAATTTTAAGAACCCAAGGATTTCCATATTGGTCAGATTCATGGTTCATTCAATCTAGTTAAAGAATTATCTCCCTGTTATGTGAAGCACCACTTTTGACCTGGCACTGCCTACCTTCCTTTCTCTCCTGGGAACCTTTCATTTCCTACTTCATATTTTTTTGGTTAAAAAAAAAATAGTGTGGGAGGTTGAAAAACAGAAATCAAAAGTAAAAAAAGGAAAAGAACCATGTTTGTGAAGTGAGGCAAAGGAACAATGAGAAAAGGTAAAAAAGGAAAATAATTAAATGAAAATATGGATGGATCAAGTACAGGGAAAAATTACTATGGTCAATGATTCATCTTCTGCTTTCATTCATACCAGCAATAGTTCCTGGTTGTCTTCTCTATAACAACTTTTTTTTTTTAATAGATGATATGTATTTAAAGGCAAAGATAAAGAGTCCTTTTTCTAAAGAATTTCATACATAGAGGAGAAAACCTCAGTAAGATCGTTAGATTTCCCTTAACCCTGAGGGAATTTTTAAATGTTTGCACTCCTATCATTTTCTTCTATAAACTAAGCAATAACTAATAAGTCTTGCAATATTTATCTGAGAAACATGTTATCTTTGAAATCTCACACTGCACTGCATATATCACCCTCTTCCACCCCTAAAGTTTGAGGCTCTTTATTAAAGTGGAAATCAACATTAAAAAAATCTAAGATCATGGCATCCAGTCCCATCACTTCATGTAAATAGAAGGGGAAAATGTGGAAGCTATGACAAATTTTATTTTCTTGGGCTTCAAAATCACTGCAGATGGTAACTGCAGCCACGGAATTAAGACTCTTATTCCTTGGAAGGAAAGTTATGACAAACCCAGCATATTAAAAAACAGAGACATCATTTTGCCAACAAAAGTCTGTCTAAAGTTATGTTTTTTTCCAGTGAAAAAGTGAAAGTTGCTCAGTCATATCTGACTCTTTACAACCCTATGGACTGTAGCCTGCCAGGCTCCTCTGTCCATGGAATTCCCCAGGCAAGAATACTGGAGTGGGTAGCCATTTGCTTCTCCAGGGGGTCTTCCCAACTCAAGTGTTAAAATTGGGTCTTCTGCATTAGCAGGTGGATTTTTTACTGTCTGAGTCACCAGATAAGCCCCAATTTTTCCAGTAGTCATGTATGGATATGAGAGTTGGACCATAAAGAAGGCTGGGCACCAAAGAATTAATGCTTTCAGACTGTCATTCTTGAGAAGACTCTAGAGAGTCCTCTGGACTGTAAGGAGATCAAACCAGTCAATCATAAAATAAATCAATCCTGAATATTCATTGGAAGGACTGATGTTGAAGCTCCCATACTTTGGCCACCTGATGTGAAGAGAACCTATGATTCCATTCAATGCAAATGTCCTACTTTTTTCTCTAACTCGAAAACTGTCCTGATCCCTTCTCTCATATTTCTTCCTGCTTCCTTTGGGTGGCCCTCCATCGGTTTTCTCTTCTAGCTTTGCCAGAGACATCATTTGTAACCCTTTCTCCTAGAGTCAACTTAAAAAAAAAAAGAGGGTGTGTGTGTGCGTCTTTACCTTTCATCACACATTTCTATCTACCACACGGGGCTCAATCGTCTCGGTGAGTAGCACCATCTCAGTATCTGGATAGACACCAACACCTCAGTAGGCAAAGAGGAGTAAATGGTGTTTTTGGCTTCTGCCAAGGTTTTTACAAACCAGGTTGAAGCTTAATTATACTACTATCTCTAATACAATATTGTAAAGTTTAAAAATAAAATAAAATTAAAAAAAAAATTATACTACTATCTGATCAAGAGGGCAGTTCTGGTCCTCACATTCACTTTATCTGCAACAACTGCCCAAGAACTGTATCTACAGGATGAACATAATGCAAATGTAAATTATTACCTTTATAAAATGGTCACCATATGGTCCTTTTGAGAAAAAATACAATAATCGAAACGTGGTTCCAAAGCTCCTCACCTGCCTTTCTCAACAAAGTCAAGATGATCGATAAGCAACACTTATGAATACCCCTTTCTCTCACCCATCCCGTTTGCTCCTACAATATCCTCCTCAATACCCTGAGAAATTCAATGCCCAGGGTAGCTTGACTGCTGTTATCCATCCCTTTCTCCCTTTTCTCTAGATTCTGCGGTCTGTAGAGTCCCCCAAAGGATCTGACAGCTACTTCCCTAGAATAAGAAAGCAGAAACTGAGGAGACAAAGGCAGAGTCCTTTTTGCAAACAGGGAACAGCCAACCTAGGAAATGCCGTCATTGGCATTCTGGTCTCATCTTACAAATCACTGATAATTGTTCTTGTCAATAATGCAAACACAAATACAGAATAGATATGTCCAAGATGTACAATGGCTGTGTTTTATCCCATTATATATTGAGTTTTCCATTTTGTTATATGAGACAAAATACTTCTCCCCAAAATGTTGACTTTCAAACAACCTAGGTGTTTGTTTTCAAACAAACAACTCATTGATGAATATTAAGTAGATTTTCTTTCATTGTAACGCTGAGATTGTTCACATACATTTATTATTCTATTTGACTATACTGGCATATAGACTATTTGCATGTTTTCAAACAGTTTATATGATCCAAAATAAAACCACTAGTATAGAGGCCTTGGGAAGGTCTAGCTCACTCATTAAGTATATTAGTCCATTAAATTATGAGAAACTTCAAATGTAAACATATCAAATCAGATCAATCGAATTTTAAATAAAGTCTGTTCTTTATCAAACAATGTGCTGATTTTAGTCCTCAAGTCACTATCTGGCATTATGATGAAGAGAAAAAATATTCTTTCAATATAATCACTTAGGAATATTTTTTCCATACCTAACAGATTAATCAAGCAATTTTTACAAGCATATGATAAAACAAAATTTAAAAATTAACATAAATATACACTAAACTCAGAACTTTGGTGTGAAATTTCTTAATAATTTGAAATACTTATTCAGTTTAACTGTTTTAATCCAGTCATGGGATAATCTGCTTGCTATCATATAGCTTTAAAGAAATTCAAAAATAAATGAATGAATCACATAAACTGGTATCTGAGTGCACTATACAAATAACTAGACATTATGTTCTATGGGTAGTGGGGTCAACGAATGATTTGACAGAATCAAAAATGAGTTTTCCTATGTATCATTTTATGGAGCCACTACTGTGAATGGAAAACCCATGGCAATTAGGGAAACTGTGATGAAGTAAGAAAAAGCAGTATGCTTTTGTTAGACAGGAGAGGTAAATGTGTTTTTAAAAGACTCATGCTTGAGATTACTCACCCTTCCACAATATACCTGAATGTTTTCTTACCCACCTCTATTGTTGAATGAATTTTAAGTAGAGATTGCTTAAAAATGCACAACTCATAAGATGTTTCACAGTTATTTCATTGAGAAATGATATGAAATAAAGGTATGGTAAGTTATACTTACTCCTTGGAAGAAAAGTTATGACCAACCTAGACAGCAAATATGCTTTTTAATAAAAAAGCAGAGACATTACTTTGCCAACAAAGGTCCATCTAGTCAAGGCTATGGTTTTTCCAGTGGTCATGTATGGGTGTGAGAGTTGGACTATAAATAAAGCTGAGCACCTAAGAATTGATACTTTTGAACTGTGGTGTTGGAGAAGACTCTTAAGAGTCCCCTGGACAGCAAGGAGATCCAACTAGTCCATCTTAAAGGAAATCAGTCCTGAATGTTCATTGGAAGGACTGATGCTGAAGCTGAAACTCCAATATTTTGGCAACTTGATGTGAAGAACTGACTCATTTGAAAAGATCCTGATGCTGGGAAAGATTGAAGGCAGGAGAAGGGGACGATAGAGGATGAGATGGTTGGATGGCAGCACCGACTCAATGGACATGAGTTTGAGTAAACTCCGAGAGCTGGTGATGGACAGGGAGGCCCAGCGTGCTGCAGTCCATGCAGTAGCAAAGAGCTGGACATGACTGAGCAACTGAACTGAACTGATGCTATACATTATAAATCACATTTAAATTTATTTTACTTTTGGTTTACCAATAGAGTTTATTCACATATAAACTCTATTGTTATCAGAACTAATTAGTTTGAAAGGGTGACTGATTATGTTCATTTGTACATGGAGACACTCAAATGATGAGCTCTCCAACCCCAAGGATGGTTTGAGAGAGTGAAACCTACAATCAGCTAAGAGAAAAAAATTGAAATGTATTCCTGTGGTGCCCTGGGTTGTGATGGCAATGATTTTATGGTGACAGTGTTGGGCAGAGGCAAGTTCCTCAGACTCTCCTGTGCTGGATATAATGGTTAAAATCACATTATTAGGATTAAGTACACAAATATTTCTGTAAAATATATCCTCCCCTTCTGCAAACTGAAAATGAACAGTTATCCTTGGTCCTGATCTTTTCCATGTGTAGAAATCATCCAGACCAACCTGAGAGCTTGAGATCCTAAGGTTAAGTTTGTGTTTGTAAAGTGCCTTGTGACCTACTTCACACTCTATGGAAGTTCAATTAATATTAATAGGTGAATGGAATATTTGCTGATGCCACTCTATGGATATTTTGTTAGTGAAGTGGTTACTTGATTTCCTCTCATGCTTTTGATATTTAAATACAATCTTCAACCTGGTTTATGTTTGTAAAGTGAAATGTACTTAAATAAGTCCAAATATGATGAGGTACTGAATTTTTTCCAAGTTTCCTTTGCATGCATAGTTTTCCTTCATTGATTCCATTAAAACAAAAAAGGAAAACTGCAATTGCAAGCATCACACTATCCTTAAATCCCCATAGTTTAAAAAAAAAAATTAACTTTCTCTTATATGGCAACTGTTTCCCCCGAGGTAACTCACTGATATTTGCAAGGCAAGGTCACTTTTAATGCCATCGAAGATGGAAGAAAAAAACAAAACAAAACAAAAAAACAGGGGGACTGTTTTTGTCTTCACCGGTTCTGCCAAACCAAGAGCAGACATTGATGTTACATGAGGGAAAGGTTGTCACAGTCCCTTATTCCCAGCTCTGTCCTGGAAACAGGGAAAGAGAAACACTTTTTCCTACCATGTATACAAAATATAATACAAAATATTAAAATGTGTATATCCTTCAAGAGATCAACAGGACTGTTAACATTTGCTTTGGAAACAGCTTCCTGAAACATACTGAAAATGCCAGGATTCAAAAAAGAGCCTTAGAAACTGAATCTACTTCTGTAAAATTAATTAATCACTTTGAGGATTTAGCAGGGGGAAATGGCCATAAACATCTTATATGCTCAGCTGGTGGTAGAAGGAAGCTGAAATGACAATTTGTTAAAAAAAAAAAAATGGAAAGAGAGGGGAAGAGACTGAGATTTGGGATAAAGATATATATGTTTGGGACAAGCAGAAAGAACATTTTATATCTACATGTGGCCTACAGAGAAGAAGAAGGAAAAGGTGAAAGATTAATGAGGAGGATTTTTTTTTTTTTGCATTTTCTATCATCTATGTGAATTATTACCTAGATGCCTGATATGTCCTAAAAGAAAAACTGTGATGAATAAATAAACAGCTCTCGAAATCTTCAATAGGGTGCTTTACCTTGCAGGGAATATTATCATTGGCTTTTGATACAATTTCTGCTGCAGGGAAAGACTTTCAAAGCTCAGAATGCTGAAGCATTGCCAGGCGCTCAAAGACCCCCTGCAGAGCGCGTCAAACTAAGAAATCTCTCTGAACTTGTCGAATTAAAAGTCATCTCCCTCTCTCTGCAACCCCTGCATGAGCTGGGAAGCTCTGTCCTCATTTTTTTGGCCCCTCCATGATAAACAAATGGAGCCTAGAGCATCTTTATTCTTTACAGCCATGCAATTAAAATTCTTTTAAAAAATATAATTGAAGGCAATGAATTTCAAAAGGAACTTCCAGTTAACAATGAGGCCGAACAGTTGGAGTGGGCCACATTCAATTGTGTTTCAAAGGTGAAAGCAAAACAGCTTGTTAAGAACCAGAGAAGTGTCTTTTTTTAATATTTTGATTGTACATCAAGAGTTTGTTCTAAACTTAAACATCTCAGCAGGATTTATGGTTCCAGGAATGTCATAAGACTTAATTACTCAGACTGCAAAGAGGAGTACACTATTAAAATATGAACAAAGCCATATGAGACTCCTAGTTGCTGCAAATCATTATTTATCTATCCCCACACAAATTAAAGAAGTTTAATTTGTGTTTGCATTTTTAGGCACCATACTGCACATTCTCTTTGCTTCCGCCTATGATGAGTTCATAGCACCAACACAATCATGACAATTTGGTCATTTGCCTGGTACCTAATGATGGGTCATTATTATCGTAAAAAAATGCAGGAGCAAAAAAAAAGTTCCAAAATCCTTTATTAATAAGCAAAAATGAAGACAGCATTTTAGGTGTTTTCAGAAAACCAGGATGGAAGTGAAAGATGAGTTTCAAGTGTTGAAGATAAAAGGTTTTTTTTTTTTTTTTTTTTTAAGGTTGAGCATGTTATATAAAATCTTTGGGGAAGAATTTCTAAGGATCATGTGTTCCTTGGTCCATATATTTATAAGACAGCACTTACATTGGCCTTATTAATTGCTCTCTAGAGTCTGAAATACACTCTTTGATGGTAGGGATGAGAAAGGGAGTAAATGTTGAACAATTTGTTGTTACCCAATGAATCAGGGATTGAAGATGTGTGTGTAATTTTTTTTTTTTAAGTGTGGTTTGTTCACAGGACTCATCCTCCTTTCCAAATTGAAATTGTTGGTCAAGGGAATGGGGCAGCCCATGATTTGACCCTGAGTATTTCATAGTATGTTGTTACTAGTAACAGAAATGATACCTTCAGGCCAATGAGCACACTGTCTGGCACAATTTTTAGCTACTTTGAATGCAAGATGATGCTAAAAAATAAATAAATAAAAAGAAGGAAAACAGAAAAACGAAGAGGAATGAGGCCTGGGAGAAAGGTTATAAAAGGAGGCCAAAAAAGTGATGGATCATCAGCATGGGGTCCCTGAAGTCACGGGATATTTCCAAAAAAAAGGAGCATCAATAGTATGCGACCCTGAGAAGCAGCTGATGAAAATGAGACCAAGAAAATGGTGGCGGGGTCTACTGATTAGCAATTTATTGTGTAAAGAGGGAACCACTTCACAGCAAGGGGTTAAGGAAAACATACATGTTTTACAAAATGCAGACAATGAGGGAATCACACTTGCTCAGGGTGTGCCTCAGTAAACGAAAGAACATTTTTTTGATAGAGGGGATGATGGGACCTAGTGGGAAGGTTTAGTTTGTGTTTTTAAACATATTCAAAGTGGGAAGGAGATAAATGAGAACATCAGGTCCCCAAAGAAGAAGGTGAGTGAAGATGAAGGGCCCAGAGAGGGAACAAGTCCGTTCAGGGACCCAGGGGGACAGATCCAGGGACCTGAAGCCAGCTTTGTAAGAGAAGGAAGACCTCTGCTGAAGAAGGAAGACCTCTGCTGGGTTCATGTCAGCTTAACATGAAAACAGTACATTAAACCAGAAAGAAAACATTGACTTAAGCAACTTGGGCAGTATCTCAAGTAAACTGTTTCACAAATGTGTCATAAATAAAATCAGTTTTAATTATACAGCGAAATCTTGTTACTTTAATTGAGTTTAAATAAAATCAACTGGTGAATTGGACAGATGTAAATATTAGAGATAGGCAAGGAAATTTTAACACACACAAATCTTGTCACATCATTCAAAGTCAATTATTGGCCATGTTGAAATATTTAAATAATAGAACATAAATTAATTTAAAACTTCCTTTCCTAGTCTTTGGCTTATTCCTTGTCCTCCTTTTTACATAAGCTTTGTCTCTGTGACATGGAACTAGATGTTTAGAGGGTTATAAAAAATTAATTAAAAAAACAAGAATAAAGTGATGTGAGTTTCTCTTTCCTTTTAAACAATCCAAGCATGTTCAAACCACAACAAACTTATTTTTCTCCTTGAAAAAAATCAAATAAGAAACATAATATCCAGATATCTTTTTAAAGAAAGACTGTAATCTATTCAGAAGTCCTTGTTGATACATCACACATCTTAACCTGTTTCAGAAGACTTCCCCAGAAGCTCTTCTCTAGATGTGTATGTTCTTCAATCAAAACAAAGAGGGATCTCATTTTCTGATATTGCAGTAAAATGTAAGAGCAGCCCTCTAGGTTAAATTATGTGAAAATCCTTTCTTTGAAAAAGGATTCAGGGAGAAGCACGCAGAATTGAAATTAACTTGGATACCTGAGTCATAGTTCCAACATCCAGTGGATTATAAACAATTGTCTCACTTGATTTTATTCACTCTCTTCCTTGAACCTGTTTTTTTTTTTTTTTTTTCATGTCTGGGTTTGGGACAAATTTGTTTAGAACAAGTAACCATCCCAAAAGCTTTGGCTATGAATCAGGATGAGGAAGTAGCCATAACAGGGGTGATCACACCACAGTCTATTTCAGTTTGCTTTTAAGTTCTCAAATTATGTGCTTCAGTCATGTTGCTGACGCTTAGAATGACTTTTGATTGACATGTACAGAGAAAGTGATAGTTGCTCAGCCATGTCTGACTCTTTGCAATCCTATGGACCATAGCCCACCAGGCTCCTCTGCCATGGAATTCTCCAGGCAAGAATACCAGAGTGGGTAGCCATTCCCTTCTTCAGGGGATCTTCCCAATCCAGGGACTGAACCCAAGTCTTCTGAAATGCAGGCAGATTCTTTACCATCTGAGCCACTCTTTGTCAAACTATATAGGTATACTGGGAGTGGGCTTGGTATAATTGCTCAAGCAAAGATGAGATTGTTTCATGACTATAACACTGAGTTACTTTTTCTTAACAGTTTGGCCCCCTCCAGAATGGAGTAGAAATTGCTAATATCTATCATTTCTACAAAAAGGTAGGAAGCAATTATAATTGGGTTGGCCAAAAAGTTCATTCAAGTTTTTTTGTAAGATAGGATGGAAAACCTGAATGAACTTTTGCCAAACAATATTATTTGCCATTTAGCCATTGACTAATTTTATCTCTATTTCAAGGTTTATGTCTGGAGTTGTGCAGTAAACATCATTACTCTTAGGCACCTAAGTTATGAACTATTTTCCACATTTGAGGAAATGTCTAGTTTACAAGTTTTGATGGAAGGCAGTCTCCACAGTCGCTTTTAAAAACCTTCCCTGCCCACGACCACCAAGGAAGGGCACCACCATGGCTTGATCTCGATCTCCATTCAAGAGAGACCCCACAGCAGCAAGAAGTATAGGTAATGAGTTCCCGGCTGTTGCAGCTGCAGGATTCACACAGGATTCTCACTCAGGCCATGCTTTCCTGGGTTGCTCACAGCTGAAGCCTGACCACAAGCCCAGGTGGAGTTCTACAGCCTCGTTCTTTCTACCCACTGGGGGATGCCTCAGAGGAGGATCTCCCCACTGAGGCTCTTTATTGGTCTGGTTAGGATTAACTCTGAGCTACATGTGGCCAGAGCTCCTTCCACCCAATTCTCCCATCCCCAACTCTTCTTTCCCTTCACAGGTGTTAGACTTGTATGGAGGTCTGAATGCCCTCCTTGTTCACTCCTGCCTGTCTCTCTCCTTTATTCTTCACATTTTCCACAATCAATCTCCTATACATATAAGTCCATTCTGTCATCTGTTTCTTGGAAGATCCAAATTGATCCATTGCCAGTCCTCAAACTAATGCTTCATACATAGGAATTTTTTCTCCCTCAGAGAAAGTCGGTGCATTTCATCGGGTTGGACCTCCTCAAGATGTGTGCAAACAGAAGTAGGATCCAGCCTTGCGTTCTTCTGATGGGATATTATGAAGAGCCAAGATCAATACATCTGTTTCAAATGCAAATAGTTGGTTGCAGTCCAGGCAAAATACGCAGAGCCAAAATCAAATGCCATTGCAGGCTCTGGAATGTTTCCTTGACTGAAATAGCCATTCTTTTTTCAGAAATGCAGGAAGGAAAAGTGTAAAAATTGCCAGTACTGTAAATCAAGGAATAACTAGCTGGAATTCATGGAACTTTTGCTTGTCCTTCATGTTACATGTAGTTGAACTAGTCTACCATGTTACTCACATGCTCAGAATCTACTGGCTTCCAAAGAAAGAAAAGATAGGAAACTGGAATGTTGAAAGACCCATTTACTTTTCAAGTTTGGCTCCATATTGGTGTTTATCCAGTGATGTCAATATTGATCTTTGTACGTAGGGTCATGGAGCTAAATCATGATGCATTTAAAGATGTAATAACCAAACTAGTCTACTAGTTTCATAGATTAACAAGAGTTCATGGCTTTCATGTAGCTGCAGGTATCCTCAGGGGATCTGATGGGGATCTCTCATAGTTGATTTACAGCTACCTAAAAAACAAAATCAAACCAAACCACCCCCTGCTAAGGTGGCTTGTGTGGACAAGGTTTGGATCACAGGGTACTGGGCTCATTGGCTAGGTGCTATGGGTACCATCAGGACAGATTATTGAACAGAACATGAATTTTTTGAATCTACACCATGAAAAGATGCCGTTAGTATGTCTGCTGTGTCCTCAGAAGATGAGCATGAGTTGTTTGAATATTCTCAGATCGCTCATATCTGGTTCATACGATTGATGGAAGGACTAAATGAGCTAATGTAAACCATGAACCTAGAACAACATATACTCTGTGATCAGGACTAAGTATCAGTGTTTTTCTTCACAGTGGTTTTGCCAAATTTACATCAGTGACATTCAAGGCTATTCTAAAGGAAGCAGAGAGATGCCAAGAGATTTAGAGATTAGATTACTAAAGGAAGCAAAAATGGGAACATAGACAAGCAAAGCTGGGCTGGTGGATAGAAAAGACCCTGTGAGGGTTTCTCTGAACTTTATGTGGTTTCAGGGGAAGGGCTGGGGAGGGTGGGGAGGGAGTAGAAGTAGATTTGTAGAGCTAGGGTAATTCATAGGAAGCTTATTCTCCAAAGACACATAAAGGTCAATACACCTAATGCGAAGAACTGATTCATTGGGAAAGACCCTGACCGTGGTGAAAGATGGAAGGCAAAAGGAGAAGTGGGTGCAGAGGATAAGATGGTTGGATGGCATCACCAACTCAATGAACATGACTTTGAGCAAACTCAGGGAGTTGGTAGAGGACAGAGGAGCCTGGCGAGCTGTAGCCCATGGGGTTGCAAAGAGCCAGACAAAACTTAGTGACTGAACAACAACAAAGGGAAACCTACAGGTATTTCAGGGCAATAGTGGTTCATATTGTCAAAGGATTCTGAATTGCAGAGAAAGGTGACAGGGTTTGAATAAAGACACCAGTCAATGCTGTGATCAGGGCAAGGGTCCAGGCTTCTAGGGACTAGGATCCAGCAAGGATTTGCAGAATAAAACTAAGCAAGCAGGTGGCAAGCAGGGCAGGGCTCTGCCTTGTACCTAAAGCTTTCATCTCTCCATGATTTATTTGGATAATTAGAACTCTCAGTGTTTCACAGGGAGCCTCTTCTAATAAGTATTGGTTAAAAGAGAGAGTTTTTCTTATGGAGCTGACCCAAATATCTTCTAATTGACTCTGTGTGTATACATACATATGCATATGAGTATGGGCATCATATCATGTTTTGATTTTAATTTCAAAATCCTGGTGGTTATAGAACATAAGGCAGGAAACGCTATAGAAATGCATGTATTATAAGACATATTGTAGCAATAATATATATGGAATCAGATAAACATAGGTTTGAATCCTACCATTCACTCCCTGAATGAACCTAGAGAAGCTAACATATCTTCTCCAGTGTCTCTTCACTGGTGATACAGAGATGCTAATATCTACTTCATGGCTCACTAGAAAGATTAATTAAAATAAGGTACTCAATGTGCTTATCACAATAGAGTACTATAGTGATTCATTTTCTTAATTTTGGTTTTATGACAATGTTTAGTCTACCCTCAAATTAGGGAACATTTACTATAGAATCCTGTTAGCTTTTCTATAGTCTATGTGGATTCATCAGATATGGAGGACATCAGAAGGATTGCTATTAATATATTTCCACAGATCAAGGCGGGTCAACATACTGTGGCCCAGGGGATCCAGCCTGCCTCATACACTGTAAATAAAATTCTGCTGGAACCCCATTCTACCAATTTGTTAACATGCCGTCTACAGTTGCATTTGCACTAGAGTAGCAGAGCTGAGTGGTTTTGAAAAAAGACAGTATGGTTCACAAAGCCAAGAATATCTGCAATATGGTTCTTTACAGAAACATTTCCTGATCCTTCTTTTAGACTGTCAGTCTTCGACTTGAACTGAAATCTACTAGTTGATAAAAGTGATAAAGAAAACTATATAAACTATATGGCAAAAATCCATAAATGTAGTATAAGCAACACTGGATGGATAATCCATTCAAGAAAATGATAAACATTATATGAAAATGTATGATTTATCTGTTAAACATGAGGTCATTCAAATATCAGGCTCAGTCTAACTACAGCATTTAGAGATATGCCAATCAACTTGATTTTCCAACTCAGTATGATAACTCAATACTTCACCAGAAAATAATACTATTGGCAAACTATAACTCAGAGGCAAAGGAATTCTGCAGCATCGCACAGACATAATCTTCATCATTATTTCTTTTCAAAGCTGCTATGAAAGTAGTTGCAGTAACATCAATCTCAACTTCAGGAGCTCATGCAGGGACTACAGGATCCATGCTCGAGATTAGCAGCAGTCACAATTCTAATGACAGCAACAGAGATGACAATGGCCCCACCAGCAGTGTGAGTGCAGAGTGTGGGCTCACAGGCTCTGAGCAATGCCATTCCCCTTGTCCACTTCTGCACCCTGGAGACTAGGGGTAGCTGCTTCCTGCAATTTCTTATCTCTCGCTAAAACCACCTTTTCTCCTTTAGCTTTTGCAATACATTTGCAACAAATCCCTGTATTAAATTCCTCTCTATGTGAAGTGCATGGAGTATATTCTGTTTTTTGTGATTAAATCTCAAATGCTACAGGATTTCCTGTCAGGGGTTAGGCATACTTATTTCAATATTGTGAAAGATAAAATCAAGGACATTAATTAAGGCATCCTTATGTCCACACGTTTGGTGGTGTTGGCAGAAACACTATGGTCAGGAAAGGCAAATCCATACAGAACAGCAGAGGGAAGGGGTCCCCTGTAAGTAACGTGACTGGCTGGTCTTGAAGACATTAGCCCGCACGGGGGCTCATGATTGATTACGTTGTTGGCAGACTGGCTGCTCATCATTAGTGGCTGCTGGGCTAGCCTTGGCAATGTGAAGTTGTTCCCTAACATTCAGTTAATCAATTCTCTGTATCAAATCCCTGCCTGTTCCTGGTTGCATAGTGTGCCCCCATATTCATGTCCTTTTGGGATTTGCCAGTGTGACTTCATTTTCAACTAAATCACTTTAAGATGAGGTTATACTAGATGAGATTCTAAATATGGTGACTGGTGTTAAGAAGACAAATTCGGACACAGAGACAGATGAATAAAGAGAACCAATGTGACACTGGGGTAGTGATCAGAATGCTGCATCTCCATCATAAGGATTCCAAGGATTGTTAACAATCACTGGAGGCTACGAAGAGGCAAAGAAGGATTTCTAGAATCTTAAGAAGGAGCATGGCCCTGTCTTCATTCCAGTCTTCAGAACAGTGAGAGAACGCATTGCTCTTTTTTAAGCCAAAGTGTTTTAAGCTAACCATTTTGTGGACATTTGTATTAGCAGCCAAAGGAAATTGATACACCCTGTTTGTTTGAAATGTCTGGAGAATTTCTGTCTTTTCAAATTAGATACAATCTTAGTCCCTTCAGGGTGCTGTAACAGATTGCCATCAACTGCGTGATTTAAACATTTATTTCTCACAGTTCCTGAAGTTGAGAAGTCCAAGATGTAGGCACCAGCAGATTTGGTATCCGGTAAGAACCTAATTTCCTACTTGTAGACAGCTGTCTTCTCACTGAGTCATCATATGGTAGAAGGGATGAGGGAGCTCTCTCGAATCTCTTTTATAAAGGTACTAATCCCATTCATGAAGGCTCCACTTCATGACTTAATCATTCCCAAAAGGACTCACCTTCTTATACAATCACAATGAGGATGAGGTTTCACCATATGAAACGGGATGGGGGGAATGACACAAACCTTCAGTTTATAGCAGATACTACAACTATAGGATTTATTTTCCAAATAGCCTATAACTATGATAAATAATTTACAATATGATGGATGTAAGACTATATTCCCACCAGGCTAACACATACTAAATCTTCTGTGTTATTCCAGTTTTCCACGTACATAGTGGCACAGGGCATGGCCTCTAGAGCCAAGCTGCCTTGTTTTAGGTCCAGGTCCTCAACTAGCTAACGAGGTAACCTCTGTGTGCTTCTGTTTTCCTATCTGTATAATGGGGACAATAACAGTATCTACTTTACAGAGTTGCTGTGAAGATTAAATAGATTGTATAAGCATAAAGTGCTACGTGCCCCAATTTATTGTCATTAACATACCCTTTTTGCATAAGTACAATCCATAGTATTGAATTTTGTATCTACATTGTTTTTAACTTGACAGAAGAGTTGACTCATTGGAAAAGACTCTCATGCTGGGAGGGATTGGGGGCAAGAGGAGAAGGGGACGACAGAGGATGAGATGGCTGGACGGCATCACTGACTCAATGGACGTGAGTCTGAGTGAACTCTGGGAGTTGGTGATGGACAGGGAGGCCTGGCGTGCTGCGATTCATGGGGTCGCAAAGAGTTGGACATGACTGAGTGACTGATCTGATCTGATATATACTTTAAATTATATAATATATGCCAATTTACTATAATTATCACTATATTAAACGTCTACACATAGTTCTACAACATGCTTACCAAAGGATGATCAGAACTGATACTATCCTAAAATCACAAACTCTGAAAAAGATTATTTTACAAATTTCAAAACTCAATGTCAGTATTAAAACTCACTGAGACATGGTTCTGTGCTATGCTTTCAGATTTCTTTTATCAGATCTTCGCTTCATTCAAAGCAATTAGGTTTAACATGATCTGAAGACTATAACCATCCTGCGTATTATCAATTCTGATTATATTTGAGCCATTCTGAAAAGGGAAAAGTATTTCTGCTCCATTATTATAAATATTAAGATGTATTATCTTTAATATTACAATTATCTGCCAAAAAATAGTTTGTCACTATAATAGCATGTAGGTGTTATTGGGCAAAAAACTATAAAAACCATCTCTGGGTTAAATAATTACGGACAACTCCTTCTCCTCTTATTCATGTTAGGCTTTTGAAGTGTTAAGCTGGAAAAAAGGAAAAAAAAAAAAAAAAAACCAAACAGATGAGCTCCACTTTCTAAAGGCACAGATGAGAGGATGAGAATGAATGGGTGACCGAAACCTCAGGTCTCCATGGAAGGTCTGAGCAAGCTAGTGGTTCAGTGATCATTTTGACAGAACTGAATACACAGCCCAGAAACCTTTGTCATCCATGACTGAGAAAGGCAAGTATTCTCTCCATTTTTTTTTCTAGCTGCATTCATACTGTAGTTTCTAAGGTTAGAGTTCAACCTAGCCGGCCAGAAGGTGAATGCCTATGTTTTCACAGAGATCAGAAATGTGTTCTACATGAACTTGCCTCTGTTTTGATGAGCTGATCAAGAGCATATATGAAAACAGAAATGACTTCCTTGCTGAGTCTAATGTTACATCCCCCTTAGCCTTCAGAAACAGCCCCTGTGTTCACCTGCCATTAACATTGCAACGGGACCACTGGAGATGGACGTGGCCACTAAGGAGAATCTTGCTTAGAAGAGCTGAGATCAGATCTCTGAGGCAATCAGGGTTATTAAACCACTGTGAGGCCAAAAACCTCCCCTGCTGCCGGGGTGCTTTGCATGGGAAACTAGTCAAAGTTGATAAAATATTTGAATCCCAACATTCAAAATTATAGTTACAGAATCACTCTACTTTGACTCCAATAAAGAGGCACAATTCAACCATCCACATGACTTGCTTTTTGTTAGCAAACATTTTCTATTTTCTATAAGCCTTAAGCTGTCCTAGGTACTGGGTGCCACCATTAATGAAGTCATTATTTTAGTGACTATTCCCCTAGGATACATGGGGTGCTGAAAACAGTATCAACCGAGGAGGTGCAACATTTGAGTGCTTAGTGCGAGTCCTGTCTTGGGAACCCTTGGATAAATCATTCAGGTTCTCTGGATTTTTGTTCATCTAAACATGAGAAATCCAGGCAAATTCAAATGTCTGTACCATGTACAATGTTTTATGGCTTTATTTTATATAGAATGTCTCTAACCATTTTATTCAGGGCTTCCCTGGTGGTTCAGCAATAAAGAATCTACCTGCCTATATGTAAGATGCAGGTTTGATCCCTGGGTCAGGAAGATCCACTGGAGGAGAAAATGGCAATCCACTCCAGTATTCTTGCCTGGAGAATCCCATGGACAGAGGAGCCTGGTGGGCTACAGTCCATGGGGTCGCAAGAGGCAGACATGACTTAGCAACTAAACCACCACCAACAATCATTTTATTCAGCACTTTCCCAATGTTTTCTTAATCCATTTTCACCCATAAGGTTGCCTGAAGAGTTAAAGATATTGCTGAATGGGAAATCAATGGAAGAGAGGGAATAGAGAACAGCTAGAGATTTGTATTTAAAAGAAGTTGTAACTGCAGTGAAAACAAGTTAAGCTTAACAGATCAGTCACGAAGATGGTGACCAAGCTTACAATAGGAGAGCTGAGGTAGTTTCCAAGAGCAAAGGGATAAGAAAATCACACTTCACGAAATATACAAGAGGAAGAATTTTAACTGGAGAGATCAAAGAATGAGAGGAAGACAATTTAAAGAGGGGGTGGTAAAATTTCAAAAGACAACCCCCAATGGATAGTGAAAATTATACTTCCAGATAGTGCGCTTTTTTTTTCAATTATATATAAGAAGCCTCACATTCGAAAAAGACAAATGCAGTGTAGTCCCCAGAAGTAAGGCACTGAGAGGGCTGTTCAATTTTGATTTGCTCCTGAAAATATATCAAAGATAAAAAGGCAGCGCAAGAGGCGAGAATATTATTTCATGCTTCCATTCCTTAAGTACTCCTGAGAAAGTTCTTATTCTTTCTAATCTAAGTGAAACACCATTTTTCATATTACTTTTCATTCTCCAGCATGCTATGTAGAGAATTCAGGTAATACCATACTGTGGTCTATCACAGATCTGGTTTCAACAGTGAATTTGCTCCAACATATTAATTTTATATTTCTACTTTTCCTTACACATGTATGTTCTCAGTCTCTCAGCCAACTCTTTGCGACCCCATGGACTGTAGCCCACCAGGGTTCCCTGTCCATGGAATTTCCCAGACAAGAAAGAATACTGGAGTGGATTGCTATTTCCTTCTCCAGGGGATCTTCCCAACCCAGAGGTTGAACTCAACATTTCTTACATCTCTTGCATTGGCAGGTGGATTTTTTACCACTAGAATGGCACCCCACTCCAGTACTCTTGTCTGGAAAATCCCATGGATGGAGGAGCCTGGTAGGCTCCAGTCCATGGGGTCTCTAAGAGTCGGACACGACTGAGCAACTGCACTTTCACTTTCACGCACTGGAGAAGGAAATGGCACCCCACTCCAGTGTTCTTGCCTGGAAAATCCCATGGACAGAGGAGCCTGGAAAGCTGCAGTCCATGGGGTCACTACGAGTCGGACACGACTGAGTGACTTCACTTTCACATTTCACTTTCATGCATTGGAGAAGGAAATGGCAACCCACTCCAGTGTTCTTGCCTGGAGAATCCCAGGGACGGGGGAGCTTGGTGGGCTGCCGTCTATGGGGTCGCACAGAGTCGGACACGATGGAAGCGACTTAGCAGCAGCAGCAGCGCCACCTGAAGAGCCCCTCACCTTCCATGAGATGCAGTCTATTATAGTGTTTGATGAACAGTACTACTAACACTAGAAAAATAATTTGTAAATAATATTAGAGAAGGGGTAGGAAGATCAGAGTTCTACTGTCAACTGTTACTAAGTGTGCATGCAGTCTTTGGCAAAACACTGTAAATCTTACTTTCGTTATATATAAAATCTGCATTGCTTGGTTCACAGTATTGCTCTGGCAGTTAGGTGAGATATTTATCCACAGCTCTGGATTAAGAATTAGTTTTCAGGATGTCTGAAGGCTGATGGGAAGGATTCAAATCCCAGGGAGAAAGAAGCATTGAAGACACAAAAGAGAGGATCTGGGAGCCACACTTCTGGTTTCTTAGGAGGCAAGAAGGAAGAAGGAATGGCATTCAGAGTTCAAGCTGCAGTGATTCATTTTCTCTAGCATGAAAAACCTAGGGGAAGAAGACTGGAATAGGTTCAGGGAAGTTTGTAGATTTGGTGGCAGGTATTTTTTCCATCAGAAAATGACTGTAGTTGTAGGAACCCAGGCTCCTGACTTCATGTGAGAGGTGTAGGGCTCTGAAGATACTGATGAGGACCTCAAAGGGAGGTCGAGATTCACATGAAATTTTAATTAACGTCATTAAAATGCTTATTAAAGGAAATGGAATTTTGAGATATGTCTACCAACACACCCCCTTGATTATTTCTTAAAATCTATGATTACTTTGTCACTTGAAGTTTGAAAACTTATTTCTCACACACACATACTCACACACGCCTCTTCTTCTTAGTCATAAAGTGAAAACAATTCTAATTGGTTCCTGTTTATTATATATTGTTACAACTGAGGAAAATAACTGAGAAGTTTTCTTGCAAGAAGGTAGAAGTTATGGAAATTTAAGACTTTAAAAAATTATATTCATAATTCTGTAATACTAAGAATATCATGTTAGTAATTGCAGAGGGAATTCAAGAAGACTCTTGATTTGAGACCTGTTCCCTGGTAACTCAGAGGGTAAAGAATCCACCTGCAGTGCAGGAGGTTTGAGTTCAATCCCTAGATTGGGAAGATCCCCTTTAGAAGAGCATGGAAACTCACTCCAGTATTCTTGCCTGGAGAATTCCATGGACAGAAGAGCCAGGCAGGCTACAGTCTATGGGACTGCAAATAGTCGGACATGACTCAACGATTAACACTTCCCCTGTAGGGTTAACAACCTTCCCAGTGGAGGATTTCCAAGAAGCCAAATCATGGCAAAGTAAATGTGGGAGGAAACAGAATTCTTCAGAGTATAAAACAGTGTGAAATAATTCAAAGCAGTGAAACACAGAAGTGATGAAAGGGATGCATTTAAAAGCCATCAGTTCTGTGCACTTCGTGGAGAATATATGCAGATCTGTGCCTCCGGGCTGCTTGCATTTCTTTGGAACTCTTCCTTTCTGAAATGCAGTAAGTAGGTCTGCCTTCAGATTTCTTAGTATATTCCTCCAAAGGAATATTTATAATTGAGGCAAATTTTCCTTGGTTATATTCAAGACTTTCATTTCTTTGAGAAAAGTGAGGTGCTACCTGCTTATAATCTGCTACCTGCTTATAATCTGCTGCTGCTTATAATCTAGCCCCAACCAAAACGATGGCATAAAGCCAATTTACCACAACTAACCTTGTTTCTCACTTTATCAACACAAGGAATGAGGCTGACAGAGCGCTAGCAAGGAGACAAGGAGACACTGAATTTGGGAGGAACGACGACTGCGGCTTCTCACAGGCTGTTAGTACAATTTATTGTGAAATATTGCATAATTCATAATAAGAATGCTCCTGAATAGTGACAGTTTAAAAAAGTAATAAACATGCCTAATGCTAAAAAAAAGAACTCTGAAAACAGAAATAAACCTTGTAATAACTTGGAAATGATTTTGAACCAGCCTCAAAAGGTAAAGATAATGTTCTTTCTGCTGTCACACAAATACTTCCTTGCCATAGTAACATCTGAATGGTGTCTACCTTTAAAATGTTTCTATTTTCAATACAAAATATAAAGTTTAAACTGCTTTCCTGACACTCTGATTGGATTGTATTAGCCTATTAAGGAGAGCATGCACTAGTCACTATGGGAAGGAAGTTTTCTCTGAATATATTTATTCCTCCCAAATTCTGAAGACATGAATATTGAATAAGATTAGAACTTTGACAACAATGCAAGGCAATCCCAATGGCCCAAGTGAATGTAAATAACCAAGTGAATTAAAGCATCTCAGAAAATTGCTTTCTGCCTCAGTTAAATAGGAAAGGCCTAATATCTTTAACAATACCGAGGCATCTGGAAATTTTTATCATCATCCCTCATTGTTCTTCTAAGCACAGATGGGAAACTTCTCTGAAAAGGCAATTTCTTATCTGAAATTATGGAATAAAAGTTAAGGCAAGAATCAGGCCAACTTGCTACTAACTTTCTGGTTGTTCTGGTCTGCAACTAATTTCTCTGGGAAGAACACTATTCTCTTATGTTCTTACTGCATCAATTTTGAGTATTTTGAGGGGCCAATAAGTGAGGAGGCAACTGTAAACTTGAAAGAGCGTTAATTGCTAGTAAACAGATTGATCCTCTCAATCTGTTAAGCTGATGTAAACATCAAATGTTTAAAGAACAAATAGTTTGTATAATGAACAATAAACTTTATGTTTTTCACCAAAAGATTATAAAGTTATGTTAAGAAAGAGGATATAAGTTTAGGAACACATAGCTATTGACTAACCTCTTAAAGCTTTTATTTTTCATTGCTTTTTTACCAAACATTCCTTGAAAATGTGTTTATGAGATATTTAGAATATATAGCTCCATAGTTATAATGTCTAAATTGCTATTTAAAGCATCAGTTCAATTCAGTCACTCAATCATGTCCGACTCTTTTTGTGACTCCATGGACTGCAGCACGCCAGGTTTCCCCTTCATCACCACCTACCAGAGTTTACTCAAACTCATGTCCATCAGGTTGGTGATGCCATCCAACCATCTCATCCTCTGTTGTCCCCTTCTCTCACCTTCAATCTTTCCCAGCATCAGGGTCTTTTCCAATGAGTCAGCTCTTTGCATCAGCTGTTCAAAGTATTGGAGTTTCAGCTTCAGCATCCGTCCTTTCTATTAATATTCAGGACTGATTTCCCTTAGGATTGACTGGTTGGAACTCTTTGCAGTCCAAGGGACTCTCAAGAGTCTTCTCCATCACCACAGTTCAAAGGCATCAATTCTTCGGTGCTCAGCTTTCTTTATAGTCCAACTCTCACATCCATACATGACTACTGGAAAAACCATAGCTTTGAATAGACAGACCTTTGTTGGCACAGTAATGTCTCTGCTTTTAATATGCTGTCTAGGTTAGTCATAGCTTTTCTTCCAAGGAGCAAGCGTCTTTTGATTTCTTTTAAAGTATAACCTATGCTATAAAAGCATAACCTATGCTTGTATGCATAACCTATGCCATAAAGCATAATCTATGCTACAAAAGTCATGTTCGACTCTTTGTGATCCCATGGATTATAGCCTGATAGGTTCATCTATGGATGGAATCTCCCAGGCAAGGATAATGGAGCAGGGCCATTTCCTCCCCAAGGGGATCTTCTCCACCCAGGGATCAAGCTCATGTCTCCCACACTGAAGGTGGTTTCTTTACTGGTAAGCCATCTGAGAAGCTCAGCTCGTGGATAGGAACATATTTAAAACACCACTACATTTAAAATGGATAACCAACAAAAACCTACTGTACAGCACATAAAACTCTGCTTAGTGTTATGTGACACCCTGGATGGAAGGGGAGTTTGGGGGAGAATGGATACATGTATACATGAGTCCCTTCATTGTCCATCTAAAACTATCACAACAATGTTAACTGGCAATAAATATAGCAATACAAAATAAAAGTCTTCAAAGAAAAAAACTTTGTTCAATATGATATAATTTAAAAGCAATATGTGCACATTAATCACCTAAAAAAGAAAAAAAGGCCTAAGATGCTTTTAGATCTCTCACCCAAAGTACATATATTGTGTATATATTTCCACATATAAAAGTCTAAAAATATTAAGACTACAGATAATGAACAACCTAGGTATCCCTGACTTTTATTAAGTAAATTCCTTTAATCATGTCTTCAACTTAATGTTGAACACAAATTTGTTGTTTATTAATATGTGAAAATACGAGATGATATTTTTTAGGGGAAAAAAAAAGAAAATAATAATTAGTTTTTACCCTCCAAGTACTTGGCTTTTTTCAGTCTCCCAAGCTATAAGCAGTTTTCTTTTGTGTGTGAAGTAACTGGAAAACTGTGATCACTTTAGATCAAAGGAAGTTCATAAACAGCTTCGTAAACAGGTGCTGAGCTCTTAATACCTGTGTCTGCTAAGCCTGGGGGCACGAAAGGAAGAAAATTAGGTTTCTGCTCTCAGTGAGTTACCAACTGGCAATTAACAATTGAAATATTATGGTAAGAGCTATAAGGTCTCTTCCCTTGTGGCTCAATGGTAAAGAATCTGCCTGTCAAAGCAGGAGATGTGGGTTCGATCCCTGGGTAGGGAAAATCCCTTAGAGGAGGAAGTGGCAAGCCAACCCAGTATTCTTGCCTGGGAAATACCATGGACAGTGGAGTCTGTGGTCTACAGTGCCTGGGGTCACAAAAGAGATGGACATGACTTAGCAACTAAACTAAACCAAGAGCTATAAGAGAGAAAAGATAGAACCATGTCAAAGTAGGAGAAATGCCCTCTGCTTGAGGATAAAGAAAGAGCAATGAGTATATGAAAGCCAAAGTCACACTGGCCTTCAAGGATGAAAAAGACTCTGCCAAGTGGGCAGGGCAATGGGGTCCCCAACAGGAAGGCAGGGCTGAGGTAAACAAGATTACTTCATATTGATACAGAGACAATTATTAGTGAGGTGCATGGACTGTATCTGAAATGAAAATGTAGAAATCTCAAGCGGGAGGGTTCTCTGGTTCTCAAGATATGAAATCAAACACAAGCGTAACAAACTATATAAAAATGAGGAAGGAAAAAGAGGGAGAGACAGAGACACTGAAGAGAGTCTTACACACACACAGAAGTCGCTCAGTCATGTCCGACTGTTTGCGACCCCATGGATTGTAGCCTACCAGGCTCCTCGGTCCATGGGATTTTCCAGGCATGAATACTGGAGTGGGTTGCCATTTCCTTCTCCACTAGGAGACGGCATTCCCATGTTTGCATTCAACTTCAATTTTTAGACATTCTCATGGTGAGTTACAAAACACAAATCAATATTAGACCAGGTATAAGAGAAGTGCGGGAGACCTGGGTTCAATCCCTGGATCGGGAAGATCTTCTGGAGAAGGAAATGGCAACCCACTCCAGTATTCTTGCCTGGAAAATCCCATGGATGGAGGAGACTGGTAGGCTACAGTCCATGGGGTCGCAAAAAGTCGGACAGGACTGAGTGAATTCACTCACTCACTCACTCAAGAGAAGTGCAAGCAAAATAAAGCACTCACCCAAAGCACTTCCACTGCAACAGAGTTAACTGCCTTCCCTTTCCTTCATGTTTTCCAGTTCTTAATCATATAGTCACAATTTTTGGATACTGATATAAAAATATGCAGACAGGGCTTCTCTGCTGGCTCAGCAGTAAAGAATACGCCTGTCAATGCAGGAGACACAGGTTCCATCCCTGATCCTGGGAGATCTCACATGCCATGGAGCAACGAAGCCCGTGGGCCACAACCGCTGAGCCCATCTCTAGGGCCAGGGAGCCCAGCTATGAGCCCACCCACTGAAACTACTAAAGCCCACATGCCTTAGAGCCCGTGTTGCGCAACAAGAAAAGCCACTGCAACTAGAGAGTAGTTTCCTGCTCAGTGTGACTACAGGAAAGCCCATATAGCAGCCAAGACCCAGCACAGCCAAAACTAATACAAAAATAAATAATGTACAAAGAATATCTTCTTTCACAGTTAAGGAGAAAACAATCATATATTAGCCTTTATGTCTGCCATATATTCCTGAAAATATTTTTCTAATCTGCGGATATGCTACAAAGATGTTAAATACTACACCACCTCAAAAAAACTTAGATCTAAAAAAAAAAAAAAAATACTTAGATTTGCCAAAATTAACTTGGAATTTGTCTAACTTATAGGCAATATTTTATTATCATAAACAGAGTGGCAATAAAGCTGCTTACACATTTTTTCTTTTGAATTAGTTCCTTATAAGTCATCCTTAGAAGAGAATAGGTCAAAATATGTAAATATTTTAGTAGCTATTGATAAATAATTTTGCACTGCCACTATAAACCATGATTGTTTAAGTATCTCTCTCTCCCATCTAGTGACCAAATTATTTGAGGCTAAGGATAATGCCTTTTTATTCATGGACACCACAAAATAATCCATTGCTTGGCACAACTAAAATAAGCTCAGTATTGATGCCAAAGCTGAAACTCCAATAGTTTGGCCACCTGAGGTGAAGAGCTGACTCACTGAAAAAAAGTGATGCTGGGAAAGATTGAAGGCAGAAGGAGAAGAGGGAAGCAAAGGATGATGGACTGACTCAATGGACAAATGTCAGCAAACTCCAGGAGATAGCAAAGGACAGGGAAGTCTAGTGTGCTGCAGTCCCTGAGGTCACAAAGAGCCGGACACATCTTAGTCACTGAAAATAACAACTATTTGTTAAACTATTTAACAAATAATACTTTGAAAATATTTGTGGTTGATTGGTATTTACCATCAACTATCTATTCTCCCCTATTTTAAGGATCACAATTTGGATTTTGGCTAGTGTGACATGAACCCACCTTGAAGACAAGCTCTCTTAATTTCCCAAGCAAGCTATGTGTAGATAAAGTGAAATTAAATCCTGGCCAGTGAGTATTACACAGGATTTCTGGGGAATCTGCTTAAAGGATGATGACTTAGCTGGCAGATTGCCCTTTTGTCTTTCCTAAAATCATTGTTTCTGATGCCTGAATGTAGAGGTGATAGCTAGAGCTCAGCAGCCTTTTTAGAAACAGGAGTTAACATTTAGGATAGAACCAAGCATTAGGCTAATGAAACAAATCTAGAAGGAGCCTAGATCCCTAATAGCCATGGAGTTGCCACACCTTCCTTTGAATCCCTGTTTTAGGACTTGTGTAAAAGGAATAAGGATCTATCTTACTTAAACTCACGTTATTTCAAGAATTGGTTTCTAAACAACTGAACTAAATAGCCAATAATAAAATAATATTAAATGAACTAAATGAGTGATAAAAATAAAGTCAATGGAAATGAGTATATCATTTGATCTCAACCTTCACTATGTACATTTTTTTTATTTTTAGAATTTATTAATCCTATAAATTCAGAGAAGGCAATGGCACCCCACTCCAGTACTCCTGCCTGGAAAATCCCATGGATGGAGGAGCCTGGAAGGCTGCAGTCCATGGTGTCGCTGAGGGTCTGACATGACTGAGCGACTTCACTTTCACTTTTCACCTTCATGCATTGGAGAAGGAAATGGCAACCCACTCCAGTGTTCTTGCCTGGAGAATCCCAGGGACAGGGGAGCCTGGTAGGCTGCCGTCTATGGGGTCACACAGAGTCGGACATGACTGAAGTGACTTAGCAGCAGCAGCAGCATCCTATAAATTAGAAATGCCAAATCAGATCTTTAAAATGTATTTTTATTAGGAATACAAATTTTACTAACTGTATTAATATTTTTGTACTTGAAAATATATGTTTTTGATTCAGAACTCTGTCAGTTTTTATGAACTTTTCATATGGGATACAGAATATAGTAAAAAGTAAACCATGCCACCACTTCAACTTTTCTCATCTATCTTTGTCTATAATTGAGCTCTTTATTGTTTTTATAACAATTTATTTTAGTCTATAATGTATTACTGATTTTTCTTTGTAACTCTTCTGAGAAGATAATTTCATGGTCCTACAGAGAATGAAAACTATTCACATTTATTTATACTTGCTTCCCTAAAATTCATTTTGAATTCCAAATCCACATGCAATTTTGAGAATTGTGTCTTGGAATCAAATTTTCATATATTTAAAATTTCCTTGTATATTATACATAGAAGATCACAGAAATGTGAATCCTCATTTTAACTGATGCAGTTGTCAACCTCATTTGTCAAATTCATCATATTTCAATTTCTTCATCTGAAATTAATTGACACAATTTTAAGGATAAGCTGGGATTAGAAATACAAAGATACAACACGTTAACCTATGACCAGCCTATACAGTTTAGTTCCAAATAGCCCTTTTCCTACAAATTAAGGCCTTCAGAGCTTTCATAAAAAATAAATTGACAGTTACTTTACCTTGATATATATGTACTTTTTAAAATACTAAAATTTCATATAAGGCTGTATTTTTAAGACTTACATCTTTGTACTTTTGTAGGGGAGCATATTACATCAACATTTTTTAAATCAAATTGTATGTCCCTTGTTTCAACAGAGGGAAGTAGATGTTATGACTGTCATAGCAGTAGAAGAAAGAAACAAATAGTTGAATAGTTAATACTCTTCAGTTTTCCCACTGTTCTCCAGAATATTTGGAGGTGATTAATATCTGTTCCTGGGAAATTGATAAAGTTTTTGGGACTCTGGGTTTAGTGGAAACATTTAAGTGGAGAAAGCTTCTGAGAGGTAAAACATTCATTTTTCTTTGCATTTAGTTCCCAAATGGAGATAAATAGCTTAAAAGCAATATTAACCTCAATGTGCTCAGGCTATTTATCTTCATAAGAAACAGTCTGAAAACAAGAAAACAAAGCCCATAAAAATGATTTTATTTAATCACACAAGTATATCTCACCAAAAATCTTTAGTTATTTCCTTAGGGTTTAATTCTAACCTCAGTAACTCATGCACAAATTCTGTGGATGTCAATGAGAGCCGTGCATGTGGAACTCTGGGCCGAATTTGGTTGTCATGGATGAATAAGCCTAAGAAGGCATTAGATCAATTTTTTTAAAACATTAAGTGTTCTCATTCCGTAATCCTTTCCCATCTTTCCAAATTTATTGATCTAATCCAGTAATAATTATTGAATCTCCATAATAGACATCAAACCACACTTTCATGCATGCATCGTAGAGTCAGTGGCCTTAGAACATTTACCTTTCCACATAAATGTTAATAATCTTGCCGTAATATTTCATCCTAGCATAAAGAGAATATTATGACATGCTTTGCGACAAGGTCAATTTCACTAAAGAAAAAATGCTAACGTTTTAAAGTCAGCCATTAAGCAGGCGTTATCATTGCATTTTTGTTATATTACAGGACTCCTGCTGCTGCTGCTAAGTCACTTCAGTCATCTCCGACTCTGTATGACCCCATAGATGGCAGGCCACCAGGCTCCCCATCCCTGGGATTCTCCAGGCAAGAACACTGGAGTGGGTTGCCATTTCCTTCCCATGAAAGTGAAAAGTGAAAGTGAAGTTGCTCAGTTGTGTCCGACTTTTTGCCATCCCATGGACTGCAGCCCACCAGGCTCCTCCGTCTATGGGATTTTCCAGGCAAGCGTACTGGAGTGGGGTGCTATTGCCTTCTCTGATATTACAGGACAGTAATTTGATTTCTCTAGCCTATTCACATAGGCTTAAAAATATTTATTCAAAGTCAAGATGTGTAAGTGAAAAAATGTATATCATTTTTCAAGTTCTAAAGAAACAGTGTTTCAGAAAATCTGCCTTTAAATGTTTATCCAGATATTTTTGCCTTGTACATTCTGCCTTGTAAGGTGAAACTCCTTCAAATTTCATGCAACTTGTTAGAATAATACTGTTTCCCTTGGGCTCTAACCCCAGCTCTCTCCTTAGTGAGTAAATTTAATGTTAAATGTCTTCTGTACCTTGAGCAACACAACCTGATTGGTCTTATAACAAGTCTCTGCTCACTGATCCTCTAGCAGAAGAGCTTAGTGACTCATCCACTTTGCCTGAAGTCATTTACTGTCCTTTTCTCAAGTTCAGTGCAAGATTCTTCCACAGACATTTTGATGGATTCAATTATATTCAGATTGTAGTGTGCCTTAAGAATCTTTTGCAGATGAAGATTCCTGCCTGCCAAAATTTTTAACTCTGGTGTGAGCTCTACATTTTTAATAAACCCTCCAAGCTGTTCTGATGGTCTTCATCTGTAGACTACACTTTGGGTAAACACTGGCGTCAATAAAGTGGAAGCTGGGACTTCCCTGGAGGTCTGGTGGTAAAGAATCCACCTGCCAATGCAAGGGACACAGGTTTGATCCCTGGTTCAGAGAGATTCCACATGCCACGGGGCAATGAAGCTCATGCATGGCAACTCCTGAGCCTGCGCACTGCAACTACTAAAGACCGGGAGCCACAATTACTGAAGCCCACGTGCCTAGAGCCCATGCTCTGCAGCAAGAAAATTACTGCAATGAGAAGCCCACACAGTGAAACTAGAGAGTAGCCCCCACTTGCCACAACTGGAGAAAGTCCATGCGAAGCAACAGCCAAAAACAATAAGGTAAATAAAATTAAAAACATTTCATTAAGCATGTATTTAAAAAAATGTCTTTATTAAAAAAAAAAAAAAGGTGAAGTTGAGTCCACAATAAACATATAGTGGGATTATGGGACAGGAAGGCTATCTGTTCGCCATCATCATTTTGACAAATGCAGGGAAGGCTTTATGTTAAGGCAGCCTAGTAAGCACTTCTGGTTTGTGTATGGCACTCAATAAGGGGGAATTAAATCAAATGCTATTTTTTACTGACTGCTCTATCGACATTGCTACTCTGATATTATCTGTTATGATTCTCACACACTGTTATCAATGATCATGATGGGCTAAATTATATAAACCTCAAATTCAAATAATAAAAGCTTAGCCCCCCAATACCTCAGAATGTAATTGTATTTAGAGATAGTCTTTAAAGTGAGTTTAACTGATAATTACACCAGGATAATGGGCATAAATGGAGACTGTCCTGGCAAAACTGGAATCTACATGCACCTCACTATAAGGCAAATTTAGTTGGAGAATAAAGACATACTCAGGTTGCATTTCAGGGCATTTGGCCTCATGAGTGAGAGCCAACCTGAAGATAAGCTTTCACACATCCTCACTTCAAAAGCATTGTGATTCATATCTGTTATATTTTTTTGTGGAGTGTACTTTTTAGTCAATGTTAAAAATCCATTGGGGGACTTTCAGTAACGGTAGCAGAGTGGAGTGGTCATGCAAACCCTTTCAGATAATGATGAAATTTGAAGAAAGTTTTAAGGAGTATTTAAAGGCCCTGGGAAGCATACAGAAGTGAATGGATTCTTGAAAAACTGCCACTAGAGGAGGAAGTTTATTGCTTTTGCACCCAATCACACATCCCAATTCCCAGGATCATGGAGTAGAAAACCACAGCCTACTCTCTTGACGTAGAGTGGCAAAGAGAGTGCAGAGCAGGAGAAATAGTAGAAAAGCATCAAAACCAGACAGAGGTCATTGAAGAGGATGCTCTTGAAAAGCTGCTGTGGGCAGGGAGAGGGTTGTGAGTTTCTCACTTTTTTGACCAAGCACATTCCCTGAAATCTACAGCAGCAGGAAAACGTAGCTTTACTCACTTGATGGCTTGATGAAAGATGGCAAGGAGATTGCAGTCATGGCAGAGAAACTTGAAATTTAAAGGGTAAGTGAAAGGAAAAGAGAAAGAACCCAAAATCTGACTATAAATCTGCCCCAAACCTTGGCAGACTTCTAATCTCAAGATATGCAGAGAAAACCCAAGAGGCTTAGGACAGGAGTGAAGCAAGCAGGTACCAAAGTGAAAGACTATCTCTGAAAGACTTTGCTGCACTGGAGAACTTCTGTAAGTTTGCTGCTTTTGGAATTGAAGACATCTTCTCACCCATGCACAGCTTCAGCAGCAGAAAGCTGAAGGTGTATTGAGGTGTTAGAAGTCAGAGGTGGAAGCTGGTGGGACGGGTGAATATTGAAGAGGACTTCCCAGAGGCAACAAAGCTACAGAGAGTGTGAGCCAAATCATTTCTTATATACAGCTACAGAGAATATGAGCATCTGCCCAAGTTCTTGAGTGACCATAGAGGATGAATGGGGGGGGGGGACCAGAATGAAAATAGGAATACTGTTAGAAGTTTGAGTTCAGATAACTTTTAAGACTAAAAATGAGACAAGAATCCTCTATTGGAACAAAGGATATGCAGCCAAGGTCAAAATGAACACGGAGCAACTGAGACGGAGTGTCAGCGTGGGTCCAGAGAGAGACAAGAAAGCCCTTTGGCTGCCCTGGCTCCACACAGTATGATGGGTGAGGAAGAACCCTGACACTGGAGCAGAAGTGACGGGGTGTAACCCCTGCTTCATCCCATGCTAGCTGCTCCAGGGTTAGGAAACTGCTTAACTTCCTGTGCCTCTTTTCTCACCTCTAAAATGTCAATGATCAAACTTCCTGTTTTGGGCATTTGTAAGGATAAATAAATTAATATACACAAGGCAGTTCAAAAAGGCAAGTATCGTGTTCACTCTAATGACCGTGATGTCATTAAAGAACACAATGATAATGTAACACACCACCAACACTTACATGCAATCCTGGGGTGAAAGGGGAGAGAGAGGCTGGAGGGAATGACCTTGAATTTACTAAAAACCCTCTGAACTGGCTTTGTTTATGCTAAATTATACTGTAAGAGAAGCTCAGTATATAGTTACATGGAGAAAAAAATCTTATGTTGCTTCCTTGGACAACTGAATCTGTGGTTTTTAGATGGGTACTTACTGCTGTTTATACACATGCACACACATGTTTACATATAAGCTCGCGTGTCTTCTCAGCTCATACAGGATATGCTGGATTATATCTTGCTTTTGTCATTCAGACTATTTTATAAAAAAACCTAACTGTAATCTTGATTTTCTATTTTATAATCTAAAAATTCAAGAAGCTATTTTAAATTTTTCATCTTTTTAAGGATTTGTTTGTTCCCTTTCTATTATAACATCATTATGAATGCTATTTATAAAATATATGGTAATAGTTTCAATTCTGTTTACTAATGATAAGGTTACATTTTTCACATCCAGGTTTAGTTTTTCTCCCTCATTCTCACAAGTACTCAAATCCTCACAGATTCCTTCCACTGATGTCTGCTAAATATGGGGATGCAACGATGAATAAAACCCAATTTCTATTCTTAAAAATCTCATGAGGTAATAGAGATGCTGACAGACAAACAACATTTTAAATAAGAAGAAATCATAGTAGCATTAGCTGTAGGCCAAGAAATGTGGTAATAGCATTAAGTAAGTGTGTTTAGTAACTCATCGTGTCCGAAACTTTGTGACCCCATGGGCTGTAGCCCACCAGACTCCTTTGTCCATGAGGATTCTGCAGGCAAAAATACTGGACTGGGGTTTCCATGCCCTCCTCTAGGGGATTTTCCCAACCCAGGGATCGGACCCAGGTCTCCTGCATTGCAGGTGGTGGATTCTTTACTATCTGAGCCACCAGGGAAGCCCAGCATTAGTATAGGCTGATCAATTCAAGAATTGGAAATGTGGATCTATCATGTTTAATGAAAGAAATGCTGTTTAGGCTGTATCTTAAAGCTCCAGGGGTATTTTCTAAATAGAGGAGAAAGGAATTCAAGGAGCAGTGAAGGTTATGTATAAGTCACAGTAGTATAAAAATATGCAACTTCAGGAATTTATAAATAACTGAATTTTTAAGTGTACAGAGGGTAAAATCAGGAGATCTTATGGGAAGACAGGATTCTGACTGTATTTTGATTTAACTCACATGTAATAAGAGCCTGAAAAAGGCCCTGACATGAAAATTGAGAAGAGATAATACATTTTAAGGCATATCTGTGAAACTTAATGGGGCTTCCCAGGTGGCGCAGTGGTCAAGAATCTGCCTGCCAGTGCAGGAGATGTAAGAGACGTGGGTTTGATCCCTGGGTTGGGAAGATCGCCTGGAAAGGAAATCCACTCCAGTATTCTTGCCTGGGAAATCCCATGGACAGAGGAGCCTGTCGGACTCCATTCAATGGGGTCACAAAGAGTGGGACATGACTGAGCGACATAGCACAGACATACAAATAGCTGGATAACTGTCTGCTGTGTTGGGGGGACAAGATGGTATGGGTGCTGATCTGAGACCGTGTGAAAGGTAAAATGCTCAAAGGAACTGGTTAACTCAGAGTTTTTGGCTTCCGTTGCTAATTACTTTGTTAATAACCTAAGTTTTTATGATAAAGTGCAAGCTGAGGAGGGAAAGATGCGTCCGCACTTGTACACGGTGACTTCAAACTTCCTGTGGGACAGGGACATGGTGCTGACAGGAGGTTGGAAAATTGAATTTGAAATCTGAGGTTCCAAACAGAGTTATGGACTAAACACCTGTGCTTAGAAAAGAGCGAGATTCTGACAACTCACTTATGCAGAGTGAGAGGATCAGAAAGCTATACCAAGCCTTAAGAGGCCCAATTATTTATGAGATGCAAAGAAGGAATTTGGTAAGTGAAGCTGTATTAGAACTTTTCAGAGAAAGGGAAACAATATGATGTATATGGGTATGCTTTTGTATTATGCATATACACAAATGAATGCATATTTCTATCTCTCTGCCCAGTTATCTATATATGTCTTTCACAGTTTATTTTATAGATTTGGCTTATGTTATTAATATTATGGAAGCTGGCAAGTCCAAACACCCACAGAGTAGGCCAGCAGCATAGAAACCCAGGGGACATTTTCACTTGGTGGCCAAAGGCAGTTTGCAGGCAGAATTCCATCCTCACAAGAGGTCAGTCTTCCTTTATGAAAGCCTTCAACTGATTGGACACGGCCCATCCACATTATAGAGTGTGATGTTTTATTCAAAGTCTACTGATTTAAATTTTAGTTTCATCTAGAAAAACCTTCACAGAAACATCTCGAATACTGTCTGACCAAGTATCTGTGAACTGTGGCCTCATTAAGGTAACGCATAAAATGAATCATCACAGAAACTGAGAACAAATCAGTCATGAAGAGGATGAGAGAGAGAGAGAGTGGGAGAAAACAGAGAGGGGAGACAGGCAGAGATTAATTTTACCACTGAGAGAGGAAAGAATTTCAAGATAAAACAAGAGGTGAAAAGGTTTTAAGCAGCATGTGAACTAAAACTATGCTAAGGGTGAGACAATAGAAAGGGTGCCATTCTGATGGCAAAAATAGCCTTTGGCAAAAGCTAAAGAACAAAGATTTAAAATGTTAATGGGAGCTGAGAACTTGGAGACAATGCATGGCATGTGAACAAAAGACACAGAGTGATGGCCAAAGGGAGAAGAGGGGTGAAGTGGACCTGCTTTTTCTATAGGACGTGAAAAAAAATAAAATAAACCTGCTGTGATTAACACCTTGGCTGACAACAGTAGAAGTGACTGTAGCTCAACACTTAACACTCAAGGTGTAACTGCAGTTTAACAGGGACTCACAAACATGATACTCTCATCTTAAATAGTGATTCTCTAAGAGTAAAATTTCAGTGTAATTTCAGGGGGGAGGGAAGATTTTCAATGCCTTTTTATCTCACACCCAAAGTCACAAAGGGAGCTGCCTCTTTTGTGGGGCAGCTGGGTGCAAGTTGGCTGTGACAGTTCAATGACTACTTTTCACCATTCCCCACCTACTCCAAATTATTTTTCATTTTTAGTTAATAGTATAATCTCTAGCAATGAGGATGTGAACTTTCATAAGCAAATTCTTCTTATATTAAAATAATATTCTCATTTATTTCACATCTCTTTGGAACTAAACTATTTGGAAGGTCAACACAAAGTGGTCGGAATAAAATAGGAATAAAATGTTTTGATGACTGGGCACACACATCGTCATCAGATCTCGATTTTGTTTTTTGGCATCCAGACCATCATTTTTTCCTTTTGCAAAATCTAGCCTAGTTTATAATTAGGAATAAATATTCATCATAGATACATGATACATAGATAAGTCTCTTTCCCATTATGGTCAATTACTCTCATTTATGTCATAAAATAAATCATGTAAACTATGATTTTTCTTCAAAACCTTAATGTCCCTCAAAGGGAAAGACAGTATAATTTGAGACCCAAATTTTCCTGCTATCAATGTATGGAAAATATAAAAAATCTTCTCTTGTAGGATCTCATAAAGAATGTAAGTCATTTTTGGTCAGTGCCACAAAATAAACTTCCAAATGCTGGCAACACACATCTAATGTGAAGCTGGGAAGTAATCTCACTTGTTCCACTTGAGTTGGGCAACCAGGTGCTTTGCTGCGTTTAAAGAACCTCCATTCAGTATAATGGGTTGGGGTCACTTCATCTAATGTATTTCATTATATTGAGATGAATATAATCATTTCGGTGGCCTGTTTTAGAGTCAAAAAGGAGGAATTTCAATGTACCAAGGAAACAAGCCTCGAGTTGTTTTCATTATCTATTAAAATACTAGTTCGTGAGCCATCATTTTTTGAAATACCTGGATTCGGAAGAGAGTTAAAAATAAGATTTAATCCCAAAGAATTTATTATTAAAACCTGTCCTTCATCTGATTAAGAGATTTGGGAGAAGGGGGAGGGTTTAGCATTTTAGATTCCCTAGTATTCTCTTCCCTGACCTGGGACAGCCAGCTGCCATTTATTTTCAGTAAAGGTTCTTTATGTCAATGGCCAACAGCCAAGTCAGCTTTGTCTAAGGGATAGAAGAGGGACAAGGTAAAGAGGGTCAGCATTTGTACAGAAAGGACGCTGCATGTGTGATTTCACACCATCCTTATACAAGTCTCATAAGTTATATACAACTAAGATTGAGTCATATACATGCATTGCTCTGTAGGTCAAAAGTTGTATAATACTGGCAGTTTCATGTGATTCAAACTAAAAGTATTCTTGCCTTAGCAATAAGGAAACTGAGGCTCACAGAGGTTAAATTATTTACTCAAGACCAAACAACTGGCATACTGTATGAAGTCAAACTGGTTCCTTTCCTCTACCAATCACTTCCTTAGGAAAGTAAGATTCTAGAAATCAGACTTTTAGAAAATTTGGAGTTTCAAAGGTCTCAAAACCCACTGCTAGATTGTATTTTTATTTTATGCTTAGGAGGAGGCCAATCAGGTTTATCAAAGGCATAGAGAAACCAAAAGTTAAATCTCTCAAAGCCCAAAGCTGGGACAATTTAAGCAAGTAAATAAACAAAGCAGCACTGGACTGCAAAACACAGTGTCAGATTTATACCCAACAGGCCACATGGACATAAACAAATGGTTGAATAGATAAATAGATGATGGAAAAGAGACAAATCTCCCCTGTGATGTTCCAGATACTTCATGTGGGTCCACTCATGTCAAGAAGTGGAGCTAGGCCTTTAGGAAGAACCATTCATAGAGACTTTCCTTCAAAGTGGACAGCATGGGAAGGGAAAAAAGAAAGCAACTTTACAGCTGAGAAGCCTGACAAACACTAATGATCAAGGTTAACATCAGTGGTGATAAGTCACTCTGATAATATATACCCTTGATATGATGTGATGAGAAGGGCACTTTATCTCTGGGATCTTTCTCACAAAAGCTTATAACCCCAGTCTAATCATGAGAAATAATCAGACAAATCCCAACTGAAGGACATTCTACAGAATACTGACTAGTAATCTTCAAAACTGTGAAGGTCATCAAAAACAAGGCAAGTCTGAGAAACTGTCAGAGCCAAGCGGAGCCTCAGAAGAAATGAAAACAAAAAGTAATGTGGTGTCCAGGATAGGATCCTGGACACCAAGAGAGATAGTTCGTAAAAACTAAGAAATTTGGAATGAAATATGGATTATAGTTAATTATAGATGGTGCTGTTGCTCAGTAATGTCCAACTCTTTGTGACCCCATGGACTGTAACCCTCCAGGCTCCTCTGTCCATGGGATTTCCCAGGCAAGAATTCTGGAATGGGTTGCCATTTCCTCCTCTAGGGACTCTTCCCAACCCAGGGATCAAACCTGCATCTTCTGTATTGGCAAGCAGATTCTTTACCACTGAGCCACCTGGGAAGCCCAATGTATCAATAGCAGACAATAATTGCAAATATACCATACTAATAGCAGGAAGTGGGTGTGGGTAGACTGAGGATTATGTCCTTTTAATACTAATAGAAAAAAGTTGTAAGAACTAAAACCAAATGGGAAAGGTTATTTTGAACAAAATATGATTTCAAGCATCTCACATATATATTTATTATATGTTTATAATAAATAATAAAGTTTATATATTTGCTATAAAACTGATTTTATAACTCACAGTGATGTGAGTCTGTTAAAAAAAAAAAAAATTTCACTTGTGAAAGCTATAGATACATGGAGGTGTTTCCAAAAAACAATGAAGATTGACTAAGCCATTAGCAGGGCTTCCCAGGTGGCTCAGTGGTAAAGAACCCCCCTGCCAATGCAGGAGATGTGGGTTCAATCCCTGGGTTGGGAAGATCCCCTGGAAAAGGAAATGTCAACCCACCCCAGTATTCTTGCCTGGGAAATCCCAAGAACTGAGGGGCCCAGCAGGCTACAGTTCATGGGGTCACAAGAGTCGGACATAACTTAGGGACTAAACCAGACTAAACCATTAGCAGTATACAAGTACTTTATCACATTATAAAGTATTGAGAACAAGTACAAATATGTTTATGACATGAATTCCTCAGTGAGTTGTTCCCAGTTCTCTGCTGGGTCTACTGGCAAATCCATAGGCAAGTCAGAGAACTCAATACACAACACTGGGAGAAAAGGAAGTTCACTTAGAACTTTTAGTTGTTTTAGTGCAATTAGCTTAAAACATGGACTGTTAAAGAACTGGAATATCTTCTAATAAAATTCAATATAATACATGCATCTCACTGTTCACTGCAGCATTACTAATAGCCAGGGCATGGAACCAACCTAAATGTTCATTGACAGATGAGTGGATAAAGAAGATGTGGTACATCTTTACAATGGAATATTACTCAGCCATAAAAAAAGAATGAAATAATTCCATTCGCAGCAACATGGATGGATTTAGAGATTATCATACTAAGTGACATAAGCCAGAAAGAGAAAGACAAATGTATCACTTGTATGTGAAGTTAAAAATATATGCAAATGGTCTTATTTATAAAACAGAAATAGATCCACAGGCATAGAAAATAAACTTATGGTTACCAAAGAGAAAAAGGGTGGGAGGGATCAGTTGGGAGTCTGGGATTAACATAAATATACTAGTGTATATAAAACAGATAATCAACCAGGACCAACAGTGTAGCATAGGGAACTATACTCAATAGTTTGCCATAACCTATAAGGGAAAAGAATCTGAAAAATAACATACAAATATATATGTGTATGTATGTACGTAACTGAGTTATATGTATATAACTGAGTCATTTTGCTTTACACCTGAAACAATATAAATCTACTATACTTAAAAGGATTTTAGACATCTAAGAATTGATTATTTTAAAAAAATCAAACATTTCAGTATATTTGCAGATTTAAAGTGTATGGGTTGTATGATTTCAGTTCAAAAAAAGAACAACAATCCCTTTCAATCTGGTTCCTATAAAATCTGAGGGAAGTTTCCAGAATTCCAGGAGGGGCAAGGGCAGGGATGAGACTGAAGTCTGACTTTGGGCCTTCGTCCCTCTCATTATCATTATGGCTCCAGCTCGCTGATTGCCTAGAGATCTAAGTGCATAGGGTGGGCTGCTCTTGCATTTAAGTCTACACTGCCACCCTTACAGAGACTGTATACAGTCATGAAAGGCACACTGCTTAATCTGGAAACACACAAAATCCCCACTCAATTCCATGTTAGGAAAAACAATCTCAAGAACTGTTATCTGCAAGGTCATCTAACTCAAGTCCCTTTTATACAGATGAAGAGACTAAGGTATAGATAATAAACTTACTTGCCCAAAGCCACAGACCTCAATGGCAGCCTCCATGTGGGATCCAGGCTTCCTATCAGTGAACCCACACTTTGCCTGGTGATTTTGTTAACGCTTCTCAGTTTGCAATATCACCACCTTCTCCAATGTACCTGGCTATGCATTGTACTTTGAGCATGCATCCTTCCTTCTGCTCAGACCCTGTTTAAGGTACTGAATTAGCTACCCAACCCTCCAATCAATTGGGTCAGAAAGCAGGAACCTGGAGCAGCCCCTGAGGTCCACAGGCTCCGGTAAGAATATGATAAACATAGTAGAAATACCATTGAATTAAACACTTACTGTGTGAGTCCTCTGTTGAACCCTGGACATGCATTTTCATTTATCTAGGATGACCCTCTGGGGATAAAGCTAGTCAAGGTCATGCAAACCCAGCTTGGAACCTAGACCCTATGTTCTATCTATGTCACTGCTTGTTAATAATGGCCTGTCCACTGGGTTAGGTCAATGGAGCTGTCTCCTCTTTTGGGGGCTGTAGCCCTATAATGGGGGTAGGCAGTCTGAGGCTCTGACACTGTGTGTGTGTCTTATTGGCCCCCTCTCTGCAGTGGGTGGACCTGACCTGTGGACTCAGTCATTGGCCCAGCCCTGCCCCTTCAGGGACGGTTTCTGGCAGCAAGCACACTCACTGGTCACCATCCAGAGCAGCACTACTGGCCACCCACCTCAGACGCTCTGGGGTGGAGTCAGCTCACCCAGCCTGAAGCACCTGCAGCTCCTTCTCCACCATAAATGCTGAGAGAGTTGTTTGGAGTCATCTCCTATCAGCCAGCAGTGCACTGAGCACCTCAAATTTATTATTGAACTTGAGTGGCTCTCATCCAACCTGCACCCTCAGGCTGCCTGTCATCCAAGCCCACATCAGATCACAGCCAAAAGCATGAGGAAATTCTCCTCTGTTGTGTTAACACAGTTGAAAAGGCCTCGTGCAAGAGATATTCCAAGAAACAACTGATGTGAGATGTCCACAGAGAGACTCTGGGTCTTGCAGATTGGTGAGCTGTTGGTCAGAATTCACTCTGTCAGCGGGAAGTTCATCCAACAGTTTTGTAAAATTAAAATAGTGGTGATCAAGGAGTAGGGGCAGTCAAGATTGGTGAGGCGAGAAGTCACAATTAGTCTCAGCTGGGAGCAGGTCCTCCTATAGGAGCTACACCACACATCAGTTCTTTACAACGTGCATGAGAATCAGCTGGGCTCATGTTACAATGTGGATTCTAACTCCATCCATCTGAGGTGGGGCCTGAGGTTCTGCATTTCTAACCAGCGCCCCCAACATACTTCAAGTCCCAGGTCCTCAGGCAGCACTTTGCAAAGCAAGCCCATAGACCTACTGACACAGGTTTAAACAGGAAAATATATATAGTTGACGTACTTGGATCTAAGTCATACATGCCGGTGGCCTTAGAAGCTCCCAGCCAAGTGACATGATCTTGGAAGCTTGGTAAACAAAATATTCATAGAGGACAAACACCAAGCCAGAACCGAGTGTCACAGCATGAGGGAGATGGAACTGGGGTTGATCAGGTCTGAAGACATGTTTAGAAAGTAAGAGAGGGAAAGAATGGGCAGTGGTCATAAAAAATAGAAAAATGCTGTTCAACTGAATAAGTAACTTGTGTTTGAAAAGCAGAGAAGGAGGCAACCTGGGGTATTTGAAGCCAGACCTGGGATGCTAGACTCACTGGCACTGAAAAGGCAAACTGCAAAGTCTTAACCACAAGCAATGGAAAGAAATCAGCGCAGGCAAACCAAAAATACCAAAGTGTTTGTGACAGGGGCACAAATGTCCAGAAGGCAACCAGGCAGATTCCCAGATGTGGGAAGTGAACTTACCTGTTTGTGTTCAGCCTCCGAAAAGCACTGAGTGAGGGAATCCAAGTGTCCTAGTCCCAGAGAAATAAGCGTGTCCCAGGAAAGGATGAAGTGTAGGAGCTGGAAAACTCAGCAAAGGCTCAGCTCTGCAACCCTCATAAAACCTGTTGTACAGTTACGTCACTCTGAACGAATGCAAAAGCTGTATCCCTTGCTACCTGCACGGGGGCAGGACCTACCTGCGTGAGTTAATGTCTCTAGCTGTGAAAACTGAGCAACGGGAAGAGAAGACCAAGGCGTGCAGGTAAAGGCCCCAGTCTCAAAGTGAGGTCCCAGATCAGCTGTATCAGCATCACCTGGGAGCCTGTTAAGAGATGTACATTTCTCAGCCCTGCTCCAGACCTACCAATGAGAAACTGTGGGGGTGGTGCCTGCAGTCTGTGGTCCTAGGAGCCCTCCCTGTGATTCTGATGAGTGCTCAGAGGAGCCTGTTGTGGTACAGTGCAATCATCATAAGTGGCCTTGATCATGGTGATTTTACTATAAACTTCTTAGAGGAAAACATCAGCAGAAAACTCTCTGACATCACTCACAACAAAATTGTTTAGATCCATCCTCTACATAAAATTTTATGTTTAATGAAAATAAAGACAAAATTAAATACTTAAAAGCTTTTGCACAGCAAACCATAAATAAAAAGACAGATCTCAGAATGGGAACAAATATTTGCAAATGAAGCAACCAAAAAGGGATTAACCTACAAAATATACAAACAACTCATGCAGTTCTATATAAAAAATAAAAAAGTAACCCAATGGGAAAAAACATGGGCAGAAGATCTAAATAGCCCAATGAAAAAAATGGGCAGACAATCTAAATAGACACTTATAAATAGACATTTAAGAAGACATACAGAAGACTAAAAAGCACATGAAAAAATGCTCAACATTTCTAATTATTAGAGAAATGCAAATCAATAACAATGAAGTATCACCTTAACTGGTCAGAATAGCCATCATCAAAAAATCCATTATACAAACAACAAATGATGGAGAGAGTGTGGAGAAAAGGGAACCCTCCTACACTGTTGGTGGGAATGTAAATTGGTACAGCCCTTATGGAGAAGAGTATGGATGTTCCTTAATAAACTAAAAATAGAGCTACCATATGATCCAGAAATCCTACTCCCTGGCATATATCTGAGAAAACTATAATTTGAAAAAGATACATGCAGCCCAGTGTTCATCGCAGCACTATTTACAATAGCCAGGACATGGAAGCCACCTAAATGTCCATCAACAGAGGACCAAATAAAGAAGATGTGGTGTGTGTGTGTGTGTGTGTGCGCGTGTATATATATATATATATATAAATATATATAATGGATTATTACTCAGCCATAGAAACGAAGAAAAGAATGTCATTTGCAGAAATACAGATGGACTTCGAGATTGTTGTGCTGAGTGAAGTAACTCAGAAAGAGAAAGATAAATGTAAATGATACCACATATATGTAGATTCTAAAAAAGGTACAAATTAACTTATAGCAAAACATAAATAGAGCTAGAGATATAGAAAACAAACTTAGGGTTAGGAGAAATTGAGGGGAATAGATAAATCGGAGGACTGAGATTGATATATATACACACTAGTATTAAATATATAAAACAGATAACTAATTAGGAGCTACTGTATAACACAGGGAACTCTATTCAATACTCTGTAATGGCCTATATGGGAAACGATCTAAAAAGAGTGGATACATGTATGTGTATAACTGATTCACTTTGTTGGATAGCAGAAACTAATAACACTGTATGTCAACTGTACTCAAATATAAATTAAGTTTTTAAAAATTAATCATTTCAGATATGGAAATAACTCAGCAGTGTTCCTGCCACAACCGTTTACAAAGACCATAGCTCTTGGTCTGTTAATATTTTCAAAGCCGAGGTTTATATTTTTCCTTGGTGACCATACCGATATCCTCCCAGTCCAGAGCATAAATCAAAACCTTTCTCATCCCTTGCTTATTTTATCAAGATTCCTGTTTCATACACTGTATCTGAAATATTTTTCAGACTGGTTAATCAATTCAGACTTAGTAAAGAACTTGAATACTTTCAACAACTGTACAAGGCACACTTGAGAACATGAGACATCTTCAAAAAATTCCAAAACAATTAGAGTGCCCCCATAAGACTTCCTGAAAACTCAGATGAAACTTGATTATATATAGAACCCTTTAATACACAAATGCTTAAAATTTATCAAATGATATCGCTGAAGTATGCCATGTATTACATTGCTAATAGTCTTTTGGTTTAAAAAAAAAAAAACAGGAGGAACTTATCTCAAATGTAACACATTCTCTTTTATATAACATCTTTAGAATGTAGTCATTTCATATCATCTATCACCTCTGTCACAATTTTCTTAAGATTTCTAACCTCTCAAACTTACTTCTCTTATTACAGACCACATGATTTATGAGTACCGATAGCTCTAGAGACAGCAGTGAGATTAGCAATGTAACTCAGTGCAGATCGCCTCAGAAACAGTTTCTTCTGAAGTGTATTGTCACATTGAAATGGAATTACAACACATTTTGGGGCAATTCTGGCATGTACTTTTAAACCTACTTGCTCGTTGTAGAGGGAAAAAATGGGGGGGTAAAAATGGGGGAAAATGGACTACATTTATTCCCTTTTACTTCCTATAAAATCCTTTATAGACTTAATCAAAAGTTTAGCATAATGAGATATAGTTTCATTTATCTAACATCTTACATATTTTCTATCCGTATGTACATAAATGATTACACAAGTCATTAAGAAATCTTCCAATAAGAGGACTGATTTTAATATTGGGAACATACTAAAATCTATCTTTTTGTGAATTATTTTGTGCCACAAGAATGTTTTAAACTCCAAGGAAAGGAAAACTTCAAGTATAACAGTATACTCTGATTGGACATTTGTGTTAAGGACCCGAGGAGAAAAAAGTAAGGATGTGTTGCTTAAAAAAATATAAAGGCTGATATTTTGAGACTAGAAATGTAATGGATTTATGGCAACTTCTTACCAGAGTTTTCTCTTTTACCTCCATGTTCGTGGCAACCCACATCAACTAAAGATGTCCAGATTTCATACTGTTATTAGACCTTTCCATTGGAAACCCAAAATAAAATGACTAGCTCCATCAGGAATGGAATATCATCGATCACCTCTAGAAGAGACAGATGATGGAGTGCAGGTGAGAAGTTCTTTACTGAAGACAAAGAGGAGCTCAACTATGTAGTTTTCCCCACCAAACTTTGCCTCCCCTCTAAGCTGTAACCTTTATCTTTGCTACTCAAAATGTGGTCCACGGAGAAGCAAGCAGCTTTAGTATCACTTGGGAGCACGTTGAAAACAAATCTCAGGCATCATCCCAGATAGATTCCCAAGTACTTGATATTCACATGGAACTCTGAGAAAGACTAACTAGTACTAATCGTGGTTATTATCCTTGCCTGCTATTAGGATTAACTGGGACATTTTAAAAATATTGGCGTCTAGGCTTTATCCCAGACCAATTAAATCAGCATCTCTTGGTGTGCAGCCGGCCATAGATATTTCATAAAGGGTGGCTGTTAGTTAAAGTTGTCTGAGGACAGGGATCAGGTTGATTTTATCTACCCATTCCTGTAACATCTTTAATACTTTCTTCCTAAAGAAGTCCTCAAAAAGCATTTTTTAAAAATAAATGTGTACTTAATTTTGTTCCTTGTATTATTTATTTCAGTTGCAGGACTTTGGGTTTTTATTTCCCCAATCAGGAATGGAACCTGGGCCCCCTGCAGTGGAAGCAGAGAGTCCTAACCACTGGATAATCAGGGAATTCTCAAAAAGCATTTAAAAAAAAAATACACAATGCTCTGAATTTGTTTCACTCAAATCAAACTTCAGAATTTATTCTCTCCTTTCTCGTCTCCCACCTAGCTTCCCAATTTCCATCACAAATTCCTTCTGGTTTATATGCGTGTGTGTGTGTGTGTGTGTGTTAGTCGCTCAGTCGTGTCCAAGTCTTCGCAACCCCGTGGACTGTAGCCCAACAGGCTCCTCTGTCCATAGATTTCTCCAGGCAAAAATACTGGAATGGGTTGCCATTTCCTCCTCCAAGGGATCTTCCCAACCCAGGGATCAAACCCAGGTCTTCTACATTGCAGGCAGATTCTTTACCATCTGAGCCAAGATGGAAGTCCATATATATATACATATATACACATATATATATACATACATACATACTATGATATATAGATGTATAAACATAAGCATCATTTCCCTCTTTGAATTTTTAGATGAAAGGATCTGGGGCCAATGTCCTGAACTTACCAGACACCCTCCGTCTCTGACCCTAGTGATTTTGTTTTTCTCCACGGCCAATTCAAAATCATGTAGCTTTACGCTTGTTCATTTGATTTGGTGATGGTAGTGGGGATGGTTGATTCATTTTTATATCTTTCAGCAGGGTTCCTCTGCCTGGAACCCTGTGTGCCCCTAATGGGACTCTCAGGTCCCATAATGGACATTTGCATTAAACATATCACATCCATCCGTATTGCTTACTCTTCCAGCATTTCCACGTCTGGGAGAGTTCACATCAGTTGCAGTGTATCATGTCTTGAGTATAGGGGGAGATCAGCTATGTTACCTCATCAGCTACTGACTATCCTGAGCCCAAACCTTCTCCACTGCCACCCACCCTCCCCAAGAGTGAATCTATTCAGAAAAAACCCAAGTTGGCAAGATTGAGGATCAGACACTGCTTCCTCCTTCTCGTCATTTGGGCCTGAACCAGCTAGTGTCCTTTTAATATCATTGTAATCCATCTTACTTAAGGTGGTGCATTGGATTTCTTCACCAACCGGCCTCCCTTCCACTTTCAGAAATAATCCTCTTTCAATCTCCTACTCATTCAAATAAAACTACCATCTCATATTAATAACGTCTTTCCCAAAGAAGCTCAAATCATTTTTTTCAGATATTTCTTTAATCCTCACAGCATTCCTATGAGGTAGGTAATGTCCATACAACAACTCTTCTCAACCAAGTCAGAATGATTATGCAAGGGTATTAGGTGCCCATAGGTATTACTGGACTGACTTCCATTTCCTCCAGAAATACATTTACTGGGGATTGAAGCAGTGCATTTATTTGAAAAATATATATGTGGGTTTAAGGATGAAAATGTGACTTGGAATAACGACTGTGTTGTCCGTAGTATTTTGACACTTATATAGACACATAGCTTCTGGCAAGATGCAATATAGCTCATCAGGATACTGTGAGTATAAATTTCTAAGTTGGCAGGTATTATTTATCAGGTTGAAAATATTAAAGGTACAATTTATGGGCTACATAAAAATATTTTGGGTGTAATAATTACATGTTTTTTAAAAAATCATCTTTTTTTTCAAACATGATTATTATAAGGGAAAATAAAAATTTTAAAGTTTATTTAGAGATAAGATTGCCATGTGGTGGCCTAATGATTTGATCTCTGAGCATAATGCATGTATTAACAAAGAGTAAAGAAAGGGTTGTAAAGTAACATTACATTACAAAAGATTTGGATTGGCTAAAGAAAAGTTAGTTATTAAGAACATTTAAAGTATGTCGAAATACATTGTTATGTTCAACCCGAAAGTTAAACTAAAGACAGCTTTTCTCCACTAGTAGAGGATAAAGAAAATGACAGGCAACACGTACAGTGCTGACCGTGGATTACTGTGTTCTTAGCACATTAGCTCATTTCTTTGCCCAAGTAATAATTATCATCCTCATTTCCTGATTAGAAATCCCAAGGCTCAGTTCCCATGACATCAATCATCTAAGGTGGTAAATAAGGATTTGAAGTCATGCTCTCTAGCCACCAGATTCTCATTCCACAGATACATATATACTTAAGTGGTCAGCACAGGTCTAAGAAGGTTTTGTTGTGGTTTTTAATTAAGAAATGTGAAGAGACTGGTATAAAGTGGGAACGATCGCTAACGTGGATTACAGGATATTCACCCTTCTTTCCTTCTTAGGGAAGAAAGCTAAATAAATCCAGTGTACATCGCATGCATGATTCAGAGTTGGTGACACTTTCTTCAGAGGTGGTTAGAGACTGGAAATCCACTCCCCACAGTTAATACTGCTGTACATACCCTGATACCCCCCACCCTTGACCTTGGCAGGGATACAACTGTGTTCTCTAAGGGAGGACTAGAGGCTTGGACAGGCGAAAGGACGGGATTAAAAAACAACCCAATTTACAAAAATCCAAATTGTTTCCTGTTCCATATATAGTCTGGAAGATGAAAATTTCCAGGAACTTCAATTTTGAATAGAAGGATTCATACTCTAAATGTCTTTTTTAAACTAATAGATCATTTCACTTAAGGCTTAGGAAAAGATTGATTTACCAAATTTAATTTAAAATATATATATATATATATATATATATATATATATATATATGTGCTGACTCATGATTAAAATATAATTACTTCCATGAAGTCAAAATAATAGAAGTAGCTAACACTTTTTTTTTTTTAAGTTTTAGCTATATGCCAGTTTTTTGGTATTAGCTATATGGGCGTCCCTGGTGGCTCAGACAGTAAAGCATCTGCCCACAATGCGGAAGACCCGGGTTCCATGCCTGGATCGGAAAGATTCCCTAGAGAAGGCAATGGCACCCCACTCCAGTACTCTTGCCTGGAAAATCCCATGGACGGAGGAGCCTGGTAGGCTGCAGTCCATGGAGTCGCAGAGTCAGACACGACTGAGCAGCTTCACTTTCCTTTCCTTTATGTGACAGTTACTGTGTTAGGTCTTCCTTCATAAACATGATTTAATTTAAAAATATTCCTATAAAGTAAGCACAGTTATTATGTCCATATTTCAGGTAAGGTGACTGAGCCTGTGATAAAGGAACTAAATATATCCAAGACATAGAAACAGTGTGTGATGGAGCCCGAATTCAAAATAAGGTTGCCTGATTCTTAACTTACCACAACTATATTATTAAATAAATCTTATACATTTCTGAAGTTAATGAATATTCAGTGTAAAGATACTTAAAATTAGCACTTCAAAAAATAGGTACTTATTTTCTAATCATGGCTAATATTTCCTTCATTCTGGGAATGAACTTCCCCTCCCTGCTACTCCTTGATGTAAAAAGACTTCAGAACTCAATTCAGTTACCACTCTTCATTGACTATCATAGTCCAATCTCTCCCATGAATGTACATGTAAAGATTTAAAACAAAGTATTTCTAACACTACCATAACAACTCAAAAAATAAATCCCACCCAAGAGGGTTTTCTCTTAGAAAGTAAGAAATATATTAAAATAATGACATACAGACAAAATATGGTTGCTGAGTCCTACATAAATAAATTAATGGTATGGAAAATATATTCTTATGTCGATAAATGCAGAAAGGCATTCAATAAAATTCAATATATACTCATGACTAAATCTATTTAAAAAAAACAAAGTATAAATAGAAGAATATGTACTTAAGCTGATGAAGAATATTTACAAAAATCCTGTAGCAGTTTTATATTTAATTACAAAACATTTAAAAGCATTCTTATTAGAGTCGGGATGGAGACACACGCTGATAAAAAGAGCATTATAATAAGTCACAGATATCTACTGCTTTCATTACCAAAGACAGCCTTATCTGACCTGCCAGCACCAAAGTATTGTCTCCATTTAGGTCCTGGGGAGAGTTTCTGGTTCACTGAAAAATTCTTTCACTTCAACTAACCAAAAGTGCTTCTCTGTTAATTAGTGCAACACAGTAAATTATCCATTCTGGATTTAAAATTTAACGCTACAGAGGTTACTTTTGCTTATCTGTTGAGGACTCTAGGAAACTTGGACTTTGAACTTACTCCATCCAGCCCAGTCTTCATAAAAAGTAGATACAACTTCCATTGCTCCATGGACAGCTGATTTCAACCACTAGTCAGGAAAATAAAAATGCTAATCACAGCAAGCAAATTATGTTTTAAATTCTGTCCTTTATTCTTGGGGAAAAAATGCAGGTATCACTTTGGTGGTAAAATAATGTAGCATTTCCTCTGTACTTGAAACTGAATACATAAAAATTTGTGTCAGTATAGAGTATACACTGAATTCCAGAATTAAATATTAATACTCTAGAGCTTATTTTTCAGAAGAAAACTCATGTAATTTAAGAAAAAAATTAAGTAAAATATTTTAACATTTTTTAACAGCATAAGCCAGATAGGTATATCATTTAACAATGCAAGCAATTATTATCCACAGTAAAAAAAAAAATTGCTATATTATTACTATTTGAACATATCAGCTCATAAGTAAAATTCATTTTTTAACAATTTATAATATTCATCTTCAAACTCATGAAAAACACCACTCATACTAAGTAAAAAATTGAGTTGAAAATGCATGGAAAAACACCAGATAATTGAAACTGTGCTATTCTACCACCTTTTTCTCTCAATCACATGAAAGGATAGCATCTTAAATAACAGATGCCCAGGCTGCTGGTGTGTTTAAATAATAGCAACCTAACGTATTTGTCATAATAAACAAGGGAAGGTAAAGGACTTCAAACCAGCCCTGCCTGCTTTATAGGCATGCAGAGGAGGCACTAGAGGGCTCATTTGCAAATGTTTAGTCTATCAGAAGTGTAGTTACGTTACCCTCCCGGCAGCATGCAGAGGAAACTAACTAACGCACACCCAGACTGCAGGTGTTGATTAGACATTTGTGCTCAAAATGAAAATCACCAAACACTGCTACAGCTAAATTGGCCCTTTTTTAGTCTAGATATAGATTTAATGAATTCTGTAGGGACTGAGAGACTCACAAAATTCAGATTGGAGTGAAAACCACACACGCACACATGCAAGTAGGGGGAAAAAAGTGAAATAATTAAATTAACTAAAAAATACTGAAAAACCAGGGACCAGATATACATTCACTGTTAGGCTATCATTAGCTGTATAGTGAAGTTAAAATATTAAATAAAAAAATAAATTAAAACTCTCCAGTCTTGTTGGTGTTGTTGTTTTTATAAATTAGTACACCATAATAATGTTTTTATCTTCTTTATGCTCTATGGGATATGAATCTGCTCTTAAAGAACCATGAGGCATAACAGATCTCCATCGTGGACTATCTGTGAAACATATGCTCAAAATTACTTTGTTTTTCTATAACCATTCTCACTGCTCAAAGGTCTTAGCATCCTCATTTTGATAGGGAAAGTAGATCATATTTTAATTAACACATATGCCTGCCTGTGAGAAATAATGTAGGCAATGACATAGTGGCTAGGGGGTGTGGTTAAGCCTACATGTCAAATATTCACAAGGGTAGAGAGGCTGAGATGAGAAGAGTGGGTCCTTCTTTTGCACCTCCCTCTCTGAATGTTCTAGATCTGTCCCAGGCTGAAAGAATGGAAGACATTATTATAGACTGGTTACCAAAAATGGGATAAGTGGGAAATATTCAATGATAGCATCCTTCTTATTGTTTCCTGGTGTGCCTCCATATCACCTCAGCTTCCTCTCCAGGCAGAGTCTGTGTGTCAAGACCAAACACACAGACTCATGTGTACCAATGACAGAGGGCTTCTCACAGGGAATAGATTCTCCCAATGTAACAGAAATAAATGAATATTTAACTTCCCTTTTTTTAGAGTATTTCAAATGTTTCCCTCCTCTTCTGCCTAAACCTGACTCTTCTCCACCTAGATCCATCCCTCTCTACATGACTTTAGAGTTGCCATAAGACTATATTAAAGATAGATCTTCCAAAACATGAGGAAAAAACTATTAGGTTTAGAATGGATAGACAATAAGGTCCTACTGAATAGCACAGGGAACTATGCTCAATATCCTGTGATAAACCAAAATGGAAAACAATATTTTAGAAAAGAATGTCTGTATAACAGCCATGTTGCTGTATAGCAGAGACTGATGCAACATTATAAAACAACTATGCTTCAATAAAAAAAAATTAAAAAGAAAACAAAACGTGAGGAACAAATACAATTTTGTCGAGGATTCACATCCCTTGATCTTTGGTGGAGAGTCTTGGATCCACCAGAAAGGCATTTCCACAACTGTTACAGTAGTATTTCTATTTGCTTATCTGTACTGTAACACTTGCCTCCCCTTTCATGGACTCTCTTCTCATCCCGTTCACCTGAATGAAGAGCAGCGCCAGGTGACGTTTGGCAGCTCCCAACACAATGCATCCGGAGTGATTGAATGTGTTTAAATCAAATGAAAGCAACATAACAAAGATGGAGATAGAGATCGGAATATATATATTTCAATATGAAACAAATGCAAAGAGATGTTAGCACTGATTCTTCTGGGATCAAAGAAACACAGTGGGTTTCAATTTTCCTCTGAATGCTTTGTGTATTTTCTATGCAATGAATCTGTTTCTTCTATAGGCAGGTGTAAATGGATGTTACAGTTTACATATGGGAGTAAAGGCTGAGAGGTATAGATGTTGTGGATATTCCAGAAAAGTGATTTCTAGATGAAAAAAAATATATATATATATATATATGTGTGTGTGTGTATTTCTATAGACAGGCACAGAACCAAGAGTCAAATAAGAAGTTAAAAGGCAATCTCATTTTTGGACTCCTGCTCTTTCCATTTAGTTTGTTTTGGAAATCTGCTCAAGAGTAAGAAGCATTTTTGCATTGAGAGGTCTAAGATCCAGGTCCGATTTCACTGTAGTATGTGCACACACTGCCTGTGAGTAATAATATACCTACCCTAACCTCAAGGGCATGGAAAGAAAATCAGCTGCATGCATTTGTGCAGTATTTCAGTGCTTGTAGAAAGGCGTGGGTAAACAAGGTGTACCATCATAATTATGTGCTGTAATCACCGAGGCAGCCTACCACAGTGAAGAATGAAGAGTTTGGGCCTTTGATAAATTTAGGTTCAAATACACACTTTTCTGCTTAGTGTCAGGGTGTTTGGGGGGGGGGTGGGAATTTGTGATTCTGTTTAATGTGATTTTTTTTGTTTGTTTTTTCAAATCTGAAATGGGACTAGATATAGGATTAAGTAGGAGATATGTGTGTGAAGTGTCTGCTTTATAAGTACTCAAAATGGGCCTAATGTTTATTACAGTCATTAGTTATTCTAGAGAAGAAATATCAGTGAATAATTAAGATCTTTTTTTCTTCTATCAAGATGACATTTTTGTAGAATAATTGGTGGGTAGCAGACTCTGTGTACAGTACAAAATGGTGTAGTCAGAAGTCACACTGGCAGCGCGGCTGTCTGGAGACATAATTTTTCCTACTTTTGTCTGTTTGACATTTTACTATTCTTCAGGGAGGAAACACTTCACAAGGGATTCCATTGTTCCTGAGAATGCAGTTGCTAGTGGTATTTTTAGTAACTCAAAGATGGGGCATGTGTACAAAACTCACCATCAATAACAAAGCTGGTACCACACACAATATCCTTAAAACTAAGATTTACAGTCTTCAGCTCCTGCGATGTTTCTAATTATGTGGCTCAATTTATACTTCATGATTTGACTTCTCTTAATAAGCATGAAAAAGTGAAGCATAGAACAAAATTAGTTACTTTCCACTTGTGATTAAACCAAAATCGCTTACGGAGCAAGCCAAAATTTCTGGGCAAGGAATAGCCTAACTTAACTTGTGTGTGCAGAAGCTTCCAGGCAGATCCTGGAGCAGAGGGACTGAAAGTTCACGGGGCTATGAACCTTAGATGATATGGGTGGTATGCCTATACCTTTAGAAGTATTTGCATACCAAGAAAAGAAGTTCCCCTGCTTTATCATATGTAAAGGTCTGATTTACCATGTGAGGATAACAGGAATGCCATCACAGAAAATTAAGGTGTATTATATATGTATTGTACTTAGCATATGTCTAACAACAAGTAGGTGTTCATTTTTATTTTCTCATTTCTCAATCACTGCAATATTTGGGTATCCAATTATTCAGGTTCAGAGAATTTCAAGAGTTCTCATGCTGGGTAATATGTTTCTCATCAAGGACAAATTGTGATTTTTTTAAACAGAATCCAATTTTCTTTTGAACCTCAAATCATCTCTCACCTTTTGGCTTACTGTAATATATTGATAATGATTGTTTTAATATTCTCACCTGTTAACTCCAGTATCTGGGTAATCTGTGGGTCTGCTTTTTTTTTTTAATATTGATTATTGATTCAGATGATGTTATTTTATTCCAGAGGAGGGTAAGTTTTCTCTAGACATATAGAACATGGACACATCAAATACCCAGGACTATCTGGTTCATGCTGAGTTGAAGATTTAGTTTCATTCCATCCATAACTGCTTCATTCCCATCCCTTAGATGTGGCCCCCTGGGCTTTTAGATTGAGATTCTGGCATAACCTTGCCCACTGACCCCTGAAAGATTATAAGAGATAAAGTTATGCCCTTCAGGGGTTTGATTTTATCAATTTAGCTTCCTACCTAACATAGCTTGGAATTTTGGTGACATCTTGGCAGGGAACCTGGTGTTTGTTGGTGGCAGGTCACCTCCAGTGGGATTTTGTTTTCTAATCACTGCAAAACTTCATGACAGCCCCTTAGCCTCCCATCCTACCTCAGAACACTGAAAATATCTCCTGGAAGAAAACTATCTTTGTGTTTGCAGGTTCTTTAGATTGCTACTCATCAAGCCAACCCATTCAACCACCAAAACCTCTATTGTTTCGTCTTGCCCCAAGAGGATCCTTGCCAAGCCCTGTCCTTGAATCCACACATGCCCTTAGGAGAGAGGACATCAACGTCAGCTCACCTAATAAAGGCTCTGATTTGGGGAGTTCATCTCCTCTAGTCTCTGTTGTTGCCGTAGTTTTCTACTCTTTAAAATATGATTTCATTGTAAGACATTCACTTATTTTTTTAGTTGTTGCCATGGCTTAACATATCATAACCAGAAAAGGAAATTTCAAAGGTAAATAATTTTAAATTTTAGTTAAAGTGCCATTTTTGGAAACTATATAGCTGAAATGCTTAATTACAGTAATGGCTTGCTGGTCTACCAGCTCGTTGTAAAAGGACAAGCTCTGAAACCTGTTCTGCTCTTCCTACAAAAAATGGCAGCAGCAGATCTAGAACTGGGTTGCTTGAAGTAAATAGAATTAATTTAGTGTTAGATGTAGAGGACTGTTTTTATCAGGATGAGTGTGTTAAGAGTGACCAGGAAGGACTTCAGATCCTTGAACCCATGAGATACTGAGTCAGAATTAGACCACAGCACAGCAGATTACTCAATAGATATTCACTGAATTGGTAATGAGCTGGGATTAGTCAACAAGCAACTTTACATGTTAGGCTTCCCTGGTGTCTCAGAGAGTAAAGCATATGCCTGCAATGTGGGAGACCTGGGTTTGATCCTTGAGTCAGGAAGATCCCCTGGAGAAAGGAATGGCAACTCACTCCAGTATTCTTACCTGGAGAATTCCGTGGATAGAGGGGCCCAGTGGGCTATGGTCCATGGGGTTGCAAAGAATTTGACACAACTGAATGACTAATACACAACTTCACATGTTAAATATATTCCAAGTCTCAGTCTTACTATCCATGGGCATCATTTCTAAGCACTGCACTTTGAATTACATTAATTCAAAAAGTAGACTGATTTTAAAGTAGAGTAGAGGAGCACAGAAGAGCTGGGTGTGAGAGCTGGTTCTCCCAGAACCTCACTGCTACTCGTTGATTAATTTGTGCTATCCTGCTTTCTTATAAAACAGGAACAGTAATGGTACCTGCCTCACTGAGTTGTTTTGATAACTAAATAAGGCTATAGATAGATGCTGAGAACAGTCCCTACCAAACAGCACATTGTTACGTGTGCTTGTTGTCATGATTATCGTCAATATTACCATCATCAACAATTTAAGTGAAATCATCACCAGAATTTGACTCACCAGACTCAACAGACTTGGGTGATGACCAGCACTTTTCCATTCTCTAATTTTAACAAATTCTTAAACTATATATTTTATATTCCCACCAGAGATGTTCATATGATCATTTATTCTATGTATACAATAAAATAATGGTCCCTTTCACAATCAAGAATGCTATGAAGCACACTTGTCTTTCAACGGGGGTGATTTTTGTCTACTTACCCCAGTGAAATCTTCCTTTATGGTGATGAGAGCACTGAAAACTATTGGTGATACAAGTTATATATACAGGACATGGCAAAAGACCACACAGATTTCTTTAGTATTGAAAATATCTCCGACTCTAGAGTGTGTCCTACTTTTAGGAAAACAAGCACTGTTGAAACAAAAATTCCTGTTGCTGTCTCACTGGCAATATGGACCTATATTACCCAATTATCTTTTTTTTTTTTCTTTCACTATTAAAAAAAATTTGTTGCTGGAGTTAAATGCATGACCATTTAGTTTCAGTTTTCTTCAAGACACATATTTTACTCAGCTGTTGAATGAGGAACTGTATGTTCAATGTCCTTGAGTTCTCTAAATTCTAACAGAAAATAAATATAGAACAGTGAAAAGCCTACGTCTGGTAGTGTGAATAGTTTATTCTAGTAATAGTAATGTAAATGGATATCCAAAAACAGGGACAAGTCATATGTTGCCTTAGCAAGCAACAATGACATCTTCCAAGGACAAGTCTATGTAATTGATCTGTAGATGGACTATGACAGATAATGGAATGTTTTTATCTTTGCTTTAGTATACTGCTGCTACTGCTGCTGCTGCTAAGTCGCTTCAGTCGTGTCTGACTCTGTGCGACCCCAGAGACGGCAGCCCACCAGGCTCCCCCGTCCCTGGGATTCTCCAGGCAAGAACACTGGAGTGGGTTGCCATTTCCTTCTCCAATGCATGAAAGTGAAACGTGAAAGTGAAGTCACTCAGTCCGACTCCTAGCGACCCTGTGGACTGCAGCCTAGCAGGCTCCTCCATCCATGGGATTTTCCAGGCAAGAGTACTGGAGTGGGTTGCCATTGCCTTCTCTGATGTAGTTGCATAGCTGAGTAAAAACTAAAATATATTGAGTAGACAACTACTCCCATTGGGGTGAAGCATTCATGCTCAACTATTCTGAATTCAACTCATTCCAAGCATAATACCGAGAACTAAAATCATCTTCAGTTACCAGCCTCAACATCTACATTAATACGAATTTACTTTCCAGGAATAACTTGCTTTGGATGATGATAGTCAGTTTCAGGAATTTACTAAAATTAGATTGAATTCTTATGTCCACAGACTAAAGATTGTGGTAACAAAGCAAAGGGGTTTCCCAGGTGGAACTAGTGGTAAAGAACCCTCCTGCCAATGCAGGAGGAGATGTGGGTGCGATCCCTGGGTTGGGAAGATCCCCTGGAGAAGGGAATGGCAACCCACTCCAGTATTTTTGCCTGGAGAATCCCACAGACAGAGGAACCTGGCAGACTACCATCCATGTGGTCACAAAGAGTCAGACACAACTGAAACGCCTTAGCTTCCCAGCAACAAAGCAGAACGGAGGGATTTAGTGCACAAAGCCTCAAAACAGAAAAAAGTAATCCTTATAATGCAAACAAAAATAGAAGCTCACCTTCACTTTATAGATACTTAAAAATAAGCTAAAGAAATGGATTTTAACCCTGGTCCATATGAATGAAAAGTACATATACTTAAATGACTGAAAGTGAGGAACCAGTGTCAAAACATGAGTTGGACCTAGAATCACAACACATGTTTCCATTGTTCTTATTAAAAGTCACTTTGCTTAAGGAAATTGAAGATGTATATTTTTTCACTCCTTTCCATTAGGGGTAATGGTATCTATCTAATAATTTTAAAAGTTTCCAAAAAGTTTAGGTTATTTAAAATAGACTTTTCTTTTTTATGCAGAAGAACTTTAAAGTTATATGTCAAAGAAAATCATTTCAACAAAGGTCTGAAATATTAAAGTGATGATATTTTAAAGGTAGTTAAAAATTTAACAGGGAAGCCTGATGAGCTGCAGCCCAAGGGGTTGCAAAGAGTCGGACATGACTTAGAGACTGAACAACAACAAAAATTTAAGACTCTTAGTCTGAGGGGAGTCTACACATTGAAAAATCCACTCACCCAAATGTAGAGGGCAGGCCCTCTACAAAGAAGTCATGCTCTCTGCTGTGTGTCCCAGTGTAGAAAGACAGTGAGCCCGTAAGTCAGCAATAGAGAATCAACAAGAAAACTTTGTCCCACAGGAGGCCAGGAAAGTGACATGCTAATGTAAATTCTCACACTTTTCCAACCAGGGTGGTGAAAAACAAGTATGCCATGGGGTTTTAAAGCAAAAAACAAAGAAACAAACAAAACACAACAAAAAAAACTAAGTGAGGGAGGAAGATATTCATAATTCCCATTTGGAATGATTCTTTGAAATAATCTAAAACTATAGGAATATATAAACATCCTTGATAATATACTTCATCATTCATAAATTATTTCAGCTTCACTTATGACTGCCCCTTCCACAATAACAAAAAATCATTCATGTCTAAATGTGTTCATACATTTAACTCCAGCGACAAACACAGATAAATGAAACCCATAATTTCCAAGAAAGCTTTACGTTACACAACACTTCAATTCTCTGTCATAAAAGATAAAACTGATTGAATTGGGCTCCTTGTGTTATCCATAACCCTGTACCTTTTTCATTTTCAGGGATAAAGAAATGGCAAAAGAAGAGAGAGAGAAAGAGGGAGGGAAAGACAGAAAAAAAAAGAGAGAAAAAGAGAGAGCTCAGTCCTGACTGTTTAGAACCTCCCCCTACCATAAACCAGAATAATTTTACAGGCAAAATTACAATAGGCTAAAATTAAGTACTCGTGCAAAAGAAACTATATGCTTAGCAGAGAAAATCCCTTAGCCCATGTGTTTTTGAGCCTCAGTAAGCCATACCAACAGATAATTAGATATGATTTTGAAAATTAATGGGTCAGAATCACATCCTTTGTAATTAGGTCACCTAAGATGAAAATCTGACTCCATTCTTGTTCACTGTAACAGTAACCTTTCACTCTCCTGGATCCCAGAAGGCCACAAAATGATTCAACCTTAGGAAAACTGCACCTCCAGTAATCCATTATATCTTAACTTACACATTAAGATTTTAAAACCTCCATCTGGTGGACAGAACTTGACCCCTTTTGATTTATAAGCAACCTGTTTTCACAGGTAAGCACATTTCTTGTTTCTTGGACCACCTGGCTGAGGTGGGAACAGATGAGGCAAGCCTGTTCTCTAGTGGGCTAATCCTGCTCACCAACACGCCATGCAGATGCAGGGATGGGGGGTATCTAACATCTACAGAATCGGAGCTTAAGTTTCTCCTGGAACCTAGAGGCTTATGAAATCACCCCATAGCCCTAATCCGTGGGAAGAGCTGAAACAGTCTCCATCAGCAAATGGGGGTTCAATCCCCTTGCCTGAGTGGGAGGGATGAGGGGTGTTATTGGTGATTAAGCGAAGGGCACAAGGAAAAATTGCAACTGTACCCAGGGGTTAATAGAGTTAATAGGTTAATAGGGTTGCTGCTATGGTTCAGGGTTTCTCAGAGAGGAACCTGCTATTTGCTTGCATCAGCATCATCTGAAGCTGGGATAGAAAATATGTCTGTTGAATAATACGGTTCTATTTTTCCTGTCATTCTGAAAGAGTGGCTCAATCGGTAAAGAATCTGCCTGCAATGCAGGAGAACTGGGTTGGATCCCTGGGTTGGGAAGATCCCCTGGAGAAGGAAATGGCAACCTACTCTAGGATTCTTGCCTGAGAAATCCCATGGACAGAGGAGCCTGGTGGGCTCTAGTCCATGGGGTCGCAAGTGAAGTGAAGTGAAGTTGCTCAGTCGTATCCGACTCTTTGCGACCCCATGGATTGTAGCCTACCAGGTTCCTCCATCCATGGGATTTTTCAGGCAAAAATACTGGAGTGGGTTGCTGTTTCCTTCTCCAGGAGATCTTCCCAACACAGGGATTGAACCCGGGTCTCCCGCATTGTCGGCACACGCTTTACCGTCTAAGCCACCAGGGAAGTCATAAGAGGAGGTGACTTATGGGGTCGCAAGAGGTGGATATAACTTATCGAAAGTGATATGACTTAATGTGACTTAGACATACAGAGTATGACTAAAATTTACAAAGTAAAATGCATAGCAAATTACAATTTGAGGAACACAATTACAGAAAAAAATGGCACAGAACCTAGAGTGTGGTTGATAAACAAGATGCACACTTCAAATCCTATATATTTGTCACACAAATGCGTTTTCTGGCCGCCAGTGCAAGGAAGGGAACAAAATCAGCTTGTGAGACCAATTTGTCTTCTCAAGAGAAGGATAATTACTTGGGAAACCAAGTATTGAATGACAGAGAGGTTTCTTTCAAACATGTTGAGTATGAAGCTCTGAGGCAATTTAGACAGAATATTAGTTTTTAAAAAACAGAATTTTTGTTTCAATTTAATAGTTTAACAGGCTGACAACTTATAATTGCCAGGAGGATTGGATAAATGGAAGCCAGAATTCCAGTGTTATGACAAAAAAAGAGGAGGCTGGGAAAGGAATATATTTGAGTGCTGAGCTTATTTTTAAATTTGGTTTTACCAATTTACAGTTGAAGCAGATGATTTTTGACACTTGAAAAATATCTAAGTTTCTGATCATGTTTTTTAATTTTAGCTTCAGGAAATTGCTGAATAAACTATTTAATATGTAAATAAATAATATTAGAGAATCAGGATGTTGGATTTTCTCTTTATTTGAGCCATATTACTTTCAAAGTTTGCAAAAAAGTGTAAAGTGTGGATTTAATCAATTTATTTGACAAGAAGCATATGTAGGAGGTCATTTTAGTAGGTATACTAATCATGTGAAAGCTGGAAGTTTTATGAACCTTAAAGTAGCATAAACAAGGCTTAAGTGTGTCTTTATGAGAAAAAGGAAACTTTTGTTGACAAATTATAGTCTAATGGAAGAAGAGAGTGAAGGTAAATTAGTTTAACTTTTTTGATAGATCGTTATATATATACTTTTCCCATATAATTTTCCCATCTACAAAAGCCAAAGATTTTTAAAAATCAGAATGATCTGTCTCTTAATTACTTAAAAACTATTTGAGATAGAGGGAGGGGAAGAGTAAGAAAGAAAAGTGCTCCATATTGTACCCATGCTGGGTGCCAGGCTGGGTGCAGGTAAGCCCCTGGTCACTGGGGCTTTAAAGGAAGAAATGTAAGCAGTAAGGGCTCCACCTTGCAGATGAGGAAACACAAACCCAACTTCAGTGTCTGCTTTAGGTTCAACTGTAAACAACTTTAAGAAGCAGAATTGCAGCTCACTTATCTTAATCCCAAATCATGCTCTCGATTCTACTATGTGAGAAAAAAAAAAACAAATCAAAATACTTGTTTTCTTTATTTTCATCCCCCAATAACAAGACTGAGGATTTCATAGGATAGAAAAAAAAGTTTACCAACACATGATAATTTTAAAATATGATCTCATCTTAAAACAGAAATATGACAAATGAAAAGAAAACCAAAAGTGGAGGTGAAACTGATTATTTGACAAAGTTTTATTGAGTGCTGGTCACCATTTTTAGACCAGAAGAGGATGGAGGCATAAAGAGATGACTCTATCCATGCCCTCATTTTTAAGTTTGAAATTCAAATCATCCTAGGTATAAACAAATCAAGGCAGTACTCTATTTTCTATCGTGGTTATCTACACCTAACTTATGCGTATGGAATGGAGATATGGTATTTTACAAACTTAGGTATTTCAATTTCTGTAAAATGTTTTTAACCTGACAAATGAGGGCTATGCAGAGATTAAGAGCATGGACTCTAGGACTGGCAGGGTCTGAATCTATATCTTCTTTCCACTCTTTCCTGGTTGTCTTCTTCAAGCTCTAAGAGGTTTGCCTGGAACAGAGAGGTAAGACGAGCACCTGCCTTTTAGTGTCCTTACAAGCCTCAGATGAGACAGGAGGGGGCAACAGCCAGCTATGTGCCCAGCACACAGCAGTCATTTGCTAATAAGCTGCTCTTGATAGCTTACACTGCTATTAGCAGCCGTCTGTTAAGCCCAAATGGAAAAGTTGCAACCAGCTCCTGTTTGCAATTAGAATAAACTCCAGAGTCTGGGATGCAAATTAGGTTTCTTCTATTAATATTCCCAGTCATTTCCTCCATATCCATTGCTCTCCTTCTATCTTTGCCCACATCTTCACATATTTTTATAGAACATAAAAATGAATAAATTGTAAGTATATATGTAGTATATAACATTTAATATATGATAAGGAAAATATATTTATAGAACATACACACACACACACACACACACACACACACACATATATTTGGCTGCACAGAACTTCCCCAACCAGAGCTCAAACCCTTGTCCTTGGCAATGGAGCACAGTCTTAACCACTGGCCCACTAAAGGAGTCTTACGTATATATTTTAAAAATTGTTATAAAGTCTTATATTGCCATTGATCTCCTAATCTACTTTGTTTCATCTTTCTGATTTTTTAAATATACTTTTCAAGGACAGGTATTGAAATCATCCTTTTGGGGGGCAAAATATTATGGTTCTACTTGGTACATCAGTTACTTGAACAATTAATTTTTTTGGCTATATGTACATTCAAGTTGATTTTATTATCAGCTTTTAAGATAGCATGTGAACACAAACCAGATCAATGGCAATGCTTAAACAGCAAAATTTTGAAAAGAAAATGTCAGACTGCCAGATAATTACTTGGGCGTACCTTTCTCCCACTTTTCTCCTCTCTATTTTTCCTTCATCCTTCTGTCTTTTCCATTCTAAGGACCAGAACATTTCAATTGTACATATGAAGTATTTTTAGCTTTTGAGAAAATGTTGCTTTGTTTGGAATACACAATGGAGAAGAGATATAAGAAAAAAAAAAGCTCAAAAATTAAATGATCAATTACTCAGCTATCAAGTCGTGAAGGAGCAATTAAATTCCCTAATAACTGAAAAACAATTTCATTCTTTATGCATTACTTTCTCTAAACACTAATGATTCACGTTGAAGAGTTCTATCTGCATTTTGAAAACAATTGAGTGTCTTAGATTAATGACATGATTTGTCTGTGTTTTCTCCATTATTCAAAAGAAGAGTGAGTTAGGTACCAGCTTGGCTGCCCCACCCATGGCTTGTGTCACTAACTTCTGAGAGGAAGGTGTTCAAAGGCCAGATGTAAATGAGCGAGAATTCAATTAAACCAACAGAGAACAAGGACAGCCCTTGAGATGATATTGCAATTGTAGCTGTAACTTCTTGAAACTCTACATTTTCTGTATGTCTTGGAACAGGCTGAAATAATTTTCCAATTCAGGGTCAAAATAAGTGAAAATGAAAAAGAAACAAGGAAAAATACAAAAATAGAAAAACAAAAGCAGGAAACGTCTTTTCACGCTTTCACCTTTAACATTTACTTAATGAAATCCTGCTAGGTTAAGTGCCAGGAACAGCTTCTAAACTCCTAGTAGAATAAATGCCATTCAAAATTAGGTGCAATCTACTGTCAGTTTATGCAGAGAAATTGATTATCTAGAGGCTTTCTATCTGAAATGATTCCTTCATCAGTCTGTATTCTATGGTGGAGAATAACTCAAAAATAAACATTTGATTGGGCTAAAATATTTGATTGGGCTAACAATCTAGATTATTTACTGTTTTCTGCATGTTCATCTGAAAATACCTCTTTTTTAAAAAAATTAGTTTTAATTGGAGGATAATTGCTTTAAAATATTGTGTTGGTTTCTTCCATATATCAACATAAATCAGCCATAGATACAGGGAAGGCTGGCATGCCACTGTCCATGGGGTCACAGAGAGTCAGACATGTCTTAGCAACTGAACAACATACATATGTCCCCTCTCTTGAACCCTTCTCCCTTCTCCCAGCCCATCCCACTCCTCTAGGAAGTCACAGAGTACTATGTTGAGATTCCTGAGGCATACAGCAAATTCCCGTTGGCTATCTATTTTACATATAGTAATATATATGCTTCAATGCTACTCTCTCAATTCCCCCCACCCTCTCCTCCCTCCACGCTACCCACATGTCTGTTCTCTACATCTGTGTCTCCATTACTGCCAAGGATATAGGTTCATCGGTGGCATCTTTCTAGATCCCATACGTCTGCATTAATATGAAAATATCTTTTTAACTTTCAAACAGAATATAACCATTTTACATGCAAGGTGGAAAATGAAGAAAAGAAAAATGCCCATAATCATATCACTCTAAACTTACACAAATATGAATATGTCTATATATCATTAGTTTTGTTTTGTTTGGTAGTCAAAATCACAGTGCACCTTTAAATATTTGACAGTTGAAATAAATGTATATAGCTTTAATTTCTGCCTTTTCCCCCTTGTAATAAGAATGTGACTTCTTACTACTGCATGGTCTTTAACAGCATCAGAGGACATACAGTAATATATCTAACCAGTCCATCCTAAAGGAGATCAGTCTTGAGTGTTCACTGGAAGGACTGATGTTGAAGCTGAAACTCCAATACTTTGGCCACCTGATACAAAGAGCTGACTCATTTGAAAAGACCCTGATGCTGGGAAAGATTGAAGGTGAGAGGAGAAGGGGATGACAGAGGATGAGATGGTTGGATGGCATCACCAACTCAATGGACATGAGTTTGAGTAAACTCCGGGAGTTGGTGATGGACAGGGAGGCCTGACGTGCTGCAGTCCATGGGGTCGCAAAGAGTCAGACACAACTGAGCGACTGAACTAATCTGAATAATACATCCAGGTTTCTCCTGCCATTGGATATGTGTTTTCAAATATCTCTACAGATACTGAGCAGCTTCTTATGTTTATGACGCCACTGTGATTATGAAAACAAAAACATTAGAAATCAACATATTTTTAAATTTTTCTTTATGAGAACAGCTTTTTATGTAAGTCCATTTTATTTCTAAATTAAAAAAAATTGAGAATGGGATTGACATATAGACACTGCTATACTTAAAACAGCCAACAAGGGCCTACTGTGTAGCGCAAGGAACTCTGCTCAATATTCTGTAATAACCTATATGTACAAAGGATCTGATACGTATAACTGAATCACTTTGCTGTACATCTGAAACTAATACAACATTGTTAATCAACTATATTCCAATAAAAAATAAAACTTTAAAAGACAGAATTCCACATATTACTATCACATATCTGATATCTTTTTAGATTTATCCTCAAAGCCACACAGATTCGACAGAGACTGGTGGAATAAATATCAACTCATCCTTTCCAAAGAGTCTTTCCACTGATTAAGTTTGCTAATTTCCATTTAGCAGATTAAGATATCTGGGAACAATGAACCAGGTCACCCCAAGTTACCCTCATTCCATGGCACACTCCTTGAATTCCCTCCTTCTTAGAAATATTTTGTAGGTGGCTGGCTGTTTTTCAGAGGAAAAGCAAAGCAGCTCAGACATTGCAGAAGTTATAGTTACCTAATTGGCTTCCTACAGCTGTGTCCATAAGGAAAAACCCCAACACTAACTCTCTCCCTTAAAGTGTTATCAGGGTAAGAAGTTCATGTGGTTCCACCCAGAAATCTGAATCTGAATCTGGCATCTGAATCTTGGTGGAGAAAGAAAATGAACAAGAAAGAGATTAGCATCTAGGTACCAAACCCTGACTGTTAGTAGTAACATGTACTTTTCAGATATAGGTACTTCAAGAAGGAAGGTGAGGTTCAGAGGGAGAAATCCCAAGTACCAGGAGATGCACGCTTTATCATCTGGCTGGTACAGGAAGACGGGGCAGTGCCAAGGCTTCTGAGCATCTTTATACACCCCGACACACAGTCTTCCACCCCGTTTATAGTTAAGGTCCGAATCCTGTAAGTAATTTTTTTCTCTGTAAAAGATTATTTTTAATAGGATAAAACAATATTTCAACAGTTTCCCCTGTAAGGAATGACCTGGGGGGATAAAGATTACATACATGTAGAATATATAAATGGAATAAATACACAGTTTAGCCCAGATTTGATGGGGCCTCAGGCTTCTTGGGGTGGGTAGTTCCTGAATCTGGGACAAGAAGATCGTGTCTAATGGAAATTCTGTAAGGTATTCCACCTTGCAGAGCGCAGTGCGAAGGCCGGCTTTAGGCTACATCTTTTCTTGGGTGAGGGTCATCAGGGAGGAAACTCTATTCTGGGAAGATTTCCTCTCCCCACTCAGGCACCAGTGCCCTCCTTCTGTAATCCCCAGGTCAAAACTAAAACGTGAATGGCTGATGAGAGTTTAAAGTGTTACACCTCCTACGGGGAAGAGAATGCTAACAGGCATCAGAGCTTGAAGCTAAGCGGTGAGGTTCAGAGGGAGAAATCCCAAGTACCAGGAGATGCACGCTTTATCATCTGCCTGGTACAGGAGGACGGGGCAGTGCCAAGGCTTCTGAGCATCCTTATACACCCTGACACACAGTCTTCCACCTCGTTTATAGTTAAGGTCCGAATCCTGTTAGTACATATTGTATGGCAACATTTTTTCTTTTGAGGTGGGTGGTATAGGGGAGGGAGTCTTGGTGATGATTTTAAATTTCCTGGGCTTGTGGCAGAATCCACTAGACTCACTTTTATTGGCTTAATTCATTAGGTCTCAGATCTCCGAATGGATGCTACTTACTAGTCACACTTTAGGCAAGTTGGTTCATTTTTCTAGCCTGATATATTCAGTGTGGGGAGAAAAATATAAATAGTAGTCCCTACCTTCCTACATTTGTTGCATGGATTAGATGCAACATACATACATTTCTTTGCATACTGCCTGGCACGAAGCAGGCACTCCATCAATAGTATCTCTTCACTTTCCTTAGTTCTACGCTTTTAAGCTATTAATGGTTTGGGGTCAGAGGACTTTGAAAATCATGGCCATTAATATTTTTATCTAGTGAGTCTTAGCATCAAGCTGCATTTAATGTGTCTTTTTCTTAGATTCCACATACAATTATTACCATACTATATTTGTCTTTCTCTGACTTACTTCACTTAGTATGATCATTTCTAGGTAAAGGCATTATTTAATTTTTTTGGATGGCTGAGTACATATACACATCACTATATATAAAAATAGATCATTGACAGGAACCTAGAGTATGGTGCAGGGAAGTCTACTCAATATTCTCTAATAACCTATATGGGAAAAGAATCTGAAAAAGAATGGATATAAGGATAACTCAGTCACTTTGCTGTACACTGAAAAGTAATACAACATTGTAAGTCAACTAACTCCAAAAAAGAAAAAAATTACATTAAAAAAGATGCATTTAATGATGACATTCTGGAAAATCAAACACAAAGACTGCTTTAAATGACTACTGCACCATTTTCTTTATTAACCCTCATCTCTGGGTCCATCCATTTGAATAATATGAGCTGTCTGTGTCCACATTAATGATGATAACCCTCCTGTGGTGCTTGAAAGAGATAACAGTCCACAGTAGCAAAAATTCATATGAAGGATAGGATCAGGATTTGTCTGAGCAGATTTTATCTTAAATATTTAAAGACAAGCAGTAACCATTAATTTTAGTGTGAATCAAGAGACTGCATTTTAGCATGCAACTTCAAAAAATTATCTCTATATTCCCTATGACTCTGAAGGGAAATGAAGACACTATAAATCATGATATTTCCCAACCTCACTAAACTATTCTGGAAAGCATTGTATATACAACACTTTTTAATGGTTTTCTGAACTTGTGGTCTTTCTTTAAAACTCTTTTGTTTCCCTAATAGATGCCCAGCATTAAAACCATCTTTGGAGTGAAAATTGGTAAGATCTACTATTGTTGCTCAGAGAAGGCAATGGCACCCTACTCCAGTACTCTTGCCTGGAGAATCTCATGGATGGAGGAGCCTGGTGGGCTGCAGTCCATGGGGTCACTATGAGTCGGACACGACTGAGTGACTTCACTTTCACTTTTCACTTTCATGCATTGGAGAAGGAAATGGCAACCCACTCCAGTGTTCTTGCCTGGAGAATTCCAGGGACAGAGGAGCCTGGTGGGCTGCCGTCTCTGGGGTTGCACAGAGTTGGACACGACTGAAGCGACTTGGCAGTATTATTGCTCTTTAGTGGCTCAGACATGTCTGACTCTTTGGCAATCGCATGGACTACAGCCCTCCAGGCTCCTCCGTCCGTGAGATTTGCAAGGCAAGAATACTGCAGTGTGCTGCCATTTCCTCCTCCAGGGGATCTTCCAGTCCCAGAGATCAAACCTGGGTTTCCTGCAGTGGCAAGTGGATTCTTGACCACTGATCCACCTGGGAAGCCCATAATATCTAGTATTACTAGAGTAGTAATTCTGGATCCCAAGTGTGTATCACAATCAACTGATAAGGGAATCATTAAAAAAAAAATACAGATTTGTGACTATCACTCCAGATTATGAATTGCAATCTCTAAGGTAGGAAAGGCAATGCCAAAGAATGCTTAAACTACTGCACAATTGCACTCATCTCACACGCTAGTAAAGTAATGCTCAAAATTCTCCAAGCCAGGCTTCAGCAGTATGTGAACCATGAACTTCCAGATGTTCAAGCTGGTTTTAGAAAAGGCAGAGGTTTCAGAAATCAAATTGCCAACGTCCACTGGATCATCAAAAAAGCAACAGAGTTCCAGAAAAACATCTATTTCTGCTTTATTGACTATGCCAAAGCCTTTGACTGTGTGGATCACAATAAACTGTGGACAATTCTGAAAGAGATGGGAATACCAGACCACCTGACCTGCCTCTTGAGAAATCTGTATGCAGGTCAGGAAGCAACAGTTAGAACTGGACATGGAACAACAGATGGTTCCAAATAGGATAAGAAGTATGTCAAGGCTGTATATTGTCACCCTGCTTATTTAACTTCTATGCAGAGTACATCATGAGAAACGCTGGACTGGAGGAAACACAAGCTGGAATCAAGATTGCCGGGAGAAATATCAATAACCTCAGATATGCACATAACACCACCCTTATGGCAGAAAGTGAAGAGGAACTAAAAAACCTCTGGAGGAAAGTGAAAGAGGAGAGTGAAAAAGTTGGCTTAAAACTCAACATTCAGAAAACTAAGCTCATGGCATCTGGTCCTATCACTTCATGAGAAATAGATGGGGAAACAGTGTCAGACTTCATTTTTGGGGCTCCAAAATCACTTCAGATGGTGCTTGCAGCCATGAAATTAAAAGGCACTTACTCCTTGGAAGGAAACTTATGACCAACTTAGAAGCATATTGAAAAGCAGACATATTACTTTGCCAACAAAGGTCCATCTAGTCAAGGCTATGGTTTTTCCAGTGGTCATGTATGGATGTGAGAGTTGGACTGTGAAGAAAGCTGAGTGCTGAAGAATCTATGCTTTTGAACTGTGGTGTTGGAGAAGACTCTTGAGAGTCCCTTGGACTGCAAGGAGATCCAACCAGTCCATCCTGAAGGAGATCAGTCCTGGGTGTTCATTAAAAGGACTAATGCTGAAGCTGAAACTCCAATACTTTGGCCACCTCATGCGAAGAGTTGACTCATTGGAAAAGACCCTGATGCTGGGAGGGATTTGGGGCAGGAGGAGAAGGGGACGACAGAGGATTAGATGGCTGGGTGGCATCACTGGCTTGATGGATATGAGTCTGAGAGAACTCCGGGACTTGGTGATGGACAGGGAGGCCTGGTGTGCTGTGATTCATGGGGTCGCAAAGAGTCGGACATGACTGAGTGACTGAACTGAACTGAAGGTAGGAAACATGTATCTTTATTAAAAAACGTTCTTCGCAGGTAATTCTTATTAGTAGCCAGCTCTGAACCTGTTGTAGAAACATGTGATTACAATGCACTTGGCAGCTCCCTGCTGGTTCCTGTGCTGACAAATAATGAAAAGGGACAGAGGATGGGGATTGACACAGCACATGTACATTTGTCATCTGTCATGTGTGGCAATTAACATTTTTTCCCCATTTAAACAGCATGACTGGAGATAAGCACTATGATATCTATTGTGCAGTTGGAACATGTGGCTCTGAGAGATTATTGATTCTGCCTAGTTGGACATATAAACACTTCAATGGTCGAGCCTGTTATGAACTCAGATGTATCTAAAGAGGCTGTTCTTGCTATAGGACCACACTGCCAAATATAAGTGATGTGAATTCAGTGGGTGAGACCTTGTTGAACCTCTTTTTCAACATCTCCTTGGTTAATTGCACTTCTCTTAATGCAAAATGTATAGCTACACATCAATGATTCCTTTTCTAACATGTGAAAGATTCTTATGATATGGAAGGCACTGGGAAAGTGGTGATGCACAGGACAGTGAGAAAGGGGTCCTGGCTTCAGGTAGCCTACACACTATGTGATTGTGACTGTGACAAATCCACAAGGAAAAAGAAAATAAAGAAAGAAGTCAATGGAAAGCACTAAGCATGTAGCAAAGAACAGATTACATCTCATCCAATTTATCATTAATCATTAAATTTGCTGTTATTAGGGATACATACTTTATATTCCATTAAGAAAAAGTATACAGTTTAAGTTTGCCAGCATTTTAGTCCTGCTGCTGCTGCTGCTAAGTTGCTTCAGTCATGTCCGACTCTGTGCGACCCCGTAGATGACAGCCTACCAGGCTCCCCTGTCCCTGGGAATCTCCAGGCAAGAACACTGGAGTGGGTTGCCATTTCCTTCTCCAATGCATGAAAGTGAAAAGTGAAAGTGAAGTCGCTCAGTCGTGTCCGACTCTTTGTGACCCCATGGACTGCAGCCTACCAGGCTCCTCCGTCCATGGATTTTCCAGGCAAGAGTACTGGAGTGGGGTGCCATCGCCTTTCAGTCCTGCAGGCACACAAATTGATCCTACCAGCTTCCTGCTGCTTTACAGTGTCTTTCATTCATTCTCGGAGACTTGGTCCAGTTCCCGTATGGCTTAGAGCATGATAGTAATCCTTGTGCAAACATCTCAATAGTATAACAGCCTGGCTTCATCTACCTGTGAGTATTTTCCTTTCTTAGGTCCCATGAAACACTTGATGGTTACTTTAATGCTTGCTTCCCTAATACCACATTCATAGCCAGCCCTCTGCTCTGGTTCTGTGCTTTCTGCATGTACAATAACTTGTGTTTCAGAAGTACAGGGTAGTGCAGTCTTTTAAAGGCATTTTAAATGGCAATTAACCTTAACATGTTTAGCATTAGCTAGGTCCATAACTCAACTGAAGAAATGAAAGGACTAACAGTTATGGCCAAGCCAGCACACGCCCAGGCAGAGACTATGACCTTACGACTTCTGCCTCACCAATATGAACATGCATCTGGATTTCTGATACATTAAAAGGTGAAAAATTGTACATCAAAAATCAATTGAAGACAGTAATTAAAGCCCAATAAGGACTTCTGAATGGGATGCGGAGGGAAAGCATTGTAGAGGAGTTACTTCTGAGTTCATCAGGGACAGTGAGGTTAAATGGATGCCATGAGAAGAGCAAGAATTCCAGTGGCGGGGAGTTGCTGAGACCAGGGGTACAGCAGGGAGAAAATGGGAGGGCTCTCCGGCAGGTGATCCCCAGACACAGAAGGCATGATGCTTAAGGATGCCTGTATCTCAGTGTCAGAGGCTCTCACGACTCTGCACACAGAATATCTGATACATTCTATGGCCTGTTTAATAAACTACAGTCTTCAGAAGAAAATCCAAGACCTTAGGAACTGGCTTCGAACTCCAATTTCTGTTTTTCTCTCCCACTTAGCCCAGTGGTCCTTCAAGCTCTGCTATCTAGGGGAGCAAACCTTGCCACCCCCAAAACCTCTCTTGAGCATGTGGATTACTTCCAACTGGACACAATCAAGGCCCAAAAGACTCAAGAAGACATGTTGACCTTCCCACTAACTGCCCAAAGAATGTAGACAGAAGACCTGTTCAGTAAGGAAGCTGTCACTACAGATCACTCACTAGTGTAGGAACGAGGTGTGTGAAAGGGAGGAAACTCGCAAAGTCTGTTTGTTAAAATTCCTCTGTGGGTCCCACTCTCTCTGCCTGGCCCAGAAAACACTTGTTTGATACATGTTCTTTCCATCTCCGTATCAATTGCCTTCTGCCTCTTTGATGTCCATTACTACTACCCCCAACATTCTCTTTGGCTTTAGCTGAAGATGGTATTATTCCAGGTGAGGGTTTTGGCCATTTTGGTGAGTTACTCAGTTTCTTTTTTTTTTTTTTGGTCTGTTTCACATATACATGCTATTTGCCTTCTGTTGAATTTGCATGTCAATTTATTCTGAGACCAACCAAAAGAACCCAGCAGTACAGAGAAAAATTTCTTATTCCTCCATGCATTGCTTGGAGTATGCTTCTATCTGGACATGAGTCCTTTGACTTGAATACACTGACCTCTTCCAATGCACAGTGATGGCAGGGATGGAAATATCTCAACTGAAAAGCTTTCTTGGTGGTTCAGATGGTAAAGAATGTGCCTGCCAATGCAGGAGACATAAGAGATTGAGTTTGATCCCTGAGTCAGGGAGATCCCCTGGAGAAGGGAATGGCAAACCTCTCCAGTACTCTCTCTCACCTGGAGAATCCCATGGACAGAGGAGCCTGGCAGGCTACAGTCCATGGAGTCACAAAGCATCAGACATGACTGAGCGACAGACACTTTCACTTTTAAACCTTTCTGTACGACAACTACACAAAAACTGCCTGAGGTTTATGCTTTGTCAGAGTCTTAGGTGGGAGCAGGTGCCATTCAGCTGTTGTGACTGCCTGTTAGACTGTGGTCAGCCTGAAGAAGAGCCATCCTATTACTGATCGCTTCATGCAAAAACAGGATGCAGAGCCATTAAGGGCTCCCAGTGTGGCCAGGCACTGAATCACTTTTCTCAATGTGTGATTTTTCCTGCTTCTCCTCCATTGGGAAAGACGACAAGGTGGTTAGCTGGAGAAGGCACTGTGCATGTTTATGTGTATTATTCATGAGGTTAGACACGATCTCAGCCAAGTCATGATTTGTCTCACTTTTGTGAAGCAATTCTTTGAAAAAGTTCAGGTACTGTAATTGCATTTTAAAGATACATAATAAATTAGGCTCTGGTTAGAAGGTTTGCTGAGGTGTGAACTAACCATTTTGTTCCTTTCTCTTTTATCAATGGTTGCTTCAAACCCCATGGTCTTGGGAAGACAAAAAGATGCACCAGAATATCAAAGGCTATAGGTTTATTACTATACATTATGAATAATTTAATGCCATAACAAAATAACACACTGATAAAAGCCAACAAGTAATACTCTATTCATAGCTGACTGGATAATCAAAGCTATTGAAGGTGCTTTTTCTAATACTAATTTAAAATTTGCATTATGAATTCTTGCCTTTCCAAACCGATAACCTCTTTTTTGATGAGGAATACCGTACACCCTTTACAGACCTCTACAATTGGGTTCAAAAGTACACTTTCAGTATATGCAGCAGAAGGAAAATACTTCACAGATAAAGAGTAATTTCACCTTAACTATTTCACCTCTTCCTTATTCTATTGGCCTAGTATGTGAAATTCTATGGTCTATGGGTTTCCTGTAGAGTTCCCCAAAGATCATACTGACCACAGGAAAACAAACAAACTATAATTAGCCTATTAAAAAAAAAGGAAAAGAAAGGTAGTTGGCCATCTATGGAAAAATTCAAACAGATTTTTGGCCAATCCAACAATACTATAATTTTACTGAAAAGTTATAACTTGGTCCTTAAGAACTCTGCTATGCTATGCTAAGTCGCTTCAGTTGTGTCCGACTCTGTGCGACCCCATAGACGGCAGCCCACCAGGCTCCCCCGTCCCTGGGATTCTCCAGGCAAGAACACTGGAGTGGGTTGCCATTTCCCTCTCCAATGCATGAAAGTGAAAAGTGAAAGTGAAGTTGCTCAGTCATGTCCGACTCTTAGCGACCCCATGGATTGCAGCCTAACAGGCTCCTCTGTCCATGGGATTTTCCAAGCAAGAGTACTGGAGTGGGGTACCACTGGTAATATTCAAATAGCCACAGGTTGCAAAACTAGTTGGCCCTACTATGTGGACTGCCAATTATCCCTGATTATAGTTTCCACTGATTAACAGGTTATAATGCAAATGTTTTGTCCTTGTCCATGGAGTCTGTCTTTTAGATTATTAGTAGATGGCTCTCCTAGTTGTTCTTAGATGTTTTACTTTGTCTTTATAACCAGAGAAACACACTATTTACAACCTTTGGTAACAGAATATAACCTACCAGAGAAAACTGCACCAAGCTCTTTGGTCACCTTTGAGCGACTTCTTTAATCACTGGGTTGTCTCATGTTTGGCTTTGTTTTGTTTTCTAATCCCCATTGTCCATTGTAGACAAAGGAGGGAAGTTCAAGGTCACTTTCAGTTCTCTGAGTGACTCAGATCCTTAGGAAGACATGATGCCTTTTTCTTAAGGACTTTGATAACTTTCAGCACATTAACTAATCATAATGGACTGATTTAAGTATTATTTAAAAAAAGATATATCATATTCTTTTCTCTTATAGAGGATGTGCTTGATCAAGAACAGAACCTGTGGTGGATCCATTTCGATATTTGGCAAAACCAATACAATATTGTAAAGTTTAAAAATAAAATAAAATTAAAAAAAAAAAAGAACAGAATCACTGAGGTCTTATCATCAGTCACACAAAACAAGAATCAGAAATGCTGAGCCATTTCCTGAGAGAAATCTCATGAGACTACTTTGCAGGTAGAGGGATAAAGAATATTATAGAGACAATGGGTCTCCTAAGGACTAGGGTGTGGGTGCAAACTGCCCTTTCCTATCTCTGCCCATTTGCAAGCCTCACTCCCAGCTGGGGAATGACTAGTACTTTCTAGTAGAGACAGGGCCTTTTTATCTGCTCTCCATACACTCTTATCTGAGGATTTAAATCTGTATGTCAGTAAGCTGCAGCTTCATAGAACTATGCCATCTTTTAAGTAATCAAAGCAGAGACTCTCTGAAATCAAATGATAAAACAGACAAGTAATGAGATTGATTTCAGCCTGTTTCTCTCAGAGAAGCTGAATCATAAAAGACTAAAGGAAGAAAACCTAAGCCTTTTATGAAATGGCTTGGGTTGTGAAGTATGCATTTTCATTTATATTTAGACATCAGCTCAAAAATATTTGAGGATAGCTAATATTAATATACACTTGTTTAGAAGAAGGTATTTTGGGTATTATTCAATATGTTCTCCACCAGACCAACAGCAAAGTTACTACAATTGTTCTTTTTCATTTTCCTTTTCCTTAAGACAAGTTTCAAGTTAAATTTTATACTTAAATACAGGTATTTGAACTATTTGGGCCAATTTTCTATGACAATGAAATCTGAAGCTTCTTTGTAAACCTTTCATAGTCTTGTCAAATGACAACAGACGATAAAATATATTTACCTCCTTTTAACTTTCCAAAGTAAGAGTTTACAAATAGTTTATGTATTCAATAAGTCCTCTTTGAACATCTGCTTCATACAAGGCTCCAAATTATTCCCAAAGGATAAAACAAACACAAAGAGGACCGTTTCCTTCAAGACTAGGAATTTATGATCTAATAAGGCTCTTAATGTCTTCGTGTTATCCTTTTTTGTTGTTGTTAAAAAAAACACACATTAAAATAGCGGAATTCACATTTAGTAAGTCTAACGAGAAGTTGTCTGCTGTACCATGGGAATGAAGTGATATTCATGAATACTTACTATATGTCAGTCATATGGTAGTGCTTTACAAGCATCAACTCATTTTCAAAAATAGTTCTCTTTAAAGCCATTTCAAATTTACCCCAAAATTGAAATACTAGTACAAGTACACCGAGAGACTTTATTCATATTTCACCGACTTTCCAGATGATGCCCTTTCAGGCAAAAGGCCTCATCCAGGATCACATATTGTGCTCACTTGTCCTGACTGGTTAATCCCCATGCAATCTGGAACTCTCCCTAGGTCCTTTCTTAACTTTCACGACTTGAACCGTTTTGGAGGTAACCAACCAGACACTTTGTGGAATGTTCATCAGTGTAGATTTGCCTACTGTTTATTCATGTTGCCGTTGTTTGGTCACCAAGTCATGTCCGACTGTTTGTGACTCCATGAACTGTAGCCCATCAGGCTCCTCTGTTCGTGGGATCTCAAGACTGGATTCAAATGATGCACTTTGGGTTGGCACAGCACACAAGTCAGGCTGTACACTCTTTACCATGTCCTACTGGTGACACAACTTAATTTGTCCCTTTACTGCTAAACCTGCTTTCAATATTTTCTGATTGCCATAGGAATATATATTCCATTCCAAAGTTCAAATAATGAAAATATTACTGAAGTGTCAAAGAAAAATTAATTAGGGCTTCCTTGTCCCATAACTGCTCTAATCAGTTCAGTTCAGTCGTGTCTGACTCTTTGCATCCCCATGAACCGCAGCACACCAGGCCTCCCTGTCCATCACTAACTCCCAGAGTTCACTCACACTCACATCCATTGAGTTGGTGATGCCATCCAGCCATCTCATCCTCTGTCGTCCCCTTCTCCTCCTGCCCCAAATCCCAGTGGCTAAAGTACTGGAATTTCAGCTTTAGTATCATTCCTTCCAAAGAATACCCAGGACTGATCTCCTTTAGAATGGGCTGGTTGGATCTCCTTGCAGTTCAAGGGACTCTCAAGAGTCTTCTCCAACACTACAGTTCAAAAGCATGAATTCTCCGGTGCTCAGCTTTCTTCACAGTCCAACTCTCACACCCATACATGACCACTGGAAAAACCATAGCCTTCACTAGACGGACCTTTGTTGGCAAAGTAATGTCTCTGCTTTGAATATGCTATCTAGGTTGGTCATAACTTTCCTTCCAAGGAGTAAACGCCTTTTAATATCATGGCTGCAGTCACCATCTGCAGTGATTTTGGAGCCCCCCAAAATAAAGTCTGACACTGTTTCCACTGTTTCCCCATCTATTTCCCATGAAGTGATGGGACCAGATGCCATGATCTTCGTTTTCTGAATGTTGAGCTTTAAGCCAACTTTTTCACTTTCCACTTTCACTTTCCTCAAGAGGCTTTTGAGTTCCTCTTCACTTTCAGCCATAAGGGTGGTGTCATCTGCATATCTGAGATTATTGATATTTCTCCTGGCAATCTTGATTCCAGCTTGTGCTTTTTCCAGCCCAGCGTTTCTCCTGATGTTCTCTGCATAGAAGTTAATTAAGCAGGGTGACAATATACAGCCTTGATGTACTCCTTTTCCTATTTGTAACCAGTCTGTTGTTCCATGTCCAGTTCTAACTGTTGCTTCCTGACCTGCATATAGGTTTCTCAAGAGGCAGGTCAAGGTGCCAAAGCCTTTGACTGTGTGGATCACAATAAACTGTGGAAAATTCTGAAAGAGATGGGAATACCAGACCACCTGACGGACCTTTAGGTGGGCATAAAACCATGATCCTGTCTGTTTGCATATCTTAATATGCAGTGATCCTACTTGTATGTTTCAGATTATTTCTCTTAATTCCCACAATGACCATACAAGCACTCTTTTTTCTTTTTTTAGTCACCATTTGCTAAAAAGGACATTTGTCCAAGGTCACACACATAGGGAGTGAAAAGAGGTCTTTTGACAACAAACCCCATGTTTTACTACATATTGAGTTATAAAGTCTAGTGGCATGTATAGGCTTTATATGTCATCTATCAAATTGAAATCTTTAATATCTGTGAATGATTTTTTTTTTGAGTTAACAGATTGTGAACTATGGAAATAATATGGTCCAGTTTAGGTGAAGGAAAAATTTCTCACCATCTTTACAGTATTGATCAGAGTATTTTTCAAACCGATGACTATTGGCTGAACTCTCTGGATGGCTTTTTAATTGTGTCTTTACTTTTACCTTGCTTATATTATTTGTAGTCAAATATTTTAAAATATTATAACCAGTATGTTTTGTTGAAAATAGTCCTGAAGTTAATGTTAAAGAAACTGGATTTTATATCGAGTTGTCACTGACCAGCTGTGAGACCTTACGTAATTTTCTTAATTTCTAGGTTCTTCCATTCTCTTTTCCGTAAAATCAAGAAAATACTCCCCTTGCTTTCCCACATACTATGAAATTTAGTACAATGGAGAAATCAGTATGTGAACAGATGGGAAGCACTAGATTTCTCTTTCTTCTCCTTTTATCCTTTCTTGCCTTCCTCCTCCACTTCCACCCCCAATGAACTATGACAAATTGTGCCCTGCTACTCAAGGTGCAGAGAGCACAACTTGCCATGATGAGAAGATAACCCACTTCCTTTCCTGAAGGTTCTGGAGATTCATACCAACTATCCCAAACTTTAAACCAAAGTTCATTACTCTTGGTCTTTCTCTTTCTCACAAAATGATATTTAAATGCCTTGAGAACCCTGATCTTAAAAAATGAAAGGCCTGGTATAGGATGAAGGCTGCTAGCTGGTAGGGAGAACAAAGTACCTTTCAGTCTCTCCAGAATTTTTTTTTCCCCAATATTGAGATACAAGCTTAATATAAACCTCAGTAGGTGACTTTGCTGAGTTAAACTTAGCATTTACAAACCCCGTTTTATTTATTCTCATCTTCCCACACATGCCTCCCTCTCCACTTCCCTTCACCATGCTCCTTCCCTCAGAATGTTTCAGGGTTTTTCTGGGAAGGCTCTGTTGCCTTTTTTCCCCTCCAACATCTGTCCTTCTTTTGGCAGAAGACAAAAATGAGTTATCATATATCCTTAGTCAATCCTAATTTGCATGAAGTTTATACTTGGACTACTCAAAAGATGTTGCTTATTTTTCTGAGAGGGGATTCTTGAAAAAGGAGGGTGAATGAAAGAAAGCCCTGTGTGCTTGAACAGCATGGACGGGCAGGGAGCAGATGGGATACTCCTGAGAAAAACGCAAGAAGTTCTTATGGGGTGGCCTTGATGATGTATCTATCCACCCCGATCATGATACTTACCATCTAGCTAGATAAGTAGTGAAAGCATTTTTGTTGTTGTTTAACTGCTTGGTCATGTCCAGCTCTTTTGTGATCCCATGGACTGTACCCCACTAGACTCCTCTGTCAATGGGATTTCCCAGGCAAGAATAGGATCTCTCTTTCTCTCTCTCCATTCATTTTTTAATCATTCATCCATTCATCAACTACAGCATTACAGTGTAGGTAGTGTGGCAGGAGTTGGGATAGAAAATTAGAGATAAATAAGACTCAGTCTCTGCTGTCAAAATGCTTACAGTATGGTAGGAAGATTAGATTATATAGCAAAAATCACTTGAAAAAAGTGATTTGGCTTATTCTCTTCCTCAAGGCCAGAACTGGAAATATGCATTTATTCTGAAGATGCAGTGTCTCAACATTTGTTGTTCTAGATCTTGAACAAGAACAATCTTCCATGTATCTGTCAACCACTGAGAACAAGTTTTGCTCACTGCACACTCTACTGATCTCTACTGATATCTTACACAATCAACTCAACTAATAAAATTAGAAACCATGTCTCACAAAGAAAGTAAAGAAAGAATAGAGAAATTATAACTTGTAAATGAATTAAATTTCAATTTACCTTGGTAAAATTTAAATACCTTAAAAAAATGTTACAGACTATACTGAAACTTCACTGTTTAAAATTGGCCATTCTCACTAAGTCAAAACAGAAAAGAAAAAAAAAAAATGAGTCTTATTGTTATATGACTACAGTATAATCTAAAGGAAGCCAAGAATATTGCTTTTTTTCCCCCCACTGTTTTAAGATTACCTAAAACTCACTTCTCTTATTAACCTCATCTTCGAAGAATAGATATTATTGCTTAAAATAAATATAAATTTTCTTCTTGCTGTATTTACTATTCTTTGTATTAGAAAAAATACTAAACCAGTTATTAGTTCAAATCAATAACTGGTCACTATCAATTTGTCCATGTTTAAGTCAAGGTGCTGTTTGTGATTCTTTTATTTGGCAAATGTTGCTTATTTTGTAACCTTTGTAATGAGTAGTTAAGTCAGTGTAATGTGGTATCAGAAGGTCTCAGTTTAATCCTCTTTGTAGTTCTATAAATTTGGGCAAATCCTGTGTGTCCTTTTAGCACCATTATGAAGCTTAAATGACTAAACAAATTATTTGACCCTAGAATTAAGTGATAAATGAATACACATTAAATAATATTACAAGCAGTTTTTTTTTATTTTTAAACTTTACAAATTGTATTAGTTTTGCCAAATATCAAAATGAATCCGCCACAGTTTTATTTTTTTTAAAACATCTATTGAGAATCTTAGATCATCATAGCAATATTTCTTAGTAAGTAAACCATTAAGATTTAGGTCAACAATTTTATAATTTAAAAATATGGCATATTAGTCTCAGTTTGTGTGTGTGTGTGTGTGTGCTCCTGATCTGAGGGGAGAGGTATATCCAACTAGATTCATCCTGTTCAAATCATGACCTTATTAACTGGCTGGGAGAGTGTAATAGGACATGCATTTTGGTCTTGGCCTTGATTTCAAGTGTCTGCTTCAATTCTGGGGTAATTTCCAGACAATGTTTTTAGCTGCTCTGCAGTAAAGAGGCCTTTCATTGTCCCATCAGCGTGCATCCTGCTTGAGAACGTGCCGTGGACAGAAGCATGCCACTATGTCCATTCACGTCTGAATCTGCTTCTATTTTCAAGTCCTGGGGGTTTTTCAAAGGTCCACTGAAATACACTCTGCCTGCACTTTACAAATCTCTTTGACCAGCAAGCCCCTCACTGGCCTGTGCTCACAGATAGAAGATGGATTCTGATGTGTGTGAGGGCACTGCGAGAGCCCTGAGAGGTGACAAATGAAAATTGGCCTGTCTGGTAAATTTCCAGGAAATCTGCCAATCTTCATCATGTGCTCTTTATGCATCAAGCCGAGGTCAAAAATTAGAGGTTTGCCTGCCAAAGCTAGCCAGCAGACGCTTTCTGTTGGACCCACATTATTTTAAAGTATTTGTCACTAGTTGCTAGCATTTAAAAATTATGAATTTCCTATAAAACTTGTCTGTTTGAAAGTTGCTAAGAGAGCAAATCTTAAAAGTTCTCATAAGGAAAAAAGTCTGTAACTGTGTACGGTTGATGGATGTTAACTAGACATTGGGATCATTTTACAACATAAACAAATATTGAATTAGTATGCAGCACACCTAAAACCAGGCAGACCTCAGAAGGTAGTGTGGGTTCAGTTCTGGATCACCAAAAGAAAATGGATGGGGCAATAAAGTGAGACATATAAATTTTTCGGTTTCCCGGTGCATATAAAAGTTATGTTTACACTATGTGCGCTGTGTGCTAAGTTGCTTCAGTCGTGTCTTACTCTTTAAGACCCCATGGACTGTGTCCTGCCAGGCTCCTCTGTCAATGGGATTTTCCAGGCAAGAATACTGAAGTGGGTTGCCATTTCCCTCTCCAGGGGATCTTGCAGACCCAGGGATCAAACCCTGATCTCCTGCATTGCAGGCAGATTCTTTACCATCTGAGCCACCACGACAGCATATTAAGTGTGCAATAGCTGATGGCTTAAAAAAAAAAAAAAAATGTACAGACCTTAATTAAAAGAATACAGCTAAAAAAAATGTGAACCATTATCTAGTAATGCAGGGTTGCTACAGACTGTCAATTTGTAAAACAAAGAAAAAAAAAAGAATATGCAAACTGCAATAAAGTGAAGTATGCCTATATAATGTTGCATGTCAATTATATTTTAACTAAAAAGAAAAAAAATCTGGGTTTCTGGCTTCTATTAAAAACACAGAAGTGACAAACTGGTTCCACACCCCATGCTGGGGGCTGAGCAGAGGCCCTACTGTGCAGCTGCGAAGAGGACAAACAGGGGGCTTATCTCTGGTTCCACCCTTAGCTGTGTTCCTCAGGCAAGTTGCTTCCCTTCTCTCTGCCTCTGCTTTCTTGACCTTGAAATGGGGACGATAATTAGACCACTCATTCAGGTTGTTGCGGAGATAGAGTAAATGAATATCTATAAACCAAACAGAAGAGTACCTGATCCATAGTATGATTAGTGTAAACACCAGCAATTCCATCAGCTTTCTACATTGCCCCCAAACCAACCCACTCCATTTCATGGACTATTTTCTAACTTGTAGATGCTGGAATTTTTAACCCTTTGAATCATCATTATTTTCCCTGAAGTGAAATTGTAGATACAGACTCACTAGTCTCCAAAGACTCTAATAACTGGTGCTTTGTTCTGTCTGTGTACAGTCGTGTGTTCCTCTTTGAGACTCTAAGGACTGTAGCCTGCCAGGCTCCTCTGTCCATGGGATTTCCCTGGTAAGGATACTGGAGTGGGTTGCCATTTCCTACTCCAGGAGATTTTCCCAACCCAGGGATTGAATCCATGTCTCCTGCATTAGGAAGTGGGTTCTTTTACCACTAGAGCAACCTGGGAAGCCCCACTCTAATAAATAAGTGATTCACAAGTTTAAAAGAACTAATTTTTTAATTAAAAAAAAAACAGCTAGCATTCTACAGATTGTTAAAAAATCTAAATTACCATTTGGAAATCCTGATACAGATTTTATAAATAAGTTATCTGTGAAAGACAGCCAGATTAAAGAATCTAAGACTCATGTTTTACCATCAGTTAAAATAGCTTATGAGTAACAAGGCAAGCTTTTGTTTACCATTTCAGCTATTTTTAGATTTAGTTGTGGTACTCTGGAAGTGGAATGTAGATATTTATCTTTTTTTAAAAAATGGATTTGATTGTAATAATGTTTCATGTTGAAAAGGACATAAAATTGATTTTCTGATAAGAGTTCAAGTGATTCAATTAAAAAGCCATTACAAGTGATTATGATAAGTAACCATGATAGGTTTTCCAGCACTGTGGTTCTACAGTCTCTTTCTCCCCAGAAGCAGTGGATAAGACAAAGCACAGGAAGACGAGTTAGAGCTGCAGGTTCTCCTGGCAGGACCATTAGATGCCTGAGCACCTTCCTTAACCTTTCGAGAAGCCTAAGGATTCATCTACACAACAGAGAATTCCTTGTTATGGCAGTTGGGGATGGGGTAGGGGGGTGGGTAGGACAATTGTTAAATGAATTAAGAGAAAACACAGTAAATTTTAATAAAATGCATCAGGCTAATGGTTGTGTGTGTGTGTGTTTTAGCATTTTATACATAGGATCCAATAAAATAAAATAATTGAATTAATCATCCAAAGAGTTTCACATTTTTCAGTTTTTAATGATTCTTCAAGTCCATGGACCTCCTCCTCAATACACGGCACTCAAGTTAAGTATATTTCATCTTATATAAAAAAAATAATTGTGCTAAACAAAAGAGAGAGAAATCTTGTGAACTTCTCTTTCCAACAGTCCAGACTCTATTTTGTACCTACAAACACACAAAGCTGTTAGAAAAGGATGCTAGGCTTCACCATGCTCTCTAAACCAGTAAAAACCAGTGTCAGTGAAAAGCTATGCTTTCTAGTGGTGAGATGCTGGGAAAAAAAATTATCCCATTCATTATTCTGGACAGGTAAGAAATCTCTCCTGGGAAGCCTGTAAAAATCTACTGCAAAGAGTAAAGCTGTAATACACTGTCAGCAACAATTTGCCTTGGTAGGCGATGGACAACATGATCTAATAGCCCCTTTTATTTCTAATTTCTCTGATTCTCCTTTTTCAAGCCTTACACAGTTCTCTTAACCCCATTCTGTTACATACTGAGCCAGAATCGCCCCATGTTCGAGCTACTTTCCAGGTACATCTGGAAAATTCATTTAACACTTTGTTCAGTGGGTTAACTCTTTCAGGACTTACGTGTTCTGAATGAAACCTTTGTGTTTACATGCAAGATATGGTAATTCTTATGAGTTGATACAGACAGTGTTTCCCTACAGAGTCAAAATTAGCAAAGAGCTGGAACAGGAGCTAAATATCTCTCCTTATTTTTAGCTCTTAACAGTCCCTGCCTCCAAAATCCTCCTCTTCTGTAGCAGCCCTGCTACTGCTTGTCTCCCTACTACACTGATCTTGTTTAAAAACACTTAGGATCTCTGTGTCTACAGGATAAAAACCAAACTCATTCAGATGATAATTTCCACAATTCCTACATTTTTTTTGGAAGAAACTGTTTATAGAGCACCTCTTTGTATCAGGTACTGCTCCAGAAGCTGAGGGTACAGCAGTGAAACGCCCTAGCCAGGAAATCTGACCTCATGTGGCTTACCTCTCACAGGAATTCAAGCAAGAAACATGCAAATACATGAAATACAGAATACATGGAGAGTGATGAGTGAAAAATAAAGAAGGAAACCAGGACAGGTAAGGCACTAAATGGACAAAAGTTCACTTTAGCTTGGGTAACCAAAGAAGACTTCTTGCATTATTATACTTATATATTGTACTATTTTTATTTCTACCTGTGTCTTCTCCACTCAGAGGAAGAACCACTGCCTTATACATCTTTGTATTTCAAACGCCAGCTAATATTAATAAAATAAACAGTTAATTAAATGATACATTGTGATCTATTTATCTTCTGTTCTTAAAACAGATTTTGAATCTGTTTTCTAAATTAATCAAAGATGAAACCGGAGGCTTATTTTTGGGCATTTGATTTTGGGGAAAACCACAAAATACAAGTTCTATGAAGGCAGGGATACCTGCCTGTTATGTTCACAACAGAATCCCAAGTGCATAGAATTAGGTCATGGTAGGGACTCAATCATTTTTTGAGTGAAAGAATGAAACATTTGGACAATGAACATCCAGATGTGCCAGTCAACAGAGAAGGAGCTTAGAGTAAGCTTTCCCTTTACAGTTATGTGCTGTGCTATGGCTGTACAGAATCAGAAAGTATGAGAGCATATATGTTATTTTGTCTTCCTGCATCTGATAAGGCAGAAAGTTCCTTTATTCCAATGAGAAAATGGAACAGAAACTGCTACTCTAAAAATCCAGTGTGTATGGAATACACGTCTCATCACAGATGTGCTAGAAAATGATAAACCTCTTGGCTTAAATTAAAAACAAAAGACAAAAAACCCACAGGCTCTCGTTGACAATTAAAACAGTATTCCTCTACCTAATTACTTGGAATACAAAAATCCCAGTGGAAGGGAGAAGGGTCAGAACTTAATACTTTTAGTGGTCATTATTGCTCTTTTAAAAATTAATATCAATGAATTTCAGATGGTTTCCTCTGGAGGAAATTTTCCATGGGATGATAATAGGAGGCAATGAGGAGAAAAAGGAGACAGAGCTTACTGAGGATGAGGGAAGAGGGGAATTTTTCCTGTCTTTTCACATGCTTACCTAGTTCTGATTCTGTTTAAATTACCTGCTGGCAACAAATCATTTCATATTGGAAAAATCCACTAGTACCTCATACAGAACTTTCTGAATTGTACTTCTTAAAAACCAGAACAGTAAATGAAGTCTGAAAAAATAATGGTTAATAAATCCCTTAGTGAAAAAGAAGCATTCCAAGTCAGAAGATCTAGGTTCAAGGCGCGGGTCTACCTTTATTAGTTGTCTTTTGCCAGACCCATATCCTCTTTGAAAAATAATTCTGTTATCTACTCAATGGAGATAAAAATACAGCTATCAGGCATACATTATAAGACCTTGTGAAAATCAAGAAAGTGAGATGTTAATGAAAGAAAAGTGGGAAAATATTTATGGAAATATTAAGTGTGGGCCAAAGAGTAAAACAGGCATCTGTCTCTCATATGCTGATTATCCAGAAAATAAAAAAGGAAGAACAAAAATTATAATATATTTCTCTTTCTCTTTATAATTTCCATTAGAAACTATGTTTTATTATAATTTAAAAATTATGCACACTACAGGTTAAGTTAAATTTCTGCCTTCTTATAGTACAGTATTTCTAGTCTTCCTGGCATTAGGTAGGGCTGATTTTTTTTTTTTAATTTCCTTTACTGTCCCAATATTTTGGCCACCTGATGTGAACAGCCAACTCACTGGAAAAGACCCTGATGCTGGGAATGATTGAAGGCAGAAGAGGGCCACAGAGGATGAGATGGTTGGATGGCACCACCAACTCTATGGACATGAATGTGGGCAAACTCCGGGAGATGGTGAGGAACAGGGAAGCCTGGCATGCCGCTGTCCTGAGGTTGCGAAGAGTCAGACATGATTTGTGTCTAAACAACAACCGTGGTTTTAGATACTGAATACAATTTCAAAATAATTTTGGTTTTTATGGGTGATAATTTTAAAAGGACTATATAATCAAATGCTTAATAAAAATATCAAATTATTTATAGTGACTTCAGCTCTTAAATTTAAAACTATGATTTTTGCCTATAATTCCTTGCAATAAATATATATGTGTGTGTGTGTGTGTGTGTGTGTGTGTGTGTATGTGTGTGTCATGGCTCTGTTCGCTGGTTGGTGGTATGGCCACTATATTCAAATTGCAGCCAAAACCATATACACCTCCACAGCTTACTGGATAAGTTAATATATCTTATATCTTTACTATTTTAGATAACTCTTAACCTAGAGAGGTAAAAGTACAAATAACTTTACTTTTTGCTTTCTACAAGTACAGGACCAGTAATACAGAACAGCTCAACATTCTCAAGTCTCTACAAGATACTTTGGAAGCCTTGCCTTGTCATGTCCACCAACCTCCAACCATTAGGTCACCAACTTGCCCAATCTTAACCAAGCTCCTGCTCAAACATTTCCAAAATCTCATTTTTCTTTTCCTCTCCCTCTCCAAGATTCTACTAAGATTCTGTAAACACAGTGATCACTTACTGCAACAAACAATAACCATGACTTTCTTCACCAATAATTATTTTTGTGAGCTGTATTCAGGGAATTGGAATTTGAAAAACTTCCAGAGATTTGAAAGGATTAGCAGCAGGCTTTCTTTTTCAGTTTGAGGAATTATTCTAATAAATTCAAACATCTGTCAAACCGAATTATGAGGGCAAGAAATTAAATTATTATCTACAAAAAGTGGGACTTTTAATGCTTGACTTATACTTCTCAACACAAATGAATCAAAGTTCATTTTCAAATATAAAAGGAAATGCTTGACAAACTAAACATTTGTGCAGTAAAATTAGCTAATTTTTTTTTTTTTTTGCAAACCACAAGACCCTTGGTGATAGATAGTCTTTGGGCTGTGCTATGTCTGCAAATATGACTAGTTTAAGTTTTCTAAATTTTGCACTTATTGTAATATGTGAGACATTTTCCTTGGTGATAATTTAATCCCAAGAAGCCTGGACTAAAACAAAAGTGTTTTTCTGACTCTGTTGCACAAGTTTAACTCTTCTCACCTGAAATGGGTGTTACACATGTAACAAATAGTGAACAGACTTTCATTAGCTATCTATCAATCACTCACGTGTATAAAGAATCCTTCATCTGTGTATTTTAAAATGATGTACTAAAAAATGGAAATTATGCTTTCAGATAAAAGCAGTTCTAAAAATATATTAAATGTAGGTTTAAATTTAGATAATGTGGCAGTAGATTTCACTTAAAAGAGAGAGGATTTCAAAGTGAAGGACAGCAAAAGGAGGCCTACAGTCATACCAAATTTGTGTTTGACAAGTAATAAGACTCATCAAGTCTGCGTGCAGAAGTAGTAAGAACTCTATCTTAATGAAAATGTGGACATAGATCTTAGAGACTGTTGCTCTAAGATCATCCGATCTAGTCCCTGGTGTCAGGCATCTCACACTGAGTGTGACTGGCAACTAAAAACTTTATCAGAAGCCTTTTTTAATTCAAGTATAGTTGATTTAAAATGTTGTGTTAGTTTCTGCTGTACAGCAAAGTGATTTTAAGCTACTGAAAACTCTCTTGTTTCTGTCGTTTATCTTGTTATCTTGTTAGTTGCTCAGTCATGCCCGACTCTTTGCGACCTCATGGACTGCAGCTCACCAGGCTCCTCCGTCCATGAGATTTTCCAGGCAATGATACTGGAGTGGGTTGAGAGAGTATTAACAGAAAAATCAGTCTTCCTCTACCATCCAACAAGGCTACAGGTAGTTTCCGTTTATTTAAACAAACAAAAAAGCAAGCAAAAAAGAATTAGAAGAATTCCCACCTGGGACTTCCAATTCTCAACCTCTCTTGATTTATTGTGTGGTCAGAGTTAAGAGGACAAAGGGTCTGAAGGATGGAGAAATGTCTGGGAGCACGTATGAGTATTTTAAGAGGAAACAATAAAACTCCTAAGTAGATGCTGATGAAAATAATGTTTTACAGTCAGTAAGTAGCTGACTGCTGATTTTAAAAAGCAGTGGCAGGCAGGTTTCTCCAAAAGCAGATTAACAGATCCTAGAATGTGTTGATAGACATTTTCAATCTCACACAGAATAAGAGAAAAAAAAAAAAGAAAAGAAAAAGAGTTTTAGTTTCAAATAACTCCAAAAAAGCTGTACTAAAACAGTCATTTTAATTATCACAATAGTACATCAAGCAAAATGTTTACCTAGACCCCAAATCACTAACTTCATTAGCTGCATGATAGAGGTCAAAAAGAAAACCAAAACAATTATTGAAATAAAATAAAAACTAAACGTATTGTTCCTGTCTCTCCCCAGTGTCTTGAGTCATTATTCTTGTGCTAAGTGAGAAGTTCCACGAAGTGTATTAACTACTTGGGACCATGAAAATGCTATTAATTATACTGATGCAATAACATACCTTTCATAAACTCTCATTTGCTATAGAACCATCCTGGCCTTATAAAAGAACACACTCTGACTAAGTTGAGATAACCATGATACCCCATGGAGTCAAATTCTCCAATAACATGATATTTTGCAGTGCCTCAAGCTTTAGATCAAAAAAAGTCCTCTTTTGGTCAAAAGAGGAACGATGGGAATGCACCAGAAAAAGTAGAAATAGGCCAATATACAGTGACTGCAGTCAGGAAATTAAAAAACGCTTGCTCCTTTGAAGGAAAGCTATGACAAATCCAGACAGTGTATTAAAAAGCAGGCATCACTTTGCTGACAAAGGTCCATATGGTCAAAGTTGTGGTTTTTCCAGTAGCCACATATAGATGTGAGAGTTGGACCATAAAGAAGGCTGAGCGCTGAAGAACTAATGCTTTCAAATTCCGGTGCTGGAGAAGACTCTTGAGAGTCCCTTGGACTGTAAGAAGATCAAACCAGTCAATTGTAAAGGAAATCAACCCTGAATATTCACTGGAAGGACTGATGATGAAGCTGAAGCTCCAATACTTTGGCCACCAGAAAAGACCCTGATGTGGGGAAAGATTGATGGCAGAAGAGGACGACAGAGGATGAGATGGTTGGATGGCATCACCGACTCAAAGGACATGAATTTGAGCAAGCTCCAGGAGACAGTGGAGGACAGAGGAGCCTGGCGAGCTGCAGTCCATGGGGCTGCAAAGAATCAGACACAACTTAGCGACTGAGCAACAACAGCAGGATGAGACATTGTGCTTTAGTCATCAAGCGAGTAGCCCTGATGCTGCCTCTCACTCTCTGTTTATTAACTCTCTGTTAATAAAATTGTAAAGCCTGACAAGACACTCTCCTGTTAGCAAGGCCGGTGCAGGCAGCCATTGGATTGGCAGCTGCAGACGCTCTTCTTGGGCCCAGTTCCAAGCCCACTCCAACCCTGGAGCCTGCAGAACGCTTTGTGGGAGCATCACACACCAGAATCTGGCCATGTTTGGGTAACTGTTCTGAAACTATTAATGTTTGTGTTTATTTCACATTTGGAGAGGTTAAAATTTCAAAAGTGTGTCTCTATTTACATACAGCTTAATAGGCTCCCCTATTTTGAAAAATTCATTTTAAATGTCAAACCTTTCATGGAACTTCCAATTTTAGTAGTTCTAACTTTTACTGCATGTTGAGTGAAACAAAAATATTGACTAAATAGTCTATATGGCAGACATGTTTTAGGTGGATTTGTGTTTTATTTATCATAACACCTATATGCAATAAATGGTCTAACATGAAGACAAACTACTTACTTAGTTCCCAGAATATGCTTGTTGGGAGGGATCCATATGTGTACTAAATCTGATCTTCCTCTAAATATCTACAACTCACAGGTTGAAAGCAACAGGCATAAAGAACAGTAAGTGCTGAAAATCAGATCCACCTGCCTTTCAAATCTCACGAGTGTGTTGGATAAACAGACAGATAACCTATGCAAGTATATGTCACCTTGAGCAAGTGACTTGACTCTCTCAACTTTAATTTTGTACTTTTAAATAGTGTTTTGGTGAGAATTAAATAGTATAAACAATCAAAACATGTGGGTTATTGCTTGACACAGTGTAAGTATTCAATATCTCTTAGCTCCTGTTCTTTCTTCTAAAACTTGAAAGTTTTAGATTCTCTATATATCTGTGAAAGCATGGATTAAACACAAAGATTCACAGTAGGATTACTTTCTACAGCAAATGGTGTATAAAGGGTATTTATATACCGTACATGGGCTCCCCAGGTAGTGCTGGTAGGAAAGAACTTGCTTGCCAACGGAGGAGATGTAAGAGACATGGGTTCAATCCCTGGGTCAGAAAGATCCCCTGGAGGAGGGCATGGCAACCCACTCCAGTATTCTTGCCTGGAGCATCCCATGGGCAGAAGAGCCTTGTGGGCTACGGTCTATAGGGTCACAAGAGTTGGACACAACTGAAGGGACTTAGCATGCACGCACGCATGCATACACCACTTACAGCACGTTTGATAAATTGCCTAATTTACACATGTCTCACGTGTGTACATCTGGGTCAGAAACCTGTCCTTTGAATAGGGGTGAGTGTCTCTCAATAACCTTGATAATGGCTACTTAGCATCTGATAGGATCAGTCTCATTGAAAGCATGTTTTAAAACATACTGGTGCTTAATAGTGACCTGTAAAGGTAAATGGCTTTGTGAATATGGGATCCATACTGTAATAATCTGTTGGGGGTTATTATAATATTTTTTCTTTGGTTTACAAGGTGAACATATACTGAGAATAACCCTGGCATGCAGTTCATGAGGCTGTTCTGCTGGTCTTAAGCACGGCTTCACCTCCCTGATGTCCAGTGTGGGAGGAAAGATTTTTCTAGCAGCAGCATGTGGCTCAGCAGCAGATACTACAGGCAATTATGCTGGTTGTTCTGAAGCTTCTTGTATATTAGGACACTGCTGATAGGCTTCACTGTCCAGGTAATTGTAAGTGCCAAGATTTTATCTACTATTTTTCCTAAACACTTGATCTCTGGGGCAATCAACCTCTCTATCCACCTCTCCCTCTCTTTGTCTTCTAGAATATAGTACCCTGGACATGACCCACCACAGTAAATACACAGTCTTTTAAATGAATAGTTTATATCTTGACCCTGGTGTATCCACATTTAATGCTTTACCCTGTACTTCAGTTCAGTTCAGTCGCTCAGTCGTGTCCGACTCTTTGCAACCCCATGAATCACAGCATGCTAGGCCTCCCTGTCCATCACCAACTCCCGGAGTTCACTCAGACTCACGTCCATCGAGTCAGTGATGCCATCCAGCCATCTCATCCTCTGTCGTCCCCTTCTCCTCCTGCCCCCAATCCCTCCCAGCATCAGAGTCTTTTCCAATGAGTCAACTCTTCGCATGAGGTGGCCAAAGTACTGGAGTTAGTCTCAGAAAAAAATTTCTAAAGGTGTTTTACATTATACATCCAGGAGAAGAGTAAACATCTACAAAGTTCTTACATACCTACATTGGACAAAAATAATTTTATTACATGTTCATTTAATTCATTGTACCACTTTGGTTTTGAGAATGCCTTATTTGGAAGCTTTGTTTTATTGCTCAACTACTTTTTGGGTACCTGATATTTTGTTAAGAGTTGTCATTTATCAAGCACTTACTTTGGGATGAGTACTGGGACAAGCTCTGCTTATGTATTAAAATTTCACAAAAGTGTCTAAGCTTAAGTATTATTTTTATTCCCATTTTTTAGATGAAGACATTAAAACTTAGACAATTTCAGTAATATGCCTAAGACCACTTAGTGTTAAGTCCAGATTTGAACCCAGAGATATGTATCTAAATCATTTCTCAGTTTTTAACTATTTTAGATGTTTTCAACAGTATGCTGCTGCATAGTCGCTTCAGTCATGTCTGACTCTATGTGACTCCAGAGACGGCAGCCCACCAGGCTCCCCCGTCCCTGGGATTCACCAGGCAAGAACACTGGAGTGGGTTGCCATTTCCTTCTTCAATGCATGAAAGTGAAAAGTGAAAGTAAAGTCGCTCAGTCGTGTCCGACTCTTAGCGACCCCATGGACTGCAGCCCACCAGGCTCTTCCATCCATGGGATTTTCCAGGCAAGAGGACTGGAGTGGGGTGTCATTGCCTTCTCCATTTCAACAGTATACATATGGCTAAAAAAATGTTTTGGGATGCTACAACAAAGATTACTTTCTATAGTATTTGCTTGACAGTTGAGAAAAAAAAAACTGAATCTGAAGTCAGGAAATAAAAATGTATGGCAGAAATTGATCAACATATGTTCTCTTTATTTTTGCAATTCAATAATTATAGAATTTTATTTCTTAAAGTAGAATGCTAAGATGTAGAAACCGGAAAGACAAAGATTCGACACAGCCATATATCACAGCCTAGCTTCTGGAGGAAGTGTGGCAGGTTGTATTTGAGCAAAAAACATTTGAAATAACTATTTCAAGGTGGTCTTTAAAGTGGAAGAATACAGTTTTCCATCTGAATCAAAAAATAATTTAATAGATTAACTAATTAATATAAACATGAACCCACCCATGTATTTGACCTCTTAGCTAATTTTTTATCCTAGAAGGTAATGGGGGCAATGCCAATACTATCTTAACTACTGTGGCACCAGCAGGGCTCCCTGCATACAGACACATTTTCTATGTTTTTTTTTCCCCTTCTTCTAATTTGAACCCAGGTGGACAGAGGTGAGTCTGTGATAGATTATTGGGAACCACGGTTTGCAGAAAAAATTAGGCAAGATTTTTAAATTGACAATTTTTAGATTGACAATTTCGTTCCAAGTTTCCTTCTGCATTTCTGTGCTCCAGTTTTAATTATCACTTTGAGTAAGTGTACTGGATGTATACTTATCAACTCCTCATTTCCCCTGTGGACCACACTGTGGGTTACGAAATACAATTTCCATTTTGTCTGCTGATGGCCTAAATAAAGTACACACAAAACAACAAGGATGGGCTTCTTAATTTAGCAGGATAAAATGCTCATATAACAGTGGCCCTGGGGTTTAGATTAGAGGAGAAAAAGAACTAGATTCCACCTCAGTGGAGTTGGATAATTTCTAAAAGATTTAGCACAAAAGAACTGGGCCATCCCACACTATGAACACTTCAAAAAATCTAACACTGATATATTAATTTTTTCACATTCTTTAATACAGGGATCCATGGCATACATGCAATTATATCTTATGATATTTTAAGCACAACTATCATAGGAACAAAATTGTAAAAGAAATGTTAAGGATATGAATATCATGGCAAGTTTGTATTAAATATATGTTGAACTGTAAAATATATGACATACATATCATGCATCATTGAATTCCATTAGCCTCTTCCCTGTGTAAGTGTAATAAATACCAGAATAAAATATCTTAACAGAAAAATATATTAAAAATTAAAAATTTGAATAACCAATACATATTTTTTTAAATGAACTTTCCCACCAGTGAGCTATGTTTTTTAGTTTCTTCAACATAGTTCCTCTAAATATACGACCATTTTTTACTCCAAACCAATACACATTCCAGGCCATAATCCTTATCAAAATCATTGCTGTCATTATCATCAGGCACATTTAATGAGTATTCATTATCACCTGAGCCTTAGGAATTCATAAAGTTACACAGTAGAGTAAGGAGTTAGCAAGTTAGTGGACTGTCAGCATATATGAAAAAGATCATGAATGGGGCCAATGAAAGAAACATGGTGGTCTGTGAATGTTACAAGGCTTCACTGAGAAAGTAGCACTTGATAATGGACCTTGTATAGTTAGAATTTACATAATAACTTCAGAATCAAAAGCATATTTCACTCTGGAACACAGCAGGAACAAAGGCATGCTCCACTTCAGCCCTTTGACTCAAAAGTTTTACACAATGAGAGATGAGATTGGAAGGAAACAAACGTTTTATGAAGGTTACTGGACTCTGACCTACGTATGCTATTTGTACTTGACACAGGAGGCAATGAAGCTCACTGATGATTTCTGAGTAGAGGGAATGATAATTGCAAGTTTATATTTGGAAACTCCTGACATTATAGAGGAAGCTGCAGAGACCAGCTGGGACAAAGGAGAACATGTCCTGAGTGGCTTCTGGCTTCATACACTGGCATTTTTCTGTTCATGTGTTACGCTTTTTGTTTCCACCCTTAGCATCAGATCAGATATATTTGGCTATACTTTTGGAAAGTAGGGTAAATGACAGTTTAATATAAGAACACAGATATTCCAAGCATGCTATAGATCCCACTGCCTAAAGAGAGGTAGACCTTGAATGACAGAACATTCCAGATGGCAGAAGGTGTGAAAATGCTGGGAGAGCAACAGAGGAGAGAGGGTTTGAGCCAGTTCTACACAGGCATGTAGTCTTTAGTTCTCTACTACACAGGTTAAAGGGCAGTAGGAAACAACTAATTTACACTTGACTTCCATGCATTGATTTTGTTATCTTCCCAATAGATACAAATCAAGTTGTGCTCTTGGAGCAGTGCTTGACAGGGCAGACGATACACACACTGGTGGATAGAACCAGTTTAACAGCAAAGTACTGATGATAATTCAGAGAGCCATCTGCATTTACTGCGTAAGAAATTATTGTATAATTTCAATGGTGCCTTTGATGTTCTCCATGTAAATGTGCGCACATGCAAAATTGTTAACATCTAACACCAAACAACTCTTCCATCACCATTAATTCTAAATACAATGATTGAATATTAACTTAACCTAATAATAAATTAAGAGCAAGGCAAAAGCATGATATACAATGAAGATAATATCAGTATGACTGCCAAATGGACCAAAAATTAGTAATTTAGAGTAGAATTCTCATGAATGAGATTAATGCCCTTATAAAAAGGCTCCAGGGAGATCTCTAGCCCCTTTGTCATGCGAGGATACAAGGAGAAGCCTGTAACCCAGAAGAGGACCCTCATTTGACCATGTGGGTACTCTGGCCTCAGATTTCCAGACCCTAGAACCTTGAGAAATACATTTCAGTTGTTCCCAAGTTACACAGTCTCTAGAGTTTTATTACAGCATCACAAACGAACCAAGGCAGATAGTACTTACTGAATAAAGTTCTCATCATTTTCTTTGAGTCCTATCAATATCCTCTAGTCTTCCTTGAACGACTCTTAAAACTATGATCTTTATCATTGTTACCCTTCAGGCAGTTCATAAGTTTCTCCCTTTTCTACTAGTCGATAATTTTTCATCTACCTCTGGAAAAGTAAGAAATATTCTTAAACAATATGTTTATAATGATGAGTGATGGTATTCAAACAAAGCTTGGGCATTTAAAAAATAAGGAAAAATAAAAGAAAAAATATTCTTAGCAGAAAAATATGTCTGTCAGTATGTTAAGACTATATATATGGTGGTGCTAGTGGTAAAGAGCCCGCCTGCCAATGCAAGAGACATAAGAGACGCAGGTTCAATCCCTGGATTGGGAAGATACCCTGGAGGAAGAAATTACAATTTGTTCTAGTATTCTTCCGTGGAAAATCTCAGGGTCAAAAGACCCTGGCGGGTTACAGTCCATAGGGTCACAAAGAGTTGGATACAGCTGAAGCAACTTAGCATGCACACACATGCACACATATATATGTGTATGTGTATATATATATATGAAGTGAGGTGAAGAGAAAGTTGCTAAGTCGTGTCTCTTTGTCACCCCGAGGATTATACACTCCTTGAAATTCTCCAGCCAAAAATACTGGAGTGGATAGCCTTTCCCTCATCCAGGAGATCTTTCCAACCCAGGGATTGAACCCAGGTCTCCCGCATTGTAGGCAGATTCTTTACCAGCTGAGCCACAAGGGAAGCCCATGTACATGTATATTTAAACACACACATATATAAACCCATATATATATATATATATATATATATACATATAAATTCCTTTCCTCCGCATGTCTCATTCTTTCCGTAATAAAATGATCTCAGCATTTCACTCCACTGTCTGATTGCACTGATACTGCAAGACCATTGCAGCCTTTCTACTGCAGCATTATTTCTAACACCACACTGCTCCGGAAGCATCTACCATCCCCTCGGGCACCTGCTGTAATTCCCAAATATGCTCCCCTCTCCCCTTTAAAAACTAGAGCCAACCCAACAATCAGGCTAAAGTGAGGAAATACAAGGACCAAAGAAATGCAAACTAAGTCTATTAAATGGCAGGGAGTGCAGATATCAGCGATGCCTCTGCCTTTGGGTTATGGTCAATCAACTCACAAGCTCTGTTTTTCATGAAGTGGCTATATTAGCAAACTGGCCAGAACTCTTTCTCTGATTTCTCATGCATTTTTTTTTAATCTCATGAAAATGTTTTCTAGTGACATTGGCTTTTACTTATCCACCTGTGGTTTACAGACACACAAACAGCAGGCAGGTCAAATCTCCTCCCCTGAATGCTTCCCACTCCTCGGGGGTTGGCCTGGGAAGCTGAAAATGCAGAGACCTGGGCCTGGCCAGGGCTTGGGGAGCAGACCCCAAGGTGCAGAGAGGTTCCTTGAGGGACAAGCCCATGTGCTTCTTTTCCTTCTAGGAGGAAACGAGGAGCTAGATCATTGGCAGGAACCCTCCTGCCTGCTGGGCGCTCAGCTAGGAATCCCAGAATATCAGAACCAATTATATTCAAATGTAAGTACAAAAAAGTCATTTTGACTCGAATATAAATGATTCTAGCTGCCATGTTGTATTACCCACTCCACTGCTCCTCTTCATTAGCAGTGATAATTGAGCGATGACTGCGTGCACTTAATGATAATATGATTAACGGTGTATTTACCAACCTTGCTGGTGAGTGCCCGCATAAAGGGAGTGTTTCCTATAAGCTATTGTCATCATCACCTGCAAACACAAGCCACTGAAGCCACTGTGTTTGTAAAGTCTGGAGACAAACGGTTACTGAATCTCAAGACTGTCCCGTCACTTTATCCCTGTTGTCTTGTGGGTACCGCGAAAGCCTTCATTAACAAGAAATAAGAATGAATGCTATGGAGTGAGAGAGAGGAGATGTAAACAGCTGCTCTTTCTTTTCTGAAATTGTGTATCATTTACATTTTTCTCACCTCTCTTTAACATTAATCCACAGGCTTCTTTTCTCCAGACACGAGATTTAAGGAGTAGAGTTTATGGTTTGTTTTTCTGTTATTTTTCAAGTGCTACCATTAAAATGAAGAGCCAAAGTAAATCAGCCAGAGATCAAGCAGAATTAGAATAGAGAGAGTTAATTTTTCTAAAACAAACAAAAAAACCATCCTTATATCTGACAGAGGTAACTATAAAGTACATGCCCAGCATTTGGCCTTTCTTGCATTATATTCACCCAAAAGTTATGAAATATATAACTAACAATGCGACTCTGTGTATAGCACACTGACACCCTCCCTAACTGAAACCTATAACTTATAGGTGCAAGACAGAATAATAAGTTATATGTATCATTATCATATGAGACCATTCCGAAGGAAAACATACAAAAATGCGAAATGGCACATTTTTGTTTCTCTCCTATTTTATATTTGGAGAGTCTTAAAAAAACAATAACTGCAGTAATACTTGGAAAAATCCATGCCTGGTGGGACAGCTTCCTTTTTGTTTGTTAAAAGGAAAAGAGTCTTTGTAAATGTGCTTTCCTTATGACTTTAATTTCATGTTGGCGGATTCCTACTCTCAGACCCCTGTAGACTTCCTGGTCCTGGAAAAAAGCTTTTCTCTGGGGTCCCCTGAGTAGGTTTGTGACAACTGAAAATGCGCAGGTAAAACTAACGCAGAATAGTCATTTCAGAGCCGATTTTCTGCAGTGGCAAAGACAGGCAAGCAGTTTCTTACCCACCACTGGTTCCAAGGAGACTTTTCTCACAGCACCCACCCAGCCCACATGAAACACTAGAGACTGTTGGCGAGTACTTTGGGGGATAATTTCATTTTCATCCTGTTTCACTTCCCCTTAGTCTTTGGAAAGGAGCATTTACATTCCTCTGGAGGAGGGTGTAGTGGCCCACTCCAGTGTTCTTGCCTAGAGAATCCCATCGACAGAGGAGCCTGATGGGCTACAGTCCATAGGGTCTCAAAGAGTTGGACACGGCTGAAGCAACTTAGCATGCGTGCAGTGCTCAAACCTTTAACATGGAAATAAAACCTACCCAATTCAGAGAGTGAGTAAATTATCATGTCTTTGGCATAAGACATGACTGGTTTCTTCAATTAAATTCAGACCGAAATTAAAAGCACTCACACATCCAGATAAACACCAAAGCACAGTGTTAGAAAAGACAGAAAGAATAGTGTAGAAAGTGTGCCTGGCAACAGAACAGCCCTGTAACATATTAGCAGCATTGAAGATATATTATGCTATTCAGTATACCCTTGTAAGTTCAGGCATCTCTCTATTTTATGGTTGAAGAAATCCAGAATTGGCACATACTTTACTCATGCTGCATAGCTGGTAAGAGAAAGAGAATTCACACTCAGGTCCAAGGTTGAAGTGCATGTCCTTTCTTTCATATCTAGAGTATACTGAAAAATAATGAGCGTGATGAATAGCATTTCTACCCAGCTACAGTATTTCTAGTTACTAGAATGTAGGAGAAAAATCACAACTGTGTATTATAAAAATTCATCTTCATATCTATACAGAAAAAATATCATCTTGTTGTTAGGAGAAAATTCAACTTTTTCTCTTTAATATAATTAATTTTGACTCAGTCAATAGACATCACCACTCCTGTAGTGTTAAGTAAACTAAGAAATCAAGAATTGTGAAGAGAATTTGAAGTTTAGGAAGAATGCACAAACTCAAATGTTATCACTCATAAATGAAAAGCAATCACAAAAGAATTAGAATGATGAAATTGTGGTATTAAATAGTAGAAAGACTTGCTTGATTATGCTTCTATTAATATTTCAAACAATGCGATGTAGATGGCTCCAAACTCCACAAGGGCCTTCCAGAGTTTCAGGGGAAAGACTGGTAACACTTTGCATCCCTGGAGAGTCCTAACAAACAAGAGGATGTTCCCAAGTGCCTGCTACAGACCAAGGGGATCTGCATCATTGCTCCCTGCTCCCAGGAGGAAGAAATGGCAACACATTCAGCTGTTCTTGCCTGGGAAATTCCATGGACAGAGGCACCTGGTGGGCTACAATCCATAGGGTCACAAAAGAGTCAGACATGACTTAGCAACTAAAACAACCACAGCAACACACACACAGACCCAAAATAAAACAGCAAAGAATCCTCACTGCACGTGCCGCCAATACACAAGGTTAGGAATTAGAATTATATTATAAGCCAAACCCTTCCACTAACTAACAATAAGACCTCGGTCAAATCCATCCCACCAAGCCTCACTGGTGAACTGAGTACATGATTACACCGATCTCTCATACTCGGATAGTCATGAGGGGTTCAAAGAAGGTAAAGTTCATGGGGACATCCTTTCATTGTAAACACCATTCAAAGGCAATTATTGTTATTTTCATGCTGTTGTGTAATTTCTACAGTTCCTGCTATGATATTGTTTTTGAAACAGCTGGTTACCTATCAGGAGGAACAACTTCATCCCTGAAGCAACCCCCATCCAGAACAGTTTTCCTCTGTATCAAGTGGGTTTGCATGATGAAATGATTGCCCTGCATGGCTGGTAACTTAATTCTGTGACTGTTTTTTGAGAACTCAGTCACAAATAGGAGGTTTCTTACAAAGACATTACAAAATGAAATGAAATCATATACCACAAACTTGGGAATGCAATATTCTGATTACTAATAAACCTTAAAAACATCAGATGGAAGGGAAGACCTTTAGGTAAAAATATTTTAGAGTAAACAGATGGAAAAATAGCACCATTTTAATAATTCTATAAATATTCTCTAGATTTTGGGATGACCTGGCTTCCGTTAAAAACAACCATCAACAACAACTCTGCTTACTTTTATCCTTTTCTAAACTATCGTTGTGTTTTTTTTTTTCCCTCCCTCTTACAAGGTCAAAAATAGTGAGTTCTCTACACCAGAATCTTGGATTTTTAACCCCTTTTGATTGTCATACACCAGCAGTGTTTTAAAGGGCTTGAAGCGGGGGGGGGGGGGACGTTTTCTGTACCAAATCTACACAGTACCTGTGTTTCCGACCCATCTCTGACTTCCCAGAGCTGTGCAATAATGATTAGTTTTTAAGCTGCTTAAAAGAGATTCTGAGATTTTAAGCTTTTTTTTCTTTTCCTTTCCTCTGAGTGAGCCAGAAAAGAGGAGCATTCAGACTGAGCCATAGCTCCATCTCCTGGAAGTGTACAACACTAACAACAATGAAAGATCCAGAGGTATCTAAGACATTTTCTCACTAAAGCACTTGTGCTCAGTCTGTGTGCAAAAGACCTTTCATGTCTCACTCACAAAGCAAGGTTATTCTTCACTCCATCAGAAAGGGAGAGACACACACCTTAGAAAACCTTCAGTTACTGAAGGGAATGACTTTGTTGGAACACAACTTGAAGAAAGCCTTGCCTGACAATAAACCCCTCTTAGAAAGAAAGGTTCCTTACACAGGAAGCTAGCCTGCTGCTGCTAAGTCGCTTCAGTCGGGTCTGACTCTGTGCGACCCCATAGACAGAAGCGCAGCAGGCTCCCCCGTCCCTGGGATCCTCCAGGCAAGAACACTGGAGTGGGTTGCCATTTCCTTCTCCAGTGCATGAAAGTGAAAAGTGAAAGTGAAGTCGCTGAGTCGTGTACGACTCTTTGCAACCCCATGGACGGCAGCCCACCAGGCTCCTCTGTCCATGGGATTTTCCAGGCAAGAGTACCGGAGTGGGGTGCCATTGCCTCATCCGGGGATCTAGCATACAGCCAGATAAAAGAGCACTTTGTGACATACCAGAACCACAGGTTATCTGATGAAATTTCTATTTGGGAAAAAATTGAAACTGCGTTAGGTGCCACTTTCCATTTTAAACATGACATGACAAGTTGTACCTTATACCTAGCTTCTGGTGACTATTTTTCCATATTGTATTTTCCTATCGAGCATCTGCTTTTCTATTTTAATGTTAGAAAAATAAGGCTTGGTTATGCAAATAGGATTTCTAATTTTACATATTTATGTTTCTATATCAAGTTGAAATGCATCTGCTGGAGACCATACTTAATTTTTAAATTCTAAAATAGTTGCTGTCCATATTGTCCATTTGTAGTTAAAAAAAAAAAGAGAGATTGGATTTTACTGCTTCCAGTCATGGATTCCATATTTCTCTCCCTTTGAGGTAACTTGAGGCTATCTAAAGTAGGAGAGGCTCAGGTTATGTCCAAATATATAATAGAATCCCCTAGTCTTCTCAGTTCTATCTTGTCCATCATTAATACATTTTTGGCACATTGGAATTGGATGATACCACTCTAATGGCAGAAAGTGAAGAGAAACTAAATAGCCTCTTGATGAGGGTGGAAAAAGGAGAGTAAAAAAGCTTGCTTAAAACTCAACATTTAAAAAAACTAAGATAATGGCTTCAGGTCCCTTCACTTCATGGCAAATAGGGAAAAAGTGGGAAGAGTAACAGACTTTATTTTCTTGGGTTTTAAAATCATTGCAGACAATGACTGCAGCCACAAAATTAAAAGATGGTTGGTCCTTGGAAGAAAAGCTATGACAAAACTAGACAGTATTTTAAAAAGCAGAGATATCACTTGGCCAACAAAGGTCCATCAAGTTGAAGCTATGGCTTTTCCAGTAGTCATGAATAGATGTGAAAGTTGGACCATAAAGAAGGCTGAGTGCCCAAGTACTGATGCTTTTGAATTGTGGTTCTAAGGAAGACTCTTGAGAGTTCCCTGGACAGCGAAGAGATCAAACCAGTATATCTTAAAGGAAATCAACTCTGAATATGCATTGGAAGGATAGATGCTGAAGCTGAAGCTCTAACACTTTGGCCACCTGACGTGAAAAACCAACTCTTTGGAAACAACCCTGATGTTGAGAAAGATTGAAGGCAGGAGGAGAAGAGGGTGACAGAGTATAAGACATTTGGACGGCATCACTGACTCAATGGACATGAGTTTCAACAAACTTCAGGCGATGGTGAAGGACAGGAAAGCCTGGCGTGTTTGTGGTCCATGGGGTCACAAAGAGTCAGACACAACCTAGCATCTGAACAAGAACATGCTATGTTATTCAATATGGATCAGCTGTTTACTTACAAAGATTTGATTTTTTTCTTTTTTTACTCTCCTTAAATATTTCTCCCGTTTTCCATCCTGAGGGATGGAAACATTCAGGGAACTAAATACTCACCTTTGCCTATTCTGTATTCTATAAAATTGTGTTAAATGGAGATTGAGATCATATTACAGAATTGGTTTCTAATCTGGAAACAAACAAAAAAATCTATATAACTATTAAAGGTGAATGAACTGTAGCCAGCACTCTGATATTAATAAAATCATTATAATGCACAATAAAATACAAAGTCCAATTTATTAAATAAGATTGGGAACATGGCCCTTTGGTAGGTTGAACATTGTAAGAAAATTAAAAATCACCATATTTGGGTGAATAGGATAAAGACAGTCAAAAAGCACAAACTTCCAGTTAGAAATAAATATTAAGGACGTAATACATAACATGATTAACATAATTAACACCACTCTATGTCACATATAAAATTATGAGAGTAAACCCCAAGAACTCTAATTTTAAGGAAAAATATGTTTTTCTTTTTATTTTATTTAGTATCTTTATGAGAAAATGGGTGTTTACTAAACTTGTGGTAAATGATATATGTAAATCAAATCACTATGTGATAAACCTTAAACTTATACAGTGCTATATGTCAGTTATATCAATAAACTGTAAAAACAAAATTACCATGTTATTTTTTAATTTTCAAGGAATTATATATATATATATATATATATATATATATATATATATAGACAGAGACTACACTTAACAATAAAAGTAGCTTGATTATGATATAATCTCACTTTGATGCTTCAGAAAGAGCACTTTGGGCCTCCAGATCATTATGATAAACACAGGTGTCAGTATCAAGCACTAAAGAACCAGAAGCTAGAAAAGCTAACTCGAATGTGGTCCTGGAATCAGGATATAGTCCTTTACAAATATTTCTGGGTACCTATTTCTGTGCTGACTATCCATCTCTTTTTCACAAAAGTGAAATATAGGATATATGTGTGCAAATCCATGGACTACATGCTTTATAGTGAACGTGGGTACTTCAGGTCTCCCCATCTCCATCTCATATATGGCTTTGCTTGATTAACGTGCTTCATTCAATGGCCACAAAGGAGCTTGCATTTGAGATGAGAGTTTTCTGTGGGCTTTTTGATGATTGGCTGGCAGCCAAAGCACTTATCCTGCTATTCAGGATATATTGTAGAAAACCATATAACGGCACCTAAGAGTCTTTAATTGCTAATTGTTCCTAATAACTGTTTAGTATATAATGCAAACAATAATACATGATGTCAGTTTGAATTTCAAGGTTGTTATTCAATCCCAAGTTTCTGCTGTGTTATGTTCTCTTCCTGTGGTTAATGATGTCTGAAAAACCCTCAGTGGAGTAACAATCCTGGCTTGGGTAAGGGGCAAGGTCTGTATTAAAAGATGAACAATAAGAGAAAAAAATAGAAAAGAGAGGTTTGAGTAATAGCCTACTCTATGTCTGAATACAATACCAAGTACTGTACAGAATGAAATGAATGGCAACTTTTGTGCTTCTAATTACAATACATATCTCAGTAGCCTTTCAGAGATTAACCACACTGCGGATTATCAGCGGAATTTGGAATTCTCTTCTTCATTGTCAACTACATCCAAAGAGTTCCATTATGCTCTGGGGATCACTTTCTCTAGGTCTTATTCTTCAAGAATGAAGACAAGCTTTCATTATTTCTGAGGAACTCTCGCACAGATAGATGTGCATTGATCCATCTCCTTTTGCCTCACACTGGCTTAAGCCAGAACATGGAAGCCTTCTTATAACAGGCACCAGAAAAAAATGTGATGGGGCCAAGCTCTGGCTAGCTAATAGTCTTTCAAGTACTTCTCCCTCTGTTCTGTCTGCAATTTCAGTAAGATTTCCAGCACTTGGGGTTAAAATGTCCTCAAGCCCTTTAGAAGCTGGCATCTAATTGCTTCTTCATGTTGCCAAATGACTGAGTGTTTTCTTCATTGACTTGGTTTCTGCCCAATTCTGGAAGAGACAGTAAGCAGGATAAGAGAGACTGGGGAAGTATAAAACTCACTCAGAGAAGGAAGAGCTGATCTGGGAGTCAGGGGAGAGTACAGAAAAGCCAAGTAAAACACTGAAAAACTGTAGATTGGGCAAAAGAATGGGGAATAAGATTAGAGTGGAGTGTCTGTAGGGAAAAAAAAATCTGCTTGTGTTTGAAAAATATTAAGTAGAAATCTCTCCTGACATATGTGTGTGCGATCTATATACAGTGATATATCCAAAACAGTGTTCTATTCTTTCCTGGCCTCTCTGGTCACAAAAAGCACAGTAAAGTATTCGGGTCATTACTCCCATTCCACATCGTTCCTTATCTAATTTTGATAGATCACAAAATGGCCATATCCTTGCCTTTTCCTTGCTTGCTTTGGAATTTAGAAGCTCCTCCCAACACCATCCAGATGTTCTTTCTCTTCCTCGCACATCTGACCTGCCATGTGACTCACTTAAGCCCATACAATGTGGTGGAAGTCATATTAAGCCTCTCTCCCATGCTTCTACTCTCACATACTATGTGAAAAACCTGGCTAACCTGAAGGAAGATGAAATATAATGGGGAACACAGATGAGTCCTCCTAGCACAGGTGATCCTAGATTTACCAGCTCCTAAACAACCTGGCTGCACACACAAGATGGACGAATAAATGCAATAAAAGGACCATATCACCGAGCTCCGCCCAAGTTTCTGCCCAGAAGAATCAAGGGTTCAATAAATGTGCATTAAGCCACTACGTTTTGGGGTGATTCATTTTGCAGCAAAGGCTAACTCTTGCAATAACCAACTTACATTTCTTGGATGGCTTAATTGTTGTGAAGTGATAGTATATTAAGTATTAAATTTCTATTCAGAATTCACATTTTTCTTATAATCTTCTTACATAAATCTCCCAAGAGCCCTACATGAACACCTGGCTATATTAATCATATTCGTGGTTCAAGATACAAGATGGTTTGAGAGATACTAAACTGTAATTCAGGGACTTCCCTGATAGCTCAGTTGGTAAAGAATCTGCCTGCAATGCAGGAGACCCCGGTTTGATTCCTGGGTTGGGAAGATCCACTGGAGAAAAGATAGGCTACCCACTCCAGTATTCTTGGGCTTCCCTTATGGTTCAACTGGTAAAGAATCTGCTTGCAATGTGGGAGACCTGGGTTCGATCCCTGGGTTGGGAAGATCCCTGGAGAAAGGAAAGACTACCTACTCCAGTATTCTGGCCTGGAGAATTCCATGGACATCGCAGAGTCAGATAGGACTGAGCGACTTTCACTTTCAGTTTCCTTTCACTTTCAATCTGCAATTCTTGCACTTAAAAAACTTTGGTTAAGACTATGCCTATGGAACAGAACAAAATCAGCTATCCATTTATTTGTTCAATACAGATGCTCATTTCATAAGATGCAACATATTTTGATCTTGAATCCTAGCAGCTATTTTAAGACTTGGATTTTGGGGAAATGATACATTTGGGGAGAAAGAGTTACTTACATTGGCCATCAAGATATATGAGTTCTAAGTCTAGTGAGTTTCTTTGTCCTCCAATTCATAAAAGAAGCAAAACTAAGAAAACTAGATTGTTCACCTACTATAACAGCACACAGATCTATCTCTGCCTCCTTTGTGTTGTTCTTCAAAGCACCTGAATAATTTCAGGATTCAGTAACTCCTCAAAAAATTACTAGTTCTACCAACATCAGGCAGTCAAGCAGTTTATTCATCATCAGAAAGCCTCCTGACTTCAATGGCTCTGGTAACACAGAGATGGTAATGACATTACCTAATTCTGTCATGCACAATTAATTTAATTTTTTTCTCTGTGATTAAAATGGAAATTACTCACAACTTAGAATTGCTGTTAAATAATGGGCGACAAATTCCACGTGAGTATCAGAAACTGCACCATATGCTTATGAGCAGAAACTTGGTCGAGCTCCTTTCAGTTGGAAAAATAAAGCAGAAAAACTGGTTTTGAATAGAATAAGTAACAGTAAATGGATGAAATCGTACTAAATTCCAAAGGTTTCTGTTTTCCATCAAGACTTAGGCGGGAAATAAATGGCTTTATCATACGGAGTAATTGAGAAGAGGAAAGACAACATTTGCCAACATGTGGGCAGGAGCTCTGTGGAAGATCTCAGATTAGGAGTAGCAGGGAGCACCGATGATCCCCTCGAGAGGGGGCAGTTGTGCTGTACTATGCTGTGCCAAGTCATTTCAGTCATGTCTAACTCTGCAACCCTATGGACTGTGGTCCACCAGGCCCCTCTGTTCATGGAATTCTCCAGGCAAGAATACTGGAGTATGTTGCCATGCCCTCCTCCAGGGAATCTTCTCAACCCAGGGATGAAACCCAGGTCTCGTGCTTGACAGGTGGATTCTTTACCACTAACACTACCTGGGGAGCCCAAAGGACCTGATTGGAAAGGCCCACCTAAGAAGAGCCAAGGATTCCTTAGATAGACACCAGGAGGTGATCAGTCAGGAGTGTGAAACCCTGGATTCACACTCTTTCCAGCCTTTCAGATGTTGGTGCCACAAACTGGCTACGCTCAACAAGAAACCCAGGGTAAGGACGCTCATCAATTCTATTCATTCAATTCAGCCTCTAAGACATCAATCAGGTAGAGGAGAATGGAGAGAGGTCCAGAGGGAAGACTCCTTCCTGAAGAATAAGAGCTGAAAAGACATTTAAATCTTTTTAATTCTCTGAGAAGAGTGGCATATCTAGCTTAAGGAACTACTATCATACATGTTTGTCTTTACAATTGTATAGGGATTAAAATTATTGAAGATTAGAAAGACCAGAAATATTAAAATCAGGCTGGGATGCAAATGTTTATTACATCTCTAGTCCATTTTCAATGCTCTTAGAATTGTATTTTCATTATCACCTTTTGAGTTCATTGTCATTTTCCCCAACATCATCATTGCTTTCTAAACTCATATTTATTGGGGCTTCCCTGGTGGCTCAGACAGTAAAGAATCCACCTGCAATGCCAAAGACATTCATAATTATTAGAGTAAAATAATTTATTTTTTCTGCTGTAGAAATTTATAGAACTACAATACACGAAAAAGAGTGAGTCAAGCTCATTTCTTTTGGTGTAATTTTGGTTCTGCCTGAAACATCCTGATAAACTTAGGCAAGTTGATAGACTTGTTTTTTTTTTTTTTTTTTTTTGCTTACATTTCTTTATCCATATAGTAGAGATAATAATAGTCTATACTTCAGAAGGTTGTTTTGAAGATTAAGAAAATTCTTTCAAGTAAATCATGGAAAACTGTGCCTGGCACATAGTAAACACTCCCAAAATGTTACCTAATGATATCAATAATGAGAGAACATTGATTTCAAATTTTACGATTTGATTAGTATTGATTCTTCTTTTCCTGTAAAGATTCAACAGGGTTTCAATGTATCTTGCTACTTTGTAAGACTCTTAGTTTGACTCAGAACTAGGCAACATGAGCCACCTTCCCTAAACCCCCTTACCAGGCTCCAGACAAACAGGAAATAAGCATAAGAAAGAAAGCCAGATCTGTTTAATCTGGGGCTTTACAAGATTTTTAAGAACAGATTTTACTACTTAGCATGGTTTGGCAAGAAGGACAGAGTGATCCAGCACCATGTGGGCACACTGACTTCCCCAGAGTTCACAGTGTGAATTCCTTTATGTAAACTATCCAAAATCAGTAAAAAGACACAGCCGTTTGAAAATCTCAGAATCAAAATATATTCCCAATTAGAAAGCAGGATTTGTAGATTTTAAACTCAGCACTTTAACCATCCCGTGGGTGCTCTGATAGCTCAGCAGCCTTAGTCTAAATCCTCTCCTTGGGTCAGTCTCCAGTCCCAGTTCATCTGAGATGCTCTCTGATTCCTGCAGACACAGCACCTTCTTTGATAAAAATAAGATTATTAGCTTTCTTTGTTTGGAGGCAATCAAACACTCTGAGAAGTGAAACAAAGGTGCTAAAGACAGATAATCAGCTAATTGGAGCTTTCTGCACCAAATAACAGAAGAAACTCCAAGAACATTGATTGAGGGGGAGAAATGAGAGAAAGTACTGGAATAGAATTCTCCATTTAAAGAAAATTGTGAGGACAGTATCAATTTGGTTTTGGAACATTGATAATTCTCTCCAAAATCAGAGATAATTGAGAAATTCTCACTCAGACTTTGTACGTTCTTTGAGAGTTTCCTTTTGAGACAGTCAACTGCTCCAAGATGGAAAATCACAAATCACCTTTGATCCCTGCTGATTTTTGTTCTTTACCATCTGTGTGCATGCTCAGTCATATCCAACTCTTTTCGATCCTGTGGACTGTAGCCCACCAGGCTCCTCTGTCCAAGGAATTTTCCAGGCAAGAATACTGGAGTGGGTTGCCATTTCCTACTCCAGGGGATCTTCCCAACTGAGGGATCAAACCTACATCTCTTGTGTCTCCTGCATTGACAGGTGGATTCTTTACCACTCTGCCACCTGGGAAGCCATCTATTCGATAATCTACAAAAAATATTGGTGCCTTCAATCAGTTGAATGAATTTAATGAAATCTATGCAAACTTTACCAGTTCCACTGCATCAAATGGTCTTTTGAATTGTTCAAAATACTGAGAGCACAAAGTAGATAAACTCCTTCTGATAGCTGTATGCGACTTGAGAACAGGAATTTCATTTCATTCATCTCTTAATTTCATAGGATGTAGCTTTGTGCCCTGTACACAATAGTCTGAAATGATCCCTGATGAAACCAGTTAGCCTATGAATAATCAATACTCAGTTTCTGTGCCTAGATCTAGAGGCTCCCAGAACTTCAGAAGAACAGAACAGAATACTTGCAGCAATCAGGCAGTTCACAAAAGGGTTCTTGGGCATCCTTTGGCTTGAGCCTTCCAGATGCTCTAAACCATCAAGACTACATTCCTCAAGCACTTGCATGTACGTATTCTGGCACCCAGAGCACCCCTGCTTCAGGACGCTGCATCACAGTCACCTGTTTGCTCATTCGATGTCATTCAGCGTCACTAGACTGAGTATTTTGAGAGCAGGGACTGGACCTCAGTGTCATTAATAATATTCTTGAGGATAACTATAATCTCCTCATCTAAGTCTCTCAACAGTATTACAGGTAATAAAATTATCCCCATTTTACACTTGAGGACACTAAGGCTTATAGAGAGGGTAAGTAACTTGTTTAAATTCATACGATTTATAAGTGAGGAACTTTGGGTTCCAATTCAGGACTGTGTTACTTCAAATTTTGTGGTGTCACTTACCAGCCCTTCCTCATTTGTCTCCTGTTTCCCCTTCCTCTCTTCCCCTCCTTCTCCCTTCTTCCATTTCTTCCTTCCTTCCCTCGCTCCTTCCTTCCCTTCCTTTCCTCCTCCTTTCTTTTCCTTCCCTGTTCAATAACTAGCAGCATGGTATCTGGCTCAAAAGTTACACGATGACATTTAATGCATATTCGTTCAAAGAACGACTAGATGATGGATGTTCAAGACAGAATCCACACTGGCCATCATGAGGACGTTATGTCGTCGTCCACAGACAACACACACTAATGATCCAAGAATGTGCCATTTTAAACACCTTAAGAAACACATCAAACTACATTTCTTTCTGCAGTGACATGCATTTGGCATAAGATGGATCCTTTCAGGTAACATCCTAGGAATTGATTTGAAAGAGCTGGGTTTTATATTCCATGACATGAAAAGGATAAAGTAAAAACCACTAATACCAGCCTTTTTGGTATTCCTTCCACTAGTGATATTGATAGCAAAACCCAAGCACTTGGGGGTAATAACTCCTAATAATGGACTACATCACTGACATTTAAAAAAAATAATAAAAACAAGTTTTCTTAAAAATGAGAGATTGAGAGCAAGAGAGAGTGTGCAGGATTCGAACTTATCATAGCCTGATTTTACAGTTTCTTTCACACTTCTTTCCTTTTAATTTATGAAGAGAAAAATCACAGCGATAGATATAAGTTGGCAGTTTTGATCATTAACAGCGAGCTATTGCCCATTGGTCTGCAGTAAAATGTAGTACATATTGATTCCTTTTAACATTAACTATTTTGAGGTTGTGATGGAAAATTACTGTTGAATTGCAGATAACACTAGCTGTGCTCCACAAACGATAAATATTATAAACTGGTTATAAAAGCAGTTAAGGTATTATTACATTTGTGTCATTAGATTTACTTTACTGACATAAACAGTTCAAAACAACACACATTTATATGTAATTTAAGTACTATCTATTCAACTTACTTTAACAAATAGCACCATACACTGTACTTTATGCAAATGAAAGAACGCAGGCTTCTTTCAACTCAACTGAACAACCACTGTTCTTCTATGGAACGATTTTCATATCATTTCCATGGCACGCTTTCACAATTAACTTCTTTGTCTGTTAGAGGAATTGCTTCCGCAAAGAGGGAAAGAAAAGAGAAAGAAATAAAGCACAAAGAAGGAATGAAAGAAAGATGGGTTTGTTGCCTTTATATTCTGTGAAACAGATCAAATAAATTTAGAGTCAAGCAGCAGAAAGCTTCCAAGCTGAGGAAGTCTCCTCACTAAGAGGATGAAATCTACATTAAAATCACCCCAACAGCTGTTTCTTCAGTAGCATCTGTTTTAACAGGATGGCCTGTAGGAGGCTCTCAGTGGAGTCATTCTAAGGGCAAACCTCTGGGCGGGTGCCGGGCTCTGTCACCCACACCCTGTGAGGTTCTGAGGCTTTCGCAGAGGCTATTTTTGTGGCAAATAGCCAACATCTCGGCTAGGAAGATTTCATGGGGAAAATGCCTTGCAAATTCAGCCTTTATACATGTTTACAAAGACATTGAATTCTCTTGTGCACAAAGTGAATGAAAAAGGCTTCCTTAATGATTGTAAAAGCCAGTGCATATCTTAGGTCACATTTAACCTTGTGACTAAAGAGAAGCACTTACATTTGTTTCACACTCTGATGGCCCTTGTGAGACTGTCTTAGTCTTCTAGTTTCCTGTCTGTAAAGTCTCTAAGGGGATGATTTGGGGCCAGAATCTGCTCCTTATCCTTGAACAGCCTGTCATGAGGTAGCTTGGATACCTCTCAAAGTGGATTCTCATTTGAGAGAAACCAAAGCATGTATTCACTGGAAGGACTGATGCTAAAGTTGAAGCTCCAATACTTTGGCCACCTGATGCCAAGACAGAGCTGACTTATTGGAAAAGACCCTGATGCTGGGAAAGACTGAGGGCAGGAGGAGAAGGGGACGACAGAGGATGAGATGGTTGGGTGGCATCACCGACGCAATGGACATGAGTTTGGGTAAACTCCAGGAGATAGTAGAGGACAGAAGAGCTTGGCATGCTGCAGTCCATGGGGCCACAAACAGTCAGACATGACTTAGCAACTGAATAACAACAACAAAAACTGTCTTTCATGTCACATGTGAAACCCTGAGTGTTGACAATTTAAGGCATGTCATAGCCATCTTTGCTTGAGGAGGGGGCTCAAGGATGAGTGGCTCCCTAGGTGCGGGAGTAACATATTTTTCTTTACAAAATCCCTCACCTCTGCCAAAGATTGGCTTTTTAAAACAGAAATGGGAACATTGGACTCACGAATGAACACAAATGGTGATGTGTGGATATAATCCATAATTGAAACTCTTTAAAAGAAAATGCTGGGAAATGATGGAAAATATTTGCATAGACAGAATGGCAACAGCAATGTTACTTTTCCAGTCAGAAAGGAAGAGGCTCTACTGAATGATTCAAGAATTCAAATGTAAGCTCCTAGAGGGCAAGATAGGACTTGTTCCTTTCCGGGCAGCATCTCCAAGTCCCAGGACTGGACACACAGTGCTGAACATATAGCACCTATTTGCAATAAAAGATACTGAAGAGAAAATCCATTGTCTAATTTTTTATAAAATATCACTTTGGCACTGAATAATTACTGTCTTTTGCATATGCAATTTCTTGTTAATGAAACTGTCTTATTTGTTTATTACAAGAACCATGCCTTGTTGATAGTGTCAAGCTCATTTTGACTGGATTCACATGTATTTGATACCTGACTTATGACAATGGTGGTTTAATCACTAAGTTGTGTTGCATACATCTTTGTGACCCCATGGACTAGCCCACCAGACTCCTCTGTCCACAGGATTTTCCAGTTAAGAATACTAGAGTGGGTTGCCATTCCCTCCTCCAGGGGATCTTCCTGACCCAGGGATTGAACCCAAATCTCCTGCATTGGCAGGAGCCGACAGAGCCACCAAGGAAGTCCCCGACTTAGGATAGCGGTTGTCAACTTGAGGACCTGTTGGTGGCTGCTTCCTTCCCAGCACCAGCTTTTTTTTTCATAAATAATGAAAATTGCAGGGTCCTCATTTGCTCTCTGCCAACTGCTCCATGCTGTTTGACTTCTGAGCTAATGCTGACTTTTCTACATTATTAGAAAGTATGTTCATGGCGTCCTTGAAGCATTTCTTTTGTCCCTGTTCAGTCAGAATGCCCATCGTCAGTTGCCCACTTGGAAATTGCCTTGATAACCTGCTGTCAGCCATTCTCTTTACATGACCAATCTATTGAAACTGAATTACCATAAGTATGACTTTCCCACCAGTGTACTGACAGTGCTCTGGGCCCTCATTAATGCAGATCATTTTGCTATTTAATTTTAAATATAGCATACAGGGAGAATTGCCTAGGAACTGGATATCATATCAATGACAAGCCTGACCACAGCTCAGAGAAGCAGAATCCTCTACCGTCAGCCGGGCCCTGAGTTCTCAATTAGAATTTCACGGAAGAAACCAGAATTGGTCCTGTAACAGTCACTCTCTCCTTTTCTCTCCACTGGTGTTTTTCTGTATATTCTACTTTCTGTCACAGCTTCTGTCTTCTCTCACCTCACCAACCAGCAGGGACAAGGGATGTGAAACAAACTTCTAAACTGTCATGATCACAAGTAAGTAGCCTCATCAGTCTTCATTCAGACTGCAGCTGCCTGAGGGTCTCCATTCTAAGAGACAAGTAATCTTTAGAATTCTCCAGTGGTCAGAAGGACTCAGGTTGGGCATGGTGCTTATGACAAGCATTATACTTCTTACTTCTATTTATTAAGATATCTATCTATCTTTCTTTCATCCATTTATTTTCTGTGTTATGTTGGATGCCAGGATGGGGAAATGGGTCCTAGGAAAACATTTAGTATGTTTAAAAATATATATATAAGTAGATGGAAATTTTTAAACAGGAGAGAGAGGGATCAATGGTAAAGCAATGGATCCTAATTCTGATTGGGGAGACAGAGAAGAAATAGAAAAGAGAAAATAAGAACATCTTCTAAATTTCACAATCACCTGCTAACCTATAACAGCAGTTTTCTGGTCTTATTAAGAAGTTAAAAGGATTCCATATACATGGAATCTAGAAAAATGGTACTGATAAACCTATCCACAAGGAAGGAACGGAGATGTAGATGTAAAGAATGGGCTTATGGACACAGTAGGGGAAGGAGAGGGTGGAATAAATTGAGAAAGTAGCATTGACATATATACACTACCGTGAGTAAAGCAGATAGCTAGTGGGACTCTGCCGTATAACACAGGGAGCCCAGCCTGGCACGCTATGATGACCTAGAGGGGTGGGGCAGGAGGGGGCCTCAGGAAGGATGGGATATATATATATATATATACATATACATACACACACACACATATATATATATATAGTTATGATAGATTCACATGGTTGTATGGCAGAAACCAACACATCATTGTAAAGCAATTCTCTTCCAATTAAAAATTAAAAAATATAATAATTGCTTAAAAATTGGAAAGGAAAATAAGACAAAGATGATCTTTCTCAAATAGGAAAAATGAAATCAAAGATTTGAGATGCCCACCCCCAAGAATGGTAGATGAAATTTTACATGTTAAAAAAAATAAAAAGATAAAGCCATGGTTATGTACAATCAATAGAGAATGCCATTCCAAATGGAAACTTTTCCAAATAATTGACGGTAAGGCTTCATGAAACACAACCCTTTTTTTTTTTTTTTTTAATTTTAACTACCTGTGATGGAACTCTTCTTAAAGTGCAAGGACATGTCCCAACTTTCTTAATCAGAGAACACTGAACATAATTTAACCTTTCCTTGCTGCCCTGGGGTTATCGCTCCGAACGACAGCTACTGCATTTTGCAATAAAACAATGATTCCCTTGGTGATGGCTGAGTGCACACACAGCTGTCCGACATGACACAAAGTGAGTCCCGACTCCTGATCTTTTAGGACTTAATTTGATTTCATTTATTTTAAATGTAGGCTTTTAGTTATTTGTTTTGACTATTAGATGGATCTTGCTTATAGCAAAGTCCCGCACATGCAGTTTACTGTGGACTGGTAAACCATATCCCCATATGCACATATACACACATAACACATAACTCTGTGTGTGTGTGTGTGTGTGTGTGTGTGTGTATCCATGTAGGCTTCGCAGGTGGTGTAGTGGTAAAGAATCTGCCTGACAAAGCAGGAGACTCAGGAGATGTAGGTTTGATCCTGAATCAGGAAGATCACCTGGAATAGGAAACAGCAAACAACACCCCACACCATCCCAGTATTTTTGCCTGGGAAATCCCATGGACAGAGGAGCCTGGTGGGCTACAGTCCATGGGGCCACAAAGAGCTGGACATGACTGAAGACACACACACACACACACACACACACGGACACATATTTATTCATACATAAATACATTACTTAAATAAAATTTGGTTCTAAAAGGCTTTTGTATTAATAAATACAGAGATCTTAGTGTGTACTTTTGTGGTATATACTTTATTCAAAAATCCTGGTGGTTTCTCTATTCTTTCTGACTTTTAGCTACATTCCACAACAAAACTTCTCAAAAGTAAGGGAGCACAAGCTTCATCTAGGGAATCCTGCTAAAAATATAGATTCTGATTCTCCCAGTCTGGGCACGAGCCTAAGATCCTGCATTTCTCACAAGCATCCAGGATCACACTCTGAGGGACAAGATTTGAGATTCTTTTAGCTAGCGAGGTAAAGTGACCCAGATCAGGAATTAGTCCAGTCTGGCCCAGCACCCATTTTTATATGGCCTGTGAGCTTAGAAAAGTTTTTTTACAGTTTTAAATGTTTGGGGGAAAAAATAAAGAGAAGATTGTGTGACAGATGGCCATGATGCGAATTCCAAGTGTTTAAGTGTCTATCAATGGTGGTTTACTGGAATACAACCATACTCGTGTAACTGCTTCTGTACCACTACAGAGGAGTTGCATCAGCCAGCATGACCCCAAAGCCTAAAATGTTTCATCTCTAGCCCTTCAGAGAAGTGGTTTGCAACCCAAGGTCTGGATGACAATATTTCATATTTGAATAGCACTTTGTAAATTACAGAGCGTTTTTTATCTCCTTTGGTCCTGACGGTGTCACAGGTAATGCTGGTGTGGGCCACCCTGTGGGTTAGCAGAGTGTTCTGGGCTCAAGGATGCTCTACTGGGAGGAGACTGCTACAAAGTCTCAAAGGGTAGCATATCGCCTAGAAGAGATCCATCAAAGATAACAGCATGAACACAGGCAAATTACATGGCGGACAAGCAGAGATTCCAGGACAGAGCATAATGTCAAGTGTCTTCCATTGCAGCACAAGGTGGTAGGCTGGCAGAACTGTTGTAATGACAGTTCCAATTACTTTTCTTCAACTACATTTTTTTCAAAATTAATGTATTTTCAACCATTTCAATATAAATGATGACCTTTTATTCTGATGATAAGAAAATATCCTTTAAAATGATAAAGGAGGTCAAAAAACATCTCAATGAATATTTTCTCCCAAAGTTTTAATACCTAAATCAAAATGAAAACAGCAGAATTCACATCAATTGAGAAACATCTATTCATCTTCTAGACTCAAAGAAGGTTTACCGGCTTTTTTTCTAAATGCTTATTTGATATAAAAGACATTCCATTAAAAACCCTAAACTGCACTTCTTGGACTTAAAGGGCAGCTTTCAAAATAATAGTAAATCTTGGGCTCATCACTTGTTATTATAAAAGAGATTTTAGATCCACTGAAAATATTTGTTTAAATTATCCTTTAATTATTTAAAAATATTTCTTAATGGTTTATACGGTCTAATACAATATTTTCTCTTCCAATCTGTGATCTATATAATTTAAACATGATGGTTTTACAAATAAGAATGAACCATGGGAACGAAATCATTTCTTTATTAAAGTTATGGAGGTAGTTTTGTCTTTATGTCAGCAAGGAGTGTTTTGGATTTAGTCTCTTTCATTTCCCACCAGCAAAACTAAGAAAACAAGAGAATCCTGAGCTTTGGAACGGAAGCATCATAGGCAACACAAATCCTCCTTCATTTCATCAAAAATCTCTCTCCTCTCTGTAAGGTTTCACATCAGATTTATCCTTCATTGGATGACATGTTAAAATTCATTACACTGAAATGTGACTACAAAGAAAATGGAAATCAAAGCAGTAGAGACTAAAAGTTTGGCCAATCAAAATACACCTTTTAAAAACCAACATTACTGGGAATATGTTGACAGCCAAATTGTTAGTGAAAATTTCTGTTGTTGGGATTGAGTTCTTTTGTTTTCAGCACTCTTTCAGGAAAGAATGTTACAGCGTTACCTTGAAGAACCAGTTGTTTACTTAAACACAATCAGATAGTTTTTATCAAGCCTCTTGGACTTGTTTTTTAGCAACAGCATTCTCATGCTTGAGATGTTCTTGATATCCTGTTAGAATCTGACCTGAGTAATTGACATTGACACTTCTGAATCTCAAAATTGGCCAGTTTTTGACATAATTACTTTCCTAAAATATATATTTTTTATTTCCTCATAATCTGCTTCCTGCTGTTTTTCAAATTTGCTTCCTTATTCACTTCCTAGAGAAAATGAAGGGCCTATTGTCTGACTGCAGTCTCTCGCGGGCTTTTTCCATCAGTGCTATGCCAAAGTCATTCAGTTCCAGGGAGCTGTTTCCTCTGCCTGGAATTCTTCCATCCTTCTCTCTCTCTTATCCTCTCCCATCCTAGTCCAATCACTCCATGCCTCATGTGGTAGAGACTGACAAGTTGTTTACCAAACAAAGCATTTCCCTTTTCCTTCTGGACACAAGCTAGATTACATTCCTCAGCCCTCTGCCAATTAAGTGCTGTCATGTTACTAGGTTCTAGCCAATGGAATATGGACAGAAGTGATGCAGGTCATTCCCAGTCCTACCTGCCCCATAGGAAAACACAAGCCTACCCTTCTCTGCCTTCCCGCAAATGTACTTCCATCTATTTGTGATCTCTCAACATGGAAAGAACCTGGGTCCTTATGTTGCCACTTAGAAGAAAGCTACCCAGGAGAGATGCCCTTCAAGGAATACCCATTTAGGGTCACTGTGCAAATAAAAAATAAATATTATGAAGGTAGGAAAGACAGTGAGACTTTAGTCCCCCTTAATGGCTTAAAAACAGCAAAGATGATTGTCTTATCATTTTTGTGGGTCAGGAATGCAGAGATGATTTAGTTGACTGCCTGTGGCTCAAGAACTGTCATGAAATTGCAGTCAGCCCACAGTCAGATCTGAGGACCTACGTGAAGGCTCCTCTTGGTGGAAGAAGGGAGCATCTGCTTCCAAAGTTACTCACAGGGCTGTTGGAAGGTCGTGGCTCTTTTGCTCTGTGAGCATCTCTAATGAGTGCTCTCATGATGTGGCTGCCCAGTTCCGAAAGAAAAAACAATGGGACAGAGTGAGAGTGGAAGAGGGATGGAGGGACAGAGGGGGAGAGAGGGAGGTCACCTAAGATGGAACCAGTCATTTCAAAACCTAAGCCCAGAGACATCCCTCGTGGTCCAGTGGCTAAAATTCTGCACTCCCAATGCAAGGGTCCCGGGTTGGAACCCTAGTCAGGGAACTAGATCCCGCAAGAGGGCATGCTAAGTCACCTCAGGCATGTCTGACTCCTTGGGATCTCATTGACTGTAGCCCTGAGCCTTTGCCTCTCTGACTCCCTTACCCACAAGCCTGATCTTTGTCTTCAGCGCAGTCTTTACTGAGGCCTCTGTTACACACCATCATTTTTGCCCTGCCTACTCTTGACCTCTTCCACTGTCTGGAACCTATGAGCAGGCATCACCACAGTGCACTAAACTCCATCCTTAAGATGTTGGCTCCTTGGCTTACCCACTGTGTCAGTCCTTGGTACCTGGGAAATCCCACTACCAAATCTCTCTTTTCCTTCTAAATGGCCAAAGATTATGAAAGGAAGATAAAAAAAATCCATTAAAAAATCATTCCATCTACTGTCAGCTGGGCCTTCACTGCCACATGCAGTCCTTTTATCCTTATATATTGATTAAACATCAGAATTCTGAAAAATCCATTTGGGCAGTCACAGTTCCAAGAGGTCTCTGTGTGCAAGCTCGTGGAGTCAGAGGGAAACCCCAGAGCAGGCTGGTCTAGGACAGGAGTGAGAGACACGGCCCAGGGGAGCCATGTCAGAGAAGAGCCCAGAACAGCCTGCCTGACAAGGAGGGTGCTGCTGTGTGCACAGGCTCAAATGTCCGTGCCCAGAGCCAACCAAGATAAATTCCACTGCGGTTGAACAAATAGACTTTCCTCTTCCTCAGCCAATAAATATCCCATATTCCAAATAGGTTCCCAATTGACTTCTCGGTACAATTTGAGTTGATGGTCTGCACAGCTGTGTAGAAACGAGGGCTTGGGTTACATCACAGACAACCTCTCTGCCTGTAATTGCCCCATTACAGGAGTGATCAACTGAGACGCCATTGCCAAACGTCCCTCATTGTGAATTCCCTGAGACCGGATACAGACGGTGTTTGATGGAAGGCCAATTGCTTAGGGATTTACTGCCTTTAGTGGTTCTATAGAAGGCAACGAGGCTTGCTCTCAGGGCACAAGGAAGAAACCATCTGTTTGCTCAGACCTGTGCCAAAGTGCAAGCCTCAGAGTCCCCAGGGGCTTTGTTGATGTTGTTGTTATTGTTATGCTTCATTATTTATTGATCATCAGAAATACATAATGTACCAAGGGATGGTAACGTTCATGAGAAATATAATTTGTGTATGAAAAAATGTTCAATCTCACACAATACACGTACTGTCTGGAACACAGTGCTTCTTATCTGGTGACTGATGGCGCTGACTACTGAGGAGAAGTAGAATTATTTTGTTTTCTCTTTAGGTAAGAGTGAGTGCTAGAAAAAAAAATAAAATAGCAAACACTCTGACTATTGGAATCTTTGTCCAAATCAAGTTGAGAATGGTTGGCTCACAGAGTGTGTTTGATTTGGATCAGCTGGGGTTTCCTATTTAATCCCTCACTCATTAATTTTCCTTCTTTTCCGTTCCTTTTTCTCCTCTTCATTCATTCGCTCATTTACTTGAGAAATATTTATAAGCATGTCTTATGTGTCAGACATCATGCAATCAAAGATTAATGAATTACTGTCATTATCTCAAAAGCTTATCTTTTAAAAAAAGTAGCCAAGGCAATTTACCTAATATCACCTCCCATCTTGGTAGAAATCCATAGATGTTGCCCTTAAGATTAATAACCTCATAATTAGTATTGTGGTTAAGATCCTTAATAGTGCAATTACAAGAATATTTATTATTTATTATATGGATGACATTAATGGGAAATTGCTTTAAAATTTTGCTTAGAATCAGATTTATGATATTGTAAATACAAATTTAGGGGTTTAGAGTGTGGAAGACATTTTTTTTTTAATGTT